>NC_136070.1:160402781-161002781 GCF_964261635.1 Lissotriton helveticus
TGCAGGTGGAGCGACCCTCCCTCGTTGCCAGGTACCTGGTTTGACCCGGTCCCGTGCGGCCGGGCCGAGGGGTTTGAAGACTCATGCGGTCCCTCCCGGTGTCCCCAGAAGGGACCTGTGGCTGCGGGGCTGCCTGCTCCCGTTGCACTGGGAGCCCCCTTTCCTCGCCCACGGGTGGGGGTCTCCCAGTCCCAGGCCGAGTGCCTGGCAATGTTCTTTCCTCCCAATGGTGCAGTCTGAATCCCAGACGAGAAGCCTTGAACGGGGCGCCCTGGCCGTCTTGCCGCGCGGGCGGCAGACGGACGGCGTCGCCTTCCTCCCGCCTCTCCTGCACCTGCAGGTGGGCGAACGTTTTCAAAAAGTTTCCAGTGACTCTTTGCGGTGGATCACTCGGCACGCACGTTCATGAAGAACGCAGCAAGCTGCGAGAATTAGTGTGAATTTCAGGACACATTGATCATCGACACTTGGTACGCACCTTGCGGCTCCGGGTTCCTCCCAGGGCGACGCCTGTCTGAGGGTTGCTTGATCGTCAATTGCCCCGGGGCTTTCCCGGAACGCGGCTGGGGCCATCGCAGGGTTAGCTTCGTATCCCATTCATCCCCCCACAAGGTCAGACCCCCCGATTGCCCATGGCAGGGTCCCTCGCCGGGTCCGGCCATGGATGAACGCCGCCGGGGCACCTGGCCCCGAGAAGGGGCCTGGCGTCCTGTCCGCCGCGGGCCCGTCCCGGGGCTCCTGGCTGTGTGCCACGCGAGGCTGTCTGTGGTGTCCCACCTGCTGCCTGTGTGCACGCACCTCAGGCGCCCACCTCCCCGGCCAGCTTCCCGGCAGGGTGAAACCCCTCCAGATGCGATCCGGGGAAAGAGGGCGCACACTGCCGGGTTCGCCAGGCCCCTGCTCCAGCAGGGGCCTGGCCCCCCCGGCAACCCTCTTTGACGCTACAGCGTCATTCTTCCGACTACGACCTCAAATCAGACGTGGCGACCTGCTGAATTTTTGCATATTACTAAGCAGAGGAAAAGAAACTAACCAGGATTCCCCCAGTAATGGCGAGTGAAGAGGGAAGAGGCCAGCTCCGAATCCCCGCCCAGCGGCGGGCATGGGAAATGTGGCGTACAGAAGACCGACTCCCCGGCGTCGCTCAAGAGGCCCAAGTCCTTCTGATCGAGGCTCACCCCACGGACAGTGTTAGGCGGGTAGTGGCCCTGGGGGCGCCTGGATCGGGTCTTCTCAGAGACGGGTTGCTTGGGAATGCAGCCCAAAGCGGGTGGTAAACTCCATCTAAGGATAAATACGGGCGCGAGATCGATAGCCAACAAGTACCATAATGGAAAGTTGAAAAGAACTTTGAAAAGAGAGTTCAACAGGGCATGAAACCGTCGAGAGGTAAACGGGTGGGATCCGTGCAGTCCGCCCTGAGGATTCAACACGGCGGGAAGGTCGGTGGCCCAGGAGTTCCGGATCCCCTCTGCGGGACCGGGGCCCGGGCTCTACCTGGCCCCGGCAGGGCGCATGTCCTCTGTGGCGGTGAGCGCGACCGGCTCCGGGTCGGCTCGGAAGGCTTCGTGGTGGCAGGTGGCCCTCCGCTCCGGCAGAGGGTGTTACAGCCCCCCTTGCAGCAGCTTAGCCATGTCTGCGGGGCCAAGGGAGATTCAACTGCCTCTGCCCCCTCCTCCGGGCACCCGTCTCCGGCCGCCCCTCGGGGCGTGCCAGGGCAGTTGAAGGGGGGACGGGCCCCCTGCTTCCGGCGCGACTGTCAACTGGGGCAGAATGTTCTCAGTGTGCCCCGACCGCGTTGCGCCGCCGGCGGGTAGGCCCACGCCGGGGTCTGCAGCGATGTCGGTTACCCACCCGACCCGTCTTGAAACATGGACAAAGGAGCCTAACATGTGCGCGAGTCGAAGGGCTGAGCGAAACCCTGTGGCGCAATGAAGGTGAGGGCCGTCGCGTGGCGGCTGAGGTGGGATCCCGCCGCGCTTCCAGCGGCGGGCGTACCACCGGCCCGTCTCGCATGCTCCGTCAGGGAGGTGGAACATGAACTCTGCCTGTGCAGGGCGAAGGAAACTCTGGTGGAGGTCCGTAGCGGTCCTGACGTGCAAATCGGTCATCCGACCTCGGTATAGGGGCGAAAGACTAATCGAACCATCTAGTAGATGGTTCCCTCCAAAGTTTCCCTCAAGATAGCTGGCGCTTGGAGCCCCCAGTTTTATCTGGTAAAGCGAATGATTAGAGGTCTTGGGGCCGAAACGATCTCAACCTATTCTCAAATTTTAAATGGGTAAGAAGCCCGGCCTGCTGGAAGTGGAGCCTAGCATGGAATTCGAGTGCCTAGTGGGCCACTTTTGGTAAGCAGAACTGGCGCTGCGGGATGAACCGAACGCCGGGTTAAGGCGCCCAATGCCGACGCTCATCAGACCCCAGAAAAGGTGTTGGTTGTTATAGACAGCAGGATGGTGGCCATGGAAGTCGGAATCTGCTAAGGAATGTGTAACAACTGTGTGGTAGTCAATTTCCGTAGCAGGGAATTGGTGGGTAATTTGCTAAATTGGTTCTGCAACTGTATGGCTGAACCCACCATATATCAAGGAGATAAGATCACAGCCCTCCCACTTGGCTATTTCTATAATCCAAGGAATGAGCGATATCACAATGGTAATAACAACTTGGGAATGCCAGAAGCCATGGAGATTACCCCTTCAGTAAATAGATTCTTCCCATTAAGCCTAGCATGGAGTTCGAGTGCCTAGTGGGCCACTTTTGGTAAGCAGAACTGGCGCTGCGGGATGAACCGAACGCCGGGTTAAGGCGCCCAATGCCGACGCTCATCAGACCCCAGAAAAGGTGTTGGTTGTTATAGACAGCAGGACGGTGGCCATGGAAGTCGGAATCTGCTAAGGAGTGTGTAACAACTGTGTGGTAGTTAATTTCCGTAGCAGGGAATTGCTGGGTAATTTGCTAAATTGGTTCTGCAACTGTATGGCTGAACCCACCATATATCAAGGAGATAAGATCACAGCCCTCCCACTTGGCTATTTCTATAATCCAAGGAATGAGCGATATCACAATGGTAATAACAACTTGGGAATGCCAGAAGCCATGGAGATTACCCCTTCAGTAAATAGATTCTTCCCATTAAGCCAACTAAGCGATTTAGATTGACATAAAATAAAATCTAGAGATGATCAGAAAGCCCGCCTGTTCGAAAACAGGATAATACAAGTAAATGAGAGAGGGCCATCTGTAAAAAATGCTTGTGGCAGGATAGCATTTAATGATCAGCAGTCCTTAGTAAATGAAAAGGGGGTAATGGGTATTGAACAAGTGGCCAGTGGAAGCCAACCTGCCCAAGAATATTTAAGTATAATGTCATGGAATGTGGCAGGGGTTAGATCAAAATTACACGATGAGGAATGGCTGAAAAAATTAGAGAATCATACTGTAATTATGCTACATGAAACGTGGCATACTGAATCCTTCTTTATAAATGGCTACCAAACTATATGCACACACGCCATACCATCTAGGATGGGTCGCGCAAAAGGTGGTCTTGCAGTTGCAATATCGTTATCTTCTTCCCTCGTTTTAATAAAATCATATACTATCTCACAATTTTATCAATTTCTTTATCTTAAAACTGAGGGGAAACAGTCCGTTGCTATTATAAATTATTATAATAATATTTTTTATAAAACTAGATATAAGGTGATTAATTCCCTAGAAAAAGACCTTGATGATTTGATTCTTGATAGGGTTGGGGGGTGATTATATGTTTGTATGGGCTGGCGACTTTAATATAGATAAATGAGGAGTTGTTGTGGAGGAACAATGTGGATATTTGAATGATCGTGGTGACCTAATCGCATATTTTCCCGATGATACTTATGGAGAAGCCATTAACTTTGCTGTCCACAAATATGATCTGGCAATCTTGGATGTAAAGAGTGCAGACCAATACCATCCCCCCACACTTTTGTAGGCTTCTTCAACAATCGACCACTTTATTATTACTGACCACCATACGGAATTAGTATGTTCCATTTTAGTCCATGAATGCCTTATTACTGATCATCACCCCTTAGTCCTGATTTTAGAGATAAATATTTCTAGGACTAAAGTAGGGAAGGCAACAGAGGAAAAAATCGAGCCTTATGGCTCTAATGGAATTTCAATTAAATGGTCAGGAGTAAACCCTTCCCTGTTCATGGAAAAACTTGAAATTTATATTTGCTTAGATGATACAGCAACTAAATCAGATATCATCGGCGCGTTTTCGAACATTATTATTGAAATAGCTAACGATTTAAAAATAAAACAGAAGTCTAAAACATATAATCAAGAACCCAGATGGTTTAATAAGGAATGTTCGAGGTTGAAAAGGGAATTAAAAGGAATTTTAAAAATTAAACCTAGGAATACAGCTGGAATAAAAGAATTAAGGATGAAATACAATTCAGCCCTGAAAGTCAGGAAAAGAGAGATCCAGGAAGAGGCCTGGGGTAAACTAGTCCAAGCTGCTGCAACCCGGGATACAATTCTGTTTCGGCAAACAATTAATTACCCTTTTTTTAAGGATACTACTGCTGTAAAAATAAATGTCCTAGTGCCCGTCGAGGGTTGGATAACTCATTTTGGAAAAATGTTTAACCCTGGAGGGATAGATATTCTACAAAATAGGGAAAAAACATTTTTAACTGTATAACCGGTAGGGATGCCCCTGATAACTGAAGAACAAATAAAAGGAACACTGAATAAAAGGGCAAGTGGCAAAGCCGCTTGTCCTGATGGGGTCCCTATCGATGTTTTTAAGTATAATATTGAATTTTGGTCACCTGTCCTGCAGAACTTTTTTAATGCAACCCTTGACGGAAAACTGCCCACATCATGGGTGGAAAGCATTATAGTTCCTATTTTTAAAAAAGGGGATAGAGGAAACCCAAAATGTTACCGGCACATATCCCTCTTAGATTCTACCTCAAAATTGATGGGAAGAGTACTGTTGGGTAGACTAGAATCCTGTGCCTCTGAAAATAACATACTTTCGGAGGCCCAATATGGGTTCAGGAGAGGGATAGGAACAATCGAACAATGTGTAAATTTGGATCTCCTGGTGGGTAAATATACTATAGCCAAAGGGGGCACTTTTACATCTTTGTTTCATTGATCTCACCAGTGCTTTCGACCTGGTTAATCATGAAAAATTGTGGCGAACGCTGGTTGAGATAGGAGCCCCCAAATATATTGTTGTATACCTATCTCAAATTTATACCTTTCTTTTATCTAGAGTCCAATTTGGCCCAAATGGTGAGTGCACACCAGATTTTAGGGTAACACGTGGGATAAGGCAGGGGTGCGTTTTAGCACCCCTAATATTCTCATTGCATATAAACAATGTCGACTGCTGTTTGCAAAATATTAAGGCTGATGCACCAAAAGTGGGATCCCAATTGACACCAGTGCTGCTTCATGCAGACGACGCCGTCCTTATTTCAAGGACGGCAAATGGTTTGCAACATCTGATTGAAAAATTTGCACTTTTTATGACTGGAATGGATCTCAAATTTAATTTAACAAAAACCTTCGTTATGAGCTGTGGCAGAAACAAAAGAATGATTAAACAACATCACGTGGATGGCATTATGATTGAAAGGGTTTAGAGTTTTACTTATTTGGGTTTACTTTTTATTGAAAACGGGACATGGGAATCACATATTAACCTAGAAAAATTAAAATTTACTCGAAGTATGGAAGAGATTTTTAGATTTTCAGAAAAAATAGCGAATAAACCCGTGAGGGAAATTCTCTCTTTGTATAGATCAAAAGCAGTCTCAACTGCATGTTATGGTGCAGCATTATGGGGGTGAGCTAGTGCAGTAACCCTCCAAACACAGGAGAATACGTTTTAAAAACGTTTGCTAGCAGCTCCAAGCTCTACACTTAACTGCTTAGTTCATAGAGAATTGTTCGTCCCTTATATCAGCGACTTCATAAAAATAGCAGGTTTAACATTATGGCATGGGATTTGGTCACGTGAAGAAGCTAGGTTTACACAGAATATATTATTAGACTGTCTGGCCCTAGACAAGAGAAGAAAAATAGCGTGGCTTGAATATATACTATCACTTCTAGAAAGTTGTAACATCAAGTTAGATTATAAAGAACCGATGTTAATTATAGAACACAGTAAGAAAGAACTGAAAAGAAGATTCATTGTTGCTATGGACTTAGCGAGGGAGGGAGATGAAATTAAAAAACAAAGTGTTACATATTGTTATGAACGTCCTTTCTTTATGTGTATGCAACCCTACCTTGTTACTATAAGAAATGGCCAGCTAAGGGTCCATTTTACTAGATTAAGACTAGGCAGTCTACATTACTTGGTTGCATTCCCCGCAAAGAGGAAAATGTACCACTCATTACCAAATTGCCCATGCGATGGTAAATCGCCACAATCAACGTTGCACTTCCTATTATTTTGCGCTCTTTATAGGGACATTCGTAAGCTTACTTTGAAATCTAATTTTAAAATAAATGTATATTATCATTATAAGCAAGCCTTTAATATCATTTGTAGCTTGGAGAACGAAAAAATTATGAATGCTGCTTGTAAATTTATCCAAATGGCAATTAAGAAAAGAAAGACTTATTCGTATTTGGAGATTTTAATGTATGAAAATTATGAAAACTAATGATCCTTAGATACTTTATATTTGTAATACTGAAAACTGAATGTATTTTATATAACACGTGATTACCTCTTTTTCTAATTAATTGCGAATGAATGAGATTTTAAACGGTATTTATTGAATTATGTTTTGGTCTTACTTAACATGGACTGTATTCGTATATTGATAATGATCGTAAATTATATATCTGATATTTTGTTTTTTATAGTATGCTTTTATGGTCGTGGAAAATGTACTGAATAAAGCTTTTTGACTGATTGTGGAACAACTCACCTGCCGAATCAACTAGCCCTGAAAATGGATGGCGCTGGAGCGCTGGGCTCATACCCGGCCGTCACCGGCGCTGAGAGCCGCAGGGGCTAAGCCGCGATGAGTAGGAGGGCCGCTGCGGTGAGCACGGAAGCCCAGGGTAAGGGCCCAGGTGGAGCCACCGCAGGTGCAGATCTTGGTGGTAGTAGCAAATATTCAAACGAGAACTATGAAGGCCGAAGTGGAGAAGGGTTCCATGTGAACAGCAGTTGAACATGGGTCAGTCGGTCCTAAGAGATGGGCGAGCGCCATTCGGAAGGGACGGGCGATGGCCTCCGTTGCCCTCGGCCGATCGAAAGGGAGCCGGGTTCAGATCCCCGAACCAGGAGTGGCGGACACGGGCGCCCTCACGACGTGCAGTGCGGTAACGCAAACGATCCCGGGGAAGCCGGCGGGAGCCCCGGGGAGAGTTCTTTTTTCTTTGTAAAGGATAGGGCGCCCTGGAATGGGTTTGCCCCGAGAGAGGGGCCCGAGCCTTGGAAAGTGTCGCGGTTCCGGCGGCGTCTTGTGAGCTCTAGCTGGTCCTTGAAAATCCAGGGGAGATGTTGTAAATCTCGCGCAGGGCCGTACCCATATCCGCAGCAGGTCTCCAAGGTGAACAGCCTCTGGCATGTTGGAACAATGTAGGTAAGGGAAGTCGGCAAGTCAGAACCGTAACGTCGGGATAAGGATTGGCTCTAAGGGCTGGGTCGGTCGGGCTGGGGTACGAAACGGGGCTGGGCGTATGCCGAGGCTGGACGAGGCGCCTCCCTCCGGGACAGCGGCGAATATGGACGCGAGCCGGGCCCATCCTGTGGACCGCCCCAGCTGCCGTGGTTGCCTCTCCCCATGCCCCCACCCCGGGGGCGCGGGGTGCCGTTCTGCCTGGGCTGGTGCCTAGCAGCTGACTTAGAACTTGTGCGGCCCAGGGGAATCTGACTGCTTAATTGGTTGGATACCCCTTGGGATTCAGGACTCACTCGGGCTGGGTCCAGGTGCGGGCTCAAGATGGTGGGTTTCTTTTGGGTCCCTGTGGTTCTGCACAGGAGGCCAGAAAGCTAGCCTTTGGAGTCATTAGTAATCCTGGTTTCAGGTGAAGATGCAGAGCTCAACAGCAGGGCTCACCTCTAAAGGTTCAAGGCAAGCTTCAGGCAGCAAAGCAGTCCTTCCAGATACAGCAAAGTGGACTTGTAGAGTGCAGAGTAGGTCACAGCAGCAGGCAGTCCTCAGAGAGTCCATCTGCAGGTCCACGAGTTAACTAAAGAGTGGGTCTGATGTTCCTATTTTTATATGCTGGCGCCCTTACTCTGGAAGGTGGGAGACACTTCTGCTAATGTATTTGAAGTATATGTAGTTTCCAGAATCCTACCCTGACTCCAAGCAGGCTGCAGTGATAATGTAGAGGTGTTTGGTCCTTTGTGTAAAGGTAGGTCACACTCTATTCAGCTGCAAGTGGGGCTGAGCTCAGCTCCACCCCACCATCCTGCTGGTAGATGGCCCATTTAGGCACACCTAATCCATCTAATTTGTGAATTTCTGGGGGGTATTCATAAACTCTGTCTGTCAGTTAGACCCAGAGCCAAGACAGGCTGGAGGCACAAAAAGGCAGGACATTGCCAACTTTCTAAAAGTGGCATTTCCAAAATTATAATTAAAAATCCAATGTTACCATTAAAAAGGATTTTTCATTACAATTTCATAAACACCACACATTGAACTGCATACCTGGTCCAAATCAAAACTTCGAACGTATTAAATGTCAAAAGGGAACTCAATGTTTTCTTAAGGGACAGATAGGCCTTACATCAGTGACAAACACATTTAGGAGTTTTTCACTACCAGGACATGTAAAACCTAAAAGTATGTTTCCAACCTTCTAAGTTCTATGAAAAGCAATAAAAGAGGTGTTTAAGGCTTGGTAAGAAGGTTATACTGCCAAACCGAGATGGCAATTCAAAACTACTTTAAGGCTAGAATGTCAGGCCTGGGACATGTTTTAAGGTGCTGCTTTAGTGGGGGTCTCAATAAGTGCTGTGAGCCCACTAGTAGCACATAATTTACAAGCCCTGGGTATATGGTATACCGCCTTAAAAGGGACTTACAATTAAAATAAATAAAACTGCTAATAAGCCAATCAAACCATGTTTAGGGTAGTGAGCACAAGCACTCTAGCACTGGTTAGCAGAGGGAAAGTTTACAAAGACCTAAGAACCATCTAAATTAATTTCAGCACAAAAATGGAGGGATGTAGACAAACGTTTGGGGGAAGACCACTCTAAGGCTGACAGGTTTACCAACACTTGATACCTACAGCTCATGACCTCGTTGACCGGATCGGGGTTCCCAGGTTTCTGAGTATCTTTGATTTAAATTCTAGGTATTGGCAGGGGTACGGAAGAGAGGTCAGCATTTTCTACTTATGAAGGGCACTCTCAGTTCAAAGTGATGTTATTTGCTTTGAAGAATGCTGCTGCCTCTCACCTAAGGCTGGTCAAGGTGGTCCTATTTGTTCTGGAGGAATTCAATTCGTCTTCATTGGATGACACTGATGTCCTCAGATCAAGCTGGAAGATTACCTGAATCAAAAGAAGGAAATACTCCAATCCCTGTAACAGTCAGACTGAATTACAATGTCCCGCAAGTGCCACATTTACTTGAGCCACCAACGTTGTGGAGGACATACAGGCCATCATGGCTAGGAAGCCATTAAAGACCCAGACTGAGGTGACAGCCTTTATTGGGCCTCATTAGGCACTGGCACATATTTGTTAAGCGCGACAGGCATAGCATATTGTTGTGCCTCTCCACTGGAATTTGCCTCAAAGAAGCAACATCAAAAGGTAATCTGGACAGAGGAGTGCCAGAAGGTCTCTGAAACATGAAGGAGGCACTGCATACTGCACCAATCCACAAGATACACTAATGAGAACATGCTTCAGAGCTTTCAATGGGGCAGTGCAAACATATCTAAATGATGAAGGACAGAAACGACCCATATCATTCATTAGAACACAGATACTACCCATGTAACAGCAATGGAGTACCATTGAGAGCGAGGAATTTGCAGTGATCCGACCCTGAGGAAAGTGAGAACCTCCTTGTTTGGAACTCCCTTCCAACTTTAGAAAGACAACATACTCCTTAGGATAGTGATGAATATGTTGGAGGGAAACTTACACAGTTGAGTTTGTCTATCTCTCTGCAGGGTATGCACTTTAAGGTGGGACACAGACCTGGGGCTCACCACATTTTGGCTAATGGTCTTTCCAGGTGTTTCCACCTTAGTGGTCTGAAATCTCACGAGATCCAGTAGTTCTCCCTTCTTTCGGCTGTGGAGGGCCAAAGTGAGAAATGACTCATCTTGTGGTGGCCCCCCACTTCTTCCTGTCTGATTTTGCTGGCTTTGCTAAGCAGCAGCATTAATCTTGTTCTGTACATCGAACTCTCTGTTTGACATCTTTAATTTCCTTATACGTGCATTAAATGTACCTATTATGTACTGGTGGAATAGAAGGTTGAATGTCGTATGTGGGTTGCTGTGTGTATTAACACCAATCAAATATATGATAAAAATATATGGCTAAAACAAGCACCACTGCACGGGGCATATTAAAACATTGCAGATAAAAATATATGGCTAAACAAGCACCACTGCACGGGGGCATATTAATACATTGCAGTGACAGATGGTAGTGAAAGGAACTTTCCATGGAGGAAAAGCCTATATCTATATCTTCATAATTAATCCCTAATATGTGTGGTCTATGCCCATAGGGTAGGTGCTAATATATACAAATAATAGGACTACATATTGGGCTTAGTGTGATCTAACAGTGAAACGCAACTGAAAAGCTATTTCATTGTGTAGGCATTGTTTGTCTTTTCACTAAACAGGACTAGATGGGACAAACGTATTTATTTCCCATCTCATCGGGGAAAAGAAATGCTAGAAAAATACATGAAGGTTATTTGCTTCTAAATTTTCAAATTACGTTTCAATGGTGAAGTCAACTGTGATAACTAAGGGGAAAAATAACTTTGTAATAATGTACTTTAGTTGGCGAGGAAATTCTTACTCCTGACCACCTCCCAAGGAGATTTCCCAATGTGGGTGGTCTCATATAAGAAACCACATACACAAACGGCTTAATATCGCCTTTTGTAAAGACTATTAATCTCAGGGTCGATCCCTGTATGCAGCTGTGTGACAACCAGCATTGCAGTTTATTCAGGAGTGACCGCTACCGCTTGCACTGAGAAACCTTACGTTCATATTGAGAAAGCTGTAGCTTGAGTAGAACATCTACTCAATCAGCAGAAAGAAGCAATTCCCTCTTCTACTGCTCATGGCGCCCTTTGCAGTGATTTTCCAGCACGTGACAATCACGGAACTCCGCGAACTCAGTCAAAGCCTATTCTTTAACATTACTAAGCTGTTGTTCCAGATTAGACAATCTTTTGACAAGCAAAGACCATTATTCCTCTAGTCTTTGCAAGGTAGCATTAGTTATAAATCACAAATGGTCTCAAGGCCTATAGTTCGTCCATCAAATTATTCAGAGTAAATGCTGAGGTACAGTTGGGTGAAAAGTCTATTTCATTTTCTGTTCTCTTGACACAGCCTGATGAATTTAACTTGGAAGAAGGGTGTCTAACATCCGGGTTGTTGCCCCCTAATCTGAGAAGCCTCAAAGGTCATAGGAACCCTGGATGGTCTGGGGCCTGGATCTTGACACTGACAGCTGTCATTAGCCTCTATTGGGTTCTGTCTTTATGGGCAGAGTTTTCATGGGTTGGTGTACGTCTGGTCCAGAGTGAGAATGGGTCTTATCGCTTTGTTGGCCATCTTGATAGTGTCTGTCTACTGGGATGCATCTGTGAGGTGTTTCACAGATGGGGTCCACAAGGGAGCAGAAGGGTTCTCCATGGGTCAGTTCAGTTGCTCAAGAGGGTGTAGACAGAAGGATCCCACTGAGTTCAGAGAAGCATAAAACTGACAAGTGCACATGCCTCACTGGGCCTTTGTCAATGATCCATCACCTAAACAGGGAAGCCCATCAAGCCCATCAAGGTATTGACTAGTCAAATGTATCTTTAGGGGTGGTTATGATGGACTTGACCCTTTCAGCAGAGTCCTCTCCAAATCTTTTGACTTCACCTTCCTGCTTTCTGAACCATTTTTTGTTGGGCTTTAGGACTCTGTGCACTTTACCACTGCTAACCAGTACTAAAGTGCTTGTGGTCTCTCCTTTAAACAATGGTACAGCTGGCATGGTAAAATTGGCTTCCATCCAAATGCCACATTTAATGTACCAAATCCCTAGTAAAGTGGCATTAAATGTACCCAGGGCATGTAAATTACATGCTACTAGCAGGCGTGCAGCACTAATTGTGCCACCTATTTAAGTAGCCTTTTAAACATGCATCAGGCCTTCCATTGCAGCTTTTGTGTGTTGTTTTAAACTGCCATTTTGACCTAGCAAAATAGACCATTTGCCAGGCTCAATTCTTCATAGATCACCCCATTGGGTAGGCCCTAAGAGGCCTTGGGGCAGGGTGCTCTGTATGTAAAACAGTGCCCATGTATTTTTAAGTTTAACATGTCCTGGTAATGAAAAACTCTTAGATTTGTTTTTCATTACAACAAGACCTACCTCTCCCATAGGATAAAATTGAGTTGCCTTATTAAATGTCATTATTGCTAACTTTGATTGGAAGCGAGTAAACTGCTCATGTTTAGGGGTCTGATGAACTATAATTAAGAATCCTTTTTAATGGCAAAGTCAGATTTTAAATAAAAAAAATTAAAATGACACTTTTAGAAAGATGGCATTGTCCTGTCATATGCTGTTTGGTGCCTGCAGCTTGTCTTAGGTCACATGAATTGGTGTAGTTGGCAGTAAGACTTTTTGAGTTCTTTCTAGACAGTCACACAATAAAGGGATTATGTGGGCCTGTATTGGCCATCTGCTGGCAGAATGGGGGGACTTAGCTGGCCACATTCCCAATTGCAATTGAATAGGCTATGCTCTGCATTCACCCAAATGGCATGTCACCAGTGCATTGTCCCATCAGCTAGCCTGGAACTAGTGCAGAGGAGTCAGGAAATTCCAAGCACTTCAAAGAGAAATCTGTATAAATGTCTCCTACCTACTTCAAAGAAGGTACCAGGTATAACATTAGGACCCATACCAACTCTTCAGTTCACTGTTTGAACCTGCGAAAATACTCTCAGATGACTGCCTGTTGCTGTGGCCTGCAGTGTTTTCAACAAGACTGCTTTTCTGCACCTTGAAGGACTGCTTTACTGCCTGGTTCCTGCCTTGAACTCTCAGAAGCCTTCCCTACTTCTTGAACCCTGCTTCATCACTAGCTTCCATGACTAGTAGAGTGACTCCAAGGCCTAGTATGCTGCCCTCCTGTTCAGAGCCACAGGAACAAAACAAGCCCCCACCATCTTGAACCAGCACCTGGACCCACTCTGTGTGAGTCCTGAACTCCCAAGCGGTGCTCCTCCAGTCATGGGCTCTTAGTTGTGGTGTTAAAGGTGCCCAGATAGGCAGAATCTAAAACATAGGCGTTAAAGAATTTTTGGCAAAAAACTGCTCTGAGAACCATGTGAAGACTGGGACCAATCTGCTCATCTACCCATCCTAGGTGTATCACCGCCAGCCTGACTTTTCGGTAGCTCCTGCTACGTTCTTCTCTGCAGCAGCATTTCATGTTCAGCAGCCCTTTGCTAAAGGGGTTTTGGAAATGTCATCTGCAACAGTCTCCTGCATCATCCCGTTGGAGACTTTAAACTTTGAAAAAAGAGACTAAGGGGCTGATTACGATGTTGTGTGGAAACTAAACCGCTGACTCCTTGTCAGATTCAGTTCCCCACGACCAATTACAATGCTTCCGAACACCATTTGGAAGGACTTCAATTGACTTCAATAGGAGCCTGTGTTCCGACTGACAGCACAGGCTCCTATGGAGAAATTAGGTGTCTGTGGAAAACCCTGCACCCTGTCGCAGGCACCCCATGGTGCCTGCCACACTGTGCATGGTTTCACAGGGTGGTCCCATGGGTTACGCCATGAACCCCAACCAGAGACCTCAGGATGAAGGGGGGCCTGCTAGGGGTTCCCAAAGTCAGTTTCCGACAGCCTTTCTGTGTCAAACTATCTGACTCGGAAAGGATGTCAGAATCCGACATCATAATCGATCAGTCAGAAAGGCTGTCCATTGAGCTATGCAAATCAGCTCAGACTGACTCGGATTCTCTGAATGCCGGTCGGTACCGATTTGGAATGACCGAATGGTTCCCCTTCTGACCACGAACATTATAATCAGTCAATTGGAATTGTTTCCGACCAGTCCGGCGGATGGGTTCCGTCACGGTCTAGGGGAATCCAATTGTTAGTCGGAGGCCTTCTGACCGACATCGTATTGAGCCCCTAAGTTTTCCCACAGAAATCTTCACTGGGACTTCATTCAGCCACTCCCCAACGACTGCTCCCTCCTCAGACACTGCCTGCAGCCTTGCCCCAATGATCATCACCCTCTCAGAACTTTTTTTCCGAAATTTCCAAGTACAAAGTCAAGCACTGAATAGGCCCAAACTTCTCCTTGAATCTGTCCCACTCTCCACCGTGGCAAGCAATATTTTTCGACTTTTGACCCTGCTCGGAAAACTAAATGTCCATGGTCGATACTTTGATCTTTTCGGTGCACGTTTTTACAAAAATATATAACTCCAAAACTACTGATTGGATTTTTGTCATTTTTGTGTCAAATAATTCATTAAAATATACTCTAATTTTCTAAATGGGTGTAGGATTTTTCTTGTGTTTTCACTTTATTACTCATTGTGTGCAGCATAAATACTTTACATATTAGCTCTAAGTTAGGCCTGATGACTTTTATGTCAAGATACCAGAGTGTTTAAGCAAAGGTTAATTTCGGATTCATCCTGGGAGGGTTTGTGGCTTTTGCTTGAATATGGGTCATCCTTGATTCATCCAACAACCCAAGTTCTCCCTCCTTAAATTTAAAAAGTGTACTACATTTAAATACATTTGCAAGTATAGCAAAATAAATACAAATGTATAAGCTCAGTATACAACACATATTTCACAAACTAAATATAAATAATTTTGTCAATTAATACTGAATTGATACCTTTAATATTAATAAAGATATGTTTATCCAGGTTTTCATCTTAATTTCATACAAACACAATAACAAACCAAAAAAGTTCAATAATAATATTATGTAGGCTGGTTTATGTAAATTGTCAATGTTTTAGTCCCTCAAGGGTAAACATCCATGAGACCATCCTCAGGACTATATTTGTTTAGAAGGACCCTTAAAAGGAAAAATTGAACAAACCTTTACTCAAGATTCCTGAACATTATTGCATATAAAAACCATGCCAAAACTGTGTGTGTGTGTGTGTGTCACCACACCATATAAAGCAGAACTATTTGCATTCCAGTCCTATGTTGTTTATCTAGCTTAGTTGTATTGTTCACCACATAGGACCGTTTGTGAATTCAAATATATCAGACACTTATAAGTCACATCTGGTGGATTTTTGGATATATGTGACCTTTTATTTATTTTCTTATGCTTCCTTATCTTGTACAGAATGCATAAATACATGTTTACCTGTTATTTCTAAAACTATTGATATTTCATGCAATAGAACAGAATACCTATATATCTTTTTTTCATGCCCTCAATGGTTTCTTTCTAAATAAACGATAGTCATCATTTGAGTTGGCTTGACTGGATCCTGAATGTCCAATCCAAGGCTATAACAAAATGTTTAATTTTAATTAAAATTCCTTCAGTAGTTTGAATACAATTACAGACAGCTTAACTGCTGATTTGTTGTGCTGTTGGTGTAACATGAAGAGGAGCTCAGGTAACAGGTAACACAAACAAGAGGTACTGAGAGGGACACAATATTTCTTATGTTCAAATTAATCCTCTGGCCTTGTCCAAGGTACATGAATATGCCCTGCCTATCTTTCCAAATGTGAAAGTGCCTTTTTATGGGTGATCAACCTCATTTTGTGTAGATTGATACTGCTGGTGTTTGAACTCTGCAACCTGTAGCACTACTGTCAAGTCCCCAGAGTATATGCCCCAATCTCCAAACATAGTAAAATTGACTGACTCCTAATGGGCATGTTTAAGTTCCTAGCATATTATATGGTGAAGAAATACATAAATGGCATGGAAACTTTAAAAGTCACCAGTGGACTGCAGCCGATGGTGTGCAATTCACTAATCTAACAACAAACTAAGTGATTCAGTTCTACCCATAGTAGCCTGATTTCTGCAGGCTATAAACCTGCAAGTGCACCTCCCAAAATAACCATCTTGTGCCCCTAAGTATGCCTTGTAGCCCACAAGGTATGGTTCCTGGTTTTTAAGAATGTATACACAAGAATTTCGTTTTGGCCTGTAAGAGCAGTGATTAGCCCCTGAAGCTATTTTCACTGTAAAAGGGTATTAGCTGTCCCATAAGGAAAACTAAGTTTCTGTTTAAAATCATATGTATGCTATTTGTGGCTTGGGACAAGCCACTGGAACAATTCAAACACTTTTGTAAAGTTTATTAAAAATCTAGTTGAATAGTGAAGTCAGATATTTAAGAAATATTTAGTAAAGGCGATTTTTAAAAGTATTTTAGACTTAGTATGCCTGAACCTCCAGTAGGCTAATTAGCATTAGCTAACCACAGCTGGCCACTGCCAGTGCTTCTCCTTAAGAAGATGTGAAATCTGTTTCCAGAATAGAGATCATAGTTGGCCCGTTCAACAGAAAGACGTGAGTGTGAGGTATGCAACTCCTGTCAGCTCATGAAGGAAGCTGGGAAGAGTTCAGGAACTTTAATAACTCAAAAGGGACCAGAGTGAGGCCTTCTCATTCATAGTTTAGTGTCAAGGTAGATTTTGCGAAGTTAAGCTTTTGTTCCTCGGGCTCTCTGTAGAAACTGACCCAAGCCCAATTGGAGAGGAGTTACTCTCAGAACCAGTTTAATGTGGTTTAGGAGGAAGGGACTGTTCATTTCCTCAAGTATACCCCTGGCTGGCACAGCAGCAGGGTCCATGAGTAGAAATGTGCTGCCATTGTGTCTTTGCCTCAGAATAGTGCACTATGGGATAATTTGTCTAAAAATAAACATGATGTGCTGTAAAAGAGGAAAGAAGGCCACTGAGAACTATTTTTCTCATTGGTTAGTGAGTGTACATAAGTCATCCCAACCCACTGGTTAGTAAATCCTGAAAATATTGGCATTCACCCACATCTCATAACAACATTCTCTGGACCTATGGATTAACAGGAGAAGACTGGGCTGTGACCTGTGTGGAGACCAGAAAGGCTGATTTGCACCCAGGAAGATGATGTGAGCTCCAAGGTACAGTTGGCTGACCTCTTGTATGGCTTTAGCAAGACAATAAACTTCCCAAAAACCGTGACCCAACAAACTTCTTTTTTTCCTGAAGTGCCCAGCTGACCAGTATCCAGAAAGTATGGAAAGTTGTAACTTTGTGTCAAAAGTGTCTGATTTTGAGTGAACCTTTTCAGATACAGCTTCAGGTTTAATCCACAGGAGCCTTTTATGTTCCATAGAAAAGAGTAAGGGCTTGATTTATAATTTGGTGGAGGGAGCAAACATCATTTGAGCCATGGAGTGAATTACCGTTGATAGATTCCCTGCCAGACAATTTGGGAAATATCTACTGGTCCAGAGGACACTTCAAGAATTGACAGGTTTCTTGGAATGCATTGTAATAGCTCCATCACACATGACTTTCTCATGAAGAGGGGGACATGGAGGACTTTTCAATGCCCCTTACCTCCAGGTTACTTCAGGGAATTGATGTGTTTTTAAACGTAATAGTCAACATAAAACCAAGGGGAGGTCCTGGCACATGTGTTATGTAACATATCTGGTGAACCAGGGTCTTTTGCAGGTTTTCTCCCAACATTTTGCAGTCTGCTGATGAACCTGTTTTTGTTGGGTTAGGACTCTATGGACGCTTCCTCTCCTAACCAGTACTTGTTTTCTCTCCATTGAACAAGGTACTATTAGCTTACACCTAATTGGCACATTTAATTTACTTGTAACTCCCTAGTAACTGGCACTGCATGCCCCAGGGCTGGTAAATTAAATGCTCATAGTACCACATGGGAGGATTTGCCAAAACTCTCACTGATGGTCTGAAAAAGGTGTAGCATCAGACTGCTTTTTTGTGTCTTAAATGCAGTATCCTGATAGGAAAATGATGCAGTGTCAATTTTAAGAACTGCACTTAATATCACTTAAAATGGGAGTGCAGCAAATGCAGCAATAATAGCTTAAATTATAGCAAATTTGGTGTAGTAGGTTGTCTTGCAGATGCTTGATTTTACTTCAACTTCCCCCCAACACACACAAATACAGAAGTATACAAATGATAGACTCCCTTATGCGTGACATCTCATTGTACATGCCACCCAAACTGTTCCTTTGGCACGAGTAATTCTATTTTCAACTATGAAGCAGGTTAATTCACCAGTTTTTCAATGTGTTTGACGGCCATGCTATCCCTAAGCCTACATCGCTGACTGGTCCTGTGTATTATTTCATACTACGTTGTCATTCCTTCCTTTTCACCTATGGTTCTTGAAAGTGGGCAATGCAGTATCCAGTTATCTTGTGTCCACACCCTAGGCCCACAAACTTGATTATTTTGGTAAAATCTGCAACCCTATTAAATGCCCCAATATCCATACTGGTCTGTATATTGTGACAACTTATTTCTGTTGTCTTCAGCATTTGTCAAAGTCACATCGGTTGCACTTGTGTGCCTATTAAAGATTGCAGGGATTTGTTAGCGTGAGCTGAAAGCCATTTTTGTACTTGGCAGCCATTTTAGGTAGCCATGTGCTCGCCATGTGCTGTTTCCCTCTTCAGAGCCTTGCACATGTTCAGAAGGGCCTAGCTAGTAGAATACACCTGCTCCTCTTATAGAACTGTCAGGCTATTTTTGCTGATGTATAGAGAAGTAACTCTCCTCTCACTAGGTTGAGCAAGCAAATCTTGCATGCCCATATTAGTCATTTTGCGTGCTTACATGTGCCAGGACCTCCCCTTGGTTTTATGTTGACTATGTAACCCTAAGCATATATAAGGTCCCTGTTTTCTGTACTCCTTAGACTGCCTCATACAGTTTCTTAGGGTACTGTGTGACGTAGTCTCCCTCATCCGAGGTTAATAAATGAATTATTTTTATATTACAGCTTCTGTGCCAATCTCTTCTTTGTTGGTTTAAAGGGACCAGGTATCAGTGAGACCCCTGAGAAGGTTTCTATTTTTCTTCATGCCTTCTCATCATCATTTATGCTGCTGGAAGTGCTATCATGACCTTCAGATGGCCTGAGTTCTACAGACTCCTCAGGATGCAATTATGTTCGTGTAGGGGGTACGTGGATCATAGATGTGAGATTCCTTAAATGGGTTCACTCATTTGTAGGCAACAGGTGAAGGAATAATGTGGTTCTATTTTAAACAATCCTCAGGAAAGGAGAAAGTGGAAACAACTGTAATATCGACTGTTAAAGCACAGCCCGAGTGCACTACTCCCCGATTAAAGTAAATTGATTTTCAAGCAGCAACTGCTAAGTACATTGTGCAAGCCCATACACTTGAAGTCGGTTCATCGCAACTTCTACCGCTAAAAGGGCTTCAAAGCACGTGCATGTTTTCTGATCATTCTTGGTCTTTAGAAGCTTAATTCTTTGGTTCACAATCGTTAGGTGAATTTACTGGTTATAAGAAATCAATTTCCAACTTAGATGAATTTTTGGTTTATAAAAAAATCAATTACAGACAGTTAATTCGAAGTACCAAGTTTTTAGAATGAATAAGAAAAAATAACTACCTATCGTGCCCAAAAAGAAACTTATATTATTTTTTTTACGTAAATAAGGACGCACTGAAAATTGGTACTGGAAATACCCATTGGAAGAAAATAGTTGTGATTATTAAGTCAACATAATGAGTGAGATGGAGAAACACCACACTCAACCTGCCTGCACGAATAACAATCTATAATGGAGGTAAAGAAGGGTCTCTTGTGGGAGCTGAGCCAATGATATTCGCATTCTGGGACTAATCATGGACGGTGTGACACAGACATCTTCAGGCAATGAAAGGATATCAGTAAATTTCTTGGGGTAGCTCACAAAAGAAGAATGTTGCGCCATTAAGGTGTTGTGATCTGATTTGAAGGAAGCAAAGTAGGTCTTAAAGTACGTAATGTTAATTTTCAAGTTAGGGATGCGATGGCCAATGTGTGTGAAAATAAAAACTCAAAACATTGTTGTTTGCCAATTATAGTATAGAAAAGAGTACAAGGTACAGGTTGGTGGCGGTGGCGGTGGAAGGCTCCTTGGCATGAGGGAAGCCTCCAGAATTATGTTAAGCTGCTAAGTGGTTGTCGGTGGATGGCTGATCTTCGGCACCTTAGGCTCAAAACGTGCAACTGGTGTAATGGAATTTGTAACAATGAAAATAGATGGACACATGCATAGTCTGCTGATTCACGAGACCTGATTTTGCAGAAGTCATGCTTTCACTTTACTCCTCACCACTTTCAAACTACACCAGCCGCCACTGTTTTATTAAGTGAAATATATTACATCAGGTTTACACTTATAATTGGGTAACATATGTTTTACCCCAACTAACGCTAATGTGACTAAATAAATAAAAAACGAAAAGAATAAAGAAAATTGGTGACTGATAGGTAAGGGCTTCTCTGGCAGTTTCTCTTATTGTGCAATGAAAAATATTCCTGACGATGTTTTAAACAATTATGCTTTATGTGTGTGATAATCCAGCCACAAACTTTATGATCATTTAATGAACGGCAAATGTAATTTAAAAATAAATGCTCGCCATCTCCAACAACTGAATAATTTATTCTTACAGCAGACACTGCGGTTAACTTTGCTACCAGCTTCTCTTTTTGGTTTGAGTGCGACACACTCTTAAACTAGGGGCCAGATTTGTCAAAGTGTTGTGTTGCTCTTGCATAATGAAAGGTAATGGAAGGACAACTCAACTCTAAAGTCAGATTGACCAAGCCACTCAAGTCCAGCTTGCGTGGCCATGCAGGGCTAGGTAAATCTGAAGAAACGCAAGGCAGGGTAAGTCACTGCCATGCGTCACTCTGCCCCAGGGAGGCATTCCATGGATGGAGCGTTGTTTTACCTACGCATCCACCCATGGATTTTGGCACATTCTCAGATTTACCATGAGAGGTAGACCTGGGAAAGTGTCAAAATGATTTGCCTTCCAAAGGGAGGCGTAACAAGGACAAATATCTTTATTTCTCCTTGTTTTTCTACTTTCTGCAGCACACATAGAAAGAGGAAAAAGCCCCAGAGAATTTATTTTGTGCAGGAAGGTATCCCTTCCAGCATAAAAACAATTCTTCTGGCAATGCAAGCACCCTTGTCCCATGAAGCAAGGGTGACTGCATTGGCAGAAGGCAGCCAAAAGTGCATCAGTTCAAGGGGAGGACCGGAATGCACCATATGATTTCAAATAAGGCACAGTCCTACCCACTCCCTTTCATGCAGCGCAGCAAGATGTCTCGCTGCTTTTCAATGCGTTGCATGAACTATTGATAAATCTGCCCCTTAGAGTCCAGGACGATGTAGAGAACCTTGACTTATGTGTTGTAACTCAATTTGGAATCCATCAATTTCTTGAAGTGGAGAATATAGCAACAAGAAATTATTTCTAAAATTAACAAGCACAAAACCAAGTGATAGTCCTTGGATGAGTAATTTTAGAGGCCATTGGCAGATCGCCAGCTCTGGATATCCACTTCACGTAGCACCTTTAATGATGCTCATCCATTTATTTTAAATCAAAATTGCAAAAGCACAAAAGGAGGACCTTCCTTAGTTAAAACAGTGAAACTTTGCACCTTTTATTATGAATCATTAAAATATCCACTACCAATTAGAAAACTAATTTGGAAGCTGGTTGTATGTGTTTGGGCTAATATTTGGACATAAAACAGATTGTGTCACTTATGTATTTCCACTGCAGAGTGGTTACGATACATCTACGACCTTGTACAGTTATGCAGCGGTTTAGGAAATGTGTGGATATCATCATTTGTGTAAGATGGGGCATGGGGATTGTAAAAGGTAACTGTCCACTTTTTTCAACTGTGTAAGCAAATTGATGATTATCTCTCAGTACATATTCATGCCTTTATATATCTTGTTGATATACTGCAGTTGTAAAACGGTTTCTTTCATTCACTTTATTTAGCTGTGATCAACGTGGATTAAACATAGCAACAAATAAAACTAAATATATATATTGTGAAGGCCGGTTATGTAAAAATTATTTGTAAAAATGCCATAAATGTAAGATGTTTGAACATTATTAAGCCATACCTAAATAAATATATAACATCCTCCATTACCTTTGCTATTACATTTTGCCATTTTGTAAAACACTAGTGCATCCAATAAATGCTCCAAGCACTAGCTGAATTGGGTGGGATGGGGAACAGAACTGATGAGGTTATTCTAAGCCAAATAATTTATGGAAGATTCAAGGTTTTGTAGAGCGTGACTACTCACCCGTAAGGGTCTCAAGTTGCTGTGGTGTTGGAGGGAGGGGAATCTGCTGTTCAGTTGAAGAGCCAGGTCTTGAGGTCCTTCCTGAATTGAGGCAGAGATGGTGATTGTCTGAGATGCAGAGGAAGGGAGTTCCAGGTATTTGCAGCGAGGTAGTTGAAGGATCTTCCTCCAGCAGTAGTTCTGTGATGCAACGGTTCTCCGGAAATAATTTCTAAAACAATGACACCTTTCCCTGAAGTACAAAATCAATACATATACTCAACAGTGGGGCCCATGACACTACGAGTCACTCACAAAACACTTACACCCTACTTCATGGGTCAGTGAGATTCAAAGGAGAGCTGCTGTATCATAGTGGAGTGTCTAAACTATAACTGAATATTTGTACTAATTTACACCTGCAGTTTAAACAAGTTTTACCATGGTTTTCATTAACAAAACATTTATTTAGACACGCCACCACTGTGGTCGACGAATCTGCTAGTAAAAAAGTCCGGCGTAGGAATACTCGAGATCAGCTAAATTCTCCATTTATCAAATTTTTATTAAAAGCAAATTTAACATGTCTAAAAGTTTATTCACTTTATTTATTTCTTTATTCAAAAACGACATTGAAAGGAAAATAAGGATTTTGTTTTAAAACAATTAGGGGCAGATGTATCATCCGTTTTTTTGTCGCAAACGCTGCGATTCGCAAAATAACAGCGTTTGCGACAAAAAAACAGGACTTGGAATGTATCATGCAAAAAACCTCGCAATATTAAGGAATCGCAAATTTTGCGATTCCTTAATATTGTGAAGCTTTTAAGAAATGGCAAATTGCGATTTCTTAATTGAAATGTATTAAGCATTTCAGTGCTGTGATTTTTGACTAAGAATTCGCAAAATACCACCAACTTGTAGTTGGTGGTAATTGGTGAATTCTTCTCAAAATGCACTTTTTTAAAATTCTAAAGGTGCCATGTGACGCTCATACACGCCCTTAGGGCATGTATGTGCGCCATATGCGCACACATGTCAAATTCAGGGGTGCAGCAGGGTGTCCTTAAGACACCCTTTTACCCTTGAAATTATTCTCAATTTGCGATTAGCAAATTGCTAATCGCAAATTGAGAATAATTTCACATTCATTCCTATGGGCCTCCTGGCCCATAGAAATGAATGGGAAATTATTCCTTAATTGCGATTAGCAATTTGCTAATCGCAATTAAACTTGGATGCTAATGACAAGGGTAACTCGTCATGGAGTTTCCATTGATTTCAATGGAAATTACATGGAAGATCATCAGGTACCTTAGCATCCAAGTGGTTAAGGAATATTAAGAAATCGCTAAAAAATAGCGATTTTCTACATACATACCATTTTGCACTTCTCAAATAGCGATTCCTTAAAAATCGCAATTTGAGAATCGTACAATGGTATCTTGATACATCTGCCCCGAAATTTCATTTATGTTTAGAAAATTCAGAAATAGACATTTTATTTAGATTTCAGAAATGCAAGTATTAGCAAAAGACAGATAATTCCCAAAATTCATCCTTTCTCCTAACTTCCCTGACTAATAACCTCACCTAAAGTTCAGACCTCATTCAGAAGAAATAGAAAAATTATTCAAAGTCTTACATCTCAGGAAAAATCAGCATACGGAAAGCATCTCGGTAGGAAATCGAAAGGAAGTTTTTTCCTCATTATAACCAGCACTTTTTATACATTTTTCACTAGTTCTATCTATCTAAAAAGTAACTTTCAGCATAAATTCGAGTTCTGATTGGACAATTTGGGGTGGATGAACATCACCTCATCATTACAATATTTGTTTTACTTCTGTCAGCTAGAATTTTAAATTGGTAATTTTTTTGGGCCTTGTCCGGACTAGTCCTGTTCTCAACTAGTAACTTCCCAAGATTTTCTCACGTTCAGAACCATTGTGCTCATCCTTTTTGGCAGCCACCTAGACTTCCAGGCCACATCGTCCTTGAACTGCATTCACTCCAGGCACAAGGAGCTCACATTCAAACTCGGACTTGGGCTTGCGCATGCTCAGTTCATTTTCTTTTCGCTAGGCCTGACAGGCCAGAATGGGAACTATCATAGAAACAAACACAAACGAACATTAAATTTAGAAATGTAACCCTTCTGTTTACCTCCCCCTTTACTAAGGTTTTCCCTATTAGTTGTTACCTAGCAAATAAGCAACATTCAGGCGTAATATACTCACCTGATTCCACGTTTTGCCACAAAATACGTAAACAAAAGCACATTTATGCTGCATTTTATTATTTCAAAGCTGCTTATTAGTTTAAGACCCGACAAAATCACATAATTAGTTAATTATGATTGCAACATAAGCAAAATTGGTTCCCACGTGTACTTGTGTAGGTGCATTTCTTATTCTAAGTTGATTAATTAGACACATCATTCAATTAGTTCAAGTTATGGTTATGGAAGTGTGACTTTGCAAGGGGTACACAAAATGTTGTTTCTCCACCTTGCTCCATCAACTCCCCCTTTGGTGATTTATCACCAAATATCTCCCAAAATTCAGCAAATTTTTATCAAAACATGTTTCAGGTTCTTCAGATTAGTATGAATTTATACTCTAGTATCTTTTTCTTTAGTCTCTTTAAAAACCTTTTCTCGGATCTCCTCCATTTATATATCACCTTTTTCTCTTTCTCTTTCTCGTTTTTCTTAAATAATCTTCTTTAATGACTTTCTAACATTCCTTCTTTTTCTGTATATGCAACATAATCTTATCATTAGAATCACTAATACTATTACTGTTACTGGAATTAGTATTTTACCTATAATTGAACTACCTATTTCTTGAAACTAATGTTTAACTGCTGTAAAACTTTTACCATGTTGTTCAAGAATACCATCAACCTCCAGTGGTTCAATTTCTCTATGCAACTCTGTAATATTTGTAATGTACTTTTCAATGTTTTGATGTTTGTCTGGAATGTAGGTGCAGCCGTGCTGTCCCTTCAAAATTCCACAAACTCCTCCTTCTTTTGCTAATATTATGTCAAGAGCAAGACGATTTTGCATTACCATAGTTCTTATAGCAATCATTTCGGTGTTTACCATTAAGAATCCACCTGCTGTGTCTGTTGACAAACAATCTACTTTTGTTGACAATCTTCTAATTCGATTTGCATTGAAAGATATTCCCACTGCTGGTATCAGCGCTCCAAAAACATCATCTATTATTTCTATAACACTCTCTTTTTATACGACTTAAAGGTTTACCTATCTCATGTATGCCATTAGTACCTCTATCTACATGAAAGATTTTAGGAAAGACCAGGCCCACGTAGCAAGTCCCATACCAGTGGTCAGGTAATCTATAATGAGTCTTGGTTCCATAAATGAAATAAATACCAGGAAAAACTGGATCTTTTCCCCTTTTAAATCTCCAACCCCCTTGGATTCTATGAAATGAAATGAAATGATTACGCTCTTGTATAGCGCACGACTACCCGTAGGCATCTCGGCGCTTGCTTAGGGAACCCGTCCTGGTATTCCCCTGTGAGATACCCCAGCAGGGTGTCCACAAGGTGAAAGCCAGGCATCCCGCCGCGAGGGGCCGTAGTGGAGATTAAGCAAGCTATTGCCCAGAGTCGCAGAGTGTGACCCCGTGAGTTGAGTAGGCACCGGAACGAGAATTATCGAGTCCGTGGAATTTATGAGCCCGAGACCCGCCGAGGCGGGGAATCGAACCCTGGTCCACGGCTGATCTCAGCTTCCGGGTCTGCCGCCTCTAACCACTGAGCCACGCTTCTGACTTGCTCCCACAAAATAATTGGCATACATAGTGTTGTCTCTCCTAATACAGAATTTTCCTAACAATGGAGTGTCTATATTTATTGCTACATTCACATTTCTTTCATCAATATTCTCATCATTGAATGTCCAATATTTGGATTATTCATGCTTTACTTTTTCTTTACGTTGATAAGCAATTCGCCTTTCCTCAACCATATGTAGAAATGCTTTCTCTTCCACTCTCATTTTACATGTCAAATTATTTTTAAACACATAGTCATAGCTTAATTCGTCTATTTCGAAAAAGAATTCTCCCATAACTGTAGTAGTCTTTTTCTTATTTAGTGCCTTATCAATTTTCGATTTTGCATAGACTTCATCCGAATTAGAATAATGATATTCTAATTTACCTGTTTGATAAAACAGGCCTGCAATCACACTACATGTGACTCCATATGTAAGTGGAAGGTGGTGATATGTCCCCCCTTCGGAAACAGATGCAGGCAACTTTACACACACATAACAGTCACTAGCATCCATTGTCCTGACATATTCAGACAATAATCTTGGAAACATATTTTTGGTGAAATCACTAATAGAACTATCCTGATGTATTTCTGGCCTATATACATGCTGCTTATTAGACTTTGATTCCACATTTTGTTCTCCTGAAAAGGAATGATAATAGCCAAAATTATCCATATCAATATTAGTAATTCAGTACATATTAGACATAATCTACCCCATTTTCTAAATATTGAACATTTCGTTTTATGCTCGTTGTTAACCATTTTTTTTTACACAGCGAGTTTCTCTAACAAGTTTTCTTTGACCTTGTGTCGCCTACAAGCTTATTTTTCACTTATAATGCCTTCTCTTCTAACAGGATTTCAGGTTTTACCTTTACCTTATCTTTTTAATCAATTAAAACCTTTCTTTGTGCTTCAGTTCTTTACTCACTTTTCCCATTTCTCTTTGTGCAGTTCAGATTTTCTTGACTGCTGTTAACTACTTCAATTGGAGGTAGTACTATGTAGGTCCATTCAGGTGATTTGTACTTCTGATTTGGTCTTCTCACTCTTTTTGGCCTTTGGACAACTTCTATTCTTTTTCCCAGGTCAGTTTTCTCTTTTGACAGTTCTTTCACTCTGTTAGGAACATCTCCATAGCAGGTACTTGGAATCTCATCCTTATCGTGAGTTTTTCCTTCTTTTCCAGTGTCTGGATTTTCGTCCCTGCTTCCAGAGCTTTCAGACTGTTCCTCAGAATTTTCTTGATCACCAGTTTTATCTTTGCTTTGCTCAGTGTCCTTACTGGTGTTATTCTGTACCAATTTTCGATCTCACGATTGATCTTCAGAATTCGCTACCTCAATAATTTCTCCTTCACCTTCAGACGCAGAGCTAGCATCTGATACTTTCAGATATCGATGTTCCTGTCGATCTTCAGTATCTGGACCTCTCTCTGGTTCACCTTCAGAATCAGAATCAGTTGTGCTTTCACCTTCTTCGTTTGGATTTCCAGGTTCAGGCACACGGATAGTATGGCTTGCGTGTACCCATCTCTTCACTCCGGCACACTTAACTGCAGTGGTGCTAACCAATATGACCTGTCTCGGTCTCTGCCAACGAGGCACCAAACAGTTTTTCCTGCGGTGTACCTGTATGCGCACCCAGTCTCCAGGAACTAGATCATGAGCTGGACTTTTCTCTTTCGTGTTTGATTCAGTTCCCACCTGATGGAACATAGAAGTCAACACCTCAGATAGGTTTTTGCAGTAATCCAGTATTATGTCATCATTTGTTGTTAACAATTTATCAACTGGTACAAATGCTTGTCTCCACACCCTGCCCATTAAATTCTCATGTGGACTCAATCCAGTTTTTCTGTCAGGAATACTTCTCAATGTCATCAAAGCAAGTGGCAAGGCATCTGGCCACTTCAGCCCTGTTGCCAAACACATTTTTGCAATTCTGTTTTTAATTGTGCCGTTTACTTGCTCAACCACTCCTGAAGCCTCCGGTCTGTAAGCAAAATGTAGTCTCTAACGAATATCCAGTGCTTCACATACCATTTGCATGAGTTCATTTTGGAAATGTGGGCCTCGATCAGTTTCAATGGTCACTGGGAAACCGAACCTAGGGATGATCTCAATCAGAAGTAATTTTGCAACAGTTAACCCATCGTTCCTCCTTGTGGGGAAAGCCTCTACCCATTGGGAGAACAAACAGATGATCACCAAAACATATCTGAGTCTGTTACAGGGCGGAAGCTCAATAAAATCCATCTGCATTTGTGTAAATGGACCTTCCTCCCGTCCTATGGTTCCCAAACTCACAATTGTTCTCCTGTTATTAAACTGCTGGCATACAAGGCATCTCTGACATAAGCTTTCAGCAATCATTCTAAACTTTGGATTGTACCACGTCTGTCTGAATAGACGAAGCATGGCATCTCTCCCAATATGAGCTTGACCATGGTACATTCGGGCCATATTTTAGATCATGCTATCAGGTGTCTCATCTTTGTAAACCCAGATTTCATCTTCCTCTCTTTGTCTATATCCAGCTTTTAACCAGACATTTTTTTCTTCCTCATCAGCTTCTTCCTGCATTTGCCTCACTTCCTGCCAAGTTTCAACTACAGTTGTTAGCATTAAAGAACTTGAAACATGCTCTTTTTCCCTGTCCCGATTGATGGATACAAGAATTTCAGCACAGTATTTGGCAATTGAGTCTTCATACCTGTTACCTCGGGTGATGTAGTCATCCCCCTTTTTATGTGCTGCACACTTCACCACAGCTATTTTGTCAGGCAGTTGAATTGCATCAATCAACATTCTCACCAATTCTGCATTACGTATGGGGGATCCTGTAGAAGTCAAATAACCTCTTTGGGACCACAGTTGTCTGTAATAATGGACAACCCCAAAACCATACTGAGTATCAGTCACTATGGTAATCTTGATCTCCTGTCCCAGTTCACTTACTCGAATCAAAGCAATTAATTCCGCTATTTGAGCAGAACGAATTCCTTTCAGACAAGAAGCTTCCAGTACATCTGCCACTGTACAAACGGCATATGCTGCACTCAAAACACCCTCATCTGTTCTCAAACACGAACCATCAACAAACATCACATAGTCGGATTCAAGCAATGGCTCATCTCTGATGTCTGGTCTTGGTTTGGTACAGTATTCAAGAACATCTAGGCATTTGCGATCAACCTCATTTCTCACTTCGGTTTCCATAGTATCAGGCAATAATGTGGAAGGATTCACATTTTCGCACTTAGAGATTGTGTCATTTTCTGCTCCCAGAATTATCTTTTCATATTTGGTCATCCTATTGTTAGTCAAGTACTGTGTTTTTGTCCTAGTGAGGAGAATCTCCACAGAGTGAGGTACATACACCCTCACAGGAAATCCCATCACTATTCCTTCACTTTGTTCTAGACTGACGCTTGTACCTGCTACTGCTTTCAGACAACCTGGCAAGGCTTTTGCAACAGGGTCCAAAACAGCTGAGAAATATGCTATTGGCTTTTCCAGTTTCCCATGTCTCTGGATTAGCACTGACAATGCACATCCTTCTCATTCACTGCAGTACAGCTCAAACTCTTTTTCATAGTCAGGCATCCCTAAAGCTGGTGCTTCACATAAGCTCATTTTTAGCTGTTCAAATGCTTCCATCCCAGTTTTGGTCGGAACTATAGGATCTCTGATATCTGCTCTGGTTAATCTCTGCAATGGCTTTGCAATCAGTGAGAATCCACTAATCCACTGTCTACAGTAACCTACCATTCCTAGGAGCATTCTCACTTGTCTTTGAGTTTTTGGTGGCTGCATTCCTTGTATCATTTTAATTCTTTCTGCATTGACTTGTCTTATTCCTTTGGCAATCTTATGACCTAAGTATTGCACTTCTTTCTGACAAAACTGTAATTTTGATGGAGACACTTTATGTCCCTCTTCTGCCAAATGATTCAGCAATGCAACGGTATCTGTTACACATGCATCTTTTGTCTTTGATGTCACTAGGAGATCATCAATATATTGAATCAATACAGACTCTCCAGGCATGCTCAAACTTTCTAATGATTTCTTTAGCAACTGATTAGAGATAGATGGACTTTCAGTATACCCTTGAGGAATTCGTCACCATGCCAAAATACGATCTCCGAATCTGAACGCAAAAATTGGCTGGCTTTCTGGGTGCAATGGAACTGTAAAGAACGCATTACACAAATCGATTACAGTGTACCATTCTGAATCATGGGGAATTTGATATAAAATCACTGCTGGATTTGGTACAACCGGACAACATGGGACAACTATTTTATTAACCTTTCTCAAATCCTGTACAATTCTAAAGGTTCTATTTGGCTTTTTCAATCCCATTATCGGTGAATTACAAGGACTAGTCTCTATTTCTCTCAGTATGCCTTGTTCAATCATTTTGTTTATCACTGGGGTAATTCCTTCAATTATTTCTGCAGTTATTTTGTATTGGGGAATATTTGCGTAATTCGCACCTTTTTTTACATAGACTTTTACAGGATCTACATCTTTCATTAACCCAATATCTTCTCCTGTGAAATCCCACACTTTCTCTTTCACGGCCTCTTTTAATTCACCACATATCTTTTCTCGATCAAACACAGGAAACAACTTGTTTAGTTCTGCCTCAAGCATAAGCATAGTCATTTTATACATTTTCATCTGGTGTTTGCAGTTCTATGCCATCTGGTGAACAGTATATGGCACAGTTCATTTTACACAGAATGTCTCGTCCTAACAGATTTATGGGGCTACTATCACACACCACAAATCGGTGCATGTCTTTGAAATTTCCAATTTCTACTTCAACTGGTTGTGTCAAAGAAGTTTTAATCTGTCTATTAGCTATGCCTACAACCTGGATGTGGTCTCCCGAGAGAGGAAGATTTTGGACTTCCACTGACCTAACAGTAGAACGGGTAGCACCAGTGTCCACTAGGAAAGTTATTTCTACCTCATTTACTTTTCCGTTTACAAATGGACCAGACTGATCTACCTCAAGAGTGGCTCCAAGCACACACACTTCTTTCCCTCTCAGGCACCGTCAGAAACTTTCATCCAACTCACTCCCACCTTCCTCTTGTAACCAATACTGTGGACTCTGGGCGATCCATTTACCTGCTCGCCTACGCTGAATCCTGTCTCTGCACTGTACCTTTGATGGTTTACACTGTGTGGAAGTGGCGGTTGTGGCACCTGCCTTTGCTGATTAACTATCTGCTGCTGTTGCGGTTGCTGTGAAATTATCTCATTCTGCACCTGTGGATTCAATGATGTATTTTCTGGATTAACTCTTGGTGGATACTTACACTCTTTTCTCCAATGCCCTACTCTGCCGCAATTATGACAAGGGAACTTTTTCTTGAGCTCTTCTATATTTCCTACTAATTTTGTTTTATTGAAATTTCCTTTCAATTTTCCCTGACTTGCATCAGTACTTTTTTTTTCCAATTGTGGCACATGGTGTTCTGCTACCTTTACTTGTGCCCACATGGCTTTTTCTTTTAATTTCTTTTGTTTAGCATCAATTTCTTTACTACAATATTTGGCTTTTCTTAAAACATCATCTACAGAACTCAATTGCCATCCTATCATACTATGTCTGATCATGTCTCCAATTTCTGGTCTTAATCCGTACACAAATCGATATGTAAAATGACTCATGTCCTTTTCACTCAACTCTTCATATCCACTGTAATGTTTAAATACCAACAACAATCTTTCATAAAATCATGTACGGATTCTTTTGGTTCCTGTGTAGTCCTGTCTATTTTTACCCAATCTGTCTCTTTTGGTGGGATTTTATTCTTCAAAAATACAATCACTTGTTCATATTTCCTCATCACTTCAGGTGACGGAGCACCTGTTACTTTGTCTCGAAGATATTCCTCTTTTGGCCAATTCACTGTTATTTTACATTCAGTCCATAGATCTGCTGGCACAACTATGTCAAATAATCCAACCATATCAACCTATAGCACTTTTGAAACTTTCACAAATCGATCCACCTGTCAATACCATTCTACTGGTTTTTCTCTCAATCTAGGAAAATCATTTGTAAATGATAATATATCCTGTCTACTCCAAGGAACATGCACATATTCTCCTCCAGGTATTTCTCTCATAGGGAACTCGTTTGCGACTGTCTCCTTTTCTCTGATTGGAAACGCTAAAGTGGATTTATCACTAGCCTCTTCTTTCTTCTTTGCCCATTTCACTCTCCATTTATTCATATCTCCCCATCTTCGTAAATTAATTCTTTTATTTGAGTTAACCATCCGGCAGTATTCATATTTTCAATGTCTTTTTCTGAAAAATCCACTCTATAGGAAATCTGTAATGTTTTATTCTTTGCAAATTCTACTTCATATTCTTTTGCCAATCCTTCTAATTGATCATGTACAGACTTTGCTTTCCACGTTGTACTTTTACACATGAACATAAATTCATCATCTTGGTACGTTTTTAATCTGTCTGTTCCAATTGTTCCAATAATTAATTCTTCCATATTGACTTTTAATCTTGCTACATCCAGCACTTTGGGTTCATGCTCTTTTAATTTCATAGTTTTAATCCAATCACTTAATTCCTGTTTTGATGGACCTACAGGTGTCTGCGTTAAATCTATTTTCTCCATGCTCTTTTCAGGTGTAGCAGAGTCAGACTCTGCTCCAGTTGCATATTTATAGGGTAAACTCTGATTGAAAGTTAAGTCAGGCGGATTTATATTGTTCGTTCGTCTGATTTCTGACAAATCTGGATAAATATTTTCTTTCACTTTTCGCAAACTATGTTGTAAAGGGATTATCAAACTTGGTTCTTTTATTCTGTGATTTTCAAACACTGGAATTACAGGTCCTATCGGTACTGGAACTGTTACTGCTTCTATATTTTTCGTAAGTTCCTGTCTTTTCTGTCAATGCATTTGTAGTCCTTATATTTTCAGCAGTACTTGCTTGTTCTTCAGCTTGTTTTTCTACCCTATTTATACTTTCTCGTTCGTTAATTTGCTTTGGAGTACCGGCAAGTCTTGGTTCTGTTATTGAAGTACTTGGATTATATCTCACTTCTATTCATTCTGGTATATCTCTAAAATTAGAAAACTGCCTAGGGGTTTCATTAATTCTTTCATCTACGGGTGGAGCATTAGATGTAGTCCATAAAGAACCTGGTGGATATGGTGGCGGTCTCCTATTTAATATTTCTTTTAGCACAGCATCCTCTGATTCACTTTCACCATAACCTTCTTTCCCTGTTCCTACATTTTTCCTTTTTACTGTGCATTTCCGCCCTTCATAATCATCCACTAGTCTGACTGGATACATGCCATCACACATGTCAGCATTTCTCCATCTACGCATTCTACTCTCATGTGTCTCTCTCCATAAATTACGAAATCTACCTCTTGGTCTGATATGTCCTTTCAACCTTTCGCTTTCCAATTCATGAATCCCATCTTCCCATTCAACTAAAGCTTCAAACTGAGTTGGTCTAGGTCTTGGGTCAAGTTTCATCATCTTTTCTCTCAAATTTCTCAAAACTGCCACATCAAAAGATCCTCCTTCCGGAAAAGCTAACACACCATCATTTTTGGTATATCTTACCGAATTCTCTAACCAAACACACGTATGGTAACCATATTTTGACAACATATAGGAAGCAGGCGTTTTCGGCAGAGGAAGTCATTTTCCCTCTCTTGTGACTATCGCCTTGTCCTTCACAAACACATTTCTTAAACCATGAGGGTTTCTTCTTTTCCTCTTCGTAATAGAAATACATTTTTCTGTAAATTCCCTGCCTTTCAAAAGATCGCATACTATTCTATTGCTGTTCCGTAACACCAACCTATTACAGCGCGGTTCACACTAGCATAACAATTAGAACAAGATACGTCTTTTTAGTGCTTAACCAATAGTTTTGCTGCTTTTCGTGATGCACCAATAAGCTCTTTGCTCTGTCTTGGTCACGAGGACCAATCCCAGCGCGACACTTTTGACGTCACCAGCGCTTTATTTATTTATTAAAAAGTTTTCTATAGTGCGAACAAGACCCTTGGGTATCAGAGCGCTTAACATGACAAGAAATATATGATATTACAGTAGAGAAGTTCGATAGGTGTGCTTCCTCCATGATAGGTGAAAGGAAGAAAACAAAGATGTAAAATATGTAGATTACATTATTAGTTTAACACAGAATATACAGTGATCTGGGGTAGGATAGGTAGTTAATTATATTCTTCTGTATATAAATGATTTTAAAGACTTTTTCATAGTTCTTTATGGTTTTGCACAACCCAGATGTAGTATCGCGTTGACCACTCGTATCAACATAGAGTTGGCTGTTTCAAATTTACTTCCCTTATGTTGTAGGGTAGGCGTCTCTATGTCAGGCTTAGATGATGATCTGTTTGTCTAAGGATGGAACTTGCTAATGAGAAATATCTTAGCTTCCCTCTTAAATGGTGCGGTGTTTGGGGGGAGAGAGTTCCAAATTCTGGGGGCCGCTCCTGAAAAAACTCTATTGTAGGTTTTTTCTTGAATATGGGTGGTCTCAGCATCAGTTCCTCGGCCTTCCTGGCCAGTCTGTTTCCTCCCGATATTATAATTTTCTGTGCAAGGTATCTTGGTGTGTTGTAATGAATCGCTCTGTGGGTAGTACATGCCATTTTTAGTTGAATTCTAGCTTCGTAGGGTAGCCAATTTAATGCTTTCAGGTGCGGGGATATATGGTGACATTTCCTCGTTCCTGTGACCAGTCTTGCTGCTGCATTGAGGCATGCTTTATGTGGTGCAGTGGAAATTTTTGGTAAGCCTGCTAACGTTGTACAACCATATTCAATCCTCGAGATAACCAGTGATTGTATTGCTAGTTTTAGATCCGTCTCTGTTAAAAATGATTTCACTTTTTTAAATAGTTCAGATGAAAGCGGGCATTTTTTGCCATAGCTTTGATGTTTGCTTTCATGTCTAGATTCTCATCCAGTGTGATTCCAAGTGATTTCCCTGAATCAACCAGAGTGGGGGTTCAATTTAACACTGTGATCATTTCCGACCATTCTTTCATTTCTGATTGGTTCTTTTGTGGCGAGATAAGTAAGAATTCTGTTTTATGTGCGTTTAGCTTCAGATGATTGGTAGTTAGCCAATTTAGTGTCATTTTGAGGGCCTAGTTCATTAAGAAAATGGCTTCCATGGCTTTCGCGTACATGTGGTAAGATATTTTGGAATTTCGTAGAATTTCTGTGAGGGGTTCGATGTACAGATTAAACAGTGATGGAGATAATGTTGAACCTTGAGGTACTCCAATTGTGTTTGGACATGAAGGTGAGAGAGATTGGTTGACCAGGAATCTCTGACTTCTATTCTGTAGGAAGGACTCGAACCATCTCAGTACTTTACCAAATATTTCCATCCTGTCCTGAAGTCTTTCAGTAATTTTTCATGGTTGACTGTATCAAATGCAGATGATAAGTCGAGGAGGATCAGTAGACAACATCGGTTTTGATCTAGTGCTTGAAGTGCATCATCGACAATGTGTAGGATTGCCGTTTCTGTACTGTGACCTGTTCTAAATCCTGATTGGCAGTCATATAGTAGTGAGAAATTGTCGATATGTTGGCTCTGCTGATTCTGTACACATTTCTCTATTAATTTGGCCAGAAGTGGGATGTTGGTCACCGGGCGATAGTTGGGTCCGCTGTAGGTTTTTTGATGATCGGTACTACTTGACCTACTACTTGACTTGACTACTTGACCTGTTTTAAGGAAATCTGGAAGGATCCCCTGGGCAAGCGATGCGTTTACGATTTCTGTCCAAATAGGGATCACGATATGTCTGATTTCTTTTGGGCATTTTGACGGTAGTGGGTCATTATAGTGGTTGTTAGGTTTGATGTCAGCTAACGTTTTAGCAATGTCGTACTGGTTCAATGATTTGAAGGGGTCCCAGTGTGCCTTGTTTTTTATCCTATTGTTCACATCTTTTGATGTAGTGTTGTAGCATGATTGTGTGTGGTAGTCAGGGTTGTCTGCTGCCATCTTGAGTTCTCTTTCCAGCTTGTTGGCTTTGTCGGTGAAAAAGTCGGAAACTTCTTTGCAGCTTAGTTGCGATTTAATGACTTCTTGGGCAGATTTGGCTTGCTTGTTTGATTGTTGTTTTATGATCTCAAATAGTTTTTGTGGTCTGTTTTTGGCGTTGTGTAGTTCTATTCTGATAAACTCCTTTTTTGCGTTGAGGATCTTTTTGTTGTATTCATTATTAATTCTTCTGAGGGATTTCAGTTCAGGGGATGATGGGTGTTGTCTCCATTTTCTTTCCGCACATCTCAATTTTCGTCTGTCTTCATTGAAGGCTCCATTGAACCATGGGTTTTTATCCTTCTCTGTTACTCCTTTCAGTTTTAGCGGCATGGTAGTGTTGACAATTTTCATTACTGCCCTAGTGTAATGGTTCGTGATCTCATCCACATTTTTTACGTTAAGAGGTAGGTTTAGGTCTTCCTTGCATCTTTCAATTAGTAGCTCCATGTTCGATTCTGTGGTATCCCGTATCCATCTTTTGCTTTTGATTGGTTGAGTGGTCTGTGTCTTCATCCATGTAGGTATCAGGAAGGTTATGGCATGGTGGTCTGACCAGTGGCAAGGCTCTATTGCGAGGAGTGAGATATTTTCCTTTTTAGAGATTATCCAGTCCAGTGTTGAGCCTTTCGCGTGCGTTGGTTGTAGACATGCTTGGGATAGGTTTAGTTCGGTTAAGAAGTCTTTCAGAGTGTTGACCTGTTTGTCATTGTTGTTGTTCCAGTGGAGATTAAAATCACCTAAAAATATGTTATTAGCGTCAGTGTTCGTGTTAGCCGTGATTATCTCCATTAGCTGATCAATGAAGGTCACATTGTTGTTTCCCGGAGGGTGATATAGGGCATGTAGGATGCAATTTGGTTTGTTAGCTGATCTTATATTGAGACCTAGGTATTCGCAAGACTCTAGAGGGTCAGATTGAATTTGGCAAATTTCTAAGTCCGATCTGTGTATGCAGGCTAAACCACCCCCTATTTTCTTTTGCCTATCAAGTCTTACAATGTTATAATTAGGGCTCCCGGTTTTATGGTATCTATTTTTTTGCCATTTCCGTCTGTATTTATCCATATTTATTTTTTGGGCATTTTTTCTGTATTTATCCACATTTATTTTTGCCACAAGCAAAAGACGAAGCCACAGCTAGTATTTTTCCACATTTATTTAAATTGACAATGCACACCTGCGCCCGGTTGTTATTGGGCCGATGCAGGTGCAAAACCTGATGGTGGCAGGAAGGCGTCTTCATACCAGGCATGGAAAGAAGAAATAGAGTCAGTTGAGCCCCCTAATAAAGAGAAAAAGTTATGAGGGCGAGGCCGTAGCAGTGTGCTAAACTGTGTTGGTGACTGCTGGCACAGCCGACCTTCCTTGCCCTCAGATATTCCTCCCCATCTCTGGTAACTTTGCTTGATTTCTGCTACCTATGGATCGAGGCAGAGATACCAAAACTGCAGGTAATTTCCAACATTTCCAAAATCTGAGGGACTTTTTCAAAGACTCCAGAATCTGTGGGGAATTATGAAATATGGGTTATCTGCAAAAAGGTCTGTGCATCAGATTTGGATGCATAAGTCATTAGTGACGAAACATTATCCTGGATGAGCTGTTTGTGGAGGGTGGGGCAGAACTATGGCATTTGTGTCGAATTCATGGCATCATTTCAGGGCTGACTCTTGGATGTTTGCCAATGCCTCTCGAGTACATCTGACCCCTATCTCTACGCGCCATTCCCTGTTCACTTCAAAGAAGGAATCCATATTGTGTTTACTGTCACCCCAGCCGTCTTTTTGTTATGTGTGTGCTAAATGCCACAGGGTGCCTTAGTTTATCATGGTGGTGGAGGGAAAGGGCCCGCCGTCGCGCCATTCCACGATTGATGGCCTACTTAGCATTAACCTCATGCTAAGTAGGCCATCAATCGTGGAATGGCGCGACGGCGGGCCCTTGCCCTCCACCACCACGATAAACTAAGGCACCCTGTGGCATTCAGCGCACACACTAATTTCAAAATAAACAACAGCCCCCACCTCCCCCTCACCCACATGATGACTGAACATGATCTTCTGCTGATGCTGCTCTAAAAGGGCTGTTTTCTCTCTGAATTTGGGTCATTACATTAAGCTTCAGCAGCCCCCAATAAAAGAAAATTGTTTAAATGCGGCTCTATTAGGGGGCCGGTATGTGACACACTGCAGCATGAAAACTGTAAGTAGACTGTAGATGCAGTCTACGTTATTGGATTAGTTAAATATTTCAGCCAGTTTCGACCTCTACTAGCCGGTAATATGTAAATATGTTGGTAAATCCAAACACGATCTCTCTGACAGAGTCTGACACGCATGTGATCACACAAGCAGGTTCATTTAGAGCGCGCGGAAATGGTGGACATTTGCGATATTTACATTGTCATTAAAAAGCAACGTTTCTTGCACAAGTAACCAACATGAAATACCTTAGCTCCTATGAGAAACAGTGTGACTGTTCAAAAAAATGGAACGGAAAAAGCAAAACGTGGGGCAGTGAAGATTCAGGAGACTTTTTTTTCAGACAATATGCAGCCTGTACTATTGTTACTTTGACGCTCCGATGTACGTAATGCCCGTGTCCTGTCTACCAGTGCTATAATGTTGTAAGGGTACTGTCAACAGAGGCACTTTGTTGCTGAAACAAGCCCCTATCGCAAAAGCACTTGCAGTGACAATCACCTCAAATTAAAAAAGTAGCCGAAATTTCCACAGTCACTGACTTGAAAGGAACACTTCCAGCGGAACTAATGCTTATGGAACACTCCACTTGACTTGAGCCGCAGGACGTCACGGGTCAAATACTCAAAGCACAAGTGTGTTTTGTGCAAGTATTTTTGGAGAAATGCAACGACCTGCCTGCCGGGGCCTACTTAGCATTAACCTCATGCTAAGTAGGCCATCAATCGTGGAATGGCGCGAAGGCGGGCCCTTTCCCTCCACCACCGCACTGCATTCAGTAGACACATTAATTAACAACAGCCCCCACCTCCCCCTCACCCACATGATGACTGAACACGATCCTCTACTGATGCTGGGGCATGGGGGGCAGGGGAAATCCTCTTACCTGCGGGCTGGTGCAGAGCTTGAGTGGCAGGGCTCTGGAGATGCCGAACGTCGAAAAGGGCCGGTGCAGGTGCAAAACCTGATGGTGGCAGGAAGGCGTCTTGTAACCGGGCAGGGAAAGAAGAAATAGTCAGGTGAGCCCCCATATAAAGGGAAAAAGTAATGAGGGTGAGGTCGTAGGTGTTGGCACGCCTGCACACATAGGCTTGATTCCCACGAGGATTGGCTCAGGTGAACGGCTGTCCTTCAAAGACCCTGTGCCAATTTGTCCACACGAGGGCGCCAAAAGACTGATTGGAAGGGAATATAATGAATTCAGGCAGCGGCAGCGCGGCAACATTTGCCAGTGTTTTACCGCTTCTATATATAAATACAGACAAAGGAAATATAGATTTCCGTCTGTATTTATATGTAATTATCCGTAAAAACGGAAAACCGGGAGCCCTAGTTATAATAATGTCAGCTATGTCAGATGCATGTTTAGCTGCAGATCGACAGTTGAGCAGTAGGCATTTGAAGGATTTTTCTGTTCTACATTGGTTCATATTTTGCGATTCGGTGATCAGTTTGACTTGTTGCATGTTGTTGGAATTGGGTTTCCTTCCATTCAGCTTTGACATTGTGTTGGCGTCTATCGGAACTCTTTTGATTTCCTCTCCGCTAATGTCGTCATTAGGCTCATAATCCCGGATTAGGGATAGGGTCTCTTCTTCAGTTAAATAGTTCTGAGTCCTATTTGGTCTATTTTGTCTTTCTGAAAGTGGCATGGCCTTCTTCTTGCTCTTGTATTGAGATGTATATAATAGTTTTCGGATGTGCTCGACTTCTGTGTGTGTGTTTCCCGTGATATCCCGTAGTCTTTCTATTCCTATAAGGGTGTTTCGTAAATCGTGTGATAGGTTGCTCATTTGTGTTTGTAGCTCCGTGATCTTTTTCATGATCCTGGGTGATGTACTGGGATTGATCATCCGCTCCTTTCGAGTTTCACGACTTTTGTTCCTTCGTTTACTTTCTGAGCTTTTCCTCTGGATCTTGTTCTGTTTGCCCTTATGTCGGTTGTCCCTATTACCATTATTTGCCTAGTTTGAGTCTCTATCTTTGTTTTGTGTTCCTACGGTCTTGTTTGAGGTGCCTAACGTTCTAGGAGAGCTTAGTGTTGACGTATTTGGGGGTATAGAAGGGGCAACTCTTTCAGAGTTGGCTATTCCTAGGTATTCATTTTGTAATTTATTCCTATAAGATGTTTCATCACTGATGTAAGGCATCACTTCTTCCCATTGGAGATTATCTGTAACGTTATGTGCATGACAAATAGACATTCCATTTCTCTGATTAATGATCTCAGATGTTGGGCCTCCTGTTTCGCTAGTGTCTGTTTGTAGCGGTGAGAGATCTGGTTCAGTTAGTATGCTGTCTAAGGTTGCTTTTTCTCTCATAGTGGGCTCTCTGTTGCTGAGGGTATTTCGTTTTCTTTCTGAGTCATTCCTTATCATCGAGACTTCTGTACTGTTTGTTGTTTATGGTTGCGTGGATTGTTCTGTTTCCCGGATGTCTCTAATCGGTGTGCTGACTGAGACGTAAGAGACTGGGTTGTCTTCTGGCGGTCTCTGGATCTGTGATTGGATTGTGTTTCCTATTTGCGAAAATTGTTCCGGTTTCAGTTGGTTTCTAGATGGTGTTTTAGTTGTGATGGTACCATCAAATAGGACTGGGTTGTCTTCTGTAGGGCTCCGGTGCTGTATTGGGTTTGTGTCTTCTGGTTGCGAGAGTTGTTCAGGTTCCAGATGGTCTCTAGTTAGTGTGCCAGATGTGATAGTGATGTCAGATGAGACTGGGTTGTCTGCTATCGGTCTCTGGTATTGTATTGGACTTGAGTTTATTACTATTCTTTTTAATGTTAAGAATATCTTGTCAAATTTATCCAATTCGTTGTTGGAAGCTTGGATCATCACTATTCCGTTCTTGAAGATTGTTATGCAGAGGTCCGCTCTGATTCTCTGTTTTGCTATGTTCATGAATTTAGTACCATGTGGGATGTTAGTTGTGGATTTTATATTAAACATCTTTATAATGGTATTTCGCCATTTCGCAGTTCTTCTTGTGAAGAATATCATGTCTTTCGTGATGATACCATTGTCCGCGCAGAAGGCGGTGTCAGAAATCAGGCTGTCCGGGTTTTTCTTCATAAGGTTGTGTTTGAATTTTTGGGCTGCATTCTTGGAGAGCTTGGCTGGGTATTTTATGATATGAGCGTTCCTGCTTACTAGTTCTAGGTAGTTGTCCTCCATATTTGTGGAATGTAAATTAATCATGTGAGTAATATTTATTTAGAATATTTGGGGCGCCCTCTTCTTGTTTCTAGTGTTTTTAGAGGGTGGGGGGATTAAGTACTCTCTCTAACATAAATAACTAGATTATAGTTTCTTATTTTTAAGTACTTTCAAGATGTCCGCCGGAATAGCTGTATTCCTGAGGATTGAGGTGTCTTTTCTCTCTTTCTATTGATTTAATAGTGCTCTTTTCCTTGCCATTGTTTCTTTCTGTCGTGTTGTATATCTCCTTTTTTCCATTATTACTCTTCTACTAGTCCTCTTTCAATTGTCTTGTTTCTTATTTTCCATTTCTTGTCTTTTGCAGTCACCATTTTGGGGTCAGGCAAGCCAGTTCGCGATCTCAAATTCCCCTGGCATCCCTGGTATTCCCCTGATCTCAGATTCCCCTGAGTTGACGAGTATTTTCAGGTTGTATACTTCAATTTGGTTCCTATTGTTAACTGGTCCACATTTTTTGCCCTAAGTGTCTTTTGTGGCCGCCATTTTGGGTTCAGGCAGGCCGGTTCGTGATCTCCGGTTCCCCGAGTCCAGCGCTCCTAACCTTGATCGTCAGTACATTACAGCAGAAATCGCCCTCACCATTCAGCCCACGGACCAAGAAGGCTGCGTGCACCAAGAAGGCAGCGCGTAGGCTGGGGGGGGGGCGCGACTCCCTCTGTGATGCAAGTCCAGTTCCCGGCTTCTCTGCCGCGTGCTCTGTGATCGCACACAGCTCAAAGCATCAAGCCTTCCGACCTCGCCACGGGTGCACGCATCAGCTCCCCACCTCCGCTCTCAGCGGCTTGGCCGACGCACTCCGCCGGGGTGCTCCGACACCTTCGTGTGCCACAGGTCCTCTCCATCAGCACTCCTGCTCCACCGAGCACCGCTGCCTCTCTCCTAAAGGCGATCTCTGCGGCATCAATGGAAACATTGATCCTCTCGCCCGCAGCTCCCCGTCAGTCCGACGATGCGATCCAGGAGATGACAAGAAAGAAACAACTCATCATAGTCACTACACATCATCAGACTGTGTTCCAATAGATCAATGAGTAATTCAGTTTCATTAAGCATTTCATATAATTTTTCAACATGGAATACAAGAGGAAACACACTTACTTTGCCTTCACCAAGCCCACAAATGTAGGATTGTTTGTGCTCGACTGAAGTAAAGCTTCAACTGAGGTACCTGATATGTTTGTATTTGTAAGTGCTTCCTGTTGAGCTTTAATTTCTGTGAAATCAGCACCAGGGCCAGATTTGAACCTCATTATGTCCAAGAAGAGACCCCAATTTTTCTGAAAAAGCCCACCCAACTGGAGCCCTTTCACCTTGATAATTAGTGAGTGTTTCCTCGTTGGGTAAATGTATTGTGCATATTCTGATAATTGAATTATCTTCAAGAGAAGGCAAAGAATCATGGGCTCTGCTCTCACCAGAACACAACAAGAAAGAAACCACTCATCATAGTCACTACAGATCAGATTGTGCTCCAATAGATCAACTATACATTCACTCCATCAAGCATTTCAGTTTGTTTTTCAACGTGGAACGTGGAAATAGATGAAAACTCAGCTCCCAGCAAGTGGGAGCAGACTTATGTTTGCTTTCGCTTGCCCGCACTACCAGTAGACAAACATAAGCATGGAGGTGCCACTTTTATTATTAACAATGTGCAAGAACGTGCCACAGTTTTTATTTGTGCCCAGTGGAAGTGTTCCTTAACCTCTGAAACATAGAGAATACTGTGTGAGTGTATGTACAATAAGAGGTTGCCCTTCCCTTTTAGCCAAGTGTATATACCACCCTGCTATCCCAGATTTTCTGACAAGGGGTGTCTATGCTTTTGTCCAACCTACCAGACCCGTTTCCCTTTGTAACATTGGGCTGGACTGCCCTAAACAGGAACTCCATGTCCGTGGTCCACTTGTTGTTAAAGAAGTGTTAAAAAGTCTGCCCCTATCGCACCCGATGCCCAGGCTGCTGGTGCAGGGCGACTCTTCGTTCTCACCTTGAATAATTACCAAATAAGGAGACGGGCACTGGAAGTAGGAAAACAAGAACAGAGTTTATTACTCATGAGGAGAGCATGTCCTTTGGGACACTCGCATGGTGTCTTCGGGAGGTGCTCTAACAAGTTTCTCTGAGGCTTCGTCTTTTATACACAGGTTTATGGCACACAGGCATCCTTTATTACAATCAACACATTGTATAGTATGGAGGTATTCCAACACGTGGCTACAGTAGGGCCCTTATTCTCCATGCAAATAGGAGGGGGCTATCATGCGGCTGAGTGTCCTGCTGATTCCATTGGAATGTGTGTGTCTGATCGAGTCTCAGGGGGTGGGGTGGCCATGATCAATAGTAGCTTCTTCCAAGAGAGACGAGTGCATAAAGTAGTGGGCAATAAACTGTAACCTCAGGCTAAGGGATGACCAGTGGTCAGGGCTGACGTTCAGGCTCAGAGGAAGAGGTCATCAAAGGAGGGGTATTCATGGAGGGACAGGAGGTGTTGGTCAGGCGCGGGGTGCGATTCTTAGGGACAGAGTCATGCGGGAGGGGCGGGCTCGTGACTCGCGCATGTGGGAGAGGGGGCAGTCAGGGTGCATGGGGGAATGCTTGCAGGGTCAGGGAAGTGCGCTGATGAGCGATCGTGAACAGGGAGACCATGGTACCTAAAATGGCTGTCATGTACATGTGTGCATGGATCTATGCTGGCGGGACAACATACTCAGTGTTTTCGCGATATCCGTTCTGCTTACAACAGGGGTGCTATGAACACAAATGAACGCCGCTTATGTACATACACATTGCTATTTTTAACAGTCGCCGCTTTTTACATAAGCAAGTTCAGTTTCTACCTAGACGATCTGATTGGCGGAATGCAATACATGTTAATTTACACCTGTCGGGTTCTTCATACAAGCCTAGAGATCGGCATAATGTTTAGTCGGTGTAGAACCAAGAAAAATGTTCCGATACATAAAAATCAGCTTCACATTTTCTCTCTAGTGACATCAACATACAGGAAGAACGCTCTGATACCTTCCGACTTGTCAGTACTATAGGGGATTTTGGAAAACTAACCACATGAGTGACCGACGAAACATTTCTTAAAAGGCAATACAAAATGGTTAAGGGAGGTATTCAATTTGATACAAGTAATTTAGTCAGGGGCGAATAGAAAGTTCTGGAAAGGGGGTAGGGTCTTTGTCGCAATGTCTTTTAACATAGTCCGTCTTCTTTTGTTGGCGCTGCTGAGCACCGGCGGTGGAGCTATAGGTCCAGCTCGGATTCGTCCTTACACGTTGCAGGGTGCGATCAGTCCTCTGCTGTTAGATCACAGTCCTGTTTCCTAACTTATTGTCTTAGGGGTGCCTTATGCTGGGCACCTGCGTGTCTTTCCTTTTCCGTGACAAAATCCCAGTCCATAGTCAAATTTTATATGAAAGAGTTTGTTGAACAATCGAGGGAGGAGAGGGCGGAGTGGGGCCAGATCTTCGAACACACCAAGGGACCAAGGGAGCAAAGGACAATGAGCAGGCAGGCCCATAAGTCGGACTCAAAAAGGGACGGGAACTTCAGGCACGGGTGGGTCAGCAAGTCGAGGGCTTCAAGGCAGCCCCTTATTCCTTCATCAGCTGAACTTGAAAGTTGTGCCTCGTCCCGCGTCTCGTTGCTCTGCGGCTCCACCTTTGGTCGTCACACGTGCTCCATGATCTGTGGCCAGGCTGTGCGTCACGTCCAGCTCCTCTCCTTTGGCGATTGTATCTTTGAATGGGTGAAAAACAAGTTGTTAGACAAACTGGTCGGGAGAACAGATATACATCTCAATTCCTTCCCTATTCCTGAGTAGGTGGGGGATATGTTCATCGGTCACAGCCAGAGGTCGTTATTTATGGAGTCTGTAGAAGGGCATTGCATATTGAATTCATAGACTTGTTTGGCGTTCATTCGCGATATATGATAAGAGAAATTGAACTTTTGTACACAATGTATTACGTTACAAAAAATCGAGTCCTTATGGAGAGACTCGTTCTTCCCTTTAACCCAAGTATCGACAATATCACATCTCCTTTCGGGGTCGGCTAATTCTTGCAAGCAGGGGCATTATCAGAGGGTTGATCGGGGGCGAGTGGGTGCTTTTGGACAGAGAGCTAGGGTCGATCGGGGGAAGTGGGGTACTCTGGACATCCGCACTTAGGTGCAAGGGGGTGGGGCAATCGGGACATTGGGGATCGCATTTTCTAACGAACTGAGAAACAGAAGACCATTGACGTTATAGTTCCCCTATAAAAGGCCAGATTAGGGGACATCCGTCGTCTTACCCGTCCTTTCCTTCATTACCAACTCGGGTTCTATTGTTTGTAGAAGGGAGAGGTAGTAATATGGTAAGTCTCAATCGTTTTGGGTTTGGTCAATTTTGCTGAACACCTTTGCTTTCGAGGAAATCCAATTATGTTTGTGTCGGAGGGACACAATGCCATCATACAAGAAGAAGAGGAAAAGGGGGGGGTTCTGGAGAGAGGGAGAGAGAGAGAGAGAGAGAGAGAGAGAGAGAGAGAGAGAGAGAGAGAGAGAGAGAGAGAGAGAGAGAGAAGAGAGAGAGAGAGAGAGAGAGAGAGAGAGTCGTACTCTAAACGAACCATTCGGTACTCGTATGCCGTGAGGAGAGAGAGACGTGTACAATAATGGTCCATTCAGTGCGCACACAACTTAGAACAGCAGGGGTTAAGTAATGCGTAAACACAAGCGGAGGGACGACATAGATCCATACATCACGTACACACAAACTCAGACGGGGGAGACAGTACAGGTATTACATAGGGACGACGTAGATCCATACATCACGTACACACAAACTCAGACGGGGGAGACAGTACAGGTATTACATAAAAAGATCCAAGACAAAACATAAAACAGTTATTGGCCACAATTATCCTTTTCTGTGAGCTGAGCATCTTTATCATCCTAAGTTCTTTTTACCTTTTTCTTATCTTTTATTCGTTGGCTGCCTCTTGCTGGTGACTTTGATTGTACACACTTACGCCTTTGGCAACTGGTCATGGACTAACCTGGTCGGGCTAATGCTCACGGAGGTTTATTCGAGTCATTTTTAGCAAGTGCGTTTCCAGGCTGAGACAACAGTTAGTGTCAATTGGAGAGCAATGGGACAGCTTTTAGTTATATGCCTATGAGGATGCGGAAAAGGAGGTAGTAGGTTTTCAAATATTGGCAATATCCCTAGTCCTCTCGGCGGAGGATACTTGTGTAACCCCTACCTCGAAATACCCTAAACCTTTCCCTACTTAGTCAAACGTAAGAACGCTTAATCATGTGTGTACATTATTCTTCTTTACTTTATTCGGGGTTTGTCGTGGTTAGGTACTATAATCAGACCCCTTTTCCCGTCTCTTCGTCTGTTGGATCACCGTTTTCGTCGGCATTCCGAGGTGACCTGCAGAGAGAGAGAGAAAAGGAGGGAAGGGAGAGCAAGCTATATTGATACGCACTCGCGCGCATAAACCCAGAAAGGTTTTTACTTACTGCGTACTCGGCCTATTTCCACAGGATGCAGTCACTGCCAACTGGGGCGTTTAAGCCCAGGTGGACCGTTACTGTGATTTTTCTTATATAGGTAGCATATAAAGTGTGGGCTAAATACCTGGATCTCCAGCGGTTGCCTTTGGCTGTATAAAAAGGAAAAATACACAACTAAAATTCGACCCTTCATATTTGTAATATTTCTACGCGTTATACCTTTTTCAGCCCTTTATCTAACCGAGCTTAGTCATTCCACCTACATTTCAGTTATATCGAAAAATAGGGATTATTCATTCAAGACTTTATCAATTTACACGGACAACTATAGTTGCTTTCTCAAAAAATCTTTAATAAGAATGTCGATGTATAAATACGGGCCTACAACCCCGTGGACCGGCCACGGAGCAGGCTGGAGCGGAGTCGGTGGTCGTTTATTTCACAATAAAAGTGCGAAAAGCGCAATAAATTCATGTCGAGACTTCCGTGTGAGCGAATATCATAAGCATCGAAATTTCGAACTTTCAATAATCATGATGCGCCAAATTCAACAACAATTCATTGTCCGAATGTTCAATTAATACCCATCTGATGTCAATTTACCGTCTGCACACATAACCAGTACCCATCCAATATCAATTCTTCGTTCGAACATATAACCCGTACCCATCTCATATCAATTCATTTCCCGAACTGACAGTACACATCCTATATCAATCCATTGTCCGAACTCATAACCAGTACACATTCTATATCAATCTATATGTTTAAAAAGCTTCATACATATCCTATGACATCAAGGCTGAGCAATCGGAGTACAATAAGGAGTGTGAGAGTTTCATTTGCATCGGCGCCATTTTGGGTGCAGTCAGGCAGAACCAGGCATAGTCTAAATGTCTATTAACTCGTGGTTGGCTCAGAGCTTCTCTTGGCAGTCCAAAAAGTTCCGTTAAAGGGCAAAAGAAAGGATCGGTGGTTTGAACCATCAGTCAAAAGGGGAGGGAGGCAACAATCTTTTTCTACCGGGTCATACTGTGCTTTCGCCGGAACTGATCCGATCTGTAGTCTGCAGGATTCTAGTCATTCAACCTGAGGCTGGCGACAGCATGGGAGCGTCGGCGTCCTGCGGCTACATTACCGTCGTTCCGAGGGCACTCATGGCAGTCATTCCCCATCGGGGGTATTTGCGGGAGTCGGGGACTCCCGCGGCTCCTCTAGAATCTTCAAGGTTGTGGAGAACTACGGTGGTGGAGTCAACGGGTGACCGGGCCATTCCTTCGTGCTGGGCCCGCTCTTGCCAGGTCGATCGCCATTTTGAAAGTTCGGCAACTATCGGCGATCGCGGGGTCAAAGGAGCGGACGGGCTCCCACCTGCCGAGCGAGGCGTTGCAGCATTGCCGCAGTGGAAGAACCCTTTTCCGGGCGCCTGGAGCGCTGAGGGTGCCGTTGGGAAGCCTCCACCTGGGGAGGCGGGAGAGGCCTGTTCGCACCGTCTCTCCCTCCCAGTGCACCCCACGGCGTCTCGTTTGACATTTGTTATGGCCGGACCAGGCGATGAGGACGGGGGGGGTCGGAGGCATGTGCAAGACATCCCCCCCCCAGGGTTGTCGCAGCCATTATACAAGAAAGAAGTGGCGCCTGGCGTGTGGTTGCTGCCATTACGGAAGAAAAAAGAAAGAAGTGGCGCCTGGCGTGTCGTCGCTGCCATTACGAAGGAGAAAAGGAAAAAATGTCCCGTCCGTCCTTGGGCCGGGCTTCCGGTGGATGTCGGTCGGACGCCCCTTGCTCTGGCCCCATAAACGGGTTCCTTGGCTCATCGGCTGCAGCCGGATCTCGTCGGCCCCGGCCCCCGGTCGTTGGTGGCCGGGCCGGGAGAGAATGTGGCGGGACTACCTGCAACTCTCACGGGCCACCGCGGCCGGACTGGGAGAGAGAGGGGAGGGTCGAGGACATAGACATTCCCCCCCCTGCAACTCTCCGGCATTGTCAAGGCAATCCCCTGACCGGATCCCGCTGGCCTCGGCCTCTCCTCCGGCTACACCCTACGTGATGATCTCCTGGCCGACTGTTGGCAGCAGGACCCACCCTATATGTGTTGTTTCCGGCTGGGCGTAGCCATAAACTTGTTGCACTTTGGAAGTTTCCAGAATGGGGGCGGATGTTCTGCTGACTTGCATTTTCCCCAGTTTATCGTTCTTATTGTTTTCAGGTTTCTTATTACGGGTTACTAAATAGGTTTTACCATTAAGTATTGTTATCGTTTTCCTTGTTCGTTATTTATTAAAAAGTTCATGTTCATCAGTGGCCTACTGATTTTCGCTTTCCTATTCTTTTCTTTCCAGGTGGTTTCATGGTAAAGTTTTCTGTTAACAGGTTATAGTGATCACTTCGCTATTATTGTATATGTCCTTTTTACTAGGGGTGCTTTCTGGTCGGGCCAGATGACCTTCCTCTAGTAAATGGTCCGGGTGAAACTGGCATATCAACCAGTGGGGAGTAGATAGGCATGACAGATTACAACGGGGGACAAAGGTCCGCATTACCTACCCTTCACTACTTGCAAAGACTAGAGTATGGCGACTTCTGTGCTCGTTTGCAAAATAGAGAATACCTCCAAAAAGAACCAATTCCAAACAGTCAATGTTCGGTCAATCAATCAATCAATGAGGAACAAAATAGGTACGACGTGTTAAAGGTTTGCGTTACCTACCCTTCACTCTCTGCAAAGGGAGAGAGAATATTCCTATTCTTCCCCGTTTGCAGGCAGAGAAGATTCCTAAGAGAACCAACTTCGAACAATTCAATGCCCGATTCAATCAATCAATCAATGGGGAGAAAAAAATAGGCACGACGTGTTAAAGTTTTGCGTTGCCTACCCTTCACTATCTGCAAAGATTAAACAGAGTATGGCGACTCTGTGTTTGTTTGCAAATAGAGAATCTCCCAGAAGCAATCAATAGGCAATACTAGTATTTTCAAACAATCAATCAATTTCGCAATTTGTCGTGTGTCACGACCTTACCCGGACCGGACCATGTGGACAGTTCTTCGCCTTCCTTTTTCCAGCGCCCGATCGTTCTGTTTCTCCATGTTTTTTTTTTTTACCGCAGCATTCCTGTGGGATTCCAGTCAGGACAATAGGTCACTTGAGAGAGAGGTCCGTTCGGAATCGGTGAAGCTCATTCAATCGGCAGCCGGACGAGGGCCCTCTCAAGGCAGGTATACTCCAATCATTTAGATGTTCACCCCATCGTCTGGACCTCTCTTACCGGACCTTATGTCGCTGATGGGCCCCGCGTTTTGGGCGCCAATTGTTAAAAAGTCAGCCCCTATCGCACCCGATGCCCAGGCTGCTGGTGCAGGGCGACTCTTCGTTCTCACCTTGAATAATTACCAAATAAGGAGACGGGCACTGGAAGTAGGAAAACAAGAACAGAGTTTATTACTCATGAGGAGAGCATGTCCTTTGGGACACTCGCATGGTGTCTTCGGGAGGTGCTCTAACAAGTTTCTCTGAGGCTTCGTCTTTTATACACAGGTTTATGGCACACAGGCATCCTTTATTACAATCAACACATTGTATAGTATGGAGGTATTCCAACACGTGGCTACAGTAGGGCCCTTATTCTCCATGCAAATAGGAGGGGGCTATCATGCGGCTGAGTGTCCTGCTGATTCCATTGGAATGTGTGTGTCTGATCGAGTCTCAGGGGGTGGGGTGGCCATGATCAATAGTAGCTTCTTCCAAGAGAGACGAGTGCATAAAGTAGTGGGCAATAAACTGTAACCTCAGGCTAAGGGATGACCAGTGGTCAGGGCTGACGTTCAGGCTCAGAGGAAGAGGTCATCAAAGGAGGGGTATTCATGGAGGGACAGGAGGTGTTGGTCAGGCGCGGGGTGCGATTCTTAGGGACAGAGTCATGCGGGAGGGGCGGGCTCGTGACTCGCGCATGTGGGAGAGGGGGCAGTCAGGGTGCATGGGGGAATGCTTGCAGGGTCAGGGAAGTGCGCTGATGAGCGATCGTGAACAGGGAGACCATGGTACCTAAAATGGCTGTCATGTACATGTGTGCATGGATCTATGCTGGCGGGACAACATACTCAGTGTTTTCGCGATATCCATTCTGCTTACAACAGGGGTGCTATGAACACAAATGAACGCCGCTTATGTACATACACATTGCTATTTTTAACAGAAGAGTACCCCATAAAAGCTAAGGGCCACTCTTAATCTTGAACTTTAGTGAGGATACCAGATCGACAGAACCTATACAGCAGCCCTGAATCTCCAGATGCAAGTGAAAGTTTGCAATCCCAATGTTGTCTTATTCGTCTTTCTTTTGATTTTGGTACAGCACATTTTTGAGAATATAATAACTGTACTCTAATGCAATTTCCTCCCATCAGTAGTTCAAGGGGTTTTGTGAGAGGGATTCTTGACACCGTACCTGAGAACACTTGCATGTCTTTAGTGTCTTTCAATAAAGGGACCATCTCTTCCCATAGTCATGGCCTTGCTGCCCCTTTGTCTATCACAAAGTTGTATGGTGTATTGTTCAGGAGTACCATAACTACTTGTTCTTCCTCTGGTCAGCCTGTGGTTGACAATATGAGGTGTATGTGGTTGTGTGCCTCTTCTGTCTTGAACATTGGTTCCCGTATTTCTCCCTTGCGTGGCTGGGCAAGTCCTGTAGTTTTGCCCTTGTCATTGGTTCCCAGAGGAATGGGGCCCCCTTCCTTACTCCTGCTGCTTGAGTTACTGTCTAGAACTGCCACATAGTACCCCTTTGCCGTCCTCCATCATCTTGAAATTTTCAGTTGTATCCAATTATCTTTATAATATATATCACTTGATAGACTTGTACTGCTCAAACAGGTGTTGCATCAAGTAGAAGGTGGCATTCCAATGTATTGTCACCTCCTGTATGAAGGCTTTTACAGGCACTCTGTTAGCAAGCTGATCGATCCTCAAGTCCTTCCAGGGTTTGAATGAATGAATAAAGTCAGTGGACATCTGTTTACAGGTGACCAATATGTTGTCAACTGCTACTTTTTTTTGAGGAAGTTGTGCACAATTATGTTGATGCAATGAGCTAAACATAAGACTCTGAAGTACCCTCTGTTAGCCAAGGCTTTAACAATGTTGTGTCATCTTCAGTGGAAACAAATGCATTGCCAAGAGGACCAGGTAGAAACCATTCATAATTTTTGGTAGTGAGCTCAAAATGTGTGCAGTTGTATGTCATTTCTCCATGGAGAACATTTCAACTGTCTAAGGGCTTCAATATGAGTTTGCAGTTTGTGGACCGCCAGACTCGGGGGGGTGCAGTAGTGGTGGTCCATGGACTGCCTCATTAAAACCAGGGGGGTCAGGGTGCCCTGGGGCCACCACAATTGGTAGTGGTGCTCAGTTATTGAGGCTGCAATGGGCTTGGCAGTGCTGCCACGGCCCGCCGAGGATATTACGAGTTTCCTCACTGCCGCACTTTTCATGGGGTGTGATCGCCATGAAAATTGTGGCAGTGAGGAAACAAAGGGGGCCAAAAAGGTCCCCCTAGTGCCTTACGCCATTTGGAGGCACACAGGGGGGCACAAGATTTGCCCTCTGTGTGCATGCACACCAGTACCTGCACGGCATAGATTGCAGCAGTCCATGCCATGCAGGGACTGTCTTTGATGTTCCCATTGCAGTGCCCATTTCATAGGCATCGCCCTGGGAACACCAAAGAACCACCTGCCAGACATGAGAAAACATAATCTGACAGGTGGTTTGTAGCTGTTTTTGGTGGTGCTGGAGCGGGGCGGTCCCGCTCCCACACTGCCAAACTCATCATGAGACCCTTATACTGTTAAATGACTTGAAAAGCATCCTTGATGGTGAGACCAGCTGCTAACCTTTGAGTAACCCCTTTGAAGAAGACCAGTGTGTAGTGATTCACATGTATTCTGTTGCTTAACACCTGGTCTATATGTGTGTCATGAGGTCGATGGACTGAACAGTGTTCTCCTTCATTGCCCAACCAACCAAATGCAGCACTTGATTGTGCAGGGACACAACAGAAGAAAAATATGTCCGGATTGGATCCTTCCACTTTGGGCAGCGAGTCTCCACAAATCCCGGAAACCCTTCTACTGTCACCAAAGAAAAAAGCAGGAGGTCGATGCTAATATTATGTCCAACTTCCTGTTCTAAAAATAGTCAAGCTCGTGGTTCTGAGGTATTGTGACTCCTTGCTGAACATAGATTTGATAGAGGGCTGTAGTGCCTCTTATCTTTATAAGGATACTAACTACTAAACACCTTACAATATATATTCGAACACTTATAGCCTGATTAGGAAATCGGTCCAGTACATTTGTAAAAATAGGCACACAGGATTTTGTGCCTTTTTAACAAAAAAATGTTGTCGTTGCAGGAGTTACATGCAAATAGTGCTCATTCATGTTTTGCTCTCGTTCCTACTACTGTTTGTAGATGTTGCTAATAGTCACTGTGAAACTCGTAATATGCCTGAATAACCAGAGCAAAGTGGACTAACACCATTAGCGGCCATTAATTGATATTGTTCATGTCAATTGGTTAACCGGGTGCAAAAAATTCGGAGCTAATCTGGGACACATTTGGAGTGGAGAACTTTTTTCCATGGCTGCCCTTACAAGCTCACTTCTTGGCTAAATTGATTGGCGGTCAAGGAGAAATCATTCTTGGCGTAATATGAGAACTTGGGAAAAAAGCGTGCGTTCGAATGATAGATTAAGATGGTCAATATCTTGGGCCTTATTTATGAAGGCCTTGCGCCGCCGGTGCGTCACTTTTTCCCATTTTAAAAGTGGCGCACCGGCGGCGCAAGGCCTTCATAAATAAAGCCCTATTTTTCCGTGGCCCTGTTGTGCTTGTGAACAGAATCAGTGAAATCTCGAGATGTACTTGAACACAAAAAAACAGGAACTTAAAACCTGCAAATGCTCATTGAACAAGTCAATAGAAAGTTCGTGTTGCAGCAGCGTTCTTTGCAGTACTACTTCGGAAACTAGACGAAAAGACAGAAAGTGGTTTCAAACCAGTAGTATAAAAAACAATGGAATATAGATATGTTTCAAGTAAACTTTTATCTAAAGGAGGACTCTGGAAACCGCATAAACATCTACACCCAGAATTGCCAGGACATGATTAACAGCAGCGCTGCCACTCCTGGGGAAAGACTCACCGACATGCTGAAGTAGTTATTGATCGTGGACAGAGCACGTTCGTTGGATTCTCATTGAGCCCTGTGGCTTAACCCTGGTCGCTGAAAACCCACTTTGAGGGGCATATTATCAAGGGGGTTTATCTCCGCTTTTTGGCTTTAAAAGCCAAGAAAGCGGAGATAAAATTATCTCCCTATTACCAAGCTGTCGCTAACACCAGTTAGCGACAGCTAATAGGAGATAGCGACCATCTTGGGCCCCGCTTTGTATGTCAGTGATATTTATCACTAATGACATGCAAAGTGGGCGTGCCAAGATGTTAGCGACTGGAAACAGTCGCTAACATCGCTATCTCCTATTACCAACTTTTGGAGATATTCGCGCTAAGCGCGAATATCTCCAAAAGCTAACACCTGCCCTGAGCAGTTCTTAGCCATGTTATCCAATGGGAGGTGGATAACATGGCTAAGAGCATTTGCTCGATAATGCATGAATATCGCTGACTTTTCAGCGATATTCATGCATTGCGGGAGTTTTTTATCGCATTTGCGATAAACCTTGCTAATAGCAAGGTTTATCTGCGATAAAAATCGCCGATGTGCGGCGATAATTTTTGTCTCTAAACAAGTTAGAGACAAAAATTATCGCTAGTTGTTGGTAATATACCCCTGAGTCCCTTATCAATTGCACAATTTTGCTTTAAATATTACCTCCTTCTGATAGATGGCAAAGTAGCTTCATTGGAAAAAATACTGAAATCCGGATTGCCTCCAGTGAGCAAAACTCACGACCCCGAGCTCTTATGAGTATATTATATGAAGAGGATATTGGCAGTCACACAGTCGGATAGGAACAATAGTGGGTGTATTCTATCCTCAAGGAATGTGATGATTTTGTACAAATGCAAAAGTGCGCATATGTATTGCTCGCGTCTAAAATGCTGAATGGAAATACTAAACTCAAATTTGCAACATTTTCTAAAAAATGTATTGTACAAATTCAAATCAATCTTGCTGGGGGGGTTGGGGTTGATTTCATGCGTGTTTCTCATAAAGATATGGTTGAAAAGAAGGTGACACCCAGGGTCTTCTCAAACAACAATATTTCACATGAATGTTCTATATTTGTGAAACTAGGGGCAAAATCAGAAACAGAAAGGCATGTGATTGGGGATATTAAATAGGGCACAATTTAGCATCCGATAACAAAAGGTAATGTTTAAAAGTGAGAGAAGCTGAAAGTAAAGCTCTTGCCAGCAGCTAAAGGAGAATCTGCAGGTGAACCGAAAGGCTGGATGCTGAGATAACTGCTCCAGCAATCAATGGACTCGGGCTGTATTGATCCACTTGGTCTTCAACTTAACCTTTAACTTTGATCCAACCAAAGTGGCCTTTTACAACTTTAAAAAAGCCAGTCTGTGGCAATTTGACATTTTGCTAGTACGCAGCGAGCAACGATTCTCTGAAGCACACAGGCATCTTAAGGCTTTTTCGAAAGTGCGCGAGGCAGTACATCTTAATGAATGCTCCATCCTGTGAACATACCAAGGCCATACTTCACTTTACATGTGTTACCTTTAAATAATAGGCATGTTCTTTTCCACCAGACATCAGATACTATGAATTAGTCGCCTAATAGTTGAATTTGCTGTAGGTTTGCTGTTTGTTGCTGCTTTATCTTTAAGTTCATGGTGTTGCGAATGAATAGGACACTGGCACATTCGCAAAACGCTCTGGATATAGGGGAACTTAAAAAGGTGCCAAAGTAGCTCCCTTTCATTTCAATTGCAAATGAATCAGAAACTCCCTCCCAATCTCTACAGTCAGTTACACTCCTGAAATATCTTATTTTCGTACCCCTGATTTATTGTAAAAAGAGCAGACGTATTCATGGGACGTAAAGCCTGTGATCAAATTACTACTGTCTAAATGTAAGTCTGAATTTTACCTCATTTTGAACTGCGAGGATGATTGTTTTTTACATCATGCTTACTACTATACCCAGCAGGGCCAGGCCCGAAACCAAAAGCCTGGAGTCTAATCTCCCAAGCATCCCCTTTTTCCTCTTTATCTCTCTCCTCTTCTATCCATTCTTGTTTTGTCTTTTTACCTCCTGATACTCTCTTGTCCCTCTTTTTTCTCTCTCTCTCTACACTTTCTCTTTCCTTCCATTCGTTTTACCTGTCCTCTCTCTCCCTTTCCGTGCCTGAGTGGAATAATGGAAAACGAAAACTGAGAAACAACATTGTAGGAAGTAAGGTTCAGCAAGGTGTTATGAGAGTGTTCAGAAATGTCGAGGCGCTCTACAGGTAGTGGTCAATGGGTAATTTGAGAAGTTGGGTGGTTGGTGCTACTTGATCTGAGATAACCCTTGTCTCAGAAAAAAGAAGGGGAGAGGGCCTCAACCTTCTGTGTACATAAATGCAATGTCAAGCGCACACAATCTGCATCAGTGTCTAACAATTAAGTTTGGTAGTCATGTAATGAAAAGGATAGGATCCAACTCCAATGTCTTTGACCTGTAAGGTGTTTATTCATTCAAAATAAGTATTTGTTTCACAAGAAAAACCAGCCGACACGTGTTTCGTCAACACCGGGATAAACCCGTGACTCTTCAGGGCTGTAGGGTAACAGGATGCTGTGTCGTCGGACCGGTGATATTTCCAACCCGGTCCTAATCGGGTGTGTGACACAGGAAGACGCATGGAGGAGGTGCTTCTACGCGTCTCAGTGGTGTAGAGTGATGGGAATGACCGACGCCGGATGAGCGATCGGGGGGCACAGGGAAGCAAATCCGCTTGCCCTTGCGTGTGAACTTGTGGTCGTATGTCGAGGTAGAAAGAAGTCTGTACGTTTCCGAGTACCATTGTAGGAAGTACAAAATCATCCACAACTAAAGGAAACATTTTACAGGAAAGATCATTTTAAAGAAAATCCCAAATTACATTAGATTTGAGTGGAGTCTAGGACTATTATGGAATGGTTGGGCTCACTATTGGGTTATGTTTAGGGTGATGAAAGGTCAGGAATATTTAGTGTTTGGGCATTGAAATTGGCTTTTAGGGTTCAGGGATGGGTGGAGTGCAGGGGTAGTGAGGATTTGTTAGGGTTCAGAGATGAGTGGTGTTTAGGTGTGTGAAGTGTAAGGGTGGAGTGTAAGGGTATCGAGGGGTTTTAGGGTTTAAAGTTTGTAGATTTGTATAGCACTGATCATAACTCATGTGGGTATCCAGGCGTTGTCTATTGGCACAGGGAGATTAAGTGATTTGCCCAGAAGCACAGGATCTTGCGCCGAAGTCGAGGCTCAAATCAGGATCCCCAGCTCCCGAATCAGTAGATCTGCCCGCTGCGCCAAATCCTCTTCTAGGGTTCATGGATGAGCGGAGTTTAGGGCTGGTAAGGGTTTTTAGGGGCAAATATGGGAAGTGACTGGGGTGGTGTAGAGTTTTTAGGTTTGAAGATGGGATGAAGTTTAGGTGGGTAAGGTGTTTTATGGATTCAGGAATTGGTGGAGTTTACATCTATAAAGGGACTTTGAGTGTTCAGGGATGAGCAGTTTTGCGTGATGTGTTCTTATGGGTCATGAATGGCTGATGTTTAAGGGGGTGATGTTTTTTTAGGGTTCAGTGATGGATGGAGTTTGGGTATGCTGAGGTGTTTTAAGCATATGAGATGGGCGGGGTTTCAATCAATCAATCAATCACTGCATTTATAAAGCGCCCTACATACCCGTGAGGGTCTCAAGACGCTGGGGGGTAGTGGGGGCGCTACTGATCGAAGAGCCAAGTCTTGAGGAGTTTTCTGAAGGCCAGCAGGTCCTGAGTCTGTCGTAGGCTGGTGGGGAGAGCGTTCCAGGTCTTGGCTGCGAGGTAGGAGAAGGATCTGCCGCCGGCGGTGGTTTTCCGGATGCGAGGAACTGAGGCGAGGGCGAGGTTGGCTGAGCGGAGGTTTCGGGTGGGGGTGTGGAAGTTGAGTCGGTTGTTGAGGTATGTAGGTCCGGTGTTGAGTAGGGCTTTGTGTGCGTGGATGAGGAGTTTGAAGGTGATCCTCTTGTTGACGGGGAGCCAGTTCAGGCCTCTCAGGTGGGGTGTGATGTGGCTGCGTCGGGGGTCATTGAGTATCATTCGTGCCGAGGGGTTCTGGATTTGTTGTAGTCGTCTCAGGAGCTTGGTTGCTGTTCCTGAGTAGAGGGCGTTCCATAGTCGAGTCTGCTGGTGATGAGGGCCTGGGTGACGGTCTTTCTCGTGTCGGGAGGGATCCATTTGAAGATCCTGCGGAGCATGCGGAGGGTGTTGAAGCAGAACACGGAGATGGCGTTGACTTGCCTGGTCATGGAGAGGGTGGAGTCGAGGATGACCCCCAGGTTGCGTGCCTGGTCTGTGGGTTTCGGGGGTGGGCCTAGCGATGTGGGCCACCAAGAGTCGTCCCAGGCTGATGGGGTGGGTCCGAGAATGAGGACCTCCGTCTTGTCTGAGTTCAGCTTCAGTCTGCTGTCCTTCATCCAGTCGACTACGGCCTTCATTCCTCTGTGGAGGTTGGCTTTGGTAGTGTGGGGGTCTTCGGTGAGGGATATGATCAGCTGGGTGTCGTCGGCGTAGGAGATGAGGTTGAGGTTATGTTGTCGTGCGACGTGGGCAAGCGGTGCCATGTAGATATTGAACAGCGTTGGGCTGAGGGAGAATCCCTGTGGGATGCCTTTAGGCATAGAAAGGGGTTTTAGGATTCAGAAATGGGTGGATTTACGGGTAGTGAGTGATAATATGGTTCAGGAATGGTGGATTTTTGGTGTAGAAAGGGTTTTCCGGCTTCAGGGAGGAGTGTAGTTTAGATGTGGTGAGAGTTTTTAGGGGGAAAGGATTGATGGTGTTACGGGGCTGTGAGGGTTCAGAGATGGAAGGCGTCAACAGGTGGTAATATGTCAGAGAATTAAAAGCATCCAAAGTAATTCTCTGAAAATGTAAATTATATAAATATGAAATAATGTCCCCAGACGTAAAGCACTGAAATAAATATCACCAACAAATCTGTTTCTGAAAGTAACACCTGCAACCTTTGCATTACACTTAAAAAATAAAGCAATCAAAAGACAATTTTGACCCCAAAAACTTTTTATGAACTTGTTTCTATGAAAAGGGAAATGCAATTAATACTGAAAATTTCCATTAAACAGTTTAGAGGAAATGGTTTTTCAGTAATGCTATTCCATGAAAAAGTTTTTCTATGAAATCACATACAACCCTCTTTCCTATCTCCCTTTCTCTCTTTTATGCATTGCTATACTTGCGCAGAGGAAACAATTGATGGACGGAATGCTAGACAATGCAAACATTCACCCCCAGTCACATGGATCTGGGTTTAATCCATCATTCTTTTGCTCACAACACCACCCCAGTTTGGACCCAGACATATGCAAATCAGTCTTGACCCTGTTCCCTGTGGGAACAGTCCAGCCCGAACTTCCAAGCCAGGCCCTCCCTGGGCTGGAAACAAGCATCCTGGAACCGGTTTCAGGGCATCACCCTTCATCAGCCACGCTAGCTTGAATCCAGTGGTGTAGTGAGCATGGGACCCACGTCTGGGCATGCCCTTCCCAATTAGGTCAACATATGCAAAAGAAACAATTGATGGACGGAATGCTGGACAATTCAAACATTCACCCCCAGGTCCCAAGGATCTGGGTTTAATCCATCATTCTTTTGCTCACTACACCACCCAGTTTGGACACAGACTTATGCAAATCAGTCTTGACCCTATTCCTTGTGGGAACAGTCCAGCCTGAACTGCCAAGCCAGGTCCTCCCTGGAACGGAAACAAGCATCCTGGGACTGGTTTCAGGGCATCACCCTTCATCAGCCAGGCTAGCTTGAATCCAGTGGTGTACTGAGCATGGGACCCACGTCTGGGCATACCCTTCCCACTTAGGGCAACATATGTAAAAGAAACAATTGATGGACGGAATGCTGGACAATGCAAACATTCACCCACAGTCACAAGGATCTGGGTTTAATCCATCATTCTTTTGCTCACCACACCACCCAAGTTGGGACCCAGCCATATGCAAATCAGTCTTGATCCTGTTCCTTGTGGGAACAGTCCAGCCGAAATGCGAAGCGGAAACAAGCATCCTGGTTTCATGAGTGGTATTATGGTTCAGGAATGGTGGATTTTCGGGGTAGAAAGGGCTTTCCGGCTTGAGGGATGAGTGTAGTTTAGATGTGGTGAGAGTTTTCAGGGGGCAGGGATTGATGGTGTTTAGGGGCTGTGAGGTTTCAGAGATGGATGGCGTTTACAAGTGGTAATATGTCAGAGAATAAAAAGCATCCAAAGTAATTCTCTGACAATGTAAATCATATAAATATGATATAATGTCCCCAGAAGTAAAGCACTGAAATAAATATCACCAACCAATCTGTTTCTGAAAGTAAGACCTTTGCATTTACACTTAAAAAATAAAGGATTCAAAAGACAATTTTGACCCAAAAATCTTTTATGAACTTGTTTCTATGAACAGGCAAATGCCATTCATACTGAAAATTTCCATTAGTTTATATAAAATGTTTTTTCAGTAATGGTATTCCAAGAAAAACGTTTTTCTATGAAATCACATACATTCCTCTTTGCCACCTCCATTTCTCTCTTTTATGCCCCTGCAATACTTGCTGCAAAAAACTTTGCATGTTTGAGAATTTCGGTTAACACCGTTACCAGTGAAAACCTAGTGGTGTCTTGAATTAAAATCATTTTCAGTGAGGTCATGCCGCACATTGGAATTAACGTGCTCCATGGTATGGTGTGGGATTACTAATTGATTTTCCCACATATCTTGCATTATGATTTTTCACGTTATTTTGCAGACCATTAATGGCACATTCAATTTACTTATCATTCTCTAGTATATGGTACTAAATGTACTCAGGGCCTGTGAATGAAATGCTACTTGTGGGCTGCAGCATTCATTGTACCAACCACTAAAGTAGCACTGTAAAATGTGTCTCCAGGCCTGCCATTGAAAGTTAGTGTGCAGTTTTTAAACTGTTATTTCAACCTAACAAAACAAACCTTATTTGCCAGGTCTAACTCTTAGTTTTTATACTTATAAATCACCTGTACTGTAGGCCCTAAATGCCCATATGGCAGGATGCATGGTATTTCAAAAATGGGACATGTATCATTTATGTTTTATATATCCTGGCAGTGAAAGACTTGGGAAACATCTGAAACTATGTGGCCAGAGCCATGCGTTCTTAAGCCCGCAAGTGTAATCACGCTAGCTCGACCAATGCATTTGCCTAAACCACACACATGCGTGGTTAAGGCAGGTGTGCTTTAGTGTTCGGGATGGGCAGGGACTAGAAACAGGAACAGGAGTGTCGGAAAAAGAAGCGGACACCGACAGAAAAGTGGGGCTGGTACGGGTCTGGGGGTCGCTTTAGGGGGAGGGGATTGGTGGCAAGTTTTTAGGGCTTGGGTCTTGGGGTCGCTTTCTGGGGAAGGTTGGTGGCAAATGTTAAGGTGTTGGGAAGGGGTCAGGGTACTTTTAAGGAGGGGGCAAGTTTTTAGGGTTGAGGGCAGGAGGAGGGGGTTGGGGGAGTATTTAAGGAATGGGGCGTTTTTAGGGCTCAGGGCGGGGGCAGGTAGGTTGTTTGTAATTTAGGGCTCAGGGTGGTGGGGGCAAGTAGGGGGCCTGTAATGTAGGGCTTAGGGCGGGGGTCAGAGTAGTGGCAAACTTAGCCATGCATACATGCATGGTTGAGCCTTGCGTGCCTCTATCATACAACCGAAAAATCTTGTTGTTGTTCACTGTCACAAGGCTGGCTCTGCCATAGATTACAACTGGTTTACACTATTACCTTTACTAAATACTAAATTCATTCTGGGTGTAGCTAGAAACAGGGTTCAAGGACTCATTTTATCAGTACTTTACAATGCAACTAGGTCAAGCCGGGTTTTATATTATTATTTTGTAAATTGCACTTTTAGGTAATCGGTATTTTATGGCATAATACCAAAAAGCTTTAATACCAGAGTCACTCTGCCATCTGACCCCTGATGGCTCACCTGTTGCTAGATGTGTATTGATCCCAGACAGTAGAAAAATGGTTTGAGTGCGGGGTGGGTAGGGTTTTCCTTCCATGAACAGGTTGGCCTGGGGCTGTGCCCAGCCCCTTCCCAAGCCTCCAAGGATGTCTACCATGTCAATGGCAGATGTGGCAGATGAAGGTCACACATAGGCTTGTCTCCCGTTTGTCCCACTACTCTGACTGGCACCAAACCTAGCTGGAGGGGAGAAACTGACCAGAATTGGTTTGGGGGGTAGACCCACAGACTGACACTGGGCATCAAAGTAAAACCCGTAGACCTCTCCACAGAATACTGCTGGACATGTGAATGATCAGAAGAAGGACTGTCCTGTTCCCAGAATAACCTTAGGAAGAATGCACCACAAAAGTGACACAAAGGGATAGTTGGGTGACCTCTTGTTTGACCTACAGGGACACAACATGCTGCTAGATGCATTTATCCCTGCTACTGTCGAGCTGACCACTTCCAACTGGGCCTGCCCTGGTCCCTGCTGCTGGCATCTGATGGAGTGAGTCCTAACCCTCAAGTGGTGCCACCCAATTCTAGGACCCTTACCTTGTGTTAGAGTGTACTCCTCCTTTCCCCAAACTACAAGAGCTGAGACTTAGAAACATTTTGCCAACTTTCTCCCTGGAAAACCATTGGAGACCAGGCTGTCATTGAAGCCACTGCCATCGAAGTTGAATTACCTGTTGACCTCAGCTTGCTGGTTGCTGTGCTGAAGGAGATCAGACTTCCAGAAATATTTCTAAGTCCGAACATAGAAGGCATAGGCAAACACCAAGCTGAATCCAATGTCTTGGGCATGGATATCAGACTCCAGCATTCACCCACCAACAAGGTTCCCATCTTTGTTGACCACTGCACCCAGAACCCACTCTTCAGCGACCTGCAGACCTGTCAGCAGCATTTGACACAGTCCCACATGCGATGCTGCTTGCACGTTTTCAGGCGATTCGCATTAGATGCAACTTCTGGAAGTGGATGAAATCGTTTCTTGAAGACAGGAGACAAGAAGTTTAGCTACTCCCTTATTCTTCTGGCAGACAAAGTGTCTTAGAAGGGGTTCCTCAGCGCTCGGCCCTTAGCCTCACAATCTTTAAAATCTATATATCTTCCCTTGCTGACTTGGTGGAATCCTTTGGGGCTAAGATAATCTCTGACACTAATGATACCCAGATTTTCTTCTCCATTTGGTAAGGTGGTGCCAAAAGAACAGGATGTTATTAAACCGTGTCTTTCTGCGACTTTTCGCTAGATGAGCTTTAACCAACTGAAGTGCAATACAGAAAAGACTAAGGTGATCAGTGTGGGACACAATTTTGGTATCAATTTGGAAGTTCAGGGGCCAGATGGGGCATCCCCACCCAATACTCAAGTTGAAACTGTAAAGAATGGGGGGGTAAAATTTGACAAAAATATGGTGTTACACAATCAAATCAACTCAGTGGTTGTCATGTGCTTTGGCATCTTGCGCGTGGTATAAAAATCCTGCATTCCCTTTCGGTTCTGATAAGGATTATATTGATCTCGGCTTAAGTCATGTCCAGGAAGGACTATGCCAATGTTTTAAAAGCAGACTGGCTACAGTATCTGGTGAGGAAATTACAGATGGTACAGAAGGCTGCCCCTTGGCCAGCTCTCAGGCTTCCCTAAAATGAAGCACATTACTCTGCATCTGCGTAAATTGCACTGGCTTCCCCTGTATAAGTTGATTTTATAACTCTGGGCCTGACTATTTGTCCTACAGGATCTCTTATTACAACCCTTTTGAGAACCTTGCATTCTGCTAATAACCAACTGGCCATGATTCCAATGGTTCTACCTGCTAAATCTGGCAGACATTCTTTTCCCCTCTTTAGGTCTGTGGGCTGGAATGATCTTCCTCTAGCACTTTGCCAGACTGACAATGAAGGTTTATTTAGGGAAACGCTCAAAACCTGGATCATTCAGTATCTTTCTTCTTTTTTCTTTCCTTTACTACACCGCATAGCGCTGGGACACTCTTTCAGTAGCCCTGTGCTCAACAAATCCCAATACATCACCAACATCATCATCAGCATAATTACTTCACACATTGCCTCTAAGTTAAGCCTAACTGATTTGTGCCAAGCTACCAGAAGGAAAATTACAGGTTTATTTAGTGGCCTTAGTGGTTCATCCTGACATGGATTGTGATTATTATTTGATATGAGTTCACACCCCCCTTAACTTATACTCCAATTTCTTCCATACATTTAGATCTTTTCGCAATCAAGCAGCTAGGGAACAAAAGTCAGATTTTCATTGCATGTTTAACTTTACTCATAATGAACTATTTGCTTGCAGGTGAGGAGGCAATTTACAATATATTCACTCAGTTATATAAAATCGGGCTGCTAGCTACCACCTAAACTTTGCTCAGTCGCCATAATGTATTGCAAATTTTTAACACAATTGCAACAAATGAAAATCTTCAACTACTTAAGAAGCGCTGACAGAATTGGGAAAGATACCTCAGCTATGCCAGCTCTTCAAATGTTTGGTATAAATATCCATCATCTGTTCAGAAAACTAGCTTTAATATCCAGAAAGTATATCTCTATCAGCAAATTTTAATGAGAACTTATTGTATAAGGAGGAAACTATTAACACATATAGAAAATGTATAGAAAATTATCAGTGCTTGAGATACAAGTGCCCAGATGCCATTCTAGCGAACATGTTTGTGGACTTCAGAAAACTAACATACTGGTGGATGAAAATAGCTGAAATAATTAATCTGTCAACCTATCTTGACATTCCTAGATCCAAATGAGTTAGTCACCTAAATGATGTTTCATCTTTAACTATGTGACAAAGTGCAAAAAAGTCAGAAACCTAATTGTTCCAAAAAAGTAATTTAAAAAAGGGAGTAAGGCTGAACAAGTGCCAGTTGCAGTGGGACAAAACCACAAGTCCCAGGAGTGCACTCAGCGGGGAGGCCACCAATGACATCCCTTTGCACCAGGAGGGGCTTTTAAAAACCTTACAGAGGGAAAGTGAGGCTGAGCAAGCGCCAGTTGCAGGGGGGCAGAACTGCAAGATCCAAGAGTGCATGCAGCAGGGAGGCTGCCACAACATCTCTTTGCACTTGGAGGGGCTTTTAAATGCCTTGCAGAGGCTCCCGGAGCACAGGGCTCACGCAGGTGTGGCCTGGGGAAAGACCAGTTTAAGAATGGGCTTGCCTACGCCCATCATAGGCTGGAAGAGGCTGGGCTGGGCCATTCCCCTTGGTCCTCCGGCCGGGCTCACCTTGCTTAATTATTCAGTGGGAGAGTCAGTGGTATACCCCAAATGAGAAGACATTGCAGTAAGTAGCAGACTTAATGTTGTTTACTTTTCTCATGGTACTCTTGAGCACAGTGAGGTCCTCAGTACAGTGATAATGGGGGAAAAGGAAAGCAGAGTCTGTCACGGCACCTACGGCCTCAAGGCACTCAACCATTGACTTTCCAAGGAAATTGATCCCCATTTCTGAGGGACTTCCTTCTGGTACCCCCAATAGTAGGGCCCCTCTGGTTTCACCTTCCAGCACTGGCATGATGCTCCCCCCCCCGGCCCCCAAATGGAAGTTTAAGAACAAAAAGACTGATGAATTGCCAGCAACATCAAAGGGTTCGCTGGGGCAAATGGCAAGCAGCAATCTTGAGATAAGGGAGGACTTCATAACCCCTGTATTATAAAAACTCTAAAGTTGACTGATCCTCAAGAGGAAACATGGTAAAAGTAGTGCTAAAGAGTTGTTAAAATGATGTATTGGATATATCATGTCTCACTCACAGGCTCTGCCCAATTCACAGCCAAACAGCCCCACTAGTGGGGCCTGTTGAGAATGAAATACATATGTATGTCATTCACATAATCAGAGAAAACAAATCCCCACCCTCCCAGGAGTCTCCTGGGCAGTTTCAGGTGGATGTTGAAGAACAATGGGAGGAGATGATACCATGAGAACCTCTCATTCACAGCTGATGAGGTGCAGCTAAACAACCTCTTCAATGAAGAAATTTCACAACAATCTAAAACAGCAAAATATTTTTTCCTACTTGAGAAATGAGAACAATAAGTATTACACAGTTTCAATGCTACTTCAACTATTCGGCAAAAAATAAGTGTTCTCGTTTTACAAGTAAATTAACAACTAACAAGCTGTTATTAAAATACAGGCCTTCTTTAACTAGAATCGGTTTAAACACGGAAAATATACACAAAACTTTTAATATTGACAACATTTTTTAGGGACCTGAGAAGATAGGGATAATTTATCATCAATGCTAATATGCATGTCAAGGTGGTTCGGTGAATTAAACCCTAGCTGGTAATATCGGATGTGCCTGGCAGGTTACAAGTTTGAGTCTCTGTACACCAACCCAACCATCTCTCTTTCTGAGGTTTTTACAATAGGTTTTGTTTAATTAGGTAAAGTAACACCTATTGTTAGTGGTTCCTAGGAAAAGCAAAACTGTGGCAGGAAGTGCTATATCAAAACACATTTCCATAAGTAAAAAATTATCAAAGTAAAAAATGATCAAAAACACAGTATAGATGACTCCGTTTCTCAGAAGGTTAGTAACACATTTCCAGATTTTTTTGTCTTTCAATGACAATTTGTAGAAACGTATTTTCTCAATGGGAAAAAGTGGATTATTAGTTGGAGTGGTTGGGAGAATTCACCAAGTAATAATGACACTATCCTGTATCAGGTCCAGTTAGGTTACTTTAACTTAAACCTCAGCCCAGCTCAGGATAGCTGTGGCACAGGGCAGCCAGAATTAATTCAAAGGAGGCAAGTGTAAAGCATTCACCAGTACCAAAGCAATTGACAAGTAGCAAACACAACAGATTAAAAATCTGTGACAAATTGGGCTGTTCACTGAATAGGGCTTGACCCCTGTTCAAGCAACAGCTGCAATCTTTGTTAGTGTAAACCACATGAGTCACTAAATGTACCTTTTCTTAACCCTTTAGTAGCTTGGCACAATGCATAAAGTATGTATGCAGCTTTCAAACAGTTAAAAAGTGAAAACACAATAAAAAGAAACTGAGTTCCACCCATTTTAACATAATTGTTACATAACATATTTGCTTCTGTCACATGAAATACAGAACCAGCGCAACGCCCCTTCCTGTCATTAGAACTGGCCAGCAATGAAAAAGTCCAAAGACCGACAAAAACGAATTTCATCTGAAAAATGGAAGTAAGTAGGCACAAGGTTTGGGGGAGGACTACCCTAATGTTGGCAGGTCTAGTCATTCCCAATACAGGTAGACCACGTACAGTTCGTAACCAGATAAATACATAACTAAAACTTGTGATCTCACAAGGGAGAGCAGGGAGTCAATCATTACTCGTTCTTGCAGGACACTTCTTCTCGAAGAGGCAATTAAGAACCTGTGCACAGGGGCAGTCCCTGAACTGATGGGTATCGATGATGGAATGAATACTCCGAAGGATTTCACCCTCAAGCCTATTTGTTCATAGAAAAATCCGTACATCTATTGCTTATTTCCCTAACAGCATTACCAGCAGTCATTTTCTAGGAATAGTAGGCAAGTTTCTTTACATTTACGCATACAAATACCCTTTAAACAGAAGTGTGTACATATGTATTGTGTAATCATTGGGTGATGCACATCTAGATGTTGTCAATTCAAATATTGAATGGCTAAAGCAATACATATCATCAATATCTCTTTAAAGCACGTACATTTGATACATCTGATGGTACACATAGGTCAAGCTAGAGGACCAAGTGATGTACCATGAAATCATATGTCCCACAGGTTGTGGTATCTATTCTCCACAGCGTATTTTAGTAAGTTAATTCGTTTTTCAATAACACTCATTTACATGTTATTAAATGTTATTAATATATATATATTGCTTCTTTCCAGATGTGTCCCTTGATATAGTTGCAAACTGGAAGCAGATGCTTTCCCCCAGAGCCCACTCCCAGATGATCCTTGCATATGTTAAATACTGACTTCACTCTACTTCCTTGCCACTAGAGCTTTGAAAATGGTGCATCGCATGATGGATATCTAAACTAGTTGTGCTGCTTGCACAGGTACTCAAATGCGTCACCAGAAAAGTGTTCCTATTTATTACCAGGAAACTGACACTGTTGTGAAGGACAGGTGGCAAGTAAATGTTATTCTACTGACACTACCCTCAGCTAGTACGTGCTATTGATTGCACACATGTAGCACTTCATCCACCCCACCCGAGAGAACATCATTTTCACAAGAAACGGACACTCCATCAATGTGCATACTGTCTATGATGTCAGGGACTGCACCATGATGCATACGCTGCTGTTCCTGGATGAACGAACATCAGCTATGTTTTCTGACAGTATGCTCTTGCATGTCAGTGAGTTGCTGGGGAGTTTGAGGCCATATGGTGACTATAGTTTAAATAGCTGAAAATGGGCTTCTCTACTGACCAAAAAGAATTCTAACTTTCCCGCTTATGAATACCAAGGTGAAAACAAGGCTTTGGCTTTCAAAGGCTAGAAGGCCTGCACATCTTGGAATAACATAGGAGTATGTTGCAAATGTGGTTTAAAAAAAACATGGCGGAAATAAAAGCTGTAGTCTAGTAGGCACAAGATTATGTGTAGCATTACAAGCACCACAAATGTAGTGTGCATATTTGCCCGATACCTAAAAGTACACATTTTCTCTTATAGAAAAAAAAATGTTTTGTCAAAGCAAACAATTGCTTGCTACCCCTGGGTGCCCTTTATATCTTAGGCTGTTATTGACTTCACTCTCTGCCTCATTTCCCATTACATCTAGATGTATAATTTCTCCACCTTTGCTATATAGGAAGAAAACTATGTACATTACATACAGGGACTGGAAGTAGGCAATTCCTCAGCTTCTTAAGGAGCACTGCAGATTCTGCTTTAATTTTTCTTCTCAGTTTGTTGAGGGAACATTGTTAATGGCTGCAAATAAAGACAGGAGGGTTCCCAGGAATGAGAGGTGATTGAGGATGATGGTCCTAGAAAATTACCGGCAGCTGTACAGGGTACAAGACACCCAGTTTAGGAATGCAGCACTTATGGCAATGTGGCAGTATATCCGCCAGGTGATGCTGTGAGGCAGGTGTTCTCACCTGTAGAAGCAGGTTGTGTCAAGTCTCATGTTTAATGTGTCTTGACATGTCTAATTATTTCTAAGAGTGGGTTTGATTTGTGTAATTTGCTGTTGCTTAATTAAGCAAAATTATGTGAGAATATTTGTAATTACATGAGAAGTGCTACCCAGCATAAGAGCTATATTCTTATTGCACAATTCACTCTCACATCCACAATGGAACCAAAGTTGCATTTTGTGCTAAGAAAAGAACACTAAATGCAACAGAATACAAACAGCAGCAACCAGCAGCCACTTGTGCTCGTTTAGGGTAATTGCTATTTGATAATCCCAAACACCTGTGTACAAATGTGTGTATTACACATTTTGCGATTCCCAGTGGGTCGTAAATAGACCTACCTCATGAATATTAATAAGGTAGGTCCCGGTTTATGACCTATTGGGAATCGCAAAATTCACAGGGATGGTTGACTGCAGGGGTCAGCAGACTTCCATGTCTGTGATTGCTTTTAAATTAAGCAACTTTTTTTTTAAATGCACCTAGTTTTCCTTAAAAGAAAACAGATGTGTTTAAAAAAGAAAAATTCAGTTTTCTTTTATTTTTTTTGAGTCGGCCGTGGTCCATAGGACCCGTTCACATTTGGGAATGGGTTACCGTTTTGCAACGGCATTTCGACAAAACATTCATACATGCCACTTTGATTCGTTATTAGGAACGGATCCCCTAAACATGTCCCTTCTTAATACCGAATCACAAACCCAAATTGCAATTCTGTAACAGGTTTCCGAATTGCTATTGGGCCTTAAAATATTTAAAATTGCCTTTTCGTTTCACAAACTGCAAATTGGGCTGTTTGTGAACGTTAAAAAAGTTTCGTACATCTGCACATACATTCCTTGTCTTGTGTTCCAGTGGTAGTATTTTGGGCTACATATATTTATAATAACATAAACAGGAATATTCACCACATTTTTGGTAATTTTGGGGTAGTCTTTTGACACAAACCTACCTAAAGTTACTCAGATTACTCCAACATAATTAAAATTTCACCCAGGCTAATTATTTCCATTAAGAGAGTGGAGGCATATACACCTATTGTGGGGCAGCAAAATTGATGATTATGAAACAGGTATAGCCATCAGCCATGCTGTCGGCATAAACCTACATGTGTGGAGATCTTCACAAGCAGAATAGTCGGCCTATGAATTTATAATAAATAATCAAAAGGATTCCCTGAATATTAGACCTCATGTAACTCACGAAATGTGCATTATTATTTTGGTGAATTAATGAATTTTTGGATAAATATATGATGTAGTAAGTGTGTCAGTACAAATAATATTGCTATAATTATTGACTTGATAAAGCTCGCAAATGGCCAGAATGGTGTCCTGGTGCTGTGCGGAGCAGCAAGAACTGCCGCAGGCATCTGTTCCTTGGTTCGACCCCCCTCCCTGAAGGGAGGGGGATGTGGCTGGACTGGGGGCTGCAAAGGCAGGGAAGGTACTGGGCAGCAGAGAGGACTTTGGGTTCAGCCCAGTCACAAATGTAAGCAAAGGAATTTGGCTGGGGGTGGTGGGTATTTTATTACCCACAGGCGCGGGTCCAAACACCCTCTTTTTCCTGGGAATGTTAGAGCGGAGAGAGGCGCTGCTGCACTGTGAGAGGTGAGGGGGCGGGGTTGGTGTGGGTTAGGGGAGCCGTAAGGCCTTAGGAGAGATACTCTGCTAGGCAGGAGGGTGGTGCCTTGGGGCAGTGCACGGCACTTGGGGGATCAGGCCGGATGCGCGATTACACAGAGCGGCATACCACAGGAGTGGGAGTCCCGTCTGTGGTAGTTTTTTGGTGGTTCAGAGCAGTGGGGGAATGTGTGCATCTGACAGTGCAGGGGGTGTGAATCTGGCAGTGCAGGGCTGTGTATATCTGGCAGTGCAGGTGGTGTGCATCTGGCAGTGCGTGGTGTGCATCTGGCAGTGTAGGGAGGTGTGCATCTGACAGTGTGGGGAGGTGTGCATCTGATAATGTAGGGAGGTGTGCATCTGGCAGTGCAGGGGGGGGTGCATCTGGCAGTTTAGTGGGGGTGTGCATCTGGTAGTGTAGGGGGGTGTACATCTGGCAGTGCCGATGTGTGCATCTGACAGTGCGAGGGGTGTGAATCTGGCAGTGCGGGTGTGTGCATCTGGCAGTGCAAGGGGTGTGCATCTGGCAGTGTGGGGTGTGTGAATCTGGCAGTGCGGGTGTGTGCATCTGGCAGTGCTGGGGGGTCATTGGTGGGTTCTCTTGTGCTCTGGCCATCTCTGGGGGCATCCCCCCGGAGTAGCTGCCAGCTCTGTGTGACATTCAGCCATAGTGAAGGCTGGACCTCGAGGTTGGTTAGGAGAGTGAGTGCACCCCATTGCCCGGGCCCCAGGGTGTCCCGTCGCTTTGGAGATGTGTGCAGCAGATGAGCTCTATGACCTTGCACTGCGGACGGCTTGAACTGATCACTGGGTGGGTCTCGGTCCTCCTTGAGCACCTGGTTCTGTTCATCCATCCGAGAGGACGTGAGGCATCAGAGACTCTGAAGAATTTGCGGACATTTTTTAGGGTGGCGGCCATGGGGATGAACTATTCGCAGACTCGGTGGAGGGAGCTCATCACTTGCTTCCATTGCTTGGCTTGTGGGCTGATGGGGGAGCAAACATGCTCTTGATAAGCGTGGGGCAGGAGGCGTTGCTGGATGGGCCAGTGGTAGTAAGGGCACACCGGGATGGCGCAGTACGGATCACAGTGCTATCAGACGGGTGGGAGGTGTGTCCCACACACAGGCATAACGAGGGCACAGGCAGGAAGGATATTGAGGGAAGGTTGTCAGTCCTCCGCCCTCAAAGGGACTGCTGGGCTGGCTCCAACTCGCATATGGAGAGGACTCAAAGAGCCGCTGGTATCCTTGTGGAGTGGGTCAAGCCCAAGACGAGAATCACTCGCACTTTTATCTTTCCGGGGTCAGTAAGAAGAGTTACAATTCCTTGTAAATAACCGCGGCGCCTGCAGTGGCACTCAAGAGACCTTGTCTGGGGAGGGGGTGAAGGGGCACTATGCAGGGAGAAATGCTGGGGAGGGCGAAGGGCAGCCGGGAGGGAGGTGCTCAAGTGGTTGCGGAGCAGACGGCCACCTTCGGGATAAGATGAAGGCCCTCGGGTGGGTGGTAGTAAGGACACACTGGGAGGATGATGCAGTAAATGTAAATGTACCGGTATTTATAGAGCGCACAGCTACTTCCCTGAGGTAGTATCCCGGCGCTGTCCGAATACCGCTTAGGAACCCTTCCTGGTTTTCCCTGTGAGGATCCACTCCTGGGCACCCCCAGGGTGAAACCAGGCATCCCAGCGCTTTTGGGGCCGTTGTGGAGATCAAGCAAGCTATTGCCCAGAGTCGCAGAGTGGGACCCATGATTAGAATAGGCACCGAGGCGAGAATTATCAGGTCCGAGGAAATTGAGCCCAAGACCCGCCAAGGCGGGTGTTGAACCCTGGTCCCGGGCCAGACCTCTGCATCAGGGTCTGCCGCTCTAACCATTTGAGCCACACTTCTCCACAGTCCGTGAGGCTAGGAGGCACACTGACAGCACAGGACGGGGCAAGGTCCGGGGACAGTCGGGCGAAGAGTGATCGACAACTACTGGGCAGCAGAGTGCATCTGCACCCGAGGCTTGGCCTGGGTACCACCTTACAGGTCTCACAGCAGCATGCATGGAGGACTGCATTACCCCCTGCCGCTTGCCACTCTATGTTCACCTTGCAGCAGGAGTGAAGTAATGTGCTGGAGAACAGGTGAATGATGTGTGATGGATGAATGATGTGTGATGTGTGAATGATGTGTGATGGATGAATGATGTGTGATGTGTGAATGATGTGTGATGGATGAATGATGTGGGATGTGTGAATGATGTGTGATGGATGAATGATGTGTGATGGGTGAATGATGTGTGATGGATGAATGATGTGTGATGGGTGAATGATGTGTGATGGATGAATGATGTGTGATGGGTGAATGATGTGTGATGGATGAATGATGTGTGATGGGTGAATGATCTGTGATGGATGGCTCAGAGTGCCTCATCTTGCACAGGACGATGGGGGCAGGAATGATGCTCTTCAGGTGTTGGTTCTGGGTCTGGCACAATGGTGGTTAGAAGATGTACAAGTTAGTGACATGCCGGGCTTGAGGGGCGGACGGGGTGACAGGAGGTCTTTGTGGGGAAGAGTCATTCAGTAATTGGTAGCTAAGGACGTACAAGGATATGCCGGTCTGTTTCTGGGTGCGTCACAATAAAACGGTGTTAAGGGAACTCAGGGTTTAGGGCCTTCAACAATAGCGATGGTCATGGGAGAGGTAGGAGCTGCGGGATTCAAGTGACCTCCAGGGGCACTGGAAAGTTTGCAAGGTGAGGCCACACACATGCCAAGACCCGTGAGCTTCGAAGTGCAGGCAGAGGGTGCGAAAGCATGTACAGTGAAGTTTAAATGGGTACAGACAGCAGGTGGGGTGAGGAAAGGATCAGGGTACATTTTGTGAGGTAGGGGGTGAATAATAGGGCTTTGGAGAACAAGGTTAGTATACTAGACAATAGCTGGGACTAAGGAGGGAGGGAGATGGCCCTATGCTCATAGCTGCTGACTTTGGAGTGGGGGAATTAGATTCGAGTCTCAGCATGGGCTCAACATCCAGTGGTCCTGGGCAAATTATTTAATCTCCCCATGAGTACCACAAAAATGAATTTGTCCTGGTGTGATGCAACTGATGATCATGTGTAGTGCCCAAAACTGCTCATGATTCGGGCTAGAGGGAGACAAAAGCGCACACAAGTGTGGGAGGGGGTGGGGGGTCAAGGGCCCTCATTTCAGCAGCTTGAGGAGGCGCAGCTAAGGGTCAAATTACAGGTTTAAGGGAAGAACGGGGGCTGCCCAGGAGGATTTTAATATAAGGAGGATGGGGTGAGGCCTTCCAGGGATCCTTTCACATCTGGTAGGGAAGGGAGAGTTGCGACGCCAGGCACTACAGGGCGCAGCCCCCATTAATAATAATTTAGCCCCATTCATACAATCGCTGAAGGTGCAATACACTATCATTGGCAAGTGCCTTTCTACTGCCAGGAAGGCTCAGGAGCCCAGAGCCCCCGGGGGCAGCACGCCGGGGATGGAGGCACCAGTCCCAGGTGTGGAAGGGGTAGTAGGTGCCACCTCGTGGGCACACACAGGCAGAGGTGTGTTCAAGCATGTGTGTTGGCAGTGCTCAAAGACAGCAGCGCAAAGTTTACAGGAGTCTAATTGCGCCGTGATTAGGGAAAGACGCTTTACCCCCCTTTTTCACAGCAGGGAGAGGAAGGATTGAAAGTGGCGGTGCCTGGCACCTGGCAGTGCAACACCTAGTGATGGTTGGGTAATTTGCGCCGCAAGGGAGCCTACATTGTCAATGGGCTGCACCGTCCCATGGGCCAACAGGGGGGTGCAGCACAGACCGCAGACCAGCTTGTTAGTGTGAAAAAGGCTGCTTTATTGAAGACAGGTGCACCTTACAAAACAAATTCCTTGGCCTGTGCTGTACAAAACTAAACCTCACTAAATATTTTCTGCCTACCTAAACCCCCACCCCCTCCCCTAAAGTTTCCCCTCTTTAACCATTTAAAAAAAAAAAAAAACTTGCAACTTCTTAACCTTTCGTAACCTAGTTATCTATGTAACCTTCCTATGTTACTTCCCCTTCCTGCATGCTCCCAGAGTGACCTTTTCCAACCCATAAACTTAAACTGTAAACAGACCCACCAACTATTAACTAGGAAAAAGCGCCACTCAGAAAATTTTGACCCCCTGACTTTTCCTACCCCCCAACTATGGACCCTGTCGCCACGGATATCTATAGATGTCAAACGCCCTGTCTAAAACCTCTTTGATCGGAATGATGTACAACTCCATTCAGTACCGGGACAAATGCACCCCATTCTCTCTAAAAAAAAAACTGCTGCATATCGTAGCTCCGGATGCTCCATTCTCCCAATACCTTCCCTGTCACAAAACAAACACATGTCCTGGTTGAGCTTTTTCCTTGCTTTATCTATCGCAGCTGGCCCCTCCGCTCCCCTCCATTGTCTCCTGGAAAAAAACTCCGACCAAACCACGTAACAACCTGACCACTGCTGTTTGATCTCTAAGAGGCCCCTCTTTATCTGTTTTAACAGGGCCAGACCTTTACACTGCACCAGGTCATTCTTCCCCAAGTGGATAAGCAAAACATCCGGGCAAACCCCACCTCTGATTGCCCCATTCAAAACTGGGAACAACTCATGCCATCTCATACCCCCTTTTCCCCGCCAATGACACAGAAACAATTGCGAGTCCAAGCCCAGATTCAAACCATTTCCTTTCCCATACTCATAACGTTCAGCTATTTTTACAAACAAATGTCCTATGATGAAGATGGACAATTCTGCTGCAGCAGGCCCCACCACTGCACCTACAAAGACACATATATGAGGAAGGAAATGAACATCATGCTTCCCTCTCTCCAGAGCTCCTCAATCAGATGTATGTTTTAAAGCAATCCAATTTCCAATGCCCCAGGCGCATAAGGTCTCCCCTCCCCATCCCATCTTGGCTGCGTCTGTGGCCACACCGATGCAGAATTAATGAGTCCCATATTAACCAGGATCTTCTCCCAATCCCTGGAGAGCTTGCCTCAAAACCCAAAGCAGCTGAGATGCTGACACTCTGCTGCCTCATTTGTGCTGCAAAACCTCCCTGTTGTCCCGCTCCGACCCCCCGCCCAAAATCCCCACCATGCCAGCGGGGCACACTGCCTTGTCCACTAACGGTCCCATTACCACCGATTTCCCCAAACCCATCTGGTCCGTCTTAGAACAGTTCAGTTGTACCTCCACCTTTGTCCCCAAGCAATTCATCTTCACCCCACCGAACACCCTTGTCCCCCTTGCCCCCAACAACTCCGAAACCCAAAAGGCCCCGAAGTACATCCATGACATTAACATGGAAAACAAAACCACCTCTTCCGTATTGCGGCATACCATGGGCAAAAGCCGAATCAAGCCGGCCAGAATACCGACTGATAGGGGGCTACTCGGCTGAGGTTTGCTACCCCTTTCTCGCGTCCAGCCTTCCAGGAATCGAGCACCCAATTCCACACATAACCCCACCACAGTTTCTCCATGAAAGCTATAGCTGACAATTTGCCCACTTTCGTCACTCTGGACAGACCCTTGTCAATCATGGTCAAAATGAATTGGACTACCTGCTCCTCCCGCACCCAGTGCTGCCCACACCGTTTTGCGCTGCAGTCAAGGAATTCCCACCATGCCTGTTCATATGCCTTCCAAGTGGATGGGGCCAGCGATCATCTTACCAACTGAACGACCCTCTGTCTCCTACAGAACACATCTCCCCTGGAACTAGCGTCCTGACCTCGTCCGCCTCAGTGGCTAGCCCATGGAGCCTCTGCCACTGTGAACAAGACAAAGTGTCTGCAATGTCATTGTCCACTCCTGGCACATGTCTGGCTTTAAACAAAATATATTGCTCCAAACATCGCAGCACAAAAACCCTCAACAACTTGAGAACTTGAGCATCCCTGGCAGATTACTACCCAGCTTCCCCAGCTTGGAGGAAGACTCCCTGGTGCACATGCATGCAGGATGAAGATATGTTACGAGGACTCCGTCCCCACAGCACATTCATGGCCCCTCTCAGCCATAAGATCATCGACACATTTGAAAACTTGGTCAAGAGAGACATAGCCACATTGCCTTTTCAATCCATGGGTAAGCAGGAAAATCTCACCAAAAAGGAAAAGAACATCTTGCTAAGAATTGCCAACAACACGTCAATTGTTTGTCAAACTGCGGACAAGGGGGGCGCCTTAGTCATTATGGACGCCTCCTACTATGAAGAACAAGTTCATATCCATACAGCGGATACCAATACTTATGCACCATTACAAACTGACCCGACCAATGAGTTTGTCACTATCCTGAGCAAAATCATCAACCAGGCATTTGACAACGGGACTATCACCAATCGAGTGAGACGGTATCTTACACCCAACAATCCGAAACCACCAGTTCTATACATGATACCGAAGGTGCACAAGCACCCCACTAGACCGCCATTACGGCCCATCGTATCCACCAAGGGGAGCATTCATGAAACGACAGGAAAGTTTTTGGACAGGTACCTTCAGCCATTTGTTGTAAACACCCGATCGCATGTTCGCGATACCACTGACTTCTTGATCAAATTAAAACAAGCAACGGACGTACTGGAGAACCAAGAGTTAATATTGTGTACAGTGGACGTGTGTTCATTATACACATCCATACCTCACGACCTTGGTATAGGAGCTGTCGAACAAGAACTCTCAAATTCCAACCTGGATCCTGATTTGCAAGTACTACTCATGGAACTGATGATATTCACCTTATATCACAGTTACTTCAAGGTAGCCGACAAATGGTTTCACCAACTGTGCGGGACGGCCATGGGCAATTGTGCGGCGCCGTTGTACGCGAATTTATTTATGAAATATTTCGAAGAAACGCATGCTTTATTCCAACCGTCTTGCCAAACCTTTGGCAGACTCTTCTTAAGATTTATTGATGACATTTTCATTTTATGGGCAGGGACTGAGAATACCCTCACTGATTTCTTGCAATCTTTGAATGGGATTAATGACCGAGTACAATTCACTTGGACCTTTGACAGACAATGTATACATTTCCTGGATGTGAAAATTGAAAGACAAGCAGGAAAAGTGTCAACCACTATATTTCGAAAACCGACTGATCGCAATTCTATCTTGCATTACCGGAGTTTCCACCGACCTGGATTGAAACTAAATCTACAGTTTTCTCAACTGTTGCGTGTCAAACGCATAGTATCTACAGATAATGTTTGTAAACAAGAAATATCCAACATGGTGGAGAGGTTCAAAGCACGTGGCTATCCTCAACAGACATTAGACCAGGCCGTGGCCCGATGTGAAAATACTAACAGGGATGATTTGTTGCAGGTTAAATGTAAAACTGAGAACACACGGATTGTGGTAGTGTCCAAATACACTGTCATCAGCAATCAATTCAGAAACGTTATAACTAAACATTGGCCTCTACTAAGTCTGGAACCGGATTTTCAGGGAGCGTTTTCACAGCCACCCTTGTCTGCCTATACAAGGGGACGTAACTTAAAGGAGATGTTGTCTAAACCCAAAGATCAGACGAAACTGGAGACATTCAAAGGTCTCAGACCATGCTACAATTGTAGCAATTGTAACAATTGTATACTAGGGAATGTCACGAATCACCCCATGAGGGGTCACCCAATCAAATTACGAGTCAATGCCACATGTAATTCCTCGAACGTCATTTACATGTTGAAATGTCCATGTGGGAAATGTTATGTTGGTCACACTGAGAGGAAAATACGAGTACGGCTATTGGAACACAAAAGCAACATAAGAACTGGCAACATCAAATCGACAGTAGCCGCTCATTTTCTTGAACATAACCATACAGTAGCCCAGTTAAAATACCTGATATTGGAACAAGTTGCAGTAACTCACAACAACAAGAACACTTTACTGAAAAGAGAGAATTTCTGGATCCGGCTCCTGGCGACGATGCAGCCGCACGGATTAAATGACAGGATGGAATTCCTGTGTTACTTATAGACTGGGCACTAACTGCATATCATCTGAAATTACTGCCACATGTCATTTTAGTTTGCTTTTGATCATTACTTTATTTTAATGTTTATTTGTGCATTCACCCGTTGTTGTGTACAGTATCAACCCGAGTGTTTATTGTTGTTCGTTCTCTTCAATGCACGCATTACAAGCATTGCCTGACCTTTCCAATATGGCGCTAGCTTCACCCGCCCTATAGTCCTCTTTCTATCTTCACGGCATCAGCCGCGCGTTTACTAATCACACCGAGACCCTGGCGGGTACAATCTTCGAACCGGGTAGCACACGGAGGATCATAAACAAGTCCAGAAGCGTAAGTACCTCTACCGGGGACCGCTTATTTTGTTGAACATCAAGGCTTGGGTCACCCTCGCGTGTTTTATGGCACCACTGCATCTTCACAGGCTGAGGCGATAAGATTTATATCTGCACTCGAGCGCGTAAGCCGAGCAAGTTACAGATGAACGCGAGTGGGGTATGGGGATCATCCCGTTATAGACGACAGAGCACACACACTTGGGCGACGGATTTATCATTTAATTCTGGCTTATTTTGGTCCATTTTAAGCACCTTTCAATGCCATCACACCCTTGTTTAATTTCATGCACCTAGCACATACACCTTGATTTATTAATGAACGTCACCATCAGGGGCTTTGATGAGGTAGATTCTTAGCATGTCGGCATAGTGCGCACCAGCATGTATGGACGCAATTCATTATTGTGAAGTTTTATTATGAAGTATTTAGTGATAGGAGGTTACTTTCTTTTTTGTTGTAGAGCATTCCCCTGAGGAAGGGCTTATATTCAGCCCGAAATGCATTGGGACTGTTAAATATTGGATGCTATATCATTGGAATATGTACATGGAATTTATTTCTGAAGCATCGTGAAGTACTCATGAAGATAATGAGTTTGGAGTAAAATCATATGAAACAGCAGAATCGTGTGGATTTCACTTTCTGAAGAACTATATATGAACATTTAGACAGTGTGTCATTTGAGAAAAAAGCTGTGCACTGGGGAGTCTTCCTCCAAGCTGGGGAAGCTGGGTAGTAGTCTTTTGTTCTGCACGCTGACCGGCACAGACAGCGTCATCCCTGGCAGCACGCCACAGACCATCACAAGTGGTTCAAATTTGGATTAACCTACCAGCTGTGCAGGTCCTTTCCAACCTTTTAGTTCATCCCTGGCAGATTGCCTGTTCACAACCTGCACAACCAACATGTTGTCCACATTAAAGAACACCGTCCTGTGCACCAAATCCCGCGCCCACACTGTCACGCCCACTACCAGTAAAATAGCTCCAGAAATGCAATACTCCTACCCTGTTTTTCCAATGTGGTGGCCATTTTTCTGCGCACCACCGCCCCTGCCAGTAGAGACCAAAACCTATTGCCCCTGCCGCGTCCGAGGAGATGGTAACATCCCATTCCCAGTCTACAGGAAGTGCCATGGGGATGCCATTAAAGTGTTCCAAAAAGCTCCGCCACATGCGCAGGTCCTCCTTAGTGCCCACCGACAGTCGCATATGATGGTGCGGGAGGGTCAAACCAGCCAAAGATAACCCCAACTGTCTGCAAAACATGCGCCCAGCTCTCACCACCCTGCACGCAAAATTCAGGTGGCCCAGCAGGACCTGTACCTCCCTGACTGTCACCTTCTTTTTGGCCAACAAGCTGTCAATCAACAACAGCATATGTTCTTTTTTGTCCCCGAGCTAATAGGCTTTCATCGCCCTTAAATCCAGTACAATACCAAGAAATGACAACACCGTGCTGGGACCCTGTGTCTTCTCTGGCACCAGGGGTACTCCCAGGTAGCCCATGAACTCTTTAAAACGAGCCAGCTGCTGCTGACAGTCCGCAGAACCGGGCCATCCCACCAGGAAAAAGTCATCCAGGTAGTGTGTTACCTTCTCTTTGCCTGTGCGCCATGAAAACGCCCACTACAAGAAAGTACTGAAGCGCTCTAACAAGGCACACAATATGGAACAGCCCATTGGCAGTGCTTTGTCTATGTAGATAGATCCATCGAACTGGATACCCAAAAAGCAGCCGAAATGCCGACTATGTCGTATTTTGCCATGAGGGCACCCGTCTTTACTGTCGGGACCGATTGCCTCGCCACTTCCACTAATGAGTAGGATAAGGATGACACTCAGCTGCTATGAAATCATTAACCAACGCCCCTTTCAGCCAGGAAAGGTGTTGAATTAACATGTATTGTCCCGGTTCCTTCTTCGGCACCACTCCAATTGGGGAGATGATCAGGTCCCAAATGGGGCTACTCCTGAAAGGACCTGCCATGCGCCCCTCCCGGACCTCTTTCAACAATTTTACCTGCACCACCGGACCGTGTGACTTAGCAGACCTCAGATTCTCAGCCCACATAGCTGCCCTCGGACCCTCATAGCCCAGCCGTAACCCCTCCTGAAAACCCCATTGCAAAAGTGCTGTGTCCTCAGTCCGTGGATAGGACAGCAAAAATTCTTGGGAAAATGAGCCTTTGCCCAAATTCACCTGTCCTCCCCTCCCGCACCTTCCCCCTGTCGGATGCTGCCCATGCTGGTTGGACTGCTGACCATGTCCCCCACCGCCTGTCCCCAACATTGCACCACGGGATGCTTTCCTGCACACTTGGAACATTCGTGCCAAAACTTGCAATATTGCCTTGCACATGTGCTTTTGTTAAAATCACAGCAAAACACACAAGATGATGGACGGAATGTTGCACAATGGCAAAACATTCACCCCAGTCACAGATCTGGGTTTAATCCATCGGTATTTTGCTCACCAAGCCACCCCAATTCAGACATGGCCATATGCAAATCAGTCTTTACCCTGTGCCTCATGGGAACAGTCCAGCCTGAACTGCCAAGCCATATATTTTCTGGACCGGAATCAAGCTTCCTCGGACCGGTTTCTGGCTATCAGCCGTCTTCAGCCAGGATAGCTTGACTCCAGTGGCTTAGTGAGCAAGGGACCCACGTCTGGGCATACCCTTCCCACATAGGGTGAACAGCAAAACACACAAGATGATGGACGGAATGTTGCACAATGGCAAAACATTCACCCCCAGTCACAGATCTGGGTTTAATCCATCGGTATTTTGCTCACCAAGCCACCCCAGTTCAGGCATGGCCATATGCAAATCAGTCTTGACCCTGTGCCTCATGGGAACAGTCCAGCCGGAACTGCCAAGCCATGTCTTTCCTGGACCGGAATCAAGCATCCTAGACCCGGTTTCTGGCTATCAGCCGTCTTCAGCCAGGATAGCTTGACTCCAGTGGCTTAGTGAGCCAGGGACACACGTCTGGGCATACCCTTCCCACATAGGGTGAACAGCAAAACACACAAGATGATGGACGGAATGTTGCACAATGGCAAAACATTCACCCCCAGTCACAGATCTGGGTTTAATCCATCGGTATTTTGCTCACCAAGCCACCCCAGTTCAGGCATGGCCATATGCAAATCAGTCTTGACCCTGTGCCTCATGGGAACAGTCCAGCCGGAACTGCCAAGCCATGTCTTTCCTGGACCGGAATCAAGCATCCTAGGACCGGTTTCTGGCTATCAGCCGTCTTCAGCCAGGATAGCTTGACTCCAGTGGCTTAGTGAGCCAGGGACACACGTATGGGCATACCCTTCCCACATAGGGTGAACAGCAAAACACACAAGATGATGGACGGAATGTTGCACAATGGCAAAACATTCACCCCCAGTCACAGATCTGGGTTTAATCCATCGGTATTTTGCTCAACAAGCCACCCCAGTTCAGACATGGCCATATGCAAATCAGTCTTGACCCTGTGCCTCATGGGAACAGTCCAGCCCGAACTGCCAAGCCATGTCTTTCCTGGACCGGAATCAAGCATCCTAAGACCGGTTTCTGGCTATCAGCCGTCTTCAGCCAGGATAGCTTGACTCCAGTTGCTTAGTGAGCAAGGGACCCACGTCTGGGCATACCCTTCCCACTTAGGGTGAACAGCAAAACACACAAGATGATGGACGGAATGTTGCACAATGGCAAAACATTAACCCCTAGTCACAGATCTGGGTTTAATCCATCGGTATTTTGCTCACCAAGCCACCCCAGTTCAGACATGGCCATATGCAAATCAGTCTTGACCCTGTGCCTCATGGGAACAGTCCAGCCCGAACTGCCAAGCCATGTCTTTCCTGGACCGGAATCAAGCATCCTAGGACCGGTTTCTGGCTATCAGCCGCCTTCAGCCAGGATAGCTTGACTCCAGTGGCTTAGTGAGCAAGGGACCCACATCTGGGCATACCCTTCCCACATAGGGTGAACAGCAAAACACACAAGATGATGGACGGAATGTTGCACAATGGCAAAACATTCACCCCCAGTCACAGATCTGGGTTTAATCCATTGGTATTTTGCTCACCAAGCCACCCCAGTTCAGACATGGCCATATGCAAATCAGTCTTGACCCTGTGCCTCATGGGAACAGTCCAGCCCGTACTGCCAAGCCATGTCTTTCCTGGACCGGAATCAAGCATCCTAGGACCGGTTTCTTGCTATCAGCCGTCTTCAGCCAGGATAGCTTGACTCCAGTGGCTTAGTGAGAAAGGGACCCAGGTCTCGGCATACCCTTCCCACATAGGGTGAACAGCAAAACACACAAGATGATGGACGGAATGTTGCACAATGGCAAAACATTCACCCCCAGTCAAAGATCTGGGTTTAATCCATCGGTATTTTGCTCACCAAGCCACCCCAGGTCAGACATGGCCATATGCAAATCAGTCTTGGGAACAGTCCAGCCGGAACTACCAAGCCATGTCTTTCCTGGACCGGAATCAAGCATCCTAGGACCGGTTTTTGGCTATCAGCCGTCTTCAGCCAGGATAGCTTGATTCCAGTGGCTTAGTGAGCAAGGGACCCACGTCTGGGCATTCCCTTCCCACATAGGGTGAACAGCAAAACACACAAGATGATGGACGGAATGTTGCACAATGGCAAAACATTCACCCCCAGTCACAGATCTGGGTTTAATCCATCGGTATTTTGCTCACCAAGCCACCTCAGTTCAGACATGGCCATATGCAAATCAGTCTTGACCCTGTGCCTCATGGGAACTGTCCAGCCCGAACTGCCAAGCCATGTTTTTCCTGGACTGGAATCAAGCATCCTAGGACCGGTTTCTGGCTATCAGCCATCTTCAGCCAGGATAGCTTGACTCCAGTGGCTTAGTGAGCAAGGGACCCATGTCTGGGCATACCCTTCCCACATAGGGTGAACAGCAAAACACACAAGATGATGGACGGAATGTTGCACAATGGCAAAACATTCACCCCCAGTCACAGATCTGGGTTTAATCCATCGGTATTTTGCTCACCAAGCCACCCCAGTTCAGACATGGCCATATGCAAATCAGTCTTGACCCTGTGCCTCATGGGAACAGTCCAGCCCGAACTGCCAAGCCATGTCTTTCCTGGACTGGAATCAAGCATCCTAGGACCGGTTTCTGGCTATCAGCCGTCTTCAGCCAGGATAGCTTGACTCCAGTGGCTTAGTGAGAAAGGGACCCACGTCTCGGCATACCCTTCCCACATAGGGTGAACAGCAAAACACACAAGATGATGGACGGAATGTTGCACAATGGCAAAACATTCACCCCCAGTCACAGATCTGGGTTTAATCCATCGGTATTTTGCTCACCAAGCCACCCCAGGTCAGACATGGCCATATGCAAATCAGTCTTGACCCTGTGCCTCATGGGAACAGTCCAGCCCGAACTGCCAAGCCATGCCTTTCCTGGACCGGAATCAAGCATCCTAGGACCGGTTTCTGGCTATCAGCCGTCTTCAGCCAGGATAGCTTGACTCCAGTAGCTTAGTGAGCAAGGGACCCACGTCTGGGCATACCCTTCCCACATTGGGTGAACAGCAAAACACACAAGATCTCCATGCCACTGGAATCAAGCTATCCAGGCTGATGAGGGCTAAAAGCCCGAAACCGGTCCATGGATGCTTGCTTCCAGTCCAGGGAGGACCTGGCTTAGCAGTACGGGCTGGACTGTTCCCATGGGGCACAGGGTCAAGACTGATTTGCATATGGCTGAGTTCAAACTGGAAAGGCATGGAGAGCAAAAAAGGATGGATTTAGGCCCAGATCTCTGTACTGGGGTGAATGTATGACATTGTTCTGCATTCTGTCCATCACCTGTTGTTTTTGCATTTGTTAAAATCCCAGCACGCCCCCTTGTGCCACTGGTGCTGTTACCTACAGTCCCCACCACCCAGGGTGGGGCGGTTCAGAAAGGGGCAAGGAGCAAGAGGGAGACCGCTCACTGTATATATTGTTTTCCCAAACTTGGTCCCTCCCATGGTCTGCTGGTATAAATCCGAGTCTATCTCCCCCATTTTGCCTCTGGATCCCAAGTCGACCAAGCCTGAAACTCCTCGTCATAATGCGACCACGCATACCCTCCGTATGTGACCTGCGCCCTCCTGACCAGGTCCATGAACAATGCCACGGACCTTTTGGGGTACTTCTCACAGTACACACTGACATAAATCAGAAAAACCGCCGACCAGTTCTCAATGGTCATGGGCACCCTAGGCCTCAAAGCCAGTTCTATCTCCTCTTCTTTGGACCCTACCTTGGCTGTAGGCTCTCTATGTAACAGCCTCAGCATGTCGACAAATTCGGCCTTCCAAATTTTTTTTGGGTGGCCAAAGTAAGATGGGCCCCCAATGGTTTTGTGATTCCCATGTACGGCAATTTTTTAACCGGCACGTCATGACTCTCTTTGCCCTCCTTCTTTTCCACCCCTCCATCTTCCTGTCCATCCTGGCGTACACCCCGCGCCCCTGCCGTTTGCCCTCCAGAGGTGCCCGTAGCTGCAGCCCCATTGGCATCACCCTCCTGTCATGGTGAGCCTGTCCCCACACCTGTGTCCCTACATACGCCCCCTTCTGTAAGCGCCCCTGCCCTCTCCTCCCCCCGAGCGTCCGTGCCCACCGACATCATGGCCTGCGGTCTTGCACCTGACAGCTCCCCGTCCACCCTATCCTGCATCTGCCCTCCCCTCCAGCTTGTACTCCATTGCCTTACCTTGTGCCAAGGTCGGCGTCCTGACAGGATCCCACCGCCTAACCAGTCGTGAAGTGGGGCTGCCACGCTATCCACCTTGTTCCGCCCGTTCGACCCGCTCTGCAAGAGACTAGACACATTACTTGCATCCCCTCTCTCTTCTGCCTGCTGTTCCTCTTCCCCCCACAGTCTTCCATTCTTCCACGCTTTCCTTGTCATAGTCCAGCAGCAAGGAGCCGTCCACCATGGACTCCTGCCCAGACACCCATGCACATTCCCTATCTGATTGGCTTGCAATGGGCCGCCCTCTGTGTACTCCAGCCTGCTCAAGCCTGCCCGCTCGCTGCAAATGCGAAGTAGCTCCCCTAAATCAATGCTCCCTTTCCGTTTCCCTGCATGCTTATTGTCTGAATCCCTGGATGTCCTAGCAGTAACCTGGCCCAGTCCCCTTGGAACCACAGCGGCCCACCAGGGTTGGGGCACCGGCGACCGGTTGCCCCTCCTCCTGGACACAATTTCCTGTACATCCTTCGTGGGAGCGCGGCTGCCCACATGAGGCAGGGCCAGCCAATCCTCTCTGTGGGGTGGAGCCGCATGCATCTTTCCCGAGCACCTCACCTATCACCCCTGCCAAAAAGAAGTGGAGTCCAACATGCCGGGGTTAATCCTGTCCGCCGACCCCCGAAACCCAGAGTCCCTGACCCACTGACTATCCGCCATCCTCCCCCGCTCATTGCACCTGAAGAATGACCCCCTGCCGAGCAGGCGCGCCCCCCCAGGACCACGACCCACCCACCCCGGCTGGGGCGGCCCATGCCCTCACCCCCGGGAAACCCCTGTCCTCCCCCTCCGTGTAGCTCCACTCCAAAGCGTCCACGCCCTCCGGGCCGCGCCACTGCCCCAAGCCAGGCCAGCCTGCACCCAAATTCCTTGGTCCCCCAAACTCTCCACCCCTCCTTCCCCCAGCCCCCCCCACCCATCCAGCTCCGTCCACCTATTTCTGAGCCCCTCCGGGGCCCTCTCCAGCCAACCCCCTATCTCAAGGTACAGCATCGGTCCCCAGCGCAAGCCCCCTGTCACGCTGCGTCCCACACCCCAGGCCCTTCACCCAGCAACCCACCCCATTGCTGGGTCCCCGCCTTGTGTCTGCCGGCTGTGTATCCATCCCAGCATCCCTCTGGACACCCTCTCCCCCTCCACACCCATGTTCTGCTCGCCTCCCTGCTCCTACCAAGACCCCCTGATCGCTTGCGTGGCCTCACCCCCCACCCCTTTCACAGGGTCCTCCTCCCCCCTGCTGTCAATTAATAGGGGGCAGGACCAGCCGCTGCCTCTAGTATTTGGGTGGCCCCCTGCCGCCAAGTCCCATCCCCAGCTGGTGCTGCCCCACTGTGGCCCCCAAGCCCCTGCCTTAAACACTCACATGAGCCGCTCGATCTCGACCCGCCTCCTGCCTCCTGACTTCCTTGGAAGCGCAGCCGCCTTAGTAACGCGGCCGAGCCCCCGTCCATCTTTGAAGTCACGGCCGCCTTGGCAGTGTGACTGTGACCCCCTGCTTCCATCCGTCGTTCCTTACGGGTCCGCTGCGGTGAACAAGCTGATATCACCGCAGCAACCCCACTTGCAGCCTGCCTGGGGGTCCTTACCTCAAATGCAGGCTGCAGTAAGTCTGTGCAGCCCGTTTCAGCTAAGAGGCGAAGCGCCTCAGAGACATGTGGGTCCTCCGCCATGGCAAGAAACATTGCGGACATCGGGCACACCACCACAAAAGTCACCACACGTCTCAGGAAACCACACAGCGCACAGCTGCCAATTGGCCACATGCTAACGCCGCAAAACCAGCCACAAACCACCGTGACACGACAAAACAAAATTGCTCCCCTCCCCTACCCAGTCGGCTGTAATGTTACTACCACAGAAATGGTGGATAGTGACTCAAAATGGCTGGCTAAATAGCCCCCAGCCCAAACCTATCCCAAGTGAAGCCCAAAGGCCCAATTGGGCTCTGGCTACACCCCGGCTCAAAATCCCCCAGGAGGGGCAGGCCTCCCAATGGTTGGCCACTCCCCCAAAGCCCTATTGGGGTACTGTTACAATGATACCTCTGGTTAGTGTCATGTTCTGCATTAACGTAATCGGTCCTCCCCCCTCAAAGCAGTCACAGGTTTGCACACACCACCAAAAGGTAGCACATTCAGAGTAGTAACAGAAAAGTTACAGTTTAAAGAATAAAGGATGTGGCATAACGGCTGGAGCATCCCACTTTAATGCTCAAGAAACGAGGTTCAAGGGCTAGCGGAAGATCCACAAATCAGGATTCTGGGCAAATCACTTGCTCCACGTACCTAGCAATACCTGGCCCGACGGGATGCGCGAGTGCTCAATTAAATCTCATTGGGCCTACCAATGAAGCATTTTTTGAACAAAAAAGGGCCATCTGTAATTCAACTGGTGCTCTTTGAAGTGTTTTCCTACCTGCACGGTTGTGTTTCCAAAAAAAAATCATTTGCAATGCAATAGGTCTTGCATTTGCGGGAATTTGAGCTATTGGTATTGAAAATTACATTGCCTTTTATTTAAGTGTTTAGAAAAGCTGCAAGTGGTGCGTAAACACACACTTTGCACTTTAAGTCCTTGCTTACGAGATGCAAGGCAGACAGTAGAAGAGGAGTAGTTACTGCCAGCATTGCTTCTCGTAAGCAACGACTGTAAGTACAAAGTGTGTGTTTATGCACCACTTGCGGGTTTTTAAAATACATAAACAAAATGCATTGGTATTTACAATGCCAATAGCTCAAACACTCACCAATGTGAGATCTATTGCATTGTAAATGCTTGTTTAATCCACTATTAGTGAATAATGTAATATTATTCAACATCATTTTAAGAAGAAAAAATGATAGAACACAAAAAGAATGGATCACCAACTAAAGTCCATAGGTAGGAGCTGCCCCTGTGTTCCTGGCACAGATTTTGCCACCTCTGTGGTCAGGGGTCACAAAGGCACTGTCAGGGCTGCAAGGGGTAATCCAGGGGTCGGAGCTGCAACCCCTGCCGACCCTTTAATGAGGCCCACGTGGAGGCCGGTATACTGACTACCATTACATTGAATGAGATTGACACTTGTTATTAAATGCAGTTACAAAGGGCTGGTGTATGGTATACATCACTCCATATCTCTATATAAACCAACTTATTTATAGAGTATAGTATAAAGTTCTCTCCCACCACATATAACTTGGTGTATTTTCCTCACCAGTTCAGTAAACCTATCTGTTTGATTATGACTCACTCTTTGAGTGTTCTCTTTTGCATCACAGCAAGCACATCACACATGCATTTTTCTTTCACATTCACTTCTTTGAAACTAAAAAGGTCACTGCGCCCTTCCTTGAGGCCCATACACCTGTTATTTATCTTGAGCAGGCAACCACATGCTCATTTCTTTTTATTTAGCATATTTCGTCTCTAAAGAAAAACATGCAACGTTTTCTATAGTTTTGTATAGTGGGGGTGGGGGGAGCATTAGAAAAGCATGTCTATTACATTGCCATATCGCTAATGAACAAGCATGGAGTTTTTGCGCTCCAGAGACTGAAAAACGCATTACTTGCTTAAAATGTTACAGAAATGTTGCTTTGAACAGTCACAAGAGATTGCTTAAGGCCCTTTTCTAATAATATCTCACGGTTCATTTTTACAGAAACAACACATGTATTGAAAACAAATCTAATTTCCACAAGCATAAATATATTTTTTATTCGAGTCCTCAGAAAGATAAATTATCTAAGGATATCCCTAGGTGCGATCGTGCAGTAAATTTCAATTTAAATCTTTCAAGCAAGCTCCACATCACGGTACTACAGCCATAAAAAACTGAATTAACATGTAAACATATTCCAGCAATGAATACTGCATTTTTATTCATAGGAGAGACACAGGTCAAGATTATTTTAAGGAGCATCCCCAGGTGAACAGAATCACTGAAAGATTGAACATTTATCCACCAACTGCAGCTATAAAAGATGTGCAAATCTGCAGGATAAGCATAGGTGCAAAAACATTATTCTTGGGTGTAGTAATAGCTCAGCTGCCTCCCACACATAAAAAAACTAGCTGTAATCACACATTTTAGTTTACCTCTCTCTCGCACCCTGATGGCCAATTTATCCACAGCAGCATATTTACGGCCCTGTTTACTGCATTGAAATTCTCCACCAGGGCTGTTGCTGCGCTGCCTTGAAGCACTATTGAATTTAATTGAACCAGCATGAGAGAGCTGATGAATGGATTTTGTTGCAACGAAGGGACTGGCGCTGGGCTGGAATTTCAATAGATGTCTCAGAAAGAGCTTGTGTGTTCGCTACAGTGTCAGTGGGCAAGTACTGTGCACTTGTAAAGAACAGTATGTACAAATGTAGCCAGTGCTTCTGCTTTAGTACTAATAAGATCTCTTGTCAAGAATATCCTTATCATTTTTTTTATCACGATGCAGGTGCCTGTGCATTGTGTTTGCTGCTTGGCCGCTCAGGAGTGACACCGGCATGGAAGTAGCCGTGGTTGCAGGTCCATCAAACCTCTGTAAATGCTCTGTTGTTGTCACCAGGATAGGCCAGCGGAGGCTGCTACTCCACAGTCCATAGGAAAAAGCCTGAAACATGCTGCACTTGGTGAATTATGTCTCTTGTGTGTGCAGGATGTACCTCCTTTCCTTGTGATTCTGTGTTAAGGCTCGCTTTATAATTCAGTCACACAGGCTTAAGAAAAGTAGTCCCTCTTGAAAGCCACTTTAGATTTTTAGTTTTGTTTTTAATATATCCAACTCTACATTTGGCTATTTCCACATCCTATATTAATGAATATGAAATGAATGTTAACATGCTAATGCACACCCTGTTAGACCAGAACCATTATAATCTCAGGATGTTTGTTCAATATACGTGTTTTTTTATCTATATGTATGGTGAACAACCTTTACCCCGAAACTTTCTCCCCGCAGGGAATCACAACGCGGTTGTTACAACGACCGTGTTGTGATTCCGCATACCCTTACTCCGCAGTCAGAACAACGACTTGCAGAGGGGGGGGAAGGTGTTAGATTTAAAATCCAACACCTTCCCTAGTGTCCAAACAGACTGGAGTTGGGATAGTATATTATACTATTTCAACATCCAGCGCCCCTCCGCAAGTCGTTGTTCCGACTTGCGGAATAATGGTATGCGGAATCACAATGCGGTAGTTGTAACAACCGCGTTGTGATTCCCTGCGGGGGAAAAGGCTGCAGGGTCTTGACATAGATTTTATATGTATATACGCATAGGGATAGACCATCTAACTAATACCGTACTGCCAACAAGATTTAGTAGTGGTAGCAAATAATTAGACATTATACTAGCTATGCACAGAAAATGTCACTTAATATGTTGGACAGATCATTTTCCTATCTCCTTTCTTACATTTAGTTTTCTTATATTTTAGTTTTCAGTGCGCTCTCTCACCATACATCATCATATGGAACATCTTAGAGTGAAATTCAGTAATAACAAAGCAAGAAATTAAACATACATTGATGACCCAACAATTTAGAACTATGGTCAGTGCTGAGTATTACCTTCTAACTACACTATGTTTCTTACATGCACTTTCTCACCAAGACCTGTATAATGAATACAGTGTGTCTGTGCCACAGCTCTCAACAGGTGAACCCTCTGCAAACAAGGAAAGTGTGCCGTATTATGAATGTGCTGCCCCCAGGGTAGCCAAAAATGCAAGTTTCCCCCAGGGAGCAAATTCAAGAAAAATATGGAGTAGCTGTTTGAAAGCTGCTCTGTGTTTCACTTGGCAGGCAGCAAACCGCCTGCACTTTTAAGCGATTTGAGATCCCCTTGCAGGCGAGTGCAGAGATTGACTGCACCTGTTTGCAGGTGTTGTCTGAGGGCTCCATAGTACCCTGTTTCACCCCCAAGAGGGCTGCCCTTAGGAGGCGCACTGAAAGTGATAGAGCGCGCAGGTCACCCGACCAACAATTTTTTTTTTTCCACATACGTATCGGGCCCATAAACTTCAATTTACCATATTCATTAATCGGGCGACCTTACACTCTACTACCAGTAACCCTTGTTCCTTCCTATTTTATTTCCAGTGTACCCGACTTACCAATCCACCGTTACGGGTACCTAAGATCACAATGGATCAGGGAGCTAGCTGTAAAAGAAAGGCAGACCCCAAAATACTTATACTTTATATTCTAGATGTACTTTTATAATAACCACAAACTCAAGAAGTTTTGAAAACCTTTATCTAAAATTCTTCGATCTCGGAAAGCATAAGGTTCACAATGAACAAACAGTCGATAACCAAAATCATAAAGAGCACGTATCCATAAAGGAAATAAATGAGACCAACCATTTATAAGTCTAAAGGAAGGTAAGAACAAGGAACATGCTAGAATAACGACAATTTTATGTATGTCTTGTTCATTCAGAGATGCAGAAAGCATGGAAAATCAATCTCGCAAGAGTATGACTTTATTAAAGCAAAAGAAGGAAAATATAGAAGGTGCAGAGTAGACTTTTCAGCACTATATTTACCTAGTATGGTGTGAAGACCAACCCTGGCCACGGGTCAGTTAAGGACAGGAGGAACCCCAAGGAAGGACAGTCGCCAGTAGGACAGCAAGGACGGAATGGACACCCCAGGACAGGACAGGAAACCCAGATTAGGATCAGGACAGGACCACCAAGGCACGACCAGCACCCGCAGTTTGGAAGCAACGCCTGCGCTCCACCCTCTCTGCAGCTATCAGTCAGAACCCCGATTGGGTTATCGAATTCCCCAGCAAAGTGCTCGACCAGCACTTAAGGTTTCTCAACAAAACCCTTGAGTCTATGGAATTTTCGGACAGAGTGCTCCGCAGCCCTCTGTATCAAGTCACCTATTGAGTGCGTTAGGTCAGTGACAGGTCAGCTATTCGGACAAGTCGGACGATTTCTCTAGCTAAACCTAGGCTAGTTATACTGTTTTCGGGTCAGTGTACCACCCCCCAAATGTTGCAAGTGTAAGAATCCCCAATTTCGATTGGTCCACAAGTAGGCCAGGTTAACACACCAACCACATTTCACCTTTACAAGTCTTCATTTACATATTCTGGGACTGCCTATTGAATTTGGGGTTCCCATGAGACGTTCTACAGAATACAATGGAATATATACAAATGTAGCTTTTGCAGTACAGTTCAGCTTCTTTCTGCTGGGTCGCAGGTCACTCTCTCAGGAGCATCTTAGCTGTGGCTGCCAGCTGGCTGAGTTCCACTGTTCAAGGTTTTCTTCCCTCTGCCAGGGTGACATGCGCAGTAGGGACTTCTAAGATGGGGTTTTCTTCCCTCCCAGGCCCATGAATTACGATACTTGAAAAGTAAGCGAGAACACATTAGAAATACAAAAAAAAATGAATACACTGTATACCATGAATAGCTACTCTATACCCCTCACTTTAATATAACTTTAGCATTAGTGTTAGAGGCACACGACACAGTAGCGCAAAAGCAGCAGGGCAAGCTTCAGCATGTGAGAACACAAAGCAGCCATCTTAATGCTAGTGCGCAAGTGTAAAAGATTCCCACCAGAACTGCGAATACATCACGTCACGTGATAGTGACCAACGCATGCGCAGAAGAAACCCCGCCAAGCAGCGGCCATTTTAATGACAAGCGTTGTTAATGTTAGTACACACATAAGCAAGCATCTCTCGGATACCCCAAATGTCAGAATAAAAGGAAAGTTAGTGAGACGAACAGGTTGAGTTAATATATTATAGTTATTCGAGGTTCATGAGTACGAGCAAGTCGCGTAACGTGCAAAATCTTGCTCCATCAATCCCCTCTTTGATGATATTTACTATCATCACAAACAATAGAACCAGATGCCAACTTTCACAATTTGCCCAATTCAATCTCTTCCAACATTCGATTCAATTTCTCTTCAGTTTCTTTGTTAGGGTGAGAATTTTTCGCCCTTTTATAAATCTGATTATTCAGTTCTTCCAATTCAAGTTCATCCACATTCCGTTTCATGCCTCTCTTATTCACAGTATATTTCCTTTGGTGTTTGCGACATTTGCAACAGACAAATATGAGGAATATGACAAAACCTATTCCTGCAATTGGCATCAGTACCTTAAACAATAAACCTTTACCTAAATTGGAAAACCAATGACCTACAGCGGAGAGACCATCAGTAAGTCTCTTCCAGGCACTATCAACCTCCAGTGGTTTGAGTTCCTTTTCCAAATTTGTAATGTTCCTTACATACCTTTTGAGTTCAACACTTTTGTCAGGTATGTAAGTGCAACAATGTTGCGCTTTCAAAATTCTACAGACTCTACCCTCTTTTGCTAATAAGGTGTCAAGGGCAAGTCGGTTCTGCAAAACCATAGATCTGATCGCAACCATTTCGGTGTTGATCATCAAAAATCCACTAGCAGTGTCAGTAGATAACCGATCCACTACTGTAGACAATTTGCAAATTCTGTGTGTGTTCAGAACCACTCCCACTGCAGGTATCAATGCACTAAATATACTACCCACTATTTCCCCTATACTTTCTCTTCTACTATGTACTAAACCGTTAGTGCTTTCACTGCTTCCAGCAATTTCATTCACATGGTATATTTTCGGGAAGACAATTCCAAAATAGCAGCTTCCATACCAGTGATCCGGCAATTTGAAATAGGCCTTGTTTCCGCATATGTAATAAATTCCGGGAAACACAGGTTCTGACCCATTTTTGAAACCCCAACCTCCAATTACCTTATAATTGTGTTCACATTGACTGGAACCAATGAAAATTTTATTATAATAACTAGTCTTTTCTCGGTGAAGACAAAGCTTCCCTTTTCTTTCGAAATCCAGCAACAAAGCAGGATTAGCCCCACCATTTGAGGTGCTTCCCATGTTTTCAGCCCATTTAGGAACTCTCTGCCTTTTATCATTCGCCTTTCTTTGAAAGCTTTCCCTTCTTTTCTCTGCCATGTTCAGAAACATTTTCTTTTGTTCATGTAATGAACAGGTCAAGTTGTCTCTATGTGCTTCACCTAAATCTATGGTACCTATAGTCAGAAAATATTCTCCCATATAACGTGTGACATCACTTTTCGTATGTACAGGGTTCAGATTTCCACGTATAGGAAGTTCAGAAAATATCACGTCTGAGTTAGAGTAATAGTACTGTAACGGTCCTCTTTTATAGAATAAGCTAGCTAAAATACTACAAGAAATTCCATAAGTTAATGGCAAGTGATGGTATGTCACTCCCTCAGCTACAGAAGTAGGTAGCTTCATGCAAACATAACAGTCTTCTATTTCCATAGCTTCTACATAATGTACTAATAGGTTTGCGAATACGTTTAGATGAGTCCTGTTCTTGATTCCATGATAATGTAGTCCTTCCTCATCTGGTGCTTCTAAGTCCATTTTAGTTTGTCTAACGCTAAGTGCTTTCTCATGTCCATCTACACTTTGTGGTGTCAGTTTGTCAGTGTCTTTTGCCATACTCTTTGTAGAGTCAGATTCAGTGTCCTTACTCATCATATAAGGAATAATAATTGTTAATCCTATCCATAGTATTACTACTAAAGCTACACTACATACACATACTTTGCAGCATGTTTTACAACAATTGCGTCTAGGTCTTCCATTCACCCTTAAATCAGACATTTTTGCTCAAAAGAAGCTTTCCAACCCCTCTTTGTAACTTCACACAGGTGTCTTACACAGGGCGACTTCAGGTTGGTTCTTCTTCTTCGGCAGACTGGTCAGTAGTCAGTTCTTCGTCACTCTCATCACTTATCTCAAGATCCTCAAATTCCTCCAACACTAGGTAAGTCCATTCAGGATCCTGATACTTTTCGTTCAGTCTTTTTATTCGGGCACTTCTTCGCTTAGTCCTTTCTCCAGGTGGCTCTGTTTTATTGGAAGCTGGTTTCCTCTGCTCAAGCTTCTCTTCTACGGTTTTCATTCTTAGTCTCAGTCTTTTGATGTACCTTGGTTCTCTATTCTTTTTCTTGAGTCTTTTAACTGGCACTGTTGTTTGGCTTTCTTCCAATGCTCTTTTATTTTCGTTCAGTTGTGGCACTTCTGTTTCAACGTTTTCTTCTTCCCTTTCTGTCTGACTAGGTCCAGGTCTTATTTCGGTTTCTTCTGCCTGGTCGCTAAGCTGGCCTTGTTCAGGTGTATGCTGAATTTGACTTTCGGACGTTTCAATTTCTGTGTCCTGAACACATTCGTCTATTTCTATCTGATCCTGTTCAAGCACTTTGAACCTTTGATTTTCTTCCGCTTGAACTTTCGCCCTAATTTCTATTTGTCCCTTTTCAATCTCAGTAGTTCTTGGAGGTGTGTCAATAACCTGTTCTGTCCCTATCTGACCTTCCTCCTCATCAGATTTGACATGGATTTCGATGATCTGATTGTCTCCTTCTATTCCTGTCTCTTCCTCACTATCCCACTCTTTGTCTGCGTATGTCTGGCTTCTGGTTCTTATCGGATCAACAGTCAGGTCAATCACTGGGATCCATTCATCTTGACTCGTGCTCGGTTGTTCGTCATCAGCTACTTCAGGACCAACATCTGGAGACCCCTCAGCTGGACAACCTTCAGCGTCAGTTTCTTCCTCTTCGGTTACTTTCTTTGTATGACTGGCATGGATCCACTTTGGTACTCCAGCTTACTTCACTGCTGTCGTGGTCACCAGGATCACCTGTCTTGGCTTCCCCCACTTCGGTGCAAGGCAACTCGATCTGGTGTGCTTCTTTAGTACCACCCAGTCACCTGGATGCAGTTTATGGACTGGAGTTGCTGGACTGGCGACGGCGTCTTCCCCAATCTGGTGAGAGATAGAACGCACTTGGTCACCCAGTTGCTTGCAGTACTCAAGTACCAAATCATCAGAAATGCTTATAAGTTCGTGTCTTGGTACCCATGCTTGTCGCATTACTCTTCCCATCAGGATCTCATGGGGACTCAGGCCTGTGTTCCGGTCTGGAATACTTCGCATGCTCATTAGAACGAGAGGTAAAGCCTCTATCCAGTTCATGCCAGTAGATTCACACATCGTTCCTAATCTCGACTTGATAGTGCCATTCAGTTGTCCCACCACTCCAGAAGCCTCTGGGCGATATGCACAGTGCAGTTTTTGAGTAATTTTGAATGCTCCACAGATCTGATCAATTATTTCATTCTGAAAATGCCCACCTCTGTCTGATTCAATGGTGACTGGAACCCCGTACCTAGGTATTAGTTCTCATAATAACAATTTAGCTACAGTGATGGCATCATTCTTCTTGGCCGGGTAAGCCTCTACCCATTTGGAAAACAGGCAAACAATGACAAGGACGTACCTCATTCCTCTACAAGGGGGTAACTGAATGAAATCAATTTGTAATCTTATAAAAGGGCCTTCTGCCTTCCCAATTTTTCCCAGGGCAACTACTGTTCTCTTCCCGGCATTGTACTGCTGACATGTCAAGCACCTCTGCCAGAGTCTCTCTGCTATCTTCCTGAATTTAGAATTGAACCATGTCTGTTGAAAGACACGAACCATGGCATCCCTACCAATGTGTGCATTTCCATGTATTAGCCGGGCCATTGGAACAAGCAAGCTGTCAGGCAATACAGGCATACCATCAGGGCATACAATGACACCAGCCTCACTCCTCTGGTGACATCCAAACTTTCTCCATCTTCTCCTTTCCTTAGGTGTTGCTGCATCCTGTAATTCTTTTAATTCCTCCCACGTATGTACACATTCATACACCATAAGTTGGCAGCTGTTTCGGCTCCCTCCCAATTTGATATTGACTGACATTTGATGTCTGGCACAATGTTGGGCTAGTTGGTCAGCATAATTATTACCTACTGTCACATTGTCATCACCAGATTTGTGAGCAGCACACTTGACCACTGCCAATTCTTTTGGTAACTGGATTGCTTCCAGTAGCTCTTGTACCACTTTTCCATTTCTGATAGGAGTACCTGAAGAAGTCAGGAACTCTCTTTGCAGCCACATTTGGCCGAAGTCATGCACAACCCCATAACCATACTGACTGTCAGTGTATATGGTTACTCTTTTATTTTTCCCAACTTTACAGGCTCTCGCCAATGCAATCAATTCGGCTACTTGTGCACACTTTACTCCAAATAGATAGGATGCTTCTACAGCACGTGATACTGTGACTACAGCATAGGCAGCACTTAGGCCTCCATTCTCGTGTCTCAGACATGAGCCATCTACAAACAACTCGTAATCTTCCACAGGTAGGGGCATTTCCTTGATATCTGGGCGTGGTTTGGTACTAAACTCAGTCAGGTCAATGCAGTTGTGCTCGACCTCTCCCTTTGCTTCTGCAATCAATGTCTCTGGTAATAGGGTAGCTGGATTCAATATGTTACACCGAGTAATTGTTACATTTGCAGCACCCACAAGAATCCTCTCATATTTAGTCAGCCGACTAGGTGTGAGATACTGGGTTTTAGTTCTGGTCAGTAAGATTACAACTGCATGTGGAACATACACAGTTACAGGATGTCCCATAATGATGGATTCACTCTGTTCAAGACTCATGCAAGTTGCAGCTACCGCTTTCAGACATCCAGGTAATCCAGCAGCCACTGGATCCAAAGTAGCAGAGAAGTATGCTACTGGACGTCTAGTCAAACCATGCTCTTGAGTTAGGACTGACAGTGCACAATTGTCTCGTGTATCACAAAATAGTGCAAATTTCTTTGAATAATCAGGCATTCCTAAGGCGGGGGCTGTACATAGACATTCTCGTAATTTAGTAAATGCTGTCATGCTTTCTTCATTCCATTCCACTGGGTCCTTTACTCCTTTCCTCATCATTTTTATCAATGGCTTTGCTAGGACTGCAAATCCCACAATCCACTGTCTGCAGTATCCTACAACCCCAAGGAACATTCTGATCTCTTTCTGAGTGTTAGGTAACTGCATGTTTCGAATTATCCTAATTCTTTCTGAAGTAACTCTCCTGATGCCTTTCTCTATCTGGTGCCCCAGATATTTTACTGAATTTGTACAGAACTGTAATTTGTCAGGCGATACTTTATGTCCTCCTTCACCTAAGTGGTTCAGTAAGGCAACAGTATCAGCAACACAGTCTTTCTGACTTTTAGACGCCACCAAGAGGTCGTCTATATATTGCACCAAAACTGAGTTTCCAGGTAAGACTAGGGATTCAAGGCATTTTTTCAGAATCTGATTAAAGATTGAGGGGCTTTCTGTATACCCCTGGGGGACGCGATTCCAAACGAACACGTGACTGGCGAATTCAAATGAGAAAATAAATTTGCTATCTGGATGCAATGGGATAGAAAAGAATACGTGAGATAAATCAATTACGGTAAACCAATCAGCATCCCATGGAATTTGATTTAAAATCACTGCTGGGTTCGGAACAATAGGACAGGAAGGAACAACAATTTTGTTTACCTTTCGAAGGTCCTGCACTACTCTGTACTTACCACTAGGTTTCTTAATGCCAATTATCGGGGAGTTACAAGGACTACTCAACACTTCTTGTATGATGTTTGCTTCTAGCAATCTTTTTATTTCAATGGCAACTCCTGCTTTCACTTCTGCACTCATTTTGTATGGTTTAGTATTTGGGTAAACTGCATCTTCCTTTATGGCTATTTTAATTGGGTCAACATTTGCCATTAGTCCTACATCTTTTCCAGTAAAATCCCATACTTCTGATTTCACTGTCTGTTGGAGCTCTTCAGGTAAGTCTTTTATTGTCAATCTTTTAATTTCTGAGTCAGGTCTTATTAGCATTAATTTGTATATTCCATCTTCGTCTGGGGTTTGAATCTCGACGCCCTTTGGTGTGCAAAAGATGGTACAGTTCATTTTACACAACAAATCACGTCCTAATAGGTTTACAGGACTGATATCACAGACAACAAATCTATGCATTTCCTTGAAGTTCCCTATTGTAATCTCCATGGGTTCAGTAACTGGGGTACTAATCAATTGATTAGATACACCCACTACTTGGATTGCTTCTCCCGAGAGGGGTAGGTTTGGAACATCTGCTGTTCTTACAGTAGAACGGGTAGCTCCAGTGTCCAACAGAAAGGTGACATCATTGCATTCAACCTTTCCTTCAATGTATGGCCCTGACTGGTCTACCGGCAAGGAGGCGGCAAGTACGCACTCCCTGTCCTCCCCCCTCAGGCACCGTCAGTAAGGTTCATCAGAGAGGAAAGTGTCATTCAACAGAAATTGCTAAGTTGCTGCATTTTTATCCTCCTTTCCTCCCCAAATTTCTATGTCTTCACCTTGCTGTGCCTTTCCCTTAAAATTCGGTCTAGGTGCTCGGGGCAACTTATTTATTTTTATTTTATTTATTTAAAATTTTATATAGCGCACAGTTACCCTCGGGCATCCCAGCGCTTGTCCAGACACCACCGATTAACCCCCGGCCAGTTCAGGTGCGATCAAGCAGGAAACAGAAAAGTTTTGAGACATTTGCGAAACCGCAGAGTGCAGGTCTCAGAGCACAACTTCAAAGGGAGCGCATTCCACAGCATAGCTGTGTTAACCAAGAATCTTCTTCCACCAGTACGGGCCCTTTTTACTCTGGGAGTTTGGAGAAGATATTTCTGATCAGAGCGCAGCGCTCTGTTAGCTTTATAAGGCGCCGCTAAGTTCCTCAGTATGGGAGGGCCCTTCCCCTGAAGGATTTTATGGGCTGTGCAGAGGGCCTTGAATTTCACCCTTTCCCGCACCGGGAGCCAGTGCAGCGCCTTTAAGGCCAGTTTAGCTGACTGTATCCTAGGCACGCCCATAAGTAGCCTAGCAGCAGCATTTTGGACCTGCTGGAGTGTATTAAACGTTGCTTCAGGGGCACCCAAGAAAATAGCATTGCAATAATCAAGTCTCGATGTAATAAGCCCCTGAATAAACACTTCCTTGATGTCAAAGGAAGAAGAGGCAGGACTTTGCGAGCCGACCGGAGAAGACCAAAACAGACTCCTGCCGTTTTTTTCGCCTGAGTCCTAAGCGACAGGTCTTGCTCTAACCAGACCCCTAAGCAACTGATTCGCTTTTACCTGTTGCTGGGTCTTTCTTGGCTTTTCATTCTGCGTCTGTGGATTTAAATCATTAGTTTGGGGGTTACTACTTTGTGCGTATGGACACTCGTCTCTCCAGTGCCCTATCTGTCCACACCCGTGACAGGGGAACTTCTTTTTAGCTTCCTCTCGGCTTATTTTTACTTTGGGCTATATTGATATATGTTTGTTTTTTTATGTTTGAAAGCTTTATTGAAACGAATTTGTCAATACAATAAAGTGACATCAGCAGAACAAAGTGAAAAAGGGACAATCATGGGAAAGAAAGAACATAGGCAACTGATGGCACAATGAGCAGAAAAAATCAAAGCATTTTTAAAAGAGTTTTCATAGGAGGGGGAGGGAGGAGAAGGGGAGGGAGGGGTAGAACCATGATAATATAGTTAAGAATAAAATAAAATAGAAATAAGCATGTTAAAAGGTGGCAATAAAGTACAGTAAACGCACAACTAGCTAAATGATAAATGGAGAAAACACTTTATCAAAACAAGTGTAAAAAGAAGAAACTACATTAGTGAAATCTAAAAGCATGAAACTACAAGCAGGAGTACAACTGTTCAAGGAGGTTTAAAATTATCAGAGGAGAGTGGAGTGTATGTCTTTTTAGCGGATTGATCCAAATATAGGGTAAGAGGCAACCAATATAGTTCAACATTGCGAGAAGGTTTGCAGGAGGATGCAAATGCAACATCCAATCTATGAGAGTGACATAAAATGTTCCACCAGCATAATAAGGAAAGTTTGGACAAAGACTTCCAATTGGAGGCAATTTGTTGAAGTGCAAGACCTAGCATAAGGTCAAAAAGACCATGGGACTGTGAGGGGAGGTCCAAAGAATCTGAAAGGCTACCCAAAAATACCAAAGAAGTAGAATAAGATATAGAAAAATTAAAAATACAGGAAATACGAATCCATACCTGTGTCCAGAAAAGTCGGACTGAAGGACATAGGAAGAAAAGATGGAAAAGATCAGCATTGGGAGCATTACAGGTCCAGCAGTTAGCAGTAGAAGAGGAAAGAAAATGAGAAAGAGAAAGGGGAGAAAGGTAGAGTCTGTGATAAAAGAAAAATAAAGATTGAGTAAGAGATGCAGTACGGGAAGTCTTTAAAGATTTAGCCCAGAGTTTATCCCAAAGGGAGGTTGGCCACGAACAACCAAAGTCCTTTTCCCAAGTTAGTTCCAATTTGGATTTAGGACGGGTAGGTTCAGGAGCAGAGAAGTATCGATATATAAGAGAAGCTTTAGGAATTGTAGAGAGGACAGTAAGTAGAGAGGAAGGTGAGGTGGGTGAGATATCGGATGGCAATGAGTAATATCGATCGAGAACAATTTCCATAAGGACGTAGTACTTCTTTGCAAACGAGGGAGGGCAATGAAATTGGGACTGGAATTGGGGAAAGGAACAAGGAGACGAACCGTCAAAAAGGTGACGAACCCAGATTATACCCTTCGATCTCCACGAAGACCAGGCAATAGGTCTATTTCGTAAGAGAATGAGTGAGTTATACCAAATGGGTGACAATAAAAAGGAAGTGCGGGAGACAGAACCTGTGGATAACAAGGGCCGCAACAGAGAAGAAGTGTGTTTAAATAATGGGGGATTCAGACATGGAGCCTTAGTAGTGAAGCAAATGACATCCTGAAAAGAGTACGGGAACAATAATTCACGCTCAACAGAAATCCATAGGGGAGAGAGAGGGTCTGTGTCCCGCGATAACCAGCGGGAAGCTTGACGAAGAGAGAAAGACTTGTGATAAAGTCTGAAATCGGGAAAATTAACTCCACCATTTGATTTAGACTTACGAAGTGCCAAAAGAGAGATATGAGCCTCCTTCTGCTTCCAGAGAAATTTAGACAAAACAGAGTCAATACGACGGAAGTAGAGAACTGGGATATGAACTGGGAGCATGGAAAGCAAGTAAATCAAGATCGGAGCGATCATCATCTTGATCGAGTCAAGCCGACCCCACCAGGAAAGGTACAGGGGGTTCCAAGAAGAGAGCAATGATTCAATTCTAGAGATGACTGCATTCATGTTAAGTTGGATAGAGGAAGAGATAGAATTAGAGAAGAGAACGCCAAGGTATTTAATTTTGGTACTATTCCAAGCAAAGCCAGTGGAATCAAAGAAATGTGGAAGGCAAAACTTAGTGATAGGAAGAATCTCCGTCTTATCCGAATTTATTTTATATCCTGAAACCAGGGAAAATTTCTCAAATTCATCTAATAGGGAGGGAACAGAAGTAACTGGGTCTGAAATGAATAGAAGTATGTCATCCGCATAGGCAGAGAGTTTGAGCTGATGAGCACCGTACGGAAAACCAGAAATGGAAGAGTTGTTACGAATTGAAGATATGAAGGGTTCTAGCGCTAAAATGAAAAGAAGAGGGGAAAGAGGACAGCCCTGACGTACTCCCCGCTTAAGTGTGAAAGGGGAGGTAAGTTGACCGTTGACGAGAACTGATGCTTTGGGCATAGAATATAGTAAAGAAACGTAAGAGATAAATTTCGGACTAAAGCCATGCCATGTCAATGAAGCGAACAAAAAGGACCAATGAATCAACCCGATCGAAGGCTTTCTCAGCATCAACCGAGACAGCCGCAAGGGGAATAGAGAGAGAGGGGGCTTTATTGAGAACATTGAGGAGGAGTCTGGAATTGTCTGAAGTAAGGCGGCCTTTAACAAAACCACATTGTTCGCTTCCAATGAGATGGGGCATAGGTGGATCGAGACGAAGAGCCAGTAATTTTGCAAAAATTTTATAATCTACATTAACTAGAGATATCGGCCGATAGTTTTTATAGAATTTGGGATCACGTCCCTCTTTAGGGATGAGGCATATGGTAGCATCCTGAAATGAGCCCTGGGCCATACCAGTGAAACAAAAAGATTGGAAAAGCAAAAGGAGTTTGGGCAGGAGAAGATCGGAGAAATGTAAATAAAACTCAACCGGAAATCCGTCAGGCCCTGGAGACTTACCCTTAGTTAGAGAGGATAGAGCTGTGGATAACTCCGAGAGGGTAAGATCTGAGTCAATGTTTGAGAAATTAAGCTGGGAGGTGTCCGGTTTAGGTAAATTCTCAAAGTATGCTTGGATGAGGTCTGAGGTAGGAGGGTTCTCAGGAGAGTATAAAGACTCATAAAAAGATTGAAACTGCTCCAAAATGTCTTTGTCTGTGTGTAAGAGTACCTGAGAAGGAGAGTAGATAGAGTCTATAATAGTTTGTTCCTTACGTGATTTTAGATAATTAGCAAGTAACTTGCCCGACTTGTTACGGCCTCCATAGTAACGGGCAGTACCCCGAAGAAGGAAGGAAGAGGCGGAGTCTGTAGTAAGATTGTTAAATGCAAATTTCACTTGAAGGAGTTCAGGAGACATATGGTGGGAAGAGGAGGTGTAGAATTGGTGTTCTAATGACTTAATGTGTGCAAGAGCAATCTTACGTTTTTGGAGAAACTTTTTCTTTTTTTTGGAAACAAAGTCGATAATAAATCCGCGGGCAGTGGCCTTGAAAGAATCCTAAAGAATATAGGGAGGGGTATCAGGAACAGAGTTAAGTTGGAAGAATTCAGAAGTGAAGGAGCGGGCACCCATGGATCGTAGAGGAGCACGGAGGTTAAGAAATTCTTTACGCCTTGCGGCAGTGACATTGGAGACATCTTGTGATAGGAACACCTTGGATCCCAACCAGGAGATATTGCGCTTGGAGCGGGCTGCATAAAGGACTGAAAGGAGATCCGTGAATTTCAAAAACAAAATGATGACTCCACGTGGTTTGGAAGAGGAAGAGTCTCTGGGGCCCAGTCTGTGAGCTCTCTGGATGGAGAGAGAAGTAGAAGGAGGCATGTCCAGGAGCTTTGGAATAAAAGAGGAGAAAAACACCACAGGGTCACCAGCTTCCAAGGATTCCGGAAGCCCGTAAATGCGAAGATTGTTCCTTCTATTACGATTTTCCAAATCCTCTGTGTGTTGTTGCAGGGCCAAGACAGTCTTTTCCAAAGACCATATACGTTGAGCATGAGCAGGAAGTTCCACCACTTGTTGTTCAACAGAAGTAATTCTGCTGTCCATAGACGACCACTTCTCCTTCAGAATCTGCATGTCATTATTGGTATTTTCAATGAAGGGGCGCAGAGCGCAAATTTCTTCTAGAATGAGTTCCATAGAAATAGAGGATGTCGACTTATCAGGAGATGGAGGGTCACCTTTGGGTCGTTTTGATATATGTTTTAACAAAACTCGTATTCATTTTATTTAACTGCTTTTCTTGTGCCCACATGACTTTTTCCTTTAAGGCCTTTCGTTTGTCCGCCATCTCATCCTTGCAGTACTTGGCGTACCTTAAAACCTCATCTATTTTCTTAGACTGCCAACAAATCTTATTGTCTTTGATCCATTGGCAAATTTCAGGTCTTAAACAGTTTACAAACCTGTAAATGAAATGGGTCATGTCCTTCATCTCAATGTTATCTATACCGCTGTACGTTTTGAACACCTGCAACAGTCTTTCGTAATAGGAATGCACAGTTTCATCCCTATCCTGGGTCGTTCTATCTATTCTGGTCCAATCAGTTTCCTTTGCAGGCACCTTTCCTTTCAGATGTAACATCACCTGATTGTATTTGTTCATTACATCATCAGAGGGAGCCCCTGTGAGAGGGTCCCTCGGGTATTCTTTACTAGGCCAATCAACTGCAATTTTACATTCTGTCCACAAATCTACGGGAACTACGATATCGAAAAACCCATCCAGATCTTTCCACAGGCATTTTTGAACCTTCACGAACCTCTCAACCTGTCGGTACCAATCTACAGGCTTCTCTCGCAATTTAGGGAAATCATTTATAAAGGACACAATATCCTGTCTGGACCATGGAAGGTGCATATACTTTCCACCTGGCACCTCTTGCATGGGATATAACTGTTCTGGTTTGTCAGCTTCTTTTAGAACATACTCAGAAGTCATCTGTTTGGACCTAACTTCCTCCTTTTTCTTTGCCCACCTGGCTTTCCACTTTTCTAATTCTCCCCATTTTTGCAGTACGTTCAACAATTCTTTGATCTGTACCTTCTTTCCTGACACATTCATATTTTCCAGATCTTTGTCTGAGAACTCTGCTCTGTAGGGTTTCTGCAAGGGCTTTGATTTAGAAATATCTATTCCCACACTAGCCGCAGTGTCTGTTAATTTCTCATGAAACACTCTGGTATTACAGGTAAGACTCTTACAGATAAACAGCAATTCTTCTTCAGAAAAGGTATTTAGTCTGTCCAACCCCACATTTCCAGCCATCAGTTCTTCCAATTCTATTCTTAATTTGTATATATCTAATGGTCTCGACGGGGAATTTGGTTTCTCTAGTTCTCGACTCCATCTTTCGATCTCTTCCGGAGTTACCACAGTGGCACGTTTAGTGCCAGAAGCTGACTCAATCTGCACTTCTCCTGAACTGAAAGGAGTGTTCTTTCTAAGTGAACCCCTTTCCAGCTCCCTTACTGGCAAATCCATCAAGGAAATTACAGATTTGCATTCGCTTGCCTGATCATCTACAATTAAGGGCTCTTTTCTTGGCTGTACTATAGCGGGGGTAATAATCGGTGTCTTGGGACACCCCTGTTTATCCCCATATAAAGGAACGACTGGTCCAATAGTTACTGGGATGGTCAGGGCTTCAGGACTGGTATTTAGCTGGGAGATTTTCTGAATTAATTCTGTTCTCTGTTTAATTAATGCCTCTTGCTCTCTCTCTGGTAGTATTCTTTCCAGGCTTACTTCAGGTATTATTTGCGGAGTCAGGGTTGGGGCCGTGGGATGCGTCATACTTGGTCCCTCACCATAATTAGGTTTCATGAATGGATTTCCTGTGCTAAAAGGTCTCAGTATTTCCTGATAAGGAGGTATTTGACAGCTGTCTCTTACATTTACAGGTCTAGGCCCCTCCTGGTAAGGAGGTCTCAGACAAACATCCCCTACACTAGAGGATCGGGGTCCTTCATTATAAGGAGGTGGATTTTTCATGAACAAGTCATCCAACAAATCGTCATCTGAATCCCCACTGGTCATCAAATGTTTTGTTTTCTCTGTCCTTTTCTCTCCCATTGGTTCTCCTAGTGCCATCAAAGGGTACAGTCCTTCTACTATCATATCCTGCCTCCATTGTTTCATTCTTTTCTCTCGGGTTTCTTGTTTCACTTTAGGATACCATTTGGTCAACCCTTTGTCCATTCCAGGTTTGTCTCGCTCAAAAGCCTCTATCTCCCACTCCTCTAATGCTTTGTACTGCGTTATCCTGGGTCTGGGATGTAAATCATTCATTCGGGTTCTCAAATTAAATAGAATTCTGCCATTAAATGTACCTTCTAACGGAAAAGCCAAAATCCCGTCATTTTTAGTGTATTCCACCCAATTCACCAACCACACACATGAGTGGGACCCTTTATCAAATATCATGAAAGATGCGGGAGTATTAGGTGGCGGAATGACAACTCCTTCTCTAGTTTTGATCGGCTTGTCCTTTTTGAAATAATTCTTCACTTTATTTACAAGAGTCAATTTTCTTTAATTTCCGTACATAATGCTGGTGTTATGTCCTTTCCAATGATCCTTTCCAAATCCTAGATATCTTGGATCGGGTCTAGTCTCCGGAGTATACGTATGCCACATATACTTTTCCGCAAGCGACTTTTTTCACAAGTCACTTCCAATCTAATTGCGTCTCCTATTTTCGTGCAACCAATCAAATGCGCGATTTCAAATAGTCTCGACCAATGGGTGCGCGGCCTTTCCGTGAGACAAGTTCTCACGCTTCGGCACTCACCCCTCCTTTACAATACTAGCTCTGCCACACACCCGCTGTCTCTACCAATCCCAGCGCGGCACAGAGTGACGTCAGAGCAGCTCCGCAACTGACTCCCTCTTTCACAAGGTAACGGAAACTTTATTTCTTTCTTAAAGTGCAAGTGCTGTATTTAATTAACAACGTAAAACACATTCGCCACTGTACTCGAGTGTCTAGAAAGTAAAGATTCTTTCACTGCAAGTAAACTACTTCCATTTACTTATCAAATACTATGAGTAGATCTCTTCTGCCTACCCTTCACCCTAGCATTAGAGAACCTGCTACTTCTTCGACTCATCCACTTCTTTCCGGGATATATACTAAGTCTGAAGTTTCACTAGTGAACTCCTCTGCTAACAATCAAGCTTAGACGAACCCGCTACTCCTTCCATGTGACCCTTACTAGGTTATATCACAATAGAAGTTTTGCCAGCGAACTCTTTGCTATCATTTATTCAAACATACATTCAGAAAACCCTAATCAGTGCTTCCAGTTCTGCCTAACCTGCACCAATTTTCCTTGAGCCAATGACCTCAGAGCGAAGTGGATTCTCTTCACCATTCGCTATTCAATTCCCCGGGGATTCCAGACAAACATATAACAATCACTAACGAGTTTTGTTAAAAAATATATCAATATAGCAGCAAGAAAAACAATTTAAAACATTTCATAAATTTCAAAGAAAAAACACTTCACGTGATTGATCAATCTAGCAGCAAAAATATGTTCACAGTTTAGCAGCAAATAATCTTTTAGCAGCATCCAACCTACCTACCTTAACTAGTCCTACCTAACTTTAACTAGTCCCTAACCATAGCTCTGCTACCAGAAAATTACTGATAGAGCGCGCAGGTCACCCGACCAACAATTTTTTTTTTCCACATACGTATCGGGCCCATAAACTTCAATTTACCATATTCATTAATCGGGCGACCTTACACTCTACTACCAGTAACCCTTGTTCCTTCCTATTTTATTTCCAGTGTACCCGACTTACCAATCCACTGTTACGGGTACCTAAGATCACAATGGATCAGGGAGCTAGCTGTAAAAGAAAGGCAGACCCCAAAATACTTATACTTTATATTCTAGATGTACTTTTATAATAACCACAAACTCAAGAAGTTTTGAAAACCTTTATCTAAAATTCTTTGATCTCGGAAAGCATAAGGTTCACAATGAACAAACAGTCGATAACCAAAATCATAAAGAGCACGTATCCATAAAGGAAATAAATGAGACCAACCATTTATAAGTCTAAAGGAAGGTAAGAACAAGGAACATGCTAGAATAACGACAATTTTATGTATGTCTTGTTCATTCAGAGATGCAGAAAGCATGGAAAATCAATGTCGCAAGAGTATGACTTTATTAAAGCAAAAGAAGGAAAATATAGAAGGTGCAGAGTAGACTTTTCAGCACTATATTTGCCTAGTATGGTGTGAAGACCAACCCTGGCCACGGGTCAGTTAAGGACAGGAGGAACCCCAAGGAAGGACAGTCACCAGTAGGACAGCAAGGACGGAATGGACACCCCAGGACAGGACAGGAAACCCAGATTAGGATTAGGACAGGACCACCAAGCCACGACCAGCACCCGCAGTTTGGAAGCAACGCCTGCGCTCCACCCTCTCTGCAGCTATCAGTCAGAACCCCGATTGGGTTATCGAATTCCCCAGCAAAGTGCTCCGTCAGCACTTAAGGTTTCTCAACAAAACCCTGAGTCTATGGAATTTTCAGACAGAGTGCTCCGCAGCCCTCTGTATCAAGTCACCTATTGAGTGTGTTGGGTCAGTGACAGGTCAGCTATTCGGACAAGTCGGACGATTTCTCTAGCTAAACCTAGGATAGTTATACTGTTTTCGGGTCAGTGTACCCCCCCCAAATGTTGCAAGTGTAAGAATCCCCAATTTCGATTGGTCCACAAGTAGGTCAGGTTAACACACCAACCACATTTCACCTTTACAAGTCTTCATTTACATATTCCGGGACCGCCTATTGAATTTGGGGTTCCCATGAGACGTTCTACAGAATACAATGGAATATATACAAATGTAGCTTTTGCAGTACAGTTCAGCTTCTTTCTGCTGGGTTGCAGGTCACTCTCTCAGGAGCATCTTAGCTGTGGCTGCCAGCTGGCTGAGTTCCACTGTTCAAGGTTTTCTTCCCTTTGCCAGGGTGACATGCGCAGTAGGGACTTCTAAGATGGGGTTTTCTTCCCTCCCAGGCCCATGAATTACGATACATGAAAAGTAAGCGAGAACAAATTAGAAATACAAAAAAAAATGAATACACTGTATAACATGACTAGCTACTCTATACCCCTTACTTTATTATAACTATAGCATTAGTGTTAGAGGCACACGACACAGTAGCGCAAAAGCAGCAGCGCAAGCTTCAGCATGTGAGAACACAAAGCAGCCATCTTAATGCTAGTGCGCAAGTGTAAAAGATTCCCACCAGAACTGCGAATACGTCACGTCACGTGATAGTGACCAACGCATGCGCAGAAGAAACCCCACCAAGCAGCGGCCATTTTAATGACAAGCGTTGTTAATGTTAGTACAGACATAAGCAAGCATCTCTCGGATACCCCAAATGTCAGAATAAAAGGAAAGTTAGTGAGACGAACAGGTTGAGCTAATATATTATAGTTATTCGAGGTTCATGAGTACGAGCAAGTCGCGTAACGTGCAAAATCTTGCTCCATCAACAGTGCCCCTCCTTTTTGTGGCACACTTTTAGTGCGCCTCTTAAAGACATGTTTTTCCTCTGCACACACGTCAGAAATACAGGTGCAGCAGCAGAGCTCTTCTCTCATTTGCATGGGGCGACAACCACATGCAAATGAGTGATCTCCCCCTGATGATAGCGCTTGAGCAATATCTGTACTACAGAAGGTGATGCACATGCATCTGTGACCCTTCTGTAATACCATTGTGCCCCAGGGCTGTTTAATTTGGGCACCCATGCTCCTTGTACGGGACAAAGTTTGGTGTTTTAGTGGTTATATGGAAATGCAACTGATATTGTGTCACACCGTGTTGTAACATTACTTAGGACTGTATTTGAAGTATGTTGATGGCCTTTACTTTATACACACCAATTATGCATGTTGTAAGGTTCCAATGGCAACTCTCACAGTGTCTTCTCACATAAACCACAAGGGTTGGCTAAACTTGATGTTGGATTATGAGGACTAGTAAATATTTTAAGACTATATTCATATCTATTATAGCCCTGAAGAAGTTGATGGTGTACAGTTCAACAATGAAATATGTGTTGGCTAGAGGACCTTGAATGATCGATTGGAAGAAACATAAATTTCACAAGGACTCAAAATAGACTTTTTGTGTTGTTTATTCTACTGTGTACTTAGTGCTCAAAGGCGCAATTTGTGATCTGGGGTTGTTCTTTTGAGAGCTGTTGTGGTGGCTATATCTCCATTGTAGAGTCCTATACACTGTATTCATGAGTCTATTTACTTTTATTTAATTTGTAAAAACACATGTAACTCTGCACCAAGTCTTACCCATCCACCTTTGATTCTTATGTTCATCACACATATGCAATAATTGCTTTCTGCATCCGAAACTACAATGAGCCTGTGCCTAAATAACTCTACTGTTATTTTTACAACTATGATTAGTTCTGAATTTACTCATGGAAAGTAAACAAATGAAATGGAATTCATTAAATAGTGGATGACTCCTTGTCGGAACAAACAAGTGCAGCAGAGTTTGTAATCTTAATGAATGAGTCCATGAGGAAATAAACAACGGAAATAGTGTTTGGTCCCTGAAAACTTGCTTTTGCCCTGCCACGCCACGCCAGCTCCCGCACAACGGAACAGCCCACGGGGGGCTGCTACACTGCCATGCTGCCACATTGAGTAAGATGCCCAGGACTTCACTTCCCAAAGTCCCCGGGGGCGCACACTAGCAGCGTCATTCTTCTGCGCCAGGAGGCGCTACAAATTCCCTGTAGGGCTCCCGCAGCGCGGGTCCCTGAAAACTTGCTTTTCCCCTGCCACTCCAGCTCCCGCACAACGGAACAGCCTACGGGGGGCTGCTACACTGCCACGTTGCCACGTTGAGTAGGACGTTCAGGACTTCACTTCCCAGAGTCCCTGGGGGCGCACACTAGCAGCACCAGTCTTCTGTGCCAGGAGGCGCTACAAATTCCTTGTAGGGCTCCCGCAGTGCGGGTCCCTGAAAACTTGCTTTTGCCCTGCCAGACCACGCCAGCTCCCACGCAACGGAACAGCCTACGGGGGGCTGCTACACTGCCACGCTGTCACATTGAGTAAGACGTTCAGGACTTCACTTCCCAGAGTCCCCGGGGGCGCACACTAGCAGCATCATTCTTCTGTGCCAGGAGGCACTACAAATTCCCTGTAGGGCTCCCGGGGGGAGCCCTACAGGGAGTTGCTACACTGCCACGCTGAGTAAGATGCCCGGGACTTCACTTCCCAGAGTCTCAGGGGGTGCACACTAGCAGCGTCATTCTTCTGCGACCGGGAGGGGCTACAAATTCCCTGTAGGGCTTCCGCAGCGCAGGACGCACGCAGGCAGGCCCGGGCCAAGGGCAGGCCCCTCCGTGCCCGTCAGAGCCAGGAAGAGTCGGGGCGGGGCCACACCACTTGGCTCTGGGCTTTGGTCTTATATTTGCAGCTTGAGACGTCAAATGGCGGTAAATCAGGGACCAGGGGGCACAAAGCCCACAGCACCAAAAATACAGGGGATATCAACACTTGATGGATATTTGATACGAGCAACAAATGCAATAGAGAAGGAGATTTTAACGGCGGAAAAAGACTATCAATAGAAGGTGGCCGAGCAACCAATACCACCCTAGCGGAAAGCGGTACTTTTAACATTATAGAGGCCATTGTTGGTAATGAATTAGTGAACAAATCTCCACCACTCCCTATATTGGTCCAGGAGTCAACATATAGCCAGGGGCCACCAGAACCGGTGCCTGTTCATTCAGAGAATTCTACAGACCCGAAAAAAAAGAGAAAGGCTAAACATCTTGAACCGTCCTCCTCTACTAATACAAAGTTAAAGAAAAACAGTAAAGGTCTAAGTATGGTTACTGGGGAGGGGCCTCAAACTCGGAGCAAGCTCATTGATAACGCTAAGGTTTCAGAGTCTCCCCTTCCCAATTCACCTGAGACGTTATTTAGCCTCTTAGGAGAATCCCTGGCAAGAACTCTCTTCCCATTAATATTGAAACCGGACAAATTAGAGGCTGACATTAAACTGTTGTTAAATGCAGTCATAGGGATAAGGGTGGGAATGGACGGGGAAGGGAGGGCCGGGCTCAATAGGAATGTGGGTGTACAAGATACCCTATTAAAACATCATGATCTCCCCAATCAGAGAATGCAAATTAGGGATCAAAATCACAGTCAATTGGAGTTGCACAATGGTGTTAGGACTGGAACAGAAATAGTATCTATATTAAAAACCCTAGAAACGGGCAATAGGTTAGATTGCCCAACAAGGGATAGGGGAAATAATTTATTACCCACTGCCCTAGGAGAGAGGGAAGAAACCAATGCACTACCAGGGAAACCCCTGCCAACCAACCTGGAACCTAGTCTAGCTAGAGGCGATGATAAAATTACACTCCACCTCCCACCTAAATGTTCCCCGTATGTACTAGTGCTAGCCGATATTCCGCCACTTAGAGAAAATCAAAGGGAATCCTATGCGGGGCTTAAGAACAAGGTGTGCCATTGGCTGGCCCTAAAGGTGGATCTATCAAATGCTTACTTTAGAGATATTTTATTCGTGAGAAGGGTTGGGTGGGTTGGCCCTATGCAAAAAAAACATAAGGGAGATTGTATTGTAATCAATTGTAGATCTCGATCGCTAGCACACTGGCTGACTGACCGGGACTTGACATTAGTAAATCGAAGCCCAGGGCAAGGTCCCAAATTACTGCCACTGGCCCATTTTTACAGGAACCTAGTACCCAACGAGGGGGCACTGATGATGAGGAGGAATTGCCCCTTGTATGAAGCCACTAACAGAGGGCAGAGGGCCTTAGAAATCAGAAATAGGTACCAGCCACTCTCAGACTTAGATGACCTAGATTGACTCAAGGGAGCTCCTAGAGAGACGTTAAGTGACGAAAAGGGAATCACTGTAATAAATGGGGTACAGCCAAATGAAAGAGTAGAAGATAATTTAAATTGTCTTGGTATAATGGCCCAGCCCAACTCGCTTCCCGAAGGTGGGGGAAAATATTTGAACAATAGAAATCCCCAGATAAATAATGTAGACTTCGATGACTTAACAATCCTGTCTTGGAATGTGGCGGGCATAAATTCTAAGTTCAATGATCATGAATTGGGTGCTTTCATTGATAAATATCACATATGTCTACTTCAGGAGACTTGGGCTGTAGAGAAAGTGTACAAGTTAGGCTTTACTACCTTTAGCATTGAGGCAAAGAAGGTACCAATGGGCCACCCAGCAGGGGGCTTATAGATATGGGTCAAAAACTCCCTGATAGGGAAGATCAAAAGCTTTAACCTTGGTTGCGAAGACATACCTGGGATGGAAATATCACTCCCAAATGGGGGTGTCTCCCTGAAGATCATAAATGTATACAACCGGTTGAGCTCCCCACATGGGCCCTCTGAAACTCTGACAATCCTGGGGAATCATCTTCATTTAGCAAGAGGCAGGCACCGGCTAATAATTGCCGGCGATTTAGAGAGGGGGACGAAGCAAGAGGAATCCCGAAATTGGAAATTCCACCAATATAAAAGTGTACCAGGGCAGCCCAGCAAGTAAACTCTCTGATTATAGACCATGGGTTACGATCATGTAAAGGTAGGACTGACTCAGACAAGAGAGCCGGGTTTACTTTTAAGAGAGGGGTATCTAAATCCAGAATCGACTATTTCCTAGTCGATATAGAACTCTGGGGAAATATCAAAGACATGATGGTTATTGACAGGGACGACAGTGGCCACAATACTCTATTTTTAACATTGCATAATATGCTGGATTACCATGGCCCCACATTACAAAACAATGCCCCAGTGATCACAAGCAACAACGAGAGCAGAGTCAAATGGCTGATGATTCTCTTAGACCAAACAGCCCTCCCAGAAACTTATAAAAGGGTAGACCGAGCCTTAGTGGAACTAGCCACAATAAATGAGAACAGGACTGACACTCTGCAAGTCTTTAGGGAATTAAATGATGCCATAAAACCTTTTTTTTTTTTAAAAAAATGATAATATCCTCCCTCGCAAACACACTAAGCCATGGTATAACCAATCATGTAGGTGGGCTAAGGAAATTCTCATGAAAGCGGTAAAGACCGAATCCCCAGATAATATAAGGGCATGCAGGAAAAATTACATCTGTAACTAGAAAAATGCCAGAAAAGACTGGGAGGCTGATAAATTGAGAGATCTTGTAGAAGCCTCATAGATGAGGAATAGTCAAACATTCTGGCACCTAATGGCCAAAGGCTCTAGTAGCCTGAAAACAGAAAATAGTTTCCACCTGCAGTCCCAAATCTGGGAGAAATACTTTGGGAGTTTATATGCTGCCCTGGAGGGGGGGGGGAGTAAGAACAGACGCATTAGAAGCCCTGCCCACCCCGCCCTTAATGGAGGATATATCCATTACTGTTGAGGAGACCATTCTGGCCATAAATTCAATCCAGAAAGGGAAGGTCCCTGGTCTGGACAAACTGCCCGGAGATATGTATAGAGCAGAGCCTGAAATATGGGGGGTATTATTAACTAGAGTTTTCAACGCCATCCTGGAAGGGGGAGAGGTCCCACCTTCCTGCAAGGTCACTGAAATCATCCCCATTTTTAAAAAAGGAGAAAAGGGCTCCCCCAAAATTATAGACCCATCAGTCTCATTGATGTTTCCCAAGGAAGGTTATACTCGTCAGAATCCAACAATGGATGGAGAACAATCATGTACTTTCTGACCTTCCAGCGGCCTTCAAGGAGTCCACGAGCACAACGGATCAGGTCCTCAGATTCCTCATGTTAATTTGGAAGGAAGTGGTCATCAATACAGGTCACCATTACGTTGTGTTTGTGGACTTAAAAACAGCTTTCGATTCCATCAATAGAATCCAACTGTGGTCCGTCTTGAGAGATATGGGTCTACCACCATACCTGCTTAACATCCTGGTTCGCTTGCATGTAAACAACTTTGCAAAGGTTAGATGGAACACGAATGGTGGACTCATGGGCAATATAAATATCCGAAAAGATGTCCACCAGGGGTGTGTCCTGGCCCCTACTCTATTCACATCTTTTGTGAGTGGAATTATAGACAAGCTCTTTAATTGAGATGGAGACCCTCCTAAAATGGCAGGCAGAACTGTCCCCTGTTTGCTATTTGCGGACGACACCCTATTGATTGCAAAAACGCCAAGAGGAATCCAGAACCTCCTCAATAGATTTGAGGGGGCCTGTAACTCGAGGGGGCTTGTAATCAATTGTAGTAAGACCAAATACATGGTGTTTAATCCCTACAAACATCACAAGGGAGCGTTGCTCCTCAACTCCCAAAGCATGGAGCGGGTAAAATCCTTTGACTATCTTGGGGTTCGAATAAATGAACATTTAGCTTGGTCGGACGAAATAGAAAATAGCACTCTAACACTCCAACATATAGATAGTGCAATACACAAGATGGTCAAAGTTTCCACATACAGACTAAGATCCCTACTGATAGAACGCCGTAGAGCAAAAGGGCTGGGTGCAGCACTCTATGGAGCGGAACTTTGGAGTTTAGAAAACCTAAAAGGTCTAGTTCTTGCGGAAAATAGATTCATCAGGATAATTTTAAATTTACCCATGAACACCCCTCTTTTAGCCCTGAGATTGCACCTTGGCCTTAGATCCATTGCCCACTTCGCCATCTTGAAGGTATTAACCTTTTGGATCAGGATCTGGGTTAATAACTCTCAAGTCCCTCTTAGAAGCTGTCTAACGGAGCAAATTACCCTCCACAAAATGAGCGGGCGTGTTAAATGGCTAGGAGGGATCAGAGATTGGTTCCATAAACTTAGTTTGGGTTTTATCTGGGATTACCCAGAAGGTATTAAAAAAAGGGATGGTGTCCATACTGAAAAAGAGGTTTTGGGATAACCAAGACCAGTGCACTTTAAATTTGAATGCTCATGGCACACTGACCTCTGCTTTTCTTGAAATAAAACCTAGCCATATTTTTGAAATGTTCCTTGATTAGGTAGAACCACCCCAGGCGAGAATGATGTTTTTACAATTCAGATACAGCACTCTGCCTTTAAATTCAGTAAAGAGTAAATGGGGTCATCATAACTTTCTCCTCTCAACATGTCCTATGTGTCACTCTCCTATAGAGACTAGTAGTCATCTTATTCTCTATTGCACAGCCTATACAGATTTGCGTAGGCTCTGGATCGCACCAATTTGCCATCTGTTATCATGTCGAAGTCCAGCAGATGCAATGAGAATTTTTAATTCAGAGTCGACCAGATGGCTTGTTTTTGCACTTTCGAGATTCTTGTTGCATGTGTGGTGGAGGAGAGCGAAGGCTATGAAAAACTGTTGAACTGGTAAATTGTGATAATGAACTCTGACACTTTAGGCATTTGCCAAAAGCCAAACTAATTGTGATCATTACTATGATAATCAATGCATTTTTGCTTGTAAATACATCATTGGGACTGTGTTTTAACAGGTTTTAAATGTACATGCTGGGCGGAGCCACGAGCGTGACCAAGATGGCCACTTGAAGGCTCGGCTCCGGAGACCCCTTCCCTCCCTCATGTACATCCTGACCTCCATCTTGTGACCCTAGGCCAAAATTCGGCGGGGGGAATTGAATCGGTGCCCCCCGGTGAAGTTTGGGGTTGAAACGTGCATTTCTGCCCCGCAATCTACCGCCTGCAGTCCTGCGGCCTACCCCCTACTCGAGCGGGGGACTAAAGTGAGCCAGAGACACGGCTATGAGAGCAACAACATTTGGGCCGGAAATAGGAAGTACCGGTCAGGCCCCGTAATCAAAAAGCACAGCTGGAGATACCAGAGCAGCACGATGGGTGGCGAGCACTACCATGGTGCCCTCCCGGTGAACTTTGGGGTTGATACGACCATTTCTGCCCCGCAATTCACCGCCTGCAGTACTGCAGCCTACCCCCTACTTGAGCCGGGGACTAAAGTGAGCCAGAGATCCGGCCGCGAGAACAACAACTTCGGGGCCGGGAACAGGAAGCACCGGTCCGGCCCCGTAATCGGACATATGCAGCTGGTGATTCCGGAGCAGTGAGACGGGCGGTGAGGACAAACACAGCAATGCAACTGCCGAGCCAGATCTAGGAGATATGGGGCGAATGACCTGTGCCCTATGCGGTGAGCAGTGATGAGCCCTGGAGAGGAAGGCGGCGGCCATTGAGGAGCTCATTGAGCGTCTTGCAAGGCGCAGACAGTGCCCTGGCGTGCGGCTGCTCCCTGCATCTTATGTGCATTTGGTGATCACGGCTCTGGTGAGGGAGCGTGGTGCACATATAATAAGTGCGTGACGACGGGTTTCAAAAATTACTGTGAGGCAGCAAAAACCTGACTAGGAGCCGCCCCACTACGTTTTGCTGTTAAAGTGGATCCCAAGGTACCCCATTCTCGGTGCCTTGAACATTTGCGTGGTACCAGCGCTTGAGGGTTGGCGCCCTATGTTGGTCCGGGGCTTGGGCCCCTTCCTGAATTAAGAGGGTTTGGAAGTGTTTGTGGCGTCCGGGGAGCCACCCACGCCGGTGAGCTGCGGGATTGAGGGGGAGGCCCGCGCTGTGAGGAGAGAAGGCCTTGAGGTCATGGGGGATGCCGCTGGAAGCTGCTGACCCTGGCAGAAGGAGAAGAGCCTGGAGTGGCCGGTCGCACGGAGTTGGGGAGTGGTGGCCGCTACACGCGCCCGGGAGAGACGTCGGTTGGGAGATTTTTACTACTAGTTCCCTGGAGGGGGTGTGTGGCCCGCCCCTGGGAAGTGAAGAGAGGAGGTCGCCCAAATGGCCTCGAAGTCAGACATTGATAGGGCCCCGCCCAGGACTGCGAGAGGGCCGAAGAATGTACAATCCAACAAACTTGATCGGTACACGATGCCTAAAGGTTCTCCGGTGGAGCTGAGGAAAACTACATCGTTCGGAGGGGACTCACCAGGTGATGCGGCGGAGCCAACGCTGATAGACGTCATGGCGGCTATAAATAAGGTCCAAACCTCCATGGTGGAAAAAATGGACTCGCTAGACAATAAGTTGGATGCGGTAAAGCTGGAGGTTAACCTGTTGCGTGCGGATCATGCAAAGACGAGCGAGAAAGTCAAGTCACTCGACATCAAGACTCCCAGCTTGGTAGATGATATGGCGGTGTTGCAGCAGGAGGTGCATGACCTACAGACCTCACGGGATGCTACATGCCGGAAGCTTGACGATTACGAGGGAAGAAACAGGCACAATAACATACGCATTCTTGGTGTGCCAGAAAAAGCAGAAGGCCTGGCGCCCGATTTGTTTGTGGAAGACATTGTCCTTAACCACCTCAAGCCGAAAGGTCTTAGCAACTTTTTCACGATAGAACGGGTGCAGGGTGATAGACCTAGACCTGGGGCGCCTCCTCGCCCGATGATCGAAAGGGAACTTAACTTCCGAGACAGAGACGTGATATTACAAGCGGCATGCTCTGAGGACCCCCTGCAGTATGAAAATGCTACTCTTTCCTTCTTCCCAGACTACACTAGAGATAAAGGCCTCAGGTATTCCATGATGTTTCCGGCGAGACTTCGGGTGGAGATTGAAGGGAAGGCCTGGTTCTTCGACAATCCGGAGGTGGCGTCGGACTGGGTGGATAGTCTGGTGTCGGATCGATCGGAGGAACGACACCGAGTAGCGGTGAAGGAACGGCAGGAACAGGAATGATGGCAGCTGTGAGAACTGTTGTATAGTGGACATAGTAAGTCGGTGAGGCAGAAGTGTACCATAACTTGTCAGATCTGTAACGTAAGGGAAACGCCGAAACTAGACATGGGACGCAGAATTTGCGGGGGTGGGGGGGAAGAGGGGCTGGGCGCTAGGTTCCTCCTCGTTACTACTTTTAGTTATCTTAGTGTGTAGAGTGGGGCAACAGGCACACTGCGAGTTGGGGTGGGGCATTTGCCTTATGCAGAGGTGCAGGGTGGTGGGGAGGGGTGGGAGTCAGTGGGGGGTTCTTTCTTCAAGATTTTCCTGGTGTGTAAGATTGTTAGCAGAATGGAGTTCATGTTTTCATCGGGTGATGATATTGCAGCATGATGTAGTTGGAGTAGGGTAAACGTCGCATGGTGGGCAAGGGTCGGGGATAAAGGTACAGAGCTGGATTGTGAATGGTCTAGCTGATAGAATAAAGAGAGGGAGGGTGAATCAGTTTGTCAGCAGACATTCCCCCGATGTCGTGTTACTCCAGGAGACTCATCTGATTGGTAATAGATGTATGGCCCTCCAAAAAGAGGATATAAATTGGTGGCACATGCAGGGTTTACGACCAGTTCAAGGGGAGTTGGTATTCTGACTAAAAACTCCTTCCCCTTTGCTATCCGGGCTACATGGTTGGATCTGAGAGGCAGATATGTGGGTGTTTTGGGACAACTGGGGGGGAGAACGATGACCTTCCTATCGATCTTGGAACCGCCTGGCCTCCAATCCGACACTTTTCGTGACTTGAGTGCTGTTTTTCTCACCCTGCCCTTTGGCCAGTTGGTTCTAGGGGGAGACCTCAATGCAGTGCTGGATGGTGAACTCGACAGATGTCCGAAGCGGATACTTAGGCAGTAGCAGAGGTGGCTCCTGGACTTCCTCGAAACATTGGGATTGGTAGATAGTTGGAGGGTGCGCAACCCGACGCAGACGCATTTTACCCATGTGTCCGCGGCGCATAATAGTATGTCTAGACTAGAATATGTATTAATACCGGCGGCCGAAGCAGTCACAGTTAGGGAGGTAAGATATCTTGGTAGAGGCATATCAGACCATTCTCCCTTGTGGTTGCGCTTGGACAGTGGGCACCCAGCTGTTGGCAAAGTTACTCCCATTAATGCATGGCATTTAAAAGACCCTGCCACCAAGAAGGAGATTATCTGAGTTTCGGACCACTACTTCCAGGAAAATGAGGGCAGTGCCACCTCAGCGCAATCGCTGTGGGAAGCGTATAAAACGGTGGTTAGGGGTGAGGTCCTATCCCTAGTGGCGGGGAAGAAGAGGAGTTATCAAGAAGACATAACTAGAGTGGAGGTGACAGAACTAGAGGGAAGGGTGGCCGAGTCTCCCATTCCGGAGGATCTCCACCTCTTGAAGTTGCGACAGGATGAGTATAGAAGTCTCGCCAGGGAGAGAGCAGTTGCGCAGAATAACGTCATACAGAGTCGGGTGTATGAGCATGGAGATAAGGCGGGTAAGCTGATTGCGTGGCTTGAGCGATGGGAGTGGGCTTCCAGGCTGGTGCCTGAGTTGGAGGGGAGAGACTCTAATATGATCACGGACCCACAGAAGTTGGCAGCAGAATTTTCAGAGTACTACAGAGGGGTGTACACCTCAATCAGTGGATACACAGAGGCAGAAAACAGTGAAATGATTAAGGACATAGGTATGCCAATATTGTCCGACGAGGATAGGAATTATTTAGATTCCCCCGTCACGGATGATGAAATAGCACAGGCAACTAGGGGGTCAAAGTCTGGAAAGGTGACCGGCCCTAATGGAATACAGAAGCTCACACCGTATATCCGAGCCATGTTCCTGGAGAGTAGGGTCAGCTTCCATATGATCAGCGGGTAGCTAATATCGTTGTCATCCATAAGACTGGTAACTCTAAAACGCAGTGCTCCTCATACAGGCCTATCTCGCTACTTAATGCTGAATCCAAAATACTAGCCAAATTGCTCGCCACGAGATTGGTTAAGGTGATCACTACCCTGGTGCATCCCGATTAATCAGGATTTATGCCGCGCCGGAACACCGCCCTGAATTTGCGTAGGATGCATGGGATCCTAGGCCGCTACCCGGCCCTGCAAGAGCCGGCAGTCCTGGTATCTCTAGATGCTACTATGGCGTTTGATAGAGTCGAGTGGGCTTACCTGTTTGCAGTGTTGGCAAAGCTGGGTTTCGGAGCGGAGTTTATTGGTTGGGTTAGGCTGTTGTATGCTAGCCCCTTGGCTAGAGTAAATGTTAATAATTGCAAGTCGGTTGATTTTCCCCTCGGGATGGGCACAAGGCAGGGTTGTCCTCTGTCGCTCTATGCTCTATGCCGACGATATCCTACTCTATCCCACTAAACCTAGGGCGTCACTGATTTATTTCTTCGACGTATTAGCCGTCTTTGGTAGATACTCCAGATTTGCTGTTAATTGGTCAAAGTCGGTGCTCTTTGTCCTTGCGGGTGAATCGCCGGAGATTCCGCAGTCCTGCCCCTTGCAGATTGAGTTAGTAGGATTTACATATCTTGGCATTTATATAACGCTCGATTCAAAGCTGAGATACACACACAATTTAGGCTCTCCCCGGAGCCGGTTTAAAAAGAACGTGGAGCGTTGGAAGGCTCTCCGGTTATCATAACTCGGGAGAGCTGTACTGTTTAAAATAATGTCTTTGCCCCGATTCTTATATGCCCTTCAGAATGCGATGGATCCGGTTCCGGAATCCTATTTTAAAGAAATAGAGGCGCTACATAGGCAGCTCCTTTGGGATGGCAGGCCCAGAATAGCGTTCGTAAAGTTAACCCTCCCGTGGTATGACGGTGGTATTGGGCTCCCAGATCTGAGGAAATACTACTGGGCCTCTCAACTGGCAACAATCAATCAGATTGTGTATGGTCTCCCAGGAGACCCTGGATATGCCGTTGATTGCGTACAGGCTCTCGGAGGAGATATCAGCAGGGCTCTGTATGCCAAAGTCGGGAGGTGTCCACTAACGGATCCAAAAGCGCATGTAGTGTAGGTGTGGCACGCTGCCAATAAATATTTGGGTTGGGAAGGGAAGTTAACGTTAGCGACACCCTTGTTTAATTCCGAGAAACTGGGGAGCCTGTGGAGATCGAAGGGCTTCGACAAGTGGGATCTTATTGGTATCACCCAGATAAAGGATGTGTGGAATAGAGATGAGATGCATACCTTCGACTCTCTGAAAGCTAAGTATAGGTTACATGATAATGAGCACTACCGCTATCGACAGGTTAGACACGCACTCCTGGCCCATGTACCCAGGGGTGTCGCACTCCCAGAGGCCAAACCTCTTGAAGATCGGATATTAGACGGACACCTCCCCGAGAAATCTATCTCTTTAATGTATAGGAAACTTGTTAATAATATGGAGGACCCATTAAGGTGTATTAGAGAGCAGTGGGGGGTGGAGGGGTTAGAGATGGATGGCGAGTACTGGATAGAAGCAGTTTCCTCCCCTAAGATTGTGGCGATCCAGATGAGATTCCGGCCGGTACAGTTAAAGATCCTACACAGGGTGTCTATTACTGGACCTAGGCTGGTGCGAATGGGGCGGACGGAGAGTGGTGAATGCAGGAGGGGATGTGGAGAGATCGGCACCTTTATCCATGGGTTGTGGCACTGTGGACAAGTACAGGACTATTGGTCGAAGGTTCACGTTGCAATGACAGAGGTGCTGGGGATGGAGATACGACTGGAGGCCTGGAGATGCCTATTGAATGTGTGGGAGCCTACAGATATGACCACATATCAGAAGCAGTGGGTGACACTGGCGTGTATGGTGGCCAAAAGAAACATAGCTCAACTGTGGGAGGCTACCAGGACACCCAGCGTTGCGAAATGGGTCGAAGACCTGGACTGGTGCATGTTTCGGGAAAAGAATGTGTACGTGGCCAGGGGTTGTCCAGGCAAATAGGGGAAGGTCTGGGGGGGGGGGCATGGAATGGATATCGGGGTGAGATATATGAACCTCCGGATCCAAGATTTGAAGCCGGAGTGCCGAATTCCCCTCGATCCTATTCGTGGAATATTGCTGTATTTGATTCTGAGAAAGCGACAATGTTACCGTGATATTAAGAAGGCTGTAATGTCACCCGATGTGTTGTTAACTTTGTTAATTTGTTAATAAAAAGATTTTTTTTTTAATGTACATGCTGCTACTTTCACTTTTTTTAAAATTCTTTTTATGATGAAATTGATCATATCCACCAACTGTGATGTTTTTTTAATTGTTTTTACCTTGTTATGGTCATACAATTGATGGAATACAATTTTACTTACTAGTGTTTGTAATTCCAATGGATAACTTGAAAATAAACAAATGTAAGTCTATATCATTTGGGCTGATGCTTTGTAAACTCAGTTGTAGACTACTTGTTTTCCGCCTCCTCACAAGGGTCTTGATGTGCATGCAATGCTTTTCAAATGGACCTTATGATCCTGAAATATTGCTGCCCCCACTTTGCTGGTAGCAGTCACAATTAGTGAATTAATGTGAATGGCAAAGGTGTCAGAGCTGGAGTCCTTGCCATTTAACTTTAATACCTTGAAATCTGGTTCACATGCTTCACCCACTTATATCATATATATTTGTCTTCATTAGAATTCTGAAAATACGGTTTTGTCATACAAACTAGGTATATATCTAGCATAGTTCTCGGACAACTATCTGAACACAGTTGACATTTGGGTAATTGCAAATTGCCCTAACTGAGGAAACAAAGTCATGATTAGCATTCATAACTAAAAAGGGTGACTTACAAATTACAGTCATACCTTTTGGGTTCAAAAATGCCCTTCCAGAGGCCGATGAACAAGGTACTCTATGGGCTAAAGACCTTTAGTATAGCACATGTAGTGGATATTGCTGTCTCGAGCTCCACTTGGCAAGAACACCAGGTTCTGCACCAGGAATGATTGACTGTTAAGGCACACAAGTACCAAACAGGGAAGGGGTTTTTCGTGTACCAGTTGGTGGGGGAGCTTTGCAGCCTCTACAGCCCAGGATCCAAATTATCATGGCTTGGGAGCCTCCTAAAACCCAGACCTAGGTCAGAGCTTTCCTTTACAGAAGGTTTGTCAAGGGATATGGCACCATTGCTGCCTCCCTAACAGAGCTGTCTTTTAAGAACCAGACTAGGAGAGCCACATGGACTGAGGAGTGTCAGAAGTTCTTTGATATCTTAAAGGAGGGGCCGTACATCCTCAAAGCACCTGATTTCGGCAAGAAGTTTATGGTCAAATTAGATGGTTTAGACAATGGTATTACAAAGTTAATCAATAAGAGTCAGGATCAACCCATTGCCTTTATCAACTGACAATTACTCCCTAGAGATCAACAATGGGGTGCAATAGGGAGACAGATGCATTTGCTTTAGTTGGTCACTGAAGAAGGAAGACTGTTTGAGACTCGTTTCTGGATTAATTTGGCCACAGACCTCTCTGATGTCTAATGTGGATCAGAGGAGAGAAACTCAGTTGAAGTGGCCTATCTCCCTAAAGTGTATGGACTTTACAGAGGAGCACAGACCTGGAACTGACCATATCAATGCATGTGGTTTTTCCAAGTTTTTCTGCTTAGATGATGAGATCTGTTGCTCCCCAGCTTTCTTCTGGGGGGGCTGTGTAAGATAGTGCCTCTTTGTGAGTGGTTACCCCCTTTTCCTGGGAACTGATGCTGCTGGGTTTTTGACTCTGTCCATAGTGACAAGGCTAACCATGCCCAAGGATATGAGCTCCTACCCTTAAAAGATTTTGAATTGGCTATCACCAAATTGGTATAGTTAGCTTTCCTATATGTTTATAGTATATGGTTTTCAAAGCATACCTATGTCATCGAATTTTAATTTCACTGTGCCATCTAATAGTGTGACCAGGCAAACATGACTCCGGGGTTGCCACAGCAGCTTGTCAAGTGCAGTTTAAATGCAACCCACCCTCTCAAAATAAACCCTTTTTGAAATGATAAACTCCTCTTTTAAATGTTGCTGTCACCCCTATGTATGCCTTGTAACTCACAAAGTAGGGTGTATGGTATTTAAAAGTAGGACAAGTAAAAATAAAGTTAATATGTCCTTAAAGTGTCTAGAACGCAAAATCAATTTTCACTGTAGGAGGGCTAGCTGGCCCACAAAGAAGCACTGGGAAGAAATATTAAATATGAATTTTGCTATCTCCAGATACGGATCAGTTAGAAACACAATTCAAAGATATTTTTTTTAAGCGGAACTCAATGTCAAAGTCATATTTTTATTAAATATTAAATAAAAGGAACTTTTAGAAAGCTCCCTTTTCTGCTGGAGGCTAATATGTATTAGCATTTAATTTTCACCCAGCTTGTGAATAGTCCTGATGAGGTATGAAAACTTCTCCCAGAGCATAGACAAAGGCCTAGGGGTGGGAAAGTGTTTCGGCCCTTTAGCAGAAAGGCCAGTTGAACATTGCTCAATAGCACGCACATCTCTTTTACACCTATAGTAAACCAACCTGCAAACCCTGTAGGAGAGAAGCTGCCTCAGAACTGGTTTGGAGTGGCCTAGGGATACGGAACTACTCATTATCATTGCCACACCTCTGGGTGTTTCAGTTAAACAAACAAGGGGATCCGATAGGATCGCTTCGGACCGCGGGTAACTAATTTTTATAAGGAACAATGGTCCTATGCTTAAAAAAAGGTATTCAAGCAGATTCTATTATAGAGTTCAATTCCAATGTCCAACCGGACATGGAATATTTATTTGATCAATGTAGACGAAAATGTTTGAAATTAGAACAAATAAAGAGGGCACAGTTCTGTACCCAGTATGAGGGAAAGAAAAAATGAAGGGAAAGGTAGAAAACAAATTAGATTTTCAGGCAATAACTTTTTGGAGCAGAACGTGGCTTGCATCTTAATACATAGTACTGCAAGCTCAAAAACGTCAGTGACAGCAATATATTAACACAATGGTACATTGCGACACTGTATGTGAAAGTCGACGTTTCGATCCCATACCCCTATGCTAGCGGGATCATCAACAGGACTAATGGTAATTGCCTGGTTGTATGAATAATAACAACACCTTAGAGTGGTGCGGATTCAGTTGCCACGTTCCCAAGGTCTCAGAGTCGGGTGCTGTTAACAGTGCCTGCTTGCAGGGATGAGAGCAGGTGCGTATTAGGGGGTGCTTGTCCGGGGTAAAGAATAGCCCAAAATTCGGCAGATTAGCGCTGGGACCCATGATAGGGTTCCTTGCGGAGCTCCGAGGAGTCTCTTTAGGCAGTAGACGCGATGGTAAAAAAATCCAGGTCGTGCTTAATAGCACCTCTGGGTGGGCACACAATTAATGCACACGTTGAATTTAGAAAATAAGTGACACTGCTGGATAGTGTTTGTCTAGGGTATAGTACTGAGTACACAGAAATGCTGCAAAAGTGTTGATGGTTACCTCTGGGAATTTTTACCCTATTGGCTGGAGGGGCAAGAGCTATCCCTAATTACAACTTAGAGCCAGGCATGAATATGGCACCCACTTCCACCATCCTCAGAACACACAGGACCAGTGAAGGAACACGAGATGTACTGCACCTGCTGTTGAAACCTATGAGGAAACCTTAAAGACTTGCCCTGCTCCCGCTTGTCGCCAGGACAAAGAAGTGGACTCCAAGGGTCAGTTGGTGGACCTCCTATGTAAGCTACAGGGCCACAACAAGACGTAAGAGGCCATTTTCCTGAACAGCCCAGGAGACCACTACCAACTGGTCCTGACCTGGAGGCTGCCAGTTGTCTCTGCTGAAGTGAGCTTTGACCATCAAGACATGTTCCTGAGGTCTGGGGGCTCTTGGCTCTGTAAAGGTGTACTCCTCCTTCCATCTCTGACACACTTGCAACTTATAACATGTTTGAACTTTAGACCTTCGGGAACCAGAACTAACCTGCCAAGATAATCTGCTCAAGGTGTGTTGAGGCTCAGCAGAAGAAAGAGGGTTCCCCAGCTCGAGCTTCACCACAGTAGCAAATCCAATTCAGTTGGATTTCACCAAGAAGGTATATGCTTTCATTGAATCCTCTTCAATAGTCCTTAGAACCGAACTTGTGCTCCTCATTCCTGGTTACTGTTGAGAGAACACCAGCACCACCTCCAGTTCAGCCAGAAACCAGTGGGATGGCCACACTGGGTCATAGGCACTGGGTAGTGGTGGTAGGAGTGGTGGGAGGGAATATGTGGGCCAGCAAAGTGAGGCCACTGGGTTTCCTGACACCCAGGCCACAATCAGCCAAGTCTTGGGATCCCTCCATCAGTCCCAAGACATGATGGGCTAGGTACTTATAGAGCTTCAGAAGATGAAGCAGTTGCAGAGGGAGTACAACGCACAGATGGGGAATCCGAACTTCAATGTTGGCTTGCTGACAAGGGTGCTGCATGACATTTACACCAGTATGTGCAGGGCTTTTCTATCACCATCTTCCCCTTTCTGTGGTCCAATAACATCTGGGCCAACTACATCTGGCTAAGACACAGAAAGGGATTCCCTGCCATAGGAGGCAACACCTGCACCCACCTGCAACTGTGGATTTACCAGCCCCTCTCAGGAGCATACATTCATCTAGACCACCAGGAGAGGATGGAAAGACCACCAGCAAGAGACACATAACATAATTTTCTCCGGTGTGTGGCTACCATTCGCTCTGTGGAATATTTTCTGGACAAATTTACTTTTCTGATGCCTGTTGTTTTTTTGACTATGGGCTACAAAAATAAACTTTGGCTCTTCAATAATGGTTTCATTCACCATGACTAAATATTTCATTTTTAGTTTTCATCCTGTTTTAGTTTATTTGGTTTTGTTTAGTAATAGCAAAACAAAAAAATTCAAAGACTGTTGTTGTAATTCTTTTTCATATTTATTCATTTTTGTTACTTCCAGCATACATTTTAAAATGTAAACAATCAAATGATTGTATATTTATGAATGAAATGTAAGAAGGTAATGTTTGTCACAATCTTCTACGATGCAAACAAAATACAAATGCCAAAAACTCCTCAACTAGTATTTTATTACATTTGAAAAAGATTGGTCCGTAAATATTTTCTTAAGCATTGAAAGAAAATACATAACACAAATTCCAAGTGCCATTTTCACATTTCTAGTTCCACAATTTGCCACCAGGAAGAAGGGATTACAATCAAAACAATTAGATTCAACAGGAAAAAAGACTATTTAATGATGCCACCAGCTTGAGCCACAAAAGGAATTACACAACTATAACACCAATCGTCATAAATCCGGGAAGTACTCGATTTGTGGTCCAATATACTATTGCAGTATCTGTGGAAATGTCACAACCAACGTTAAGTGGTGTGCTACAAGAGGTCAATTTTACAATTATAAGATACATCAACAGTTTCATACACTTAACACAAAATTAGAATTTTGCTAACGTGAAGGGAGATTAGAGCAATTCAAGCTGCAAATATTGGCTAGGAGCCAACATTCAACAGAAAACACGTCTATGCAATTTGAAAAACCTCTTTTCAATCACTGTGCAAGTTGTCTCAGTACAAAATAATTACACCCAAAGTCTGTGTGTGTCTTCCATAGGATCAACCCATGTTCCCTTTGTACTTTGCAACAATAGCATATACCTGGAAATGTCACAGCTGTGAAAGGTCCAAATGAAGATAACATGGTAAAGGGTCCTAACACAGTTTAAAACAAAACAGTTTAGTAGATTACATCACACAATAGATACCTTACAAATGAATATATTTGAAGACACATTTTCTAAGAACAATCGAAGATGAACAATAAAAAATTAACACAGTAGTCAATGTATCGAAACTCTGATCAACAAACATCTTTGCATTGGCTGTCAAATTACTTGGCGTTTCTTAAAAAATGTTCCTTACAGACTTTTACCCTCATTGTATTAAAAGTTGGTTTAACATTTCATTTGGTAACATGTAATTATTTACACACACTCATGTGAAGAAGTTGTCAATGACATCTTGACATAAGTCAATTCCTTCCTCTTCACCATTATCATCGTTATTTGGCATTTCAACATCCTCAAAATAAGGGTCTACCAGTGTTGTCCAGACATCGAAATCTGGCCTTTAGGAGTCCAAAAGCCCGCTCCACTGGCCTCCCTGTTTTCCCATGAGCCTTATTAAAGCAGTCTTCTCCTGGCATTATTGGATTCCTCTGCAATGTTAACAACCATTGATGGTTAGGATAAGCTGAGTCTCCTATATGGGATGAAAAATCAATGAACCCAAAATTTGTAACACAACTATACTTTAATACACTTTACATTAACCAAACAATATAATAATGAATAGCACTTACCAACAAGCCAGGCGCTCTCAAATCCAAGTTGTGACATTTGCAGGGGTATGCTGATTTTCCATAGTACAAGGGAATCATGGGTTGATCAGGAAAATGTGCACACACACTTGTGATGAACAATGCTGATAAGCAGGCAACTTGCACATTGATTGAATGGAAGTTTTCTCGTTTGCTGTGCATTTGTTCTCTGGCATGCGGTGGCACTAACACAATAAGAGTGCCATCAATTACTCCAACCACATGTGATAGGCTGCCCAAGGCACAGAAATCCGCCTTCGCGTTGGCAAAATCCTGGTTTGTAGGAAAATGGATAAAGCTGTTGATGAGTCTCATCATTGAAAAAAAAATTCTCATAGCACACCACTGAAAGTTGGTTGAGACATTTCACCAGATACTGCCACAGTTAATTAAAATGATCCTGTGGCCACAAAATGGAGCACTGGCTGAAGTTGATGGCATAAATCAAAAAAAATTGACCATTCAGCTCTGGAAATGGTCGGAACACTTTTTTTCCCTAGTATTGTATATAGTGCTTTACATGAGCACCAGTTGTTTTACACATGGGCCAATTACTTTTTTTTGTTCGACACTTGTCGGCTCCTCACCCTCTCTAGGTTCAGACGTCTGCATTGAAAAATAATATAATGTTGTAAATGTTTGCATACAGATTTCAAAATTAAACCACACTTTTCATACAGTTCAAAATACATATATTTTTTATACATATACCTTTCCTAATGTGTAAATAATACATTGTTAATGTATTATTTAAAACACCTATTTTTTCTTTCAGCAAAAATACAGTCAACGGCGTAATAAACAACATTGCGCAAATCTTACATTGAACCACATTAAGGCACTACATTACACTTTTTTGTAAGAACACATGAACATACTTAGCATTATCGACATGTAAACAAAGTAGCCACCTTTTGAGTGGTGGTTACGCACTTATCAGTCACAACCACACTATTCCATAATCAACAATGGTGGCCTCCTGACCTTGCACTCAGGACATTAAGAATCAGTCAACAGGGGCGGAAGATGACTGCCCTGGTTTGTGCTTCTGTTCCAAGAAATGGTTGGTAAGGCGTGTAGCCTGTTTCTTGCAGCGGATCGTGCTCTTGTGTTCCATTATGCGCTGTTTTATCTTGCGGGTGGTCATCCCTACGTAGCGTTTTTGGCATGGGCAAGTGATCAAATAGATCACTCTCTCGCTATTGCAATTGGTATGTTTGCACTGCCTCCATGGGCGAGAGGTGCCAATGTCAATTTCAGTCGTGTGTTGTGTTTGAGACACACGGAACAGTTGCCACATGGATAATGCCCTGTACTACTGGCATATTCCATAGGGTATTGTTTACAGCATTGGAGGAACCTTGTGGTCGTGTGTGTACTAACCAGTCTCGTAAGTTCTTACCTCTTTTGAAAGAGAACACGCCTTACCAACCATTTCTTGGAATAGAAGCATAAACCAGAGGAAATGAGTTGGACAGTTCTTGAACAACCGTATATACCCTCACACATTAGTGACATTGGCACCTTCCTATTTAAAAAGGAACAACATTGGATTTTCAAATTAACAAGTGACATTAATGGTCTTAACGTCACGATTCCGTGGACTTCTCTCTGACTGCCGCGATTAGTGTCTGTTGATTTTTTACATCGTGGGAAACAGTGATTTCTGTTTTCCCTAGCTGTTGCATTCACTTAGACATACTGTATTCCACATGATCACAATAATGTGCAAGTTTAGACACGCACACAGAGATCTTGGTGACCACTTTGCCTTTTCCATGCATTGCTATGAAAACTTGATAAGTAGCAAGTTTTCTAGATTTTTGACATCTAATAATAAAGATATGTATAAGATAACAACTTATACTCCTTAGCCACTTCTTTTACACGTATCTGTATGAAGAGCAGCTCTAGCTCAAGTAGTATAGACTCAAGCCTTGGGATTCTTAATTACCACTTTCTCCGATTTGAGACAGCTATTAGCCAAAAATCCTCCTTTTTTTCAAACACCTGTATACTACTCTTTGCGGGATTATAATTTTAAAACAAGGTGTTCTGGTATCATTGACTATTATTTCTCATTTATTGGGCTTACACACATTACATTTTTCCACACTCATGTGCACGCCCGTATTTACACGAACTACTTTTCCCCTAATCACTAGCGCTGTTTTAAAAACACTCGCGCCTCTGTACATCCTCAGGCAGTTTAAGATACATGATTGGTTGATTGCGGGACACTCAACCAATGCCAGAGCAACAGAAATCGGTCTCCAGTAGGTTTATCTATAATCTACAAACATTGGCGGCCTCTGAACCATGTGACTCCGTCATGTCTGTGGATCCGCAGCTGTGATTTTTTTTCCTATCAACACCGGTATTTAAACCACTACCCCGACCGGAAGATCACCGCAGGTGATTCTCAGGTTCCGGTCCGGGGTAGCTATGGAGTAGGTAAGAGCAGCACCTTTCTAACTGTCTGTCCTTTCGACTTAGCAGTTATAAACTTTGATACTTCTTTGACAGTCAGCTATATACAATCTCTTCACTCTGCAGTTTTCGTTTGTTTGCCTGTTCCTAGTAACTTCTTTACAACCAACCACTTGCCATAGTGTCATAGTGTTTTCACATATAATAAACACCTTTTTTCGTCTGGAAAACACATGCCTTGATTCTCCTTTCACTTGGCATGTGTTCTCTGTTAGACTTTTTAACAATAATGGGTCACTATAATTGGCACCCACATTATTTCTTTCCCTGCAGAGCGTTGCCTCACGCCCTGAGCAGTTGCCAGGAGCGGATATCATCCTCCCGATTTTCAACGGGTAAGGTTGACTTTTTTCATACAAATTAAAATGAAGCCTAGTAGTTCACCACCAGCTGTGTACACATATCAAGAGTAATGTGTTCTGTGTGTGCTTTCATTGTAGAAACGAAATGAGTGTGTTTTTCACCATTTACATATTATTCTCACTTTTTGTATTTTTTACAGGAGTTTATAGTTAAAGTTCAAGCTGATAAACTATAGATGTACCAAGATTCAAGGTTGTATTTATTTTATCTACCTTTCACTATATGTGCAGTAGTCTCTAAATATCTGGTCCTGAAGAAAGCCTGATTTTGGCTGAAACATGTCCACCGCAATAGTGCGCCCAAATATCTAATAAGGACGTCCATGCACATTTTTTATTTTTGAGACCAAAGGATACCTAATAAACATAATTTTCCTTTCGGTCATCAAATTTTACAAACTCTTATCACAACACTGCACTATCACATGCACTATATCATGTTTCATTCATAGACTGTATCTTAAGATCTGTGGGTACCTTCATATTTACATCTAGAAGGTACGGTACGTGGTTCCCAAAGGATGACAAATATCACTTCGGTGACTTATGGGAATCTACTTTTGTCTGAGACATTCTCATTATTCCTATGTTGACTCCTGTTTGGTGGAATCCACTCTCTGTTTCCAACTTTGATAAACACACACTTTGAGCTTTCTAGACCCACGGATTCTTGTTGTCATTAGCTACCAGTAGCTCCCAGACATCTTCAGAGTGGCTCACAGTCTTGAGTTCTTTTTCAAATGAGCACAAGGTCATATTTTCATTTCAAAGTTAATGGAAGGTTGCTTTAATGTGACACAATGATTCTGCTCAAGAACAGAACCATGCTTGACACCATAGTACATTAGATGATAGGGGCTGAGTCATGATAACAACTCAGTACCATGAGCTTAAGTCCAACTAGCAATAGTGTCTCACTTGCCCTCCTACTCATATCCAGAGAGACAAGTGAATTGACACCCCAGAACACAACACTCCTGACCCTCTCAGTTAGCATACACAAATGAACGTTCTACATCTCAGATACAGCTGTGATCTTCTCTCAGAAAATATCCATCTCTCTCTCTCTCTCTCTGTTACATTGCTGTGCATATGTATATGACAAGGTTCACATGTTCGCACTATTATCTGCTATTCAGACTAAATCACAGGAAAGAAAAGAACAAGAAAGCAACTGCAGGTTCTGTGTGAAAATATAATGTGACACAGAAGCAAATATGTTTTTATAGTAACATAGGAAAAAACACAATGGCCCAGTATATAACACATGACAAATGAGCAGTGCTCCATCAGATTTGTGGGCCTGGCTGGGGTAGAGTCAAAGAGGTGAACAACTGAAGCACTGAGGTATTGGGCTCTTAGAAACAATTCCTTGTCAACGCAAAGTTGTAGTTGTGAACACATGATGCTTCTGAATTCTTTTAAATGGAAGAATAATGAAATGGTCAGTTATTAATTATACAAACAGTTAATTTCACAGGCTCTCAGTCACCCATACAAATATATTCCTTTCTTATGCACACAGGTTCATACATCCCCAAAGAGCACACTCTCACTGACACACATGGCAGTCCCTTCAAAGTGCCCTTAGTCATGGTATTTAGTTCAAACCATAGTATATGGCTCTATGGACATTAGGCTTCAAGTCAGTGTAACTGGCCTTAGGGGTGTCTAGTTAGAATGTGCAAGTTGTTTAGACTTCGGTTTTTCACAATGATATTCACTGATGGGAAATAGCTCTCATTACAGAAAACTTTGGAGCACCCTGGCCTAGATGATGTCACTGGCATAGATTATTGAATTTAGGAAATGACAAGGAATAAGGGTGGTCAATGTGTTAAAACAACAGTATTATTTATTGTTTTATTTTGGCAAAATGAAAAACAAACATATATTATGTAGTAACTCTTGAGTGATGTTTGTGATTGACACAGACAAACAACAGTTCACAAAACAATTCTTTTTTTCTTTCATTTCTTTATCTACACCCCTCAGAAGAAGGAGATATGGAAGTCTATCACCAGGAAAATGGGGACCCTGTAGGTCTACAAGTGGCACAGCATTCAGAGGTAGGAGGACCTACGATGCAGGACCACGAAGTCATCAGAAGTCCAACTTGGCCATTTCTCCCAATATGGAAAGTGTGTGCATCACAACCTGAACGCCCTAATGGTCGGCATACGTGGGAGGCCAATCTGGAGCTTGATGGTCAAATAAGAGCCCAACAGCGGCATCATGGGGGTAAGTTCTAGTGTGAGTTTAATATGATAAATAACTAATTTGTATTACAGCAACTCATTTCACCATCAAGATTAAGATTGACACATGTTCAACACCGAGGAAGAGTTATTTAAGGTTTACATTTTGCACAAGTTGTATGATGATATGTTTTGTATATGAATTTGTGGAAAAGCATACCATCTGATGTCCGTTCACTACCAAAGGACTAGTTTCAGCAGACACATGCCTTCCTAAAGAAGAATTTGGTCATTTGATGTTATAAGGGGCAGTTGTCCCAAACATTCTGTTAGTCTTTATTGTGTCAGGTGTAATGTTCCTTCCCTATTTTCAATGATGGCTATTCCTGATACAGGTGATACAGCATAAAATGCACTTAATGATGTGGATGTTCCAAACGTCACATTGGTTAGTAGGTTTTATACACAAACAAGAGTGAGCACGTGAGCCAAAATGTCTAGTAACATCAAATTAAATGACTACGGGCCAGATATACTACCATTTTTTGTGGTCGCAGAGGGGTTTCAGAACCCCTTGCGACTGCAAAAAATGAGTTGATCATGTCCTATTCCTATTTTGCGAGTCGCAAAATAGGAATAGCGAGTCGCTATTAGGAAGGGGCATTCCGAGGGCGTCCCTTCCTAAAAGCGAGTCCTCCAGATATGTATGACTCTTTTGCGACAGCATTTGTGGTTGCAAAACACTCAGAAGGGTTTTAAAGCACTCGCAAATGGGAAGGGGTTGCCTTCCCCTTTGTGAATGAAGGGGTAAATATTTTTTAAGGGCAGGCAGCGGTCCCAGGGACAACTAGCTGCCCTTAAAAAAATTAAACGAACACGTTTCATTTTTTCTTTTTTAAATGCAGCCCGTTTTCCTTAAAGGAAAACGGGCTGCATTTAAAAAAAATAAAAACTGCTTTATTGAAAAGCAGTCACAGACATGGTGATCTGCTGACCCCAGCAGGCCACCATCTCTGTGAGGCTGGCCATTCCAATGGGGTCGCAAATTGGGAGTGGCTCATGAATATTGATGAGCCTTGCATTTTGCGACCTCTTTGGAAATCGCTAACAGTGTCTGTGACACTGTTGTACATTAGATTTAGCCCCTCGCAATTTGCGACACACAATGTGTCGCTAATTGTGAGACACTAAATCCAATAGTGCTGGCCCTAAATTTTAGATACAAACCATATACCAAATGTGTTTCTGATTACAGAATACTATTTCATTCATGTTAAAAGTGATAGATTTGTATGATGTCTTATTCCTTCGCAAACGTGCATTAAAACCAGCCTGTTTTTTTTTTAAAGTATTTGAGAGAGGTATAGAATTTTTAGAACAACAAAGACAGGAATGTGTAAATATTGGTGACAGAGTAGTACAAACCCAAACCATCTGTCAATGTCCTGTGCTATGTCCAAATGATGAATCACTGATGGAGAAAAATGGAATATCTAAAGAGACTTTTGTAGATGTAATGTTCCATCTCCAAAACTCAAAATTAGGCCTAAATCATGACTCATTCCACAAATGTAGAAATGCATCAAGGTGTAATATGCTGCATATTCTGAATTGCATTTCAATATTTGATGTAAAATGTATATCTACATCAGTGTATGTCATATTCACTGTGATATTGCACCAATTACTGTTTGGAGTGAAAGCCAGCATATTTTGTAAACCAATTTCACATTAGTAAATCAATCTTCAAATAAGTAGAGATATTTAGGAGTCAAATGTGAAAATGTGTTTGCTCTGTGCTGACGTGGATTAGAAATGTATCAAGACCTGTGTATTTACTTAAGCTGTAGAAGTCATGTGTCAATCCATTAAAAAATATTTTTCTTAATTTCTTGAATAGCATAGGTATCTAAATAGTATGTGATACATTGATGAACAGTGCAGAATCCATATCATATTTTTGACATTTGAAATGCACTTTAGTTACTTGAAGTTAGTGTTACCATTGTTAAATGCTCAAACAAATGAACCTGCCTATCAGTTTATACAAATATTGGTACAACATTGCAGTATTTGTGGACACACATTGATTCGTATGTGAATGGAAAGGGAGTAAGCCTTTACAACTAAACTGTTACAATGCATGCCTTTACATCGCATGTCGTTGCAAAGCAAAAGGTGTACAGCAGTGGGTAGAAGGTGTTGGATTTAACTCCAACACCTTCCCTACTGTTGTACACACTGGAGGTGGAATAGAAAATGCATCTATTCCAACTTCCAGCGCCCCGACAGAAAGTTGGAGTAAAAGTTTGTGTTGCAACGGCATGCGATGTATTAGCATGCATTGTAACGTCACCTATCTGAATGGAAATAATGCAGTTTGTTTGGCCTTGTAAACACACTGTACAAAGGTATGTTTGGTTTCAATCCTTTTTGGTGACATAAGTTCACTATTCTAAACAACACAGCACAGCCATTCAGAAATGTTAAACCGTTCCTGGAAATAATAAAAAGTGAACAAGAAACAACATCATACATGATAATATATAGGAGCTATCATGGGGAATAACAAAACTGTGACCAAATGGTTTCTGAAAATGCATGAGCTTATGATAATGTAGGACCAAAGTTTGAGATCCTGGAAGTAGGTAAAATATGAAAACTTAGAAACACTTCATGATAAGTTCTATGTAAACTGATATAATAAAACTATTGCATATGTCATTTCAGCATTATCAGGAACTGATAGAGTAGAAATTTGCCATATAGGCAGGAAAGCAGCTAGCCACAGTGGTTCGGGTGATGAGACCACCAGACCGACAGAGGGACCCAGTGACACAGAGGGTGAGGGGACTGCAACTGAGGCCACCGGCTCAACAAAATTATCTTCAGAGGCCTCTAAAATCGAGCAGTCTCAAGTGGTGGTAGGCAATACAGGAACCTACTAGCTGCATCCTTGTCCGCCACCCAGAGAACCATCTCCACCCCCTCTTTTGTTCCCCCCCAGGTTGCCAAATCCACTCCCCTAAAAGTGGTTGCATCTCCTTCGCTGCAGGCACCTCACCCCCTGTCCCTGTCCACCTGGCTGCCCTCAGTGTGGAGGTTATTGACCTCCTACAAAACATCTCTGTAGGCCGGACTGCACTCCTGAATGCCATCCAGGGGCTTAGTTGCCACATGCAACAAATGGTAGCGTACCTGCAAGGCATTCATACTGCTATATCTGGCCTGTGGATAGCATTTGCAGGACTAGTCTCACTGACCGCACCCTCCCAACTAGCTCAACCTTGTGCCCCCAACTTAGACTCTTTCCCCATCCCAATTGCCACTTTCCACCCTGTCCCAAGCACACTTACTCCTTTGCATGCACCCACTTCAACAGATACAAGCAGCACACGTACCCATAAGGAAAACACACCAAGAGACATAAGCACACACCCAAACAACATATATACACCATACCTATACCCACCATACCCACTACCACACCTCACACCCCACACCCCACCCCCAAACTCACCCACAAGTGTACCCACAACCACCACATTCATCACCACACCCACCCCCATACCCATGACCACCACCACCACACCCACAGCAGCTACCACATACACCACCACACCCACAAGCACCAAACCCACAACCAGAGCACCCCCACCACATCCACAACTCCACTACCACACCCACATAAACCAACACAACCACCAAAACGTTAGCCATCACCACACCCACCACCACGCCCACCACCACATCCACAAGCACACCCACAAGCACCACACCCACCAACACACCCAAAAAGAACCACCACATCCACAAGCACCACAACCACACCAACCACCTCTACAGCACACTCATCCAAGCACACACCTACATGCAAATGCAAAACAACACCCCCAAACTCAAAGACACACATTCACCTGACCAACATACACCTGCCAAGAAACACACACCGAAGAATACAACACATGCACCAGACCCACGTGCAACTGCACAACAGACACATACACATCACCAATCCTGCTCTCTCTACCTCCAAAACCCAGTCCTCTCCCACCCCTCTTACCCCTTATCCTAGTTCCACTTTTTTTTACTCTGACCTTCACCCATTCCAAATGAAAAACAACCCCTCCCAAACACAATACCACCCTGCCAAAACCCAAACCCGGACCTTCCACCACTCACGTAGCCACCCCTCCCAAACACAAACCCACCACTTCCAAACCCACCCCTTCCAAGAAAGATCATTTAGGTGCCTTCTCTGTGACCACGAGATACTCCTTCCTGAGTGTGTTCCGCATAGCAGCTCTACAGGAGGCAAGCTAGCAATAAGAGTACAACAGTGCAATCTATTACCATTTGTATATATTTTTCATTTATTTTGAAAAATGAGAGAAGTAGCTCATGATTGTAATAAATCAAGATTGTTCATTTCACCAAGTTTGTCCTGACAATTTTCATTTGCAATTGTTTTTTCCTAGAAACGTTTATGACTAAAATGTGAAGTACATATGTTATTTGCCTTTATGGCAGGGAATGCAACAGCTGTTTTTTATGTCTACTTTGTTAAGTGCGTATACTGGTTAAAATTGTATGTGATGGTCATTTGAATTTAGGTGTAAGGATTCATCATGATAATGGACACTTGCACCAACAAATTTATATTTTCATAATTTTTTAAAGTTTTAATACAGGTGTGTCTATTTCAACTTGATGAGTGATAAGAATAAACACATATGCATTACAACTTAAAAAATAATGTGACAATTGAAATTTGATTACATTTGTGGAATTACACTAGACAAGGAGAAGTGTTACATGTAGTCATATGTTAATCGATTCACGTTTGGGACTGACATTGATTTTACAGGTATTTAAATAATTTAAAGATTACACCTTGTCTTGTGCAATGTCAACACACCTGTGTGGATTCTTTTACTTTTTTAGAATGATTTCTTTTTTGTTTGTGTCTATTTTTTTAATGCAGCTTGCATCAAATTAAAAAATTCTGTCCATAGATATTTTAAACAGGTAAGTCAAAGGGTAACAGGTAAAAGTGAAGCTTACCTTCAATTCCAGCCATGACGGTGTTGATTTTGTTCATCATCAAGTAGCACCAGCAGAGGCAGGACTTGAAAGGTCAGATGGAAAACGAAGTGTGATGGTCAGGAAAGGTAAGTATCTTCCTAATATCCCTTTCAAACCTACAACTCAGGCGTGGAGATTTTGCCACCATAGTCACATCAGCAGGAAGGCACATCGTGATTGGCCCAACAGAAAAACTGACTGTCCTAACCCTGGCATCTGCTTTTGCCTATGGCATCTTCGACATGGGTGAATATATCTGGCAGAGTCGGCAGAACTCCAATGATTTTTCGTTTTTCGTCCATCACACCACCAGCTTCTAAAAAGAGCAGGTAGATTGCTTAGTAACGACGGTGAAAATGGCCAAGATCTAAATCAGGCCCAAAGTTTGAACGTGGAAATCTTCACTGTGACTTCATCCAGCGAGACCCTGATGACAACACCTCCTCCTTGTACACTTCCTGCAGCCTTGCCCACATGACCTTTACCTTCTCAGACAACTTGTTACTGTTACTTGCTGCTCGACATGTCGGCCGCGTTCGACACGGTCAGTCACGCCACTCTTATCAGTAGACTGGAAGAGATTGGGGTAGGCGGGTTGGCGCGGAACTGGCTAGTCTCCTACCTTAAAAACAGACACCAGGTGGTGGCTTTGCCGCCGTTTAGATCTGGCGTCGGAGGAGTAGGGCAGAGCGTGCCCCAGGGTTCGGCAATCAGCCCTATTTTATTTAACCTGCACCTTCGTCCTCTGATTAGCTTGATCAAATCCTTCGGTATTTCGGTAATTGACGATGCGGATGACCCGCAGCTTGTCTTCTCTTTTGAAGGCAAAGATGCTGTGTCTAAAGAGACTTTTAATCGCTGCATGACAGCCACTGCGGACTGGTTGCGACACAATTACCTCCAGTTTAATGGTTCTAAGACGGAGGTGCTGTACTGTTCAACTGACCGCATCCCACGCCCTTTGCCGGAAGACTTCAGGCCAACATCTTCTTTGGGCACGGTGGCGGCGGCGGACTCTGCTCGCAACCTGGGGGTTATGCTTGGCCCTAATTTACAACTGGATGGTTTTGTCAATAAGACGATTACTACATGTATGACGCTGCTCCACACTTTGCGCAAGATTCTTCCTATGCTCCCAGTACAGACCAGACCAGAGGTAGTGCGTAGTATTATCCTTAGCAGGCTAGATTACTGCAACGCACTGCTTCTGGGTGCTCCTAGTACTTTAATTAGTAAGCTGCAGCGCATACAAAATATGGCAGCTAAGCTTGCCCTCTCTTGTTTGCGCTCAGCCTCCTCCTCTCTGGCGTTAAAAGATCTCCATTGGCTGCCTGTCCAGCAGCGCATTTGTTTTAAAGCATCCTGCCTAGTCTTCAAGGCCCTTCATGGGCAGGGGCCGGTTTTGCTGCAAAAGCTTTTTTCATGGTATTCCACAGCCAGACCTCTACGTTCTTCTTCGGCATGTCTGGTGGTAGTACCTAGAATCCAGAGGTTACGGATGGGTGGCCGTTCCTTTGGTTTCACGGCCGCCAAGCTTTGGAATTCCCTTCCTCTGTCTCTAAGGAGTCTGGGGGAACTTGCACCCTTTAAAAAGGGCTTGAAGACTCATCTCTTTCCTAGGGCAGGGTAATTTTGCGTTTGTGTATTGGTCAGGTAGAGTCAAAGCGCCAGGATACCCTCTGGGTGACAGTTTGCACTATAAAAGTATGCGATACATACATACATACTTGTTATTGAAATTTCTTCTAGGTCCGAAGGTAAGCACCAACTGGGTCCAATCCACTCGTTGTGTCTGACTCACGCTCCATCACGGTTGGCGATATTTTTTTACTTTGAGCTGGTCTCATGCGGCTAGATGTCCGCTGTTAGTAGTTTGATCCACTAAGTATTTAGATATAGATATATAGATACTGCTGTACTGTTCCTAGAAAAAAAGGCATTGTTAAGTGGTGACAAAAGCAACCAGAGTATGGAACATATGCAACATATGCAAAAAGACTAACAGTTATGTGCAGCGTTGGAAATGAATACAAGTTGTCATTTATTAGTTCCTGTATGGCACTCTTTAATAAGTACTTTGGCTGGATTGTAAGTATGAGTTTACACATTTTTTAAGTCATTCCTATTTACTGTTCTTTTCAGAGACAAAAACCATGAACATGCAGGTAACCATATTTTGTGGATTCTTAGTTGAAATAGTGTAAACTTCACCAATTGCATAATATTTCAATTTTACTATTCTTTACATTTAAAGGGGTATTTGCATTGAGGACCTTCAATAACCCACAACTTATCATTCTTTGCTGTCTTTATTACTCTTTGAAATATCGAACAAAATGTAGTATGCATACTTGTCCACAACCTAAACAAGGACATATATTAGCTCATCCTAACAGGTGTATAAGGGGAAACAATTGTAAAGCCCTAGGGGGTCATTAGGATTGCGGGCGGACTTAGTCCGCCCGCCATCCTATCGGTGATTGGGACCGCCCGCCATAAGGACGGGGGTCTTGTAGGGGGTATTCAGATACGCCCGCCACTGTGGTGGGTACATCCTGCATGTTTAGCATTGTTTTATTTATTTATTTATTTAAAGAGTTTTATATAGCGCTGGCTAGACCCAAAGGTATCAGAGCGCTTTACATGAGAATCAACAATGTGACAGAACAAATTCAACAAATTACACAGTACATCAAAAAATAAGCAATACAATTAGGATGGGAGAGAAAGGACAGAGAGAAGTAGTGGAGGAGGCAGGGGAGGTGAGAAAGGGAGGATAATGGAAGAGAAAATAAGGAAAGCCAAAAAAAAAAGCCTGTCTACAGACCGACTGGTTAGGTGACGACCAAGGAGGGAATCCACAGCCCATCTCCTCTATAGCGAAACCAGGTAGCTCCATCGGGCGCCAGACAAAATAGTTCAGTCTCAATACATTGAGAGGGGAGAGATGGAGAGACATAAAATAGAGGGAGGATGCGGGAGGAGAGGACTGGAGAGATGAAAGGAAGTGGAACAATGTGGTTTAACAATATAAGAGAAAAAGATCAACAAATTACACATTAAATCAAACAATCAGCAATACATTGGGAGAGGAGATAAAGGAGAGAGAAAAGTAGTGGGGGGTAGGGGAGGTGAGAGAGTGATGATAAGGGAGGAGACAATAAGGAGATACGAAGAGAAGTCTGTCTAATGACTGACTGGGTAGGTGACGACCAAGGAGAGAATCCACGGCCCATCTCCCCTATAGCTAAACCAGATAGCTCCATCGGGCATCAGACAAAATAGTTCAGTCTCAAAACATTGAGAGAGGAGAGAAGGAGAGACATAAAATAGAGGAAGGATGCGGGAGGAAAGGACAGGAGAAACGAGAGGAAGTGAAACAATGTGGTACAGCAATATCATAGAAAAAGAATAGCAATTAAACATTACATAAAGCAATCAGCAATACATTAGAAGAGGAGAGAAAAGAGAGAGAAAAGTAGTGGGGGGTTGGGGAGGTAAGAAAGTGAGGATAAAGGAAGAGACAATAAGGGGAGACAAAAAGAAGTCTGTCTAAAGACTGACTGGGTAGGTGACGACCAAGGAGGGAATCCATGGCCCATCTTCCCTATAGCTATACCAGGTAGCTCCATCGGGCATCAGACAAAATAGTTCAGTTTCAAAACATTGAGAGAGGAGAGAAGGAGAGACATAAAATGGAGGGAGGATGCAGTAGGAGAGGACAGGAGAGACGAAAGAAAGTGGAACAATGAGGTTCAACAATATACCAGAAAACAATTGACAGTTAAACATTAAAACAGATAATCAGCAACACATTAGGAGAGGAGAGAAAGTAGAGAGAGAAGTAGTGGGGGGTAGGGGAGGTGACAAAGAGAGGATAAGGGAAGAGACAGCCATAGAGACGAAAGGAAGTCTGTCTAAAGACCTACTGGGTAGGTGGCGACCAAGGAGGGAATCCATGGCCCATCTCCCCTATAGCTAAACAAGGTAGCTCCATCGGGCGTCAGACAAAATAGTTCCGTCTCAAGTGTCGAGGGAAGAGGTTCACTCAGAAACAGGGTGGGGACAAGGGGCAGTGGCAAGTGATGGCTGAGGACAGAAGCTAGAAAGAGTAGGAGCGGAGAGAGGAGAGGGTAGGGCACCGCCCGCCACAATGCTAAACATGCATGTATGCATTTACATAAACAAAGCGGCAGGCACCGCGCGGTGCCTGTCGCTTTGTTTATGTAAATGCAGGGGGGTACCACAGGTACCCCCCGTGTGCACCCCCCACCTCTCCTTCACTCCGGGAGCCCGCAGGGCCCCATATTGAAGGCCGCATCCACGGAAAGGCATCCAACTGAACCCATGCTAATATGGCTGGCGGTGTCTAATAGACACCGCCACCATATTAAACCTTTTCCGCCCCAGTCGCAAGGCGACCGGGGCTGAAAAGCGGCAGACGGTCTTTCCGTCCGCCGCAGTCCCCCCCGCCATACTTATAAGGCGGGGGGTCATTTAGCTGAGAATGGCGGGTGGATTGCCCCCGCCAGGCCGGCGGTGGTTACCGCCAGCCTGGCAGGGCCTATCCGCCCGCCATCCTAATGACCCCCCTAGTATCTCATTTTTATATTTTTCTTTTTATGCATATTCCTGCGAAGTCAACTAGATCAAACCATGTCAGCATGCTGTACCATGTCGTAAAATAATACAAACCTTTTTCAAAGGAGCATTGAAGAGCACGATACATACAAAACATATAACAGAGATGTGCAACCAACATTAAAGTCAGGGTGTGAGAAAGGGTGCGGGGGAAAGGTCAGCACCAGACGCGGAGCAGTTCCGAAGTGTGGCCTAGGACCAGAGAGTCCTGCACCCCTGTAGAAACGTGGTTACATCCATTTTAGGTAGAATATACCTACTTGGAGACAGAGTGATAAGAAAAACCACTTTATTCCACAAAAATTGTGAGAATTATTTTTAATTTGTGTGTTTGTCCTGAGGAATGTCCCTTAGACCCGGCTGGGGATGAAGGGACAGAAACATGTCGACCTTTTCTGAAGTGATATAAAGGGATTCATTTACACGATCTTTCAATATACCCCTTGTTTTTAACTACGAAAATTCACTCTTGACAATAAAAATTTAAAATAGGAGAAATTTCGGTTTTATATGAACACATCCTTTCACTTTTTGGTGGGTACACCTATATCTCTGGATACTGCCACGCTGCACCAGAGATTGCCTCAGGCTTGAGGCTGGCATATTGCACATTTGGAACACGCAATGACAATGCCATAACGCATATGTGGGGCGGAAAAACGATATAAACCGCATAATATACATAGCGTTTATGAGGGTGATCCATAAAATCCATTTGTAACGTGGTTACAAGTGTCCATTCTCTGTTGATTATTAATACTGAATTGGGGATTTGAATGGACAACTCAATTCCTCCTCCCTACTTTGATTGTTATTGTGAGATTATTAAACCACATAAAAATGGATACCCATAAAAAGGGACTGAATGGATTCTAGTAGGTTAAAGGAGAAGAGATGAGTGGGACTAACCATATTGACTAACATTAGATTACTTCTGATGTGGTTAATATAGGTGTGTTTGTTGTTTCCTACAGAACAGTAGTAGTGAATCCATACATCTTAATTCATACAGGAGAGATTCAATTCTGAAAATGCTTACCTGCCACCTTTGGTTTGAAATCTCTCAGCTTTCAGAGTAAAGTTTTGCATTTTTCGCTCTTGTTTTTGTGGTTCCAGTGGCCTTTAGTACATCGTGCAGGTAAACAATTCATTGCAGATATAGCATTTTGTATATTAAGCATGGCATGCAATTTAAATTTTTGTGTAGCTTCCGAGGTAGCGATTGAAGGTCTGCAAGAGTAATGTTATTGTATTTCTTGGTACATTAATCAATCTAGCCGAAGAACGTTGAACAGCTTTGATGGGTTGCTGTATATACTTGTGTAATGTTTTAAATACTTCATTGTTGCTGTTTTTGAAAATTCATGACTCCCTTTACCATTTTGTTAGTTCATCTTTATATATCATTATTTTTTAGCACAGAGAAATAATTATTCTAATTTGAACTAATTGTTTTCAAACTCTAATATAAAATTAAATTTTATTTACAGAGTGCTCAACAATATTAGTGTTAAGTTATGTTATGTTATTATGTTATGTTTTGTAGATTTTTATAGTGTGCTAATCACCCATGAGGGTATCCAGGCGCTTTGCAAGTTATTAGGCGGGTATCCGATTAGTGAGATTATTCAATGAGCCAGCTCTTTAGCTTCTATCAAAACTCGAGAAGCGTGGAAGACACTTCGATGCAATATGGGAGGTCATTCTACCCTTTGGGGGAGATGTAAGAAAAGGTGCAGCGTCCAGCTTTTCTTTTCTTAATGCAGGGTACATGCATTAAGAAAGTGCATGTAGTGAGACTCTGGCTGCGTGGAGGTGCCTGGGAGGTAAGTGGAAGTGAATGTTTATGTTGAGGTAGGCAGGGCCAGTATAATGAAGTGCTTCATATGTGTGGGTGAGGAGTTTGAACTGGGTCCATTTGTGGATGGAGAATCTGTGAAGTTTCGTGAGGTGTGGGATGATGTGAGTGCGGCGAGGTAGGTTGAGGATGAGTCTCATGCAAGAGATTCTCTCACCCAGCCAAGACTTACTGAATTTATATGGGAACATTTAATGTCAATAATTTGCTAGAAAAGGGAATTTGCCTTAGGAATTTTCAATGGTTTTAGGGTAAATGTTTTTACTACCAACACCCCTAGCCCTCAAAAAACAGGTTTTTATGATAAGATCACAACAAACAAAGGGACCGATTACATTGGTGGGCAGATCGCCACCCCCCGCATGGCGGTGGCGATCCACCCGCCATAATCCACCGTCCGCCACCCAATTCCCCCCGCCATATTCCTATGGCGGGGGGGCCCCAGCGGATGGAAACAACATCTGCCGGTTTTCCGCCCGGTCGATAAGTCAACCAGGCGGAAAAGGTTTTAATATGGTGGTGGTGTCTGGTAGACACCGCAAACCGTATTAGGATACATGCGGAGATTTGCATTTCCGTGGCAGCAACGCCGCCACGGAAAGGCATGCGGTCCTTGACATTGGGGGCCCGTAGCAGGCTGTTTAAGGCAATGAAACATGTTGATTGTAACTGAGTAGGTACACAGCGAGGAATAAAGCAAAATAGCCAGTGTTGCCTAGCTTGTTTTTAATTCTAGGAATACCGAATTTCTATGTTAGCTTTCGGCATCCCTATAGGGTCACCAATAGAATTCACATCACACTTTTGTTTTTTTCTTATTCTGCACCATCCACTCTTTATTTTCTAATAGTTGGCAGATGATAATGATGAGAACGCAAGGATGCAAGCGAGTACCAGCTCGTAAACCTCCTTTGGTGTTACTCCCGTGAGGCTCTGCCTACTTTTCCTCACCTTTTTCTCCTCTTTCCTTCCCCTTTTCTTTGATGTCTCTCTTCACATTGATGAGAGGGAGGACCAGCAGTTATATTTCCACACTTTTTAATTGAAGTTGTGATTCAAGGCACATTGAGGCAGTTGTGAGAATTTAGATCCTCTGCAGTGACACCCTAAGTAGGGTGTGTATTACGAATGATATATGGTGGATTGACATCCACACATATTGTAGGAGCAGGTCCTTTGTTGAGTAGCAGTGATTGAGTGGGGGGCGACCTGTTCTGATTCCTACCCCCTGTGGCTCCTAGTTGTGTACAGGCCCGTAGCAGGCCCCCAGGTATTTTGGGGGGTGCACATGTGGGGCACCTTTGGTACCCCCCTGCATTTGCATGTACAACGTGGCAGGCCCCGCGCGGTGCCTGTCACGTTGTGCATTCAAATGCACAACTAGCATTTTTAACCTTGCGGTGGGTGCTGCTGGCAGCACCGCCCGCCGCAATGTGAAACATGCGTGATGCGCCCGCCAGTGTGGCGGGCGCATCCAAATTGCAAATGTGGGACCGCCGCATGCATTGCGGGCGGTCCCATTGCCCGGGGCTATGGCGGGCAGACTTTGTCCACCCGCCTTGCTAATCAGCCCCAAAGTGTGAGATTTCCATCCAGCTAAAATTCTTAGCTAACTATATTGTTTTTCAGAAAATGATTTATAATTTTTGTTTCAGAATTTGTATGATGTTAACCGAAAACAATGCCAGTGTAATAATGCAAAGCACAAAATAAGAAGTTCAACAATGTCGAAAGATAGGCCTGCCGTGCATCCCACTATGTCATTGCATTCAAGACATTGCGAACTTCATTTTGCTTCCAGACGTATTTCCCCCACATCTTTTTGCACACACGCATTTCTGCATTTCCCCCACATGTACGAGCCTTTGCACCGGAACACAAACCAGGCCCGAGCAGCAAAAGTGGTATTGAAACTGACTGGGTTGGGAATGTGACTTCAAAGTACCACATAGCTTGCTGCAGCTTTAAATCATAAAGTTGACTTCATTTATAGGTATTCGTGTCACTTGTGAAATTTCTATATGTAATTACATTCGTAAATATTTTGTCTTAGCTATCACCACACGAAACGTTAACTATGTTTGAATGAACCTATTATGTTAAGGTAAAAAGTGAAAATCTTATTGAAATTAAATTGCAGATTTTATTTTTCACGGCATGTGCTGTTCTATTACTAGGAAATCAAAACTACAGATGTGACCAAATTCATCCACCTTAAGACTGCTTTGCAACCTCTAAAATGGAATGTCTGCGTTCCCAGTACTATTATTTTTTTCCTAGACTACTACCTAAAATGTGCTGAAACATTAAAAGAATCATAATGGAAGAAACTGGCCTTGTTCTTTGGCATAACTCTGCAACTGTTATTACTTTGGGCCAGCTTGGCAACCACATATAGAACAATTTCTTTGGACGCCACAGTTACCAGGGTCACTGAGTCTACTGATGTGACCTTGGCTAAAACTTTACTAGGAAAAAATTAAATTACAGCTTTAGAAGTGCAGTAGAAGAACGAACAAATCGGTGAAGTGTGCTGGTGTGAGAATCTTACTGAAGTACATTGACTTAAACCTAGTAAATACACTTTAGACATTTCACTATTGTACGCAACCTCCAAACGCTCAATGCCACATCAAGTATTTATTTTTGGATGTTTGTCACATTCAGGAAATAGATTTTCTCAGCCTGGAATGGTGTAACATAGTTCATACTCGGGAGACAGCAATCTTCATCACACAAAGGTCAGACGTGATAACACAGCTCATAATAGCTCCATCTGTTTTCCAGCTGCATCTCCAGTCCTTTAAACTTATTGGCACTTGGGCATCTGCCTCGTACACCAGAAGGGCTCAGGGGAAATCCTACAAGCCGCAAGAACAGTGAAACATGCCCGCTAGATGGATTCTTTGACAAGGTACTTCTGGCCAGTTACACACAACCGATGAGCACACTTAAGCTCTGTTTCAGGAAGGTGTGCACATGTTTACATTAAATCTAAACTCCGTCCCTATTGGCTGAGCTGTTCTTAAATTGGTACATTTTAAATGTTTTATTGTAATTAAAAGTATCACAATTTTTTCAGCTCATTTACGACTTTGGAACAAATGCAAATGTATTTGCTAACTTGTTCTTTTTTCTCTGTGTAGAAATGTCTTCACTAAAACAATTTTCAGGGTGTTCCAATCCCCTTTCCACTCTGGACATGGAATTGCTCTTGCCCTTTTCAGCCAAACATTTCTGACCTTTTCCAGAATGGGAATGGGGCAGCCAGTAGTTTGTAAATAACCACAAATGTGTATATTGGTGGACGTTCCCCATCTGACAGATTATTCATGCTCACTCAAAACAATTCCCCACATCTGTTGTCATAAACACGGTGCGAGGGCTTGTTTTAACTCTATTTTTATTTTATGCTTCCTCGCTAATTCTTTTATCTTTCTCTATCAGAGAATGTAACGTTTTAGCAACTTTTAGCATCATGTCTTCCTCCTATCTAGGCTGACATATTTTCGCTGTGTACGTTATGGTCGCTGCTTTGTTAACGTGTACATTTAGAGTGGTAGAAAAATGCCAACATTTGATCTTGAAATACGCAATCAACGTCATACTTATTTTGTCTGATTAGGAGTTCAGTGTCCCCAAATTTATCACCAGGAGATAAAAATCGATCATCAGGTGCTTTGAAGCCCCTATAATGTTATTCTTTATTTGTTTTTTTACAACCATAAAATGTAACACTTTAAAATTTACTACAAAGTATGTTAAAAAACAATTTTACAATAAAATATATATAATGAAATCTTAATAAATACAAAAGGAAAAAATGATTCCACTCATCTAATAACCGTATTCACGATAAAGTGCATCATGGTGTCTGGGTAAATACGAGATTTTACAATTCATTAGTAATCATATTTCCTGATTCAATGTCTGCTTTTTTTTTTTAAGTGAGTCGACCATATTTAAAAGCTTTACCCCTCTACAGATTAAGATATTTGATGACCCCCCTGCCCAACAGGTAACAGTCTGCCTGCAGGTATGTATATTAAGTTCTGTTAAGATGGTTTTTAAGAGCATTTTTCTTGCTTCACCAACTGCTGGACAGACACACATCATGTGACAAAGGGACTCCTTGTGATATCCACATAATCTACAAGTTGCATTATCTTATTTCCCTTTCCAAGTAGGTTGCAAATCCTTTGTTTCGTATCCCCCAAACCGATACAGCATAAACTTCTTTTTCAAGAATAAATTAAAATGAGCTGCTAGGTAGGCTTGAGGTTTTAAATTTACATATGAGTTTATCACTGTTAGGAATGTCACCTTTTTACCATTATGTTTTTGCCTTCTAAAAAAGATAATTGTTTTTGGGAGCCGTTGCACACTTTGTTGAACGCCACCCTCTCCATCTTGCTGTCCCATGCTTCTTGAATGCCACGTTCTTTGAGAGCTATTCTTAGGTATTCACCCCATGAATACGGGATTTTTCCATCAAACTGGGCCTTTATTACTGTCCAGCATAGATTATTCAGGGTGCCGGGTTCCAAACAGCGAAACTTCCAACATAGTTTCACAAAGACAGCTTGCCTCTGGAATTTCTGATTTTGAAGTCCAAATTCCAGGCGAATCTGAGCTGGTGACACTGCTCTTGGGAGATGAAAGACGGCTTTGTACACTTTTGTTTGTAATTCGTTTAAAATTCCGGATTCCCGACCATGCCATATTTCAAGTCCGTAAGCCAATGCAGTAAGTAATTGAGCTGCCATTGTTTTTAAAAGATGACTATAAGATGGGCAACTCAATTTTAATTGGAGTTGTTTATAGGCAAAAATTAGAGTTTGGGCTTTTGCTCTCATTGCACTTTTTTGATCTTTGAAGGACATGCAACGCCCTAAGTTGATACCCAGATACTTAAAGCTACCAACTTCCTCTATTTCTTTACAATTGGCGAACCACTTGAATTTTCTTTTAGGTCTTAGGCCGACTAAATGCACCCCCTTAGTTTTTTTCCTGTTTAGCTCCAGCCCCTGCTGGTCTAGGTAGATAATCAGATGGTCGATGACTCTTTGCAAACCAATAGGGGTTTGGCTTAAGACCACTATATCATCTGCATATTGCAGGTACTGTATGTGATTCTCTGCCAATTTCGGAGGATGGCCATTTACCTTTGACAAGTGGTTATCTAGGTCTGCAAGGTACAAATTAAAAAGGCTCAGTCCAGGACACACCCCTGTTTCAGCCCATTTGTTATATTTATCTTGGCTGATGCTATGCTACCATCTCCCAGCTTCACCCGGGCCCAGGTTTCACTATGGAGGGATATTATAGCATTTATTAGTAGTTGCGATATCTCCCATCCTTTCAATTTTGACCATAGTCGTTCTCGTGAAACCCTGTCAAAAGCCGATTTTAAATCTATAAAACATACAAATATGCCCTATTTGCTTAAAATTGCTTTCTCTGTAAGGAGTGCAATCGCTGCCAGGTTTGTGCTTGTGCCCATTCCTTGCCTACAAGGCCCTTGGGCCACTTTTTATTAATTTGTAACATCGGAAAAATGAAGGCAAGTATGTCTTCATTTAGGTTGCTGGAAGAATATCAAAGTTTACAAATTGTTTACAAGGCCAGTTTTTATTATAATGTTTCAGATCCTGATTCTGAGTTTGTGGGCCTCCTGGTGCTTTTTATCGCACGAGGTAAGTAATGATATCCTGGGATACATTATTTAGCTGATGTGGTAAATAGTGTTGATGAGTTTCTATCTATTTTTGTGCAGATGTTGGTCTTACCACAATTCCATCCCCATGCAACAAGCATTTATGGGAGGATAAAAAAAACTGACCCATTGTAATCAGGCCCAATATGATTTTAATTATACTTTAATTCTGTTTCTTATTTTAATCAGTGATTTAGTTTTAATTCTTTTCATATAATGGTTTAACTATTTGCTGGAGTTCTTGGTTTGATAGAGGGACTGGGTGGGTAGTTTTTTCAGAGTAAATATTAATTAATGGTAATTGATCAATTTGCTAATTATGCAATTTTTCAAATTGTTATTCATTTGTTTGCATGTTAAATTTCATTTTAGGTTCATTTTGTTTTGAGCAATAATATTGGAGGATTGATACTATAGTATTTTAATTGAATTTATATCAATTTATTATTTTATCAATAAAGTACATTTTTTCATTGGCATCTCTAAATTATTTGTATGTTATTAATTATTGTTTTTTCATTTGGGGTTGTAGAGCTGATTTGGTTACATCATTATTTAAAAGAAATACATATCAATCACTTTTAAAATAAAATTGTAAATATTTCCATTGTTTATATTTTTTGCTTGTGAAATTAATTTAAATTTATTATAGGTTTTTTATTGATACTGCACTTTCCTCAATGTGTTTTTCAGACTAGACCGGAAGTTGAATAGTACACTGGCCACCTCAAGTATGCGCTTTCCTCAACATTTGGTGGAATTGAGTTAAAATACTGAATCTGACCCTGCAAAATATATGCACTTTTCTCAATGTTTGTTGGACTGGAGTTACAATATCACATCTGACCCCCCCTGTTCAAATATATGCACTTCCCCAATACTATTTTGATTGGAGTTGGAATATAAAAACTGAACCTTTAAAATATACACAGTTTCACCAATCTTTGTTCGTCTGAAATTAGAAGAGTCTCCTTTAATTGTGTTCAATCATCATTCTTTTTTAGAGATTATTTATCAGTATTAGGCCATTCCAAAAAATAATTTGCATATTTATAATTTTTTATCAACATGTATTTACAATTAATTATAAAATACACTTTTTTTTTAATTGCCCTCTCTCAATTACTTCTAGATTGCTTAACGTTCTTGGACTTGGCTCAGAATATTAAATATTACTCCTTTCTCTAAATATGTGTACTTTTTCCAATTTTTTTAACTAAAGGTAGAATAACAATTTTGTAAAGTTATTGAAATTTAAGTTATAGAAAATATGGCAAAAACAGTTAAAAGCTCATGCTGGCTACTTTCTGACAGCCTCATAGTACGGAAATAAAGCTTGAACACACATTGATAAGGCCATTTTTTTATTTGAATCTGGAGATGTTTTACATGCAACAACAGCATTTTAGATGGAATTTGGTGTCTAACCAACTTGTTAATGCTGTTGTAGCAAAAACATGCTAATGGCGACTTGTTAGATGTTTCAATAGGTTTTTCATCATCAGGCATTATAGTAAGATTAGGAAAATATGACAAATGCAAACTTTCGGCAAAGTTAGCAAATATTTTAAACTGAGAATAAGAATTGATGGCAAACATACAATAAAGAGAAACATTGAGCAATTGTACAGATCTTATTGGAGTCTAAACTGGACAGGTACTTGCAAAAAACTCAACCTCCTTGAGTTACACCTGTCCACGACTCTTCATTTAACTCTTTGATCCCCTCGTTTCCCTTTCTCTTTTACTATCCTACTCTTCCTCTCTTGCGTCTTTATTTGGACAATAGTGCATAATATTAAAGTAAAGCCTATACACATAGGGCTTGAACTTGCACCTTTTGTTGCAAAATATTTGTAATTCCAAGTATATCCGGAATCACTACTGGTGTTCTTGCTGAAACCATGAAAATCCAATCACTGCTCTGAGGATTTTCACAAGTTTATTGGTCAAAGTCCAATAACATTCTACTAATTTCTACTCCATTGCCTTCTCCATTTTATCCTCGTTTCACATGTGTGCACTTTTCTGGCTACACAGTTACCTGTGATCATGCTGAGTAAGAGAAATGGTACGGAGCAGGACAGAAGCGATGGATAGAGACAGGGAAAGAACAGTATATTGAGAGATGTAGAGGGAGAAGATGGTAGAAATAGAGATAATGTATAAAGATATAACAAATTTGAAGAAAAGAAAAGTAAATAACGTAACGTGAGGTAGAAAAAAGGAAAGATAGGGAGAGGTAGAAAGAGGAAGATGTAGGTAGAGAATGAGAGGCAAAGAAGTTGGTAGAGGATTTGGGTGTGGTAGAGAGAGCCAGAAATAATGACAGTGAAATGCAGAGACTGTTAAAGGAGTACAGTACTCCAAGAGGTAAGATAGAGAAAGAGGTAATATATAAAATTGATTAATTAGAGAAAGATAAGGCACGTGAGGTAGATGTGGACAAAGGTCTTTATTACAAGTCTGGCAGTCTACGGACTGCCAGACTTGTGTCGGCACGGAGGGGGCAGTCTTTTGACCGCCCTATTACAATTAGGGTGATCAGACCGCCATTGCCCCAGCACAGCAGCCAGGGAACCACCGTTTACTGGTGCTGTTGCGGCAGTAAGGAGGCTGCAATATTCTTTGCAGGTCCACCTCGGTCCAGCCAAACATGTTACGAGTTTTCTCACTGCCACAATTTTCATGGTGGTGCCCCCTTCATGAAAATCATAGCAGAGAGATAAGAAAGAGGGACCTACAGGGCCCCCTTGTACCTCTATGGGCTGAGATGCATGCAGGGGCACAATATTTGCCCCCTGTGTGCATGCACCACAGTTCCTGCACGGCATGAACTTTACAGTCCATACCATGCAGGAACTGTTTATGGCATTCCCATTGTGATGCCTATTTTCAGGCCACCGCTATGTGACCATGCAAAAAGTCTGCCAGACACGAGAAAGACTCATATTCTGGCAGGCAGGCTGACCACAGATTTGTTGGTTAGGCGGCGGAGCATACCCTGCACTGCACCGTCAAACTCATAATATAGGCCCAAAGAGACTATGAGATGAAAGGTAGATAGAGAGCAAAATGCGAAGAGGTATATAAAACTGGCCAGGTAAAGAGAGTAGGGTAGAAGTGAAATAGCACAAAGAATGAAGGGTAGAAAAAGTAGTGTGATGTAGCGCAAATAAATAAAGTGAGAAACATATGAAATAAAGAGGTAGATGTTGTACTGCGGTAGAAAGTTTTGAGATAGAAAAAGAGGACGAGATGGTGAGGTAGAAATAGCTCTAAGGTTTTGAGCAAGATAGTCAAAGTGGAGGAGGTGAGTTGAAATGGGAAACAAGGTCCGGGAAAGCTATATGTTTATGCTAGAGGGGAGGAGATAGAGCAATGAGTAGAGGTACTAAAATAGAGGCAGCCACAAAGGAGTAAAGTATTTAGAGATGCAAGGGAAACAGAAAAAAAATAGAACTAGAAATGAGAGAAATAAACTGTGTATAGGTGAAGTTGTGAACTAATGGTGAAAAAATAGCAAGAGAGTAGTGGGGTACAGATAGACGAGGTAGTGAGGAAGTTGTGAGGAAGACACAGAAACTAATTAAAGATGTTAGGAGGAGATGTGAGGTAGAGAAAGGACCGAGGAAAGGTAGAGAGAGGTGAGGTAGTAGAGAACATGGAGTGAGAAATAGAAAGTTGAGGTAAAGATAAAGATGAGGTTGTGTGAGATATGAAGAAGTTGGAGAAGAGATACAGTGAGATGGAAAAAGTGCAGCTAGGTACAGAGAGACAATGTAGTAGAGAGAGGGTTGAGGTAGAGAGTGCGGATCACATGTGATAGATATAGATGTAGGCACATGGAGTGATAGAGACAGGAGAGGGGAAGGTCTTAAGTGGTGTCAAAGTGTGCTCCTTCCAAAGTTTCCCAAAACCTAGGACTTATAATCTTTTGCCAACTCTTTTCTCTGAGAACTTACAGCAGCCAATCCAATTCAGCAGAACCTTGGGAAGAAAGCATTCAATATCGTGGAGCTTCCTTAAAGAACAGCCTGCAGCCTTGCCCTGCTGGAACAATTCAACTTCTAAAAAAGTGATGACATCCGAATGTAGAAATCTTCATCGGGCACAGTCACAAAAAATATCTGCCCAGCGTGGTACCTTCCCTTGGCTCAAAATACAAATTTCTCCTGTTCAAAAGCTTTCCAGACTAAAGGCAACAGCTTCATTGAGAATTCATCTGGCAGCTATCCAATGACATGAGACGTCTTTGACCACACCCTGCTGCATCACCACCCTGAAGATGTTTGACTTCCATTCTTAAGACTATGAGGCCGAATACGAGTTTGGGGGCGCAAAAGACCACCACACCCACAGTGGCAGTGTGGCTACTGGCGCACCGGCAGTTCGAATACCATATTAAGAGTTGGGAAGTAGGACCACCATAGGACTGCTGCTATCGCCAGGGATCCGAGATCCCTGCCAGTCTTGCAGTGGTCTGAGTCATGCAATATGCTGGTGGGGCCTCTGCAGCACAATAAAGCATATTACGAGTTTCCTCACCACCATAGTTATCATGTAAGTAAGGTCACCACAAAAACTGGGGCGGTGAGGAAACTAAGGGGGCCCTGCAGGGTCCCCCGTTGCCTCAGGGCCAGAGGTTGCATGCAGTGAGGCACATAATATGCCCCCCAGTATGCATGCACCCTCAGTTCCTGCATGCACGCTATGCAGGAACATGCTGTGGCACTCCCATTTCGGTGCCTTTCTAAAGCTCAGATATGACCATTTGAAAGGCACAGCCATGGGAGCGTCACAGCAGGACCTCCTGACCTATATTCCAATCGAAATACCGTTAGCGGCCAGACTATGGGTTTGGTGGTCTTGGAAAGGGGAGCTGTCATGGCGGCCGGTTCCAACCCTACCAAACTCATAATCTGATGGTGAAACTTTTAATAACCACTTAAATATCCCTGCTCAAAGAAAAGATAGAGGAGAATACTAGACCTGGGTGGGAACGACAGCAGAATGGCCAGTGGGGAAGAGAAGCAATCAGATGCATTGCAATGTAGACTAAGGACTTTGGGCCTGATTTCGACTTTGGAGGTCTCGCAGCGGGCCCTGATGCCTGTTCCCCACCAAACCCAAAGTCAGACTACCTGCCAGATTACAAATTCATTCCTGGCAGGTGGGCCTTCTGAGTTGGTCCCAGGGCAATGCCTTTCTAAGGCTCAGACTTAGCCATAGAAAGGCAGCTCTGTGACAGCACCACAACACATTCCTAGACAGGGAGAAACGCATCATGTTGTGCATTTCTTCCTGTGCAGGAACTGGGGGTACAAACATGCAGGGGGGTCAGAATATGTAAGGGCCTCCTGAGTTGCCTCACGCCACCCTTTCCATGGCAGGCTCACTACCGTGGATAGGTTCGCTGTGAGGCAACCCATGATATGCTCAGCAGTGCCGCATTGGCACCGCCAGCATTTTGTGGCCTCTGACCACTGCACCATCGCCACCAGATACATGATCCTTGGTGGTTGAGGCGGTCCTGTGGTGGTCCGACCTCCAAACTCAAAATACGGTAGTCAAACGACCAGTGCGGTGGTGGTGGGTTCAGCGGTCATTGGGCCCTTTGTCACCAACTGACCCCTAGGGCTAGTATGGGTCTCTCCTGGGTGAGTGTTGCTGGCCCCCTTCTTCCCCCTGAGGAACAGTTTGGGGTATAACTGGACTCCACTGACCCCCTGGTACTTTGTAATATGGCCAGAATGCCATGGGGCACGGGGCATGGGGAGTGCAGGCAGAAGGGTGTTCTGTTAGCTGGTAGCAGAGGGGCTGCAAAAGATGACCTCACAAGCAGGAGAGGAGCACCAGGGGCCAGCCGAGAATTAAGGTTGGCACAGGGAGCCAAAAAGACAAGCTCCCTCAAATGTGCACTATTTTAGAGGTCAGAAGACCTTGAAACTGCTCCTGATTACTAGCCCTCACCACCGGGAGCAAACAAAGCCCAGGATGGATAAAATAGGCCCAACAGAGCCCAAGTAATGGCGCTGACCAAATGTGACATTTTTACAAGCCCCGAGCGCATGAAGCTCTACTTAATCTCCGTTTGAAATCCCAATCCCCTGTGCGTTGGCACAATGGTGTTTCTTTAAATAATTTATGGGGAAGAGAGGTGTGAGTGCAACATCTTACATGTACTCAGTTTCTGCCCTTGGGGACACCTCTGTCTCCCTTAGGTCCAACACAAAGAAAGAAGAGGGTCAGCATGTATGATGATCAAGGTCCTAGGACCTTGCCCCTGGGACAAAGAAAGAGAAGGATGGCCTTTGGGCCTCTGGGGTGCTCACGAGCCCCATGACTACGCCAAGCCACACCCCACACAAACATGTTACCCATGTGCTACACTGGTGGGAGGGATACTCTCTTATGAGCACAGCAGAAGTCGGATCCTGCTGCATGCAGCATTCTCATGGGGTTACTAGGGCCTTTGAGTTACCTCTGTGGGTCCACAACAGCCCCTGCAAGTGTGAGTGTCCTAGATGGGTCCAGGAGTGGACACCCGTATAAAATCAAAAAAGACATATGGTGCAAGGTTGTGCACTAAAAAATCACTACGAAGTGAGTCATTCATTAATTATTTTTAAAGAGCCACCTAACACACCCTATAATGCACTGTGACTGCAAATTTACATATATTCTGCAACTCATGGTGGGCAGAGGATGGCTGGGGCACCACCAACAGATTTTCTTAGTTGTTGTGGAGGATCATCTCCCTCGCCAACGAATCCACAACAGCCAGAAACAACTTTCACAATGGAATGAAGGCAGTCGCTACCAGGATGGGACCCACCCCCTCAGCCTGGGATGACTCCTGGTGGCCCGCTGTGCTAAGAACCCCTCCTACCCCCACGGACCACGCACGTAACTTTGGCATCATACTGGACTCCTCCCTCTCAATGAACTGCCAAATCAATGCAGTATCCTCATCCTGTTTCCACACGCTCCGTCTGCTTGAAAAGAATTTCAGATGCCCCCCCCCACAGAATCTAGAAATATGGTCACCCATTCACTCATTACCAGTAGACTGGACTACTGCAACTCTCTCTATGCCGGCGTCACCCAGAAGCACTCAGGAAACTATAGAACGTCCAAAAAGCAGGAGCCAGACTGGCCCTCCACATCCCCGCCACAGCCACATGACACAAAACCTCGGACAACTCCACTGGCTCCCAGTCAGCAAAAGAATCACCTTCAAGCTCCTCACACTTGCCTACAAAGTTCTCCATGACGCAGGAGCAGCATATCTCAACCACCGCCTCAACTTCCACACACCTGCCAGACAACTCAGCTCTGCCCAACTCACCCTGGCCTCCATCCCACGGATCCATAAGACCAGAAACAGAAGAAGATCCTTCTCCTACTTCACTGCCAAGACGTTGAACACACAGCCCCTCCACCTCAGGCAATCCCTGTTGTTGACACATTTCAGGAAGGACCTCAAGACCTGGCTCTTCGACTGAACCTCCACACCTAGACGGACTAGCTGTTCCCCACCCTAGTGCCTTGAGACCCTCACTGGTTAGTAGCCGCGCTATACAAACATCTGATTGATTGATTGTAGGGTGTGCAGCAGCCCTCAGGAGTTATTTTAAAAAATCACGCTAAGTTTCTAAGGTCATGATAATAAGGACCCCAAACAAAGTAATTGAGTTTTCAAGCTCTCTTGGCATTGGAGTTTTTGCTATTCACCTCTGGAATGCAGTGACCCTTAGATGGTTGGTCCTATGGTTACATAATGTGGCCTTAAAGAATGTCAAAGATACATTTAAACACATGTTTTTGATTTGAATTGCTTTACTTAATTGACAATGCTTATACTAACAATGATTGCATTTACACATGATCATTGATTCTATTGGTTGTTAATGGTGAATCCTAACACATGATTACTGTATTATTAATGCGGTGACCCCTTACAGAAGATAGTATGTATGTCCTATATATAAATGTGATAACCCCATGACAAAGCAACTAGGCCTGCCTCATTTAAAATGACACCCATTACGTGGGTGCAGGACATGCTAAAGGTGAAATGTGATTTAGAGTGTCATTAGAGATATTCTCGTTTACTTGATCTACATATTTGTAAATAATTGTGTATAATTTAGTATTGTGTGTGTAATAAATTTACTTATCCTTTTTAAAAGAAAAACCACTGACCGAACAATAACTCATTAAGTATTGTTGCATGCGAGAAAACTGGAACTGCTAGCCACACCATCTACCCAGAGTAGGGCTGTGTAGACTGCTCTAGTTTGCTATCCTTAGAGAGTCAAGTGCTACAATGGGGTACTTTGTTCCCATTAATTACACAATTGTGAACCTACTGCTTGTAAAGAAATAACATCCTTCAGATCTATTACTCAATTTATTAGACATGTATAAGAGACAATGAGTATGTAATTCACATTTTACAACGGTCTATAAATACACTAGAAACACTATCACCGCACAGATGCAGTCATTTCTTAGTCACACCATGTAGAGCTAGCAACGCTGTCATTGTCATGATATACATTCTTCTGAATGTGCATCGTTGTTTGCAGAACTTGCTTTGTTGCACAAAGGGGATGCATTTAAATTAGTCAAACCTTATTCTTACCAACCTGCTGCCAATAGTTAACCTGGCTCACAACCGCTTGTGTGAAATATTGGTGATACAAATGTGCTATAATAGCAAATTACAATATATTTGCATACTCTGATTGTTTACTCTGAATATTTTTTTAAAGGTTACTCTTGGGTTTCACAATGGAATACTATCATTAAGAAACCACACCATAAGTTGTATCTGTTTTGTCCACCTACACAAAACATACCTCAACACAAACAACGGTCCCATTATTTTTCACAAGAGTAGATATTCTCAAAGGCAAGAGTAACCAGCCCTTTTGATCTGTATTACAACTGTACATATGCCAGTTTAAATTTCATAAGTATGAGCATTCAGTTCTCAAGCAATTATCTTTCTATGTATTTATCTGCTAGGTGTGCAATTTGCTTCAAGTAACACATTGGGAAAGTGCACATACTTTCATGTTGGGTGCCTGTAATAGGCTTTTTCATGCATATGAATACCCATCATCAAATAATTGGTCTCTCAGCCGCAAAGTGAGTACAGAGCGAATGGTGTGTGCTCCTCCGTATCCATTTAATTTTGGGGCAGACTCATGGACAGATACAGAACACCTGTTTCTTTGTATGTGTGATGTCTAAAACCCATAAATGTATATCAGAATTTTTACACGTTAATGAATCTATGCTCATTGTTCTGACTTGTGATGTCTGCATTTCCTACAGGTGAATCTGTGGAGGTACTGCAAGTTAAATGTCCAGATATCTTTAAAGTTTAATCAATTGATGCCTAGACCTGATCAATTTTTAAATACTAATTTACGAAATCTACTGAACATATTTACACTGGATCAAGCAAAAGCACTCCCTTGAGGAAATGTCCATCATGCCAAGATTGGTGCAATTTTGTTTAACCAGTGTTTTCTGCTTTTAGGAACTAACAATTCTATGAGAGTTAAAATGGTAAATGTCACCTTTTGGAACCTACTCGATTTTAGGCCGTCTTTGATGCAATGCACAGAACTTGTCATGAAGAATTCAAAGTGGATGTACATTTTGTTAAAAAAAAAGTTGTGCGTTGATTAGTTAAACGGAGCCAAGTAATTCAGGAAACAAATTCAGTGCTGTTTAAATGGAAACACCGACCTAAACCTACCTATACTGCTATCACCAGGGTGAACAAAAATAACAAGGTGATGGATAGAATGCTTGAATTAATCCCACCCACTGGTATTCGCCAAGTCAACATCCCAATCCATTATTTTTTGTCTACCATGCCACCTCAGTTTGGACAAAGTCATATGAAAATCAGCTTTGACCCTGCTCCGCATGGGAACAGTTAGCCTGAACTGCCAGGCCTGATCCAACCTGAACCAGAAGACAAGCAACCCAAGGCCACTTTGTCCCTTATTAGTGCTCCTCATCCAGGTATAGCTTGGTTCCAGTGGCACAATGAGCCCGGGACCCACGACTGGGCATATTCAGTGCATCTTTGGTATACTTCGGTGTCATTTCCCTAGAGAAGTGTGAACCATCATAGGGAGTATTAAAAAAACATCAGTCAGGACATACTGTGGAGTAAGTATCTTATCTCCCACTTGTGTCATGTTTCAAATTGCATGCTCCACCACAAACCTTAGTTGAAAAATATCTCCTTGCCACCATAGGTGATAAAGTTCCCTTTTAGGTAAATTTGGTTGTAGGTTGGAACAGAAAAGCAAAGCATAATTATCAAGAGAGAGTTTGCACATATGTTTTTTTTAGATTTGGCATTGTTGGTGCTTAATTTTGTGCCTGTACTTGCCAGTGGGGGCCACGGGCACTTATTTTTGGGGGCCGACACATATTTCTGAATCCAAAATTTAGGAGAGCAACAGAGGGAAATGCACACAAATCGGAAAGCCAGATGAAGAGAAAGATGGAAAAACTGTCACACAGAGAGAAAGCAGGAACCTGCAAGAGCTGTCCATATGCTTGGCATCGATATCTATTAGCTACATTAAAATAGATTCGAGTTTCTGTTATATTGCAATGACACATTGAGTTCCTTACTTTATTAGTTATATCGGTCATATGCTCATATATCCTTCAGTTTCTGCCTTTGATTGTTTCAAAGTCACATGTGAAATGAAATATTGATCAAAATATTTCACTTCAATTGAATTCACATTTTAAATTCAAATAAAAAAATGTTTCCCTCATTGTACTAATTAGATGTTTAGTGTAAATGTTGCGAGTTACCTTGAACAATGACAATTAACAAAAAAAACTTACATTGAAGACAATTATCAGAAATAAGGAGTATGTTTCACATCTATGTATGCAATAAATAAATCGTGATGTAATTTGTGGAGTTATCACAAGCAGGCGGCTTACGATGTAGTATGGCAGGTTGCAGAATGTTCAAATAAAACTGATTTCGATATCTCCTCCATATAACAGTAAATAAACCCAGTTACAACACATACCGTTCCACATATTTTGGAAATATAAGGTGCTTTATTTAAATAATCTCGATGACTTATGATGACTTGACAACATTTCTCTTTCAATGTATGAGTTGTGATGTCCTCTCTGAATTTCTCACTCTGCTGTCCTGCGAGAAGCAATCATGCACAAGGAAGGGTGGCCTTTGTTAGCGAGGAGCATCGAGCGAGAAAAAACCTCTGTACACTGTCCATTATGTCTCTGTATTCATGGCAGGATCCTTGTAGTTTAACAACACCGGAGGACAGAGCGATGGTTGTGAGGAATGAACAGAGCGGATAGCCCAGTGGAGGCCCATAACACTTGAACAGGAGTGAAAGATGGAGCACATGAAGGTGGGTGTCATTACCTCCTCGTCCTGTCTTCCCGTCCCATTCCTGAACAGTGAGCAGCTAGTCTGCTCCCCAGAAACCTAAAACCTAGCAGAGCTTTTCAGCACTTTTCCCAATATGGCGCCACCAAACCGGTGAGGATAAAGGGGGAAGTGCGACCTAGAACATCCTGTTAATTTTTTTTCTGACTTCAACAGTTGCCTTTATGCCTAGCGGAGCTGTGGGTCGGGTAGGTGTACCTTCTGTTTTTCATTTCTTTGTTTTGACAGCCTGCTGTAGCGGCCGCTTTTTTTTCTTCTGTTTGGTGTTGGTGCTGGGAAATGTGCAATTTGTTTGTTTGCCTTCTCGTGGCCTGCTGTAGCGGCCGTTTGTGCTTGTTCCTTTCCCAGCCCCTCTCCTTCTTGTGCACGGCCTGCTTTAACGGCCGCTCCTCTCACCGGAGGTCCCATCACGCCCTGCTTTAGCGGGAGGGGACCCTCTGTTCTTTCCCTGCGGCGCGAAGCATCTTTTGGGTTTCTTGCCTCCCCTTGGGTATGTGTCTCAGTGGGAGGGGGCATGTTTTGCATGTATGAGGCCCCGGGTTCAGTCCCCGTCATCTCCTCCATTGGCTGCCCTGCTACCTCCTTCTTCCTGTTCTCAGGAAGCGGTCGACCCTCCGGCCATGGTGCCTTGTGGGTCTCTTGTTTGGCCTGCCCTTCTGCTGCTGTGGTGGGGGCGTAGGGGGTGTTTGTGTGGCGCTTTATTCAGATTGCAAGTGCTCTCTGACTGGTTTGCTTCACTGCTCCTGTGCCGGACCTTGCTCTTGCAGGGCGCTCTACCTGGTTCTGATGGATCAGTGGGCTAATGCCTCCACTGCGGGGACCTGTGTTCGACCTCATGGTCTCAGGTACTAGTCTCGACGGGTCCACTCGGCCATTCATCCATCGGTGGTCGATGGAGTGAGTTCCGTTGAGTTGGGTGACAATAGTCATCTGTTCTTCAGCGCCATGTGTACGATGGGTGATCGTGCGCTTTACTTATACACATGTTATGTTATGTTTTAGGCCTCATGGTCACAGGGTCATGGTGGCCTAGTGGTTCTAGTCTCTTGCTGGTCACTGGTTGGGAGTCTGCCTGGGTGTGCCAGATGTTGTGGTTTTTTTCTGCTCACGGTGGGTCCGCTCAGCCTTTCATCCATCTGGGGTTGTTTGTATGTGTTCCTTTGATGTGTTACGATGGCTCATCTGTTATCTCTTGGACGCATTCCTTTGAAATGCCTGTTGCCGTACCTGCTTGTAAGTACCTGTTCTCGTCTGGTCTCAAAAGTTGAGGTGCTTCTGGCCTGGTTTGTACCTGAATGGGTGACAGCCTGGCAATACCAGGTGCTGTAGGCTTTTATTCTCCATGATGCCCTTCCCTCTGACTCTGTGGCTCGGGGGCTGGAGGGGGCGGTGAAGCATTCGTGCACTGCCTCTTTGCAGTTGGGCTGCGTCCTTTTCCATCTGCGTGGTCCTGTCCCTGCTACTGGATTCCAGGCCCTGGCTCTTCTTTTCCTGGTTTCCTGTCTGGATGGCTCGGTCATCTTGGACATCGGTCCGCCTTCGGTGGCCCTTTGTGGGGTCCTGGGGGGTCGGACCCCGGCTGGTGGTCACCTTTGTTTTTTGCCTGCCCTGGTGGTTGCAGGTTCCGACTGCCGGGGCCTAGCTTCCGGTGTCCGGGAATTCTTGGTTTGGGTTCTCCTCTCCCCCCCCCCGGTCTTCTGGGTGTCCCCCTGCCCCGTTGTCCTCTTCAGGGGTGGCCTTGCTGAGGGGTGTGCGCCTTCTGTTGTGGTAGGCGGCTGTCATGGGGGTTCCTTCTCTGGACTGGGGCGAGGGTTGTTATTCGTTCCTTTTCCTGTTCTACGGGCCAGATGCTTCAGTTCTATGCCTTGTTTTAGGTCTCTGAAGGTCCGTTCTCTTCTTTCCCGGACGTGCATCAGGAGTGCTTCCTTGCATACCTGAGCCTGATGATTGCTTTTCTACACGTCCCGTCCTTCCTGTGGATCGGGTATTTCTCCGATTTGCGGTTGTTTCCTGGCATTTCCATTTTCGGGTGCTTCCTTTCGGCCTTTCTTCACCACCGGGGTTTTTTGTTTTTGTCTTGTCCCCTCTGGTGGTTTTTCTCCTTTCCAGAGGTCTTCGGATTTCACCCTCTCTTGTTGGTTGGTTGTGGCCTAGTGTGTCATCTTCTGGGTTCCTTTCTGTTCCCCGTCCTCCTCCAGTGGTTCTCCCTGATGCCCTCCCAGTCTCTGTAGTGCCTGGGGGCTCTTTTCCGCATGGATCTGGGGTTGTTGTTCCTTTCCAGGGCACGTCAGTTGACTTTGTACCGTCGCCTTTCCTCGGTTCTGTCTCATTCCCAGGTGTCTGCCCGGCTCTGGGTGCGGGATCTGAGGACGTTGGCTTCCACTGTGCGTCTCCTTCCTTGGGCCCGGCTGCCTTTGTATCCTCTCCTGCATCACGTTCTGGCCCACTGGGATCCTGCCTTTCTGGATTACGAGGCTCCTTATCCCTGTCACCCGGGGATTCGGGTTGCCCTCCAGTGGTGGTTGTCCCCTCAGTCTCTCTCCCGGGGCTTCGACATCCTTCCACCTCCGGCTGTGGTTGTTTTGTCAGTGGATGCCAGTGCCGTTGGTTGGGAGGCGGTCTTGGGTCCTTCCGAGGCTCGGGGTCTGTGGTCCCCGTTCGTGTACTGCCAATCATCGTTCTGGAGGGAGTTGTGGGCAGTTTGGTTGGCTTTCCTGTGGTTTGCTCCTGTTCTTCTGAGTCGTGCTGTCTCGGTGCAGTCCGTCTACCAGGTTGTTCGGGCTTATGTCAATCGCCTAGAGGGCTTGTGCCGGTCTCTGTGGCTCCTCTCCAGGGCGGTCGGTCTTTGGGCCGACCACAGTCTGTTGTCTCTGTCGACCGTGTCTCTTCCGAGGATGGAGGTTGGGTCTGTGGACTCTCTGGGCAGGGTGTTCCCTTTCTCTGGGGCGCTGTGTCTGTCCTCTCTTCTGTTCCGTTGGATTGTTCTCCGGTTCAGCCTTTCGGGCTGGGTCTGTTTGCCTCGGGGGCGTTGGCCCTTTTTCCCTTTTTCCCTTTTTGCGGCCTGGTTCCTTCTCGGCTGGCCTGGGAGTTCGATGCCTTCACGGTTCCTTGGTCCCTGGGTCTTCTGCTGGCCTTCCCGTCTTTTACTTTCATCCCCCGTGTCCTCCGGGAACTTTAGTTGGATCCGGCGGCCTTGGTTTCGCCTTCTGTTGTCCTCGGTTTGCCCTTTTTTGGCTGTTTCCTCTGTGGCCGTCCCCTCTGCGGACACCTCTGCTCCGGGTGTTCTCTCTGCACCACCTCCGGCTGGGGGTGTGGCATTTGCTCTTTGTTAGGACAGGGTTGTTCTGTCGAAGTGGCCTGGAGTGTCTGGTTGTCTGTCCGCGCTTCCTCCTTGTGGTCTTTTGATCGTCGTTGGAGTGCCTTCTCCTGGTGCCGTGTGAAGGGTTTTTTTCCTCATCTTGTGCGGCTGCGGGGGTGCTGGACTTCTTGCATGCTGAGTTTGTTCTGGTGCTCGCTGTTTCATCGCTCCGTGCGTGATGGGCTGCCATTCTTGGTTTTGGGGGTTCTGCTGTGTCTTCTGTCTCCCCTTTGGTGGCCCTCCTTCTGCGTGTTTTTTTGATTCAGCGTCCTGTTTTCTCGCTCTCCTGTCCAGGCCGGGGATCTTCCCCTAGTTCTACAGGTCTTGCCTGGGACCCCCTTTGTGCCTTTGCTTTCTGTGGTCCTTGAGTTCCTTATGGCTACGGTTGTTTTTTTGGTGGCAGTTTCTTCTGGACCGCGGATTGGTGGGTTTGGTGCCTTGTTGGCTTCTTCCCCCTTTTTTGCGTTTCTGCTTGGATGATGTGATTCTTCCTCCTTGTCGGATCTTTCTGCCCGCAGTTTTGCCTACTTTCATCTGTCAGGTGGGTTTTGTCCTCCCTGTCTTTTTTTCCGGGCCCCTCCTCTCCGGAGGGGGTGGTTTTGCGTTCTTTGGATGTGTTGAGGGCTCTCCGCATCCCATTGATTCGCTCCGGTGCCTTTCGCGGTTTGTTTTGTTGCATGTTGCCTGCGGGACCTTGGGGTGTGACTTTATCCTTCCTTGTCCGCCTTGTCACATGGGGTGTTCTGTGCTATAGTTTCCACTTGTGGATCGGCTCCCTGTCCTCTCCCTTCTTCGGTACGGGGTCGGTCTGCCCGGGGTGTATCCTCCTCATGGCAATGTTCGTGGGGGCCTCCTTGCATGGCTTTTGTGATGCTGCCTCTTGGGCCTCTCCCCATGCATTTTTCTCTTCAGTTGGGGTTGGCGGCCTTTGGCTCTCATGTTTTGTCTGCTGTACATGATGTTTGTTTTGTACTGCTTTCATTTGAGTTGCTTGACATGTTTTGCTTCTATTCGGGTCTTTGTTCCTACAATCACCGCGTGCTTGGGTATGGGCTCGCTGTTCAGGAATGGGACGGGAAGACAGGACGAGGAGGCAATGCCCGGTTACTCACCGGTAATATTCATTACTCCGAGTCCTGGTCTTCCCGTCCCATTCCTGAGCCCTTCCCTCCCTCCCTGGTTTTTTGTCTTTGATGATTGTTTTGCTTTCTGGGTTTTCTTTGGTATTCTCAGGATGTTCTATGTCGCACTTCCCCCTTTATCCTCACCGGATTGGTGGCGCCATATTGGAAGAAGTGCTGAAAAGCTCTGCTAGGTTTTAGGTTTCTGGGGAGCAGACTAGCTGCTCACTGTTCAGGAATGGGATGGGAAGACCAGGACTCGGAGTAATGAATATTACCGGTGAGTAACCGGACACACCTCCATGCAGCACAGTAGTGGCTTCCTGATTACACAGCTGATCCCCGTGTAATGTTGCATCACATTTTGCACTGACACACAAGTCAAAAAGTTACATTTCAAACTGGACTTTTTGAAAATGTAAATATTATGGTATGTTGTGGTTCGCTACGTTATATCAGTTTTATACATATACATATTGTGCCTAAAATGGCTTTGGAGCCAAACTGAATTATAAGGCTGATGAGAAATCACTAGATAAATATGTTTTTAATGTTGCCAAGTGGATTGGGTGAGACTTAACTGATTAAGGTAAAGAGTTTGTCAGCTCTATTTCTTGTGTGAATGCTACAGTTGTTCAGGTTCCTAGTTTAAAAAAAAGACATTTGCGACTTCAAATGATTCCAAAAGATCCCATTCAGAGAAATCATGAAATAATTCAGTACCCTCAAACAATTATCAAACAATGTATTTTTCACTGATAGAAAATTCCAATATACAATAATACAGAGGGTGCTCAAAAGGTTACACAAACATTTGTCAATAACAGAGGACAAACGAAAGTGTGAGCACAAATAATAATCATGGCAAAAAAGGAAATAATTATATACAAAAACAGGTTTGTAGGATCACCAAGCCAAACAACGCTCAATGCTTCCTCTCATTTATTTATATATATTTGTTTATTGCCACGGAAGGCGTCAACGGCTTTTTAACCATATTCAATCACCTGGTCATCATCAGGACAAAACAATTAAGGAGCAACGATCAGATGTTCAAACAAGGCTGGTTCATCCTAAACCGCAGGGAAGTACAATTAATGTAGTGCTAGTCATTCAAATTATAGATCATGTAAGGACAGGAGAAATTTAACATAGCTGAGGGAATCTTAAAGTATCAGTTACACGGTCCCTCTGAGATCCAATCCATATAATTGAAGTTGCTTAAGAAAAAATGTCCACTCCTGAAGTCAGTGCATTCCAAATTGCACAGAGTCGCAAATGTCTTGTTTTTGAACTAGGAACCAGAACCACTGTGGCATTCACACTGTTCATTAACCCCAGGTTTAGGTTACAGGACTGCCCCTGTTTTATGTAATTAGCTCTATTACTTGAGCAGATAATCTAAAGGCTCCCATTCTAGGTGGCTGGACACACACCATTCCAGAGAAGCAAATTAGCTGAATATAAGGATCTACTTAGAAGATACAGTGCAATAAATACATTATGAATAATGAGTCTCTTCCTTTGAAAAGGTCTATGGTAAAGAAAGAATAGCCAGAAACATATGTGCTTATGAACTGGTAGCTGATGCAAGACGTTTACAAATCAAACATTATGTCACAACCAGCTGTGCCGCTTAAGGACATAACTGCTACTCTCTGAACTTGCAAAAAAAATCTGTTCAATGGATAGTCAGGCGTACATATACAAAAGTCAGTCAGAACATAAAAAAATATTAACATTGAGGAGAAAAACATCAAATCATTGATGGGCACTGCAATATAACATGCTATGCAAAGTTATACACAAATGTATCCATGCCACTGGCTAAACCTTATCTTTATGAAACAAAACAATCCAGCTCACATCTTTCTCTTCCATGCCTTCTTGGTTGGAGCACTTCAGGAGAATGTTATGGTTGATGGTGCTGAAGATGGCGTATAGGTATAATGGAACTAGAGCTCCAATACTATATATACTATTGAGCTTAGTCATACGGGAATTGCAAACCAGAAGTTCTCAGCACCATAACCTGCTCAAATGTTTGTGCAATGCATTGTTCATCAATAATATGGGGCTATAATTATTTTCATTCAGTACATTGACTTCCATTATATGACGAAGGAAAGTATATTATTATGTGTACTTCTACATTGTCTAGCAAATCCTATTAACCTTAGACTTCTTCTAATAGGCTTACCTATATCTACCCTGTGATATAGTGGCACTGTTGGACGTGGCCCTCTCTTATGGGTCACTCTCAAGCCTTTTGCCTTTTCCCCTTCTGTTTTGGCTGAATTCATTTTTGATGGCCTTAGGACTCTGTGCACTTTACTACTGCTAACTAGTGGTAAAGTGCTTGTTCTCACTCCGTAATACATCTTAAAAAAGGCCTACTCCCAATTAGTGCATTTCATTTACCAGTAAGTCCCTAGTAAAGTGGTAGTAATGTACCCAGAGTCCGTAAATTAAATGCTACTAGTGGGCCTGCAGCACTTATAGTTCAACCACTTAAGCAGCCTTTTTATATGTGCCTCAAGCTGCCTGCCATTGCAGCCTGTATGCAGTTTTAAACTGTAAATTGGACTTGGCAAAATAAACATTTTGCCAAGCCTAAAACTCCCTTTTGTAATATATAAAAGTCTACCCTAGGCTAAGCACTATACAGCCTACAGGTAAGGTGCATTGTATTGAACAGCCGGACATGTACTACCATTAAGTTTTTTCTGGTAGTGAAAAAAAATTGATTTGTTTTCCCTAATGTTAGGCCTACCTCTCATAGCATAACATTAGGTTACCTTATTATATTTAATAAGTAACAACCTTTGTTTAGCAGCAGGAGGAAATATCATGTTTGGTGTCTAAGAAAGTGTAATCTAAAATCCTCTGTAAAAGTAAAGTTGGATTTTAAGTCACAATTCTGAAAAAGTCATATTTAGAAAGTTGGCATTTTCTTGTACTAACCATTTGGTGGCTGCAACCTGTTTCTTGGGTCACATGACCAGCTGTAGTTGGCAGTCGGCCTTTGTGTATTCATTCCAGACTTCCAAACAATAGATAGACTGGGTAATGGCAGGATGAGTCATCCAAGGCAGGATGAGGGGAGGAGCTGTGAACATCCCTTCCTGGCAGTTCAAAAACTTTGCATAATCTCACACACAAGTAACTTCACACTAGCCTATTGTGGCTGGCAATACATTAGGCCATCATAAGGAGGCAGGAAATTCCAGAAACATCTGAAGGGGGAAAACTCTGGAAGTTTCTGCCACTTCAAAGTGGGCACCAGGTATAACATGCATTGCAATGCAATAGGTCTACTGCACCATTTCCTTGCTTAGTGGAATTGTTTTTGTATTACATATGCTACTGCTGGGATATTTCTTAACAACACAACATAAAAAACAAACATTGACATTTGCAACACCAACAGCTCAAAGTTTCACTAATGCAAGAAGTCCTACTACAATGCAAATGCGTGTTCAGCTGGCATGCAGGCTGTTAATCTCATTACACAAGGATTGGACATTTGTAGTGGTAACAGAAGACGGCACCCCAGCCTTACATAAACACCTCTTTGGCTTACAAGATTGTCCATTATAGATACTTAGTCTATGCAATAGACTCCTCACTAGCAAACATTTCTACAAGAAGTGCCAGAATACTGCAATACTAAAGAGATCTGAATAAGGCTTTTGTGGTATATAAATAAATAATACCGGATCTAGGTTTGACTGGACATAATAATAACAGATAGCTCAATAAATAAGAGTCAAGATTCGAGGTAGTAGGAGTTTGCAGGTTTAATACAGCATAAAGGACAGGAACAGGACAACCTGCATGGGGACAGGATGGCAGGGCCCGGCAGCTGCCGGGGCTGGATCTGGGATGAGCGCGCTAACTTTAATAACAATGTACAACATATATATACTAAAACAATTGCATTACAGTGAATACAGTAGGCGGAGCAGTGGGTGTGGTCAATAGCAGTCGCGAAAGATAAGGGTGAAAGTGGGTGTAACAAGAGGCGTATACATGGACATGTGATGTAAACGTAACAGAATATGTCATAAATGGGGCGGAAACATGGAGGGGGCTACCTAAGGAGCCGGGACCTCTAACCTAATGGTGCGCGCAAACTGACAATGACGTGTTACTAGGAGAAGCTGGGGGCTATGACTTCTGCGCTAGGAGCAGAGACTGAAGTCTGGAGAGTCAGGGCGACATGTACCTAAACCCTATCTAATATCTGATGTTTAGAGGACATGTTGATATAAACTAAGAGTCAGGAGGGGAGAGGCTAACAGACTCTAACTGTGACTGGGGCATGCATTATTCTACATGTAGTGCGGGTTGAGGAATATTAAATGACCATTAATACAGTATTTCTCCTACATGGAGACGTAAAGGCTAGACAATGACGGAAACTATTGATGCGATTCAGTAGCTTAGGAATGCAGAGAAGGAGGGCTGGACTGATAACTAGAATCATAACATACTCTTGGCAGACTAGCAGGCAGAGCCAGGCCGAGCCGGGCACTGTGAGGCAGGAAGTAAGTGAAGGGTCGAGGATACAGGTGGGGGCTGTATCGCTCCTCAGCGAGGGTTCAGGAGACAGGAGCTGAATCTGGTGTCCGGGCCCTTTTGAGGCCTAGAAACGGGGACTTTACAATGAAATAACGTGCACACTGAGAAACGTGGCAACGTAACTTTACATAGGCCTGATACTCGTAGCTTTCACGAGAGCTGGAAACTGGCATACTAGAGATGGACACAACTGTAATTGCGTCTTTAATCAAACATGGGGAATACATATGCATATTAATCATGCACACATAACATAAGATGGGGAACACGTAGGGACACAGAACATGGCAAAATTTACTTTTCCACATTCCCTCCTTGTCACTACGTTTCCATCAGGAAACATCAATATTCATGATACCATCTATCATTTCATACAGTATCATTTGCTCGTCTCGAATTTTCTTGGAACGGGATTTAGAACGGGACTTGGGACTAGGAATACAAGAGGTAGCACAAATGCCACAAATCGCAGGGCCACATTGTATACAGAGGCAGCAACTGAATATGATCGCTACTGCAATACCTAGAAAGGACAACACTTTCCATCCCCAGGCGGAAATTATATTCCAGAACCAACCGGACCATGTCCAGGTGCCTGGATCTTGGTGTAACATATGGGCAATTTTATGGAGTCTGGTTATAGCTGAATAAACAGACGGCGCGTTATTAGGAATGAAAATGCAGCAACTAGATCCGATGACTCTACATGCCCCGCCCCTATCGGCCAGTATGACGTCAAGGACGAGACGATTCTGGAGCACGACAATTCTCATAAAGGATTGCTCTTCGGTTAAATTACCTAGAGCAGAAGTAGTCTCAATCACTACTGCTTCAAGGGTTCTCGTTAATCCACGTATCAGTTTACTATTCACGACAGTACCTAAATAAGGGAAGACACCTTTATTGATATCTATGTATTGTTCTAGAGCAGTTTCAGTATAATCGACAATCGGGAGGTCTCTCTTGTGTCTAGTATGTACTAGGTGGGAATTCCTATGATAGTCAGGTGGGGCTAGAAAAACTGGTGGCAGTAGAAAGGCAATGTAACAGGTTCCCTCCCAATCGAGGGGCAGACGAACATATGCGGTCTGACCACAAACAAAATAAGAATGACGTGAAGCTTTGAAAATAGATTTCCTACTGTCACTATACTTGACAATAGTAGTACAATCACTATGGCCTACATGTACGGAACCATTCTTTCGGACACATAATTCACCTTTTACTGGTAATACTGACATAGCAGGTAAGTCTGGAGTAGTATCAGACTGAACATTCAGGACCATAAAATTCGAAGAATAATTTCCCAAATTATAAACTTCATTTTCTAGATCTAACCCTATTCTGTGGGGAAGACCTTGCTTGTCTGGGAAACATGTACTGTTAAGAAAAGACATATCTGTTGAGGATGACGTTAACGTGGACCATGCTCCACACGAACCATTATGTGAAAATGGATAAGGAAAGAGTGGCAGAACTCCCTTCGGTGTCTGGAAAGGGGGGAGTCGACCACACACCCAACAATTAGTGGCATTGCTGGTCTGGTGTGAATAATGTAACATGCGGATAAAGGAATTATTACGCATAGCAAGACGATAAGATAGTTCATGAGGAGGCAGATCACTAAACATATGCTCTACTGTAACATTAGAAGACTTATTTACATGAGAAACTGGAAAACACAAATAAAATGCATAACTTGTGCAGGTAAACATAAGGCTGAAAAACAATATGAAACTTAGAAAAACGATACATCGGATTGAGTTTTGACTAACTCTCTCACTATGGGGGTCTATTATATACATGTCAGAAACCGGTCTAACCGTTTCACCTAGGGGAGGACTTAGACAATCAAACTGGCTGACTTATTTTACTAGACCTTAATTTTAGCTTATACTCCTGCTGCGGAGTTTTCTCTAACAGGGAGGGATTTGTATCATTGTCTTTTGCGGGACAGTCCTTAAGAATAGTACTTTGGCAATCCTTAAAATCCTCGGAAATGTTCTTGGAAACAGTCTTTAGTCCGTAAAACTTTTTCACATGAGACAGGTGGACCCAGCCCTTCCTGCCTTCCAGCTTGACGGCAGTACGGGTGGCCAGGAGGACCTGTTTTGGCTCCTTCCAGCGAGGCTCCAGCGGACTTGAACGATCAAAGTTCCTTACAAGAACCAAACTTCCAGGAACGATTTCATGCGGTGCCACCTCGGTATTGTCTGGAAATGCGGCGGCAACCTGTGAACGACAAGAGTGTAGGGCAGACATCAAGGAAGCTAGGTAATCTGTCAGCATATTACTTGAAACATCGGTAATACTTCGGGGTCTAGGTGTACCCCACATATTAGGGGGGCGGCCGAATACGACCTCGTACGGGGACAGACCTGATCTGGAATGTGCGACCATGCGCATATAAAACAGAGCGACTGGCAGAGCAACTAACCAGTCCACACCTTTCTCTTTACATATTTTGGCAATGCGGATTTTCAGGGTCTGGTTATGTCTCTCTACGAGACCGGCTGCTTCAGGATGGCGTACACAATGGAACTTCCTCCGGTACCCTAACAAAAGGGAGATGTGTTTCATGAGCTCAGATGAGAATGGCTGGCCGTTATCAGAATATACGACCCTAGGGAGTCCGTAGCGGGGGAAGAATTCACGAACCAACTGCTTGGCAGTGGTCGCGGCTGTGTAATCTGGAACTGGATATGCCTCTGTCCACCTGGACAAAGCGCATACAACTACAAGGACATACTTGAAACCTCGACATCGCTCCATCTGAATATAATCCATCTGGAGGACTTCAAAAGGGTGGTCAGGGGGCTGGAATCCACCTTGTTCCACCGGGACACTTTTACCTGGATTAAACTGGCAACATATCATACAGGTACGGACCTTCTGCTTGGCTGCAGCTCGTAAATGCTTATTGAACCAAATGTTCTGGATACTGTCTAACATAGCTTTTTCTCCTAAATGGGCTGGACTATGTGCGGTATTGATAATGACTTGAACCATAGAGTCGGGGAGAAACCATGTGGCTCTACCCTTCGTTACCCATCCCTGATCTGTCTGGACCCCTCCTTGTTCGAACCATTTCTTGATTTCATCGGGAGTAGCATGTAACTGGATATCCATGACATCTTGAGTAGGGTCCTTAACTGTCATACATGTAGTCGGATCTGGAGTATGTGTCTGTGTCGGATTAACTGAAATGTCTGGAGTCTGTGTTGTAAGCTTGGCTGTGCGATCTGCTAGATCGTTACCTTGAGAAATAGTGTCAGTAACTTTCGTATGTGCTTTGCATTTCATGATAGCAATAGATGTCGGTAAATGTATGGCATCTAACAGAGCTTGAATAAGGAGACCATGCTGAATCTTGGTTCCATGAGAAGTCATGAAACCTCTCTCTTGCCAGAGCACTCCGAAGTCGTGTACAACTCCAAATGCGTAACGTGAATCTGTATAAATATTAACTTTCAGGTTCTTGGCATGTATGCAGGCTTGCGTCAGAGCGACTAGCTCTGCTGCTTGAGCAGACAGGGTGTCAATACGGTGTGTTTCTATAACTTCAGTGTCAGTAGTCACTGCATACGCGGCTACTAGTTCTCCTGTACTTGTTCTCATACATGAACCATCCACATAAAGTGTCAGGTCGGGATCTGGTAATGGAATATCTGTCAGATCTTGTCTTGGCTTAGTCATAGTATTAACTACTTCCACACAGTCGTGTGTGGCAGGATTCGAAATAACTGACGGTAACAGTGTAGCAGGATTTAGAACGTTGCAGCGTCTGATTTCTATGTGTGGCTGGAACAGTGTCAATTCATAACCTGTTAAACGTGCAATTGTCAAGTGCTGAGTCTGTGTTCGGTTTAAAAGAACTTCCACGGAGTGTGGAACTTGTACTGTCAAGGAGTGTCCTAATACTATGGAATCACTTTGTCTGATAGCTAGTGCTGTGGCTGCAACTGACTTGAGGCACGCAGGCAGAGCCTGGGCTACAGGATCTAGTGTGCTCGAAAAATAAGCACAGGGCTTGTATTGTCCTGCTTGATCTTGTGTGAGAACAGATAATGCTGTACCTTCACGTTCTGTGACAAAAAGTGTAAAAGGCTTACTGTAGTTTGGTGTAGCTAGAACAGGAGCTTGACATAAAGCTTTCTTTAACTCATTGAAACTAAGTGTATGTTCAGATGTCCAAGGGAGGACAGTCGATAGGGCTGCCTCCTGTGTCGTTAACTGTATCAGTGGTTTAGCTAGAAATGCATACTGAGGAATCCATTGTCTGCAATAAGAAGTAAGGCTGATAAAAGCACGTACCTCCTTCTGTGTCTTGGGCTGAGGAAGACTCGCTATTAACTGGATACGGTCAGGTGTCAACTGCCTACCCCACTTGGACAGCAAGTGGCCTAAGTAGATCACTTGCTGGACACAGAATTGAAGCTTCGAAGGGGACACCTTGTGCCCCATCTCGGCAAGAAAATATAAGACTGTAAGTGATGCTCGCTCGCAAGCACGTTCAGAACGGGCTGTGATCAGTAGATCATCGACATACTGGAGCAGGGCAGTGTCAGTTGGCATGTGAATATTGTCTAGTTGTCTCTTAAGTGCTTGACTGTAAATGCTAGGACTTTCCGTGAAACCTTGAGGAGCTCGTGTGAACATATAGCTCCTTCCATTTAAACAAAATCCGAAAAGAAACTGGCTGTCTGGATGAATGGGGACACTGAAAAACGCGTTCTTGAGGTCTATGACTGTAAAAAATGAGGCTTCGGAATCAATGGCTGTCAATAGGGAAGAGATATCTGGGACAACTGGGTACTGGGGAATAATACATTTATTGAGTTCTCGAAGGTCAATCACTAATCGATATACTGGGGGTGCATTTGGATCAGTACGTTTCATGACTGGAATGATCGGAGAATTACATACATTGGAGTTAGTTTCTACAACTACTCCTTGAGCGATGAGCTCGTCAATAATTTTGGATAAGGCTGCTACAGCCTCAGGTGGCAGTCTGTACTGTCTGATTCGTGGTAACACTACACCTGGCTTGAGAGTCACACGATGGGGTGTGATTTGCATATAACCTACATCAGTTGGACCTTGCGCCCATAGATGCTGTGGAACATTGGACAATCTCGGATCAAAATCTCGTAATACATAGTGACCCTTGAAGTCACGTAGAAACAGTCGTATTCCCTCGGGGGAACAGCAAATAACTGCACCTAATTCTTTCAGTGTTTTAATACCTAACAAATTTTCTGGACATGACTTCGTAAGTAACAGATCAGTAGTGCGGGACAATGGACCTACTTCTAGAGTAACTGGCTTAGATATCTCGTTTACAATAGGCTTTCCTGAAAATCCAAGGGAAACATTTCTAGAGCCTGAGAGCGGAGCCCCTGGAACTTCGGCGTGACTGATGGTCGTCCTACTTGCCCCTGTATCAATCAGAAACTTTCTGTCTTTCCCTAGTACTTGACTATGAACATAGGGACCTTCTTGATCTACAGGAATCTCGATGAGAGGCAAGCCTACCTCCCTCTCTAGGCTGTTTCATGAGTACTGTTGATACTCTGGATACTCTGTCTGTGCATACTGGTACATCTGCTGTGTAACATGCTGTGTTGCAGCAATAGGCTGCGATGCTGGAACTGTCTGTTGTGCATTCTGTGGCTGAGAAGTCTGTGAAACTTGTTCTTGTCTCGGCGGACGTGGCCTTTCTTTAGTCTTACCAGTGGCTATATTATGTTTCAGAACTGCACACTCGTTTATAAAATGACCTGGCTGTTTACAATAATTGCATGTCCCTTTAACGGGAGCTGCAGGATGACTGGCTTGATTCGGACCCCTCTTCTGACTGTCTTGTGGAACAGATTGTGCAACTAGTACTTTCATTTTCGTGTCTTTCATACGTTTTCTTTCATGATCTTGCTCTTCTCTGATTCTATTCTGGTGATACTGAAGCATCTGTAACATTTGGGACGGGGTACTAGCTTGCCACGTACTTTCGACTTTCAAAACTCGATTCTTAACTTGTGGACTTGAATTCTCGACTAATTTAGTAACAAAGAGATGAGGGTATGACTCGCTACTCGTCTTCAAGCCACTGTTTATAATAAAGCATTTCTCAAATCTAGAATAAAAATCACTAGTGTCTTCGTCTTGTTTCTGTTTACAGGCTGAGATTGCATCCCAGTCTTCCTTTTTAGTGGCTAATAATCTGGGCAAAACTTGTATTAACAGTTCTGGTAATTCTTTACATTTCTCTCCTAGACCAGTACCTGGTACTCGTATCTTATCTTCAGCTTCTAGAACTGCCCAATCGATCTTTTTCTCTCCCACCTCCCATTCTTTTTCCTTGAGTTTCTCGTATACCCCTGCGGGCAACAGGACCTTTAGCATTTTAATAATATCTGGATACGTATATTCTCCCATACGGAGCATGTCTTTTAATTCTCGGTGGAACCCTGCTGGATCTTTGTCGTGACAGGGAATTAATTTCTTCATTTCTAAGAGTTCCATCTTTGTAATCGGAGTGTAAACAAACACTCTTTGCATTTCACCATCTGCTGTCCTAACTGGGTGTACTTCTCGTAACGGATTCTGTCTGTCTGTATAAAACGGTTTACTTTCTGGAGGTGAGACATGAACATAATGCGGGTTCAAAAACATACTATATTTATGGCGCTGTTCTAGAATGACACTAATTAAATCGGTACCTAAACCTTTCCATCTATACTGGAGTAACTCGTTCAGGACATCGTGTAACGGACCTGGATCAGAATGTTGACCCTCATACAATGTGATGAGGTGCTGAATCATATACATACCCACCAGTCGTTGCTCGGCTGGGGGCAATTTCAGAAACATTTGTGCCACTATTTCGTCTGGAAAAGTGGTAGAATCAGTAGTCCACCGGACGGCTGATCGGGCTAGTTCTTGTTCATGCATAGTACTTAACTCACTATAACCGATTCGTGATTTCAGAATGTGATCGGTAGCTTGAAATACTTGTTCTAGAGAACCTTGCTCTGGTGCTGGATGATGAAAAACTGACTTGTGTTCTAGGCGTAAATGGCGGTCGGAAAGTCTAGTTCTACCTACATACGCTATTCTGGCGGGATTCTCGTCCTCTACCTCTTCAGTAGAAGAGTCATTTTCTTTCTCGTTTACTAGTGCTTCTTTGCGTTTCTCGTGTAACCTTATTATTTCTTTACGAATTTTCTTGTACATACTCTCTATACTACTGATGGTTCTGTGCTTACCCTCGGCTATATTATCACTCCACCTTGTCAGGACTCTCATTTCACTCGGATCTTTGGACGGAGAATCTTGTTCTCTTATTAAACAATTAATCAGAAATTTTAATATCATGAGCTGGATCTCAGCTTTCCTTTGAGACGTGGCTTCGCCAATACTTTCTGGATCATCCCCTGTACGGATGAAACGATAAATTCTGTCTAGATCTTCTTTCATATTCGGTAGGGTGTCCAAATACCCGGTCACCCGTCTTACACGGATCGAATATATAACTGTGCTATCATCACCTGCAACTGGATCATAGCGGCATTCAGTAAGAGCTCGTCGGATATCTGCAACGGACTTATATTTGGGCGTACGCTGTAACGCACTTTCATGTAACTCGACTAATGTTACACGTTGGTGTGGTGGCGGGGTACCAGGAGGACCTTCTCCTGCGGCCCCTATACTGGAATCGTCGACTGATACTCTTCGTGTTGGCAGAGTGGGAAATTGTAATGTGGACTGGACCGGGGGTACCGTAGCAGGTACTCCGGTGTCTGGAGGAGCAGGAATTACATGATTTACAGGGACTGGCGGAACAGGATTTGCATATTCTGGAACCGTGTCGTCCAAGTAGGACGAGATGAAAATATCGGCTGCGGTCGGTTTGTGACGTAGCTTGGTCGGAACTAATGGTGGCGGAAAATTACTGGATGCCTCCGGGGTTGCTTTTGGCAAGCCCTCGGCAAGAAGAGGATACATACCCTTAATGAGGGCATTCCTCTGTCTGTCTGACTGTTCGGTTTTAACTCGTTCACCTATCTCGATTAATTCCCTTTCTTGGGCTCGTTCTAAGGATTCTCTACTTAATTCTGACTTTCTGATTTCTTTTTCGGTTCTTTTATGAGATTCTTTGCGCCATAACTCGATGGCATCTTTCTGTGACTGTCTGGCTTTCTTTTTCCATAATGCTTCTTCTACTCGCATGATGCACTCGGCATCCCATGTGCCTGATACAGGCCATCTATACTTTTCTTCTAACTCTTTGGTGTACTCCACCCATAAATCTAGATATAATATGGCACTTATGCCATGCTTCTGATACATAAAATGACCTGGACTGTCCCTAGGCGGGACAGGAACTGCTGCTTCTAACAGACCTTTTCTGTTTTTTAACTGACGTAGTCTAGAAAACAACGGCATGACTGGACTGTAATCTAGACACAATACAATACACAATGAACACGATAATTACACCACTCTCATACCACGACATTAAAATACATGAAGAACATTTGAAATAACAGTTCGGACAGAATACTACCTGGGATACGGAAAACAGAATACATGAATTTTCTCGGGAACAGAACTGGCTAGAACAGAGACTAGATGCACTGCTGAAACAGTACGAAACTTACCGGTCTCATAAAGAGACACTTCAGGACCCGCATCCACCGAAGTGGACACTTCGTTTTGGGATCTGTGTACCACCAAACCCCACGGACCAGAGACAATTAGATTGACCCTGTCTAGATACTACCCTAGCAACGGTACTCACCGGGCAGCAAGAACGGAAGGCCTCGGACTGGACTGGACTGCTTCGACGCCGGACGGACGAACTTCGGACTTCTGTTACGGGTGGGCCTCTGGATACCTCGGACCTTGGACTCTCGGCTTGGGCTCTGGTCGGGACTCGCCGCGTTCCTCCACCGCCTCGTCTGGATGCTGGACCGCAACCTCCGTCTCCTCCGTGGGCCTGAGGGATACTTGAAGCAGAAATATCTGCACGTGGCCGGTATGGTTCCGTCACGGCTGCAGAGGGTCAGGGGGCATACGTGGCTTCACCGGCGCGTGGGGAAAGGGCAAGTCCCTGTTCGGGTGCCATTATGTGGTATATAAATAAATAATACCGGATCTAGGTTTGACTGGACATAATAATAACAGATAGCTCAATAAATAAGAGTCAAGATTCGAGGTAGTAGGAGTTTGCAGGTTTAATACAGCATAAAGGACAGGAACAGGACAACCTGCATGGGGACAGGATGGCAGGGCCCGGCAGCTGCCGGGGCTGGATCTGGGATGAGCGCGCTAACTTTAATAACAATGTACAACATATATATACTAAAACAATTGCATTACAGTGAATACAGTAGGCGGAGCAGTGGGTGTGGTCAATAGCAGTCGCGAAAGATAAGGGTGAAAGTGGGTGTAACAAGAGGCGTATACATGGACATGTGATGTAAACGTAACAGAATATGTCATAAATGGGGCGGAAACATGGAGGGGGCTACCTAAGGAGCCGGGACCTCTAACCTAATGGTGCGCGCAAACTGACAATGACGTGTTACTAGGAGAAGCTGGGGGCTATGACTTCTGCGCTAGGAGCAGAGACTGAAGTCTGGAGAGTCAGGGCGACATGTACCTAAACCCTATCTAATATCTGATGTTTAGAGGACATGTTGATATAAACTAAGAGTCAGGAGGGGAGAGGCTAACAGACTCTAACTGTGACTGGGGCATGCATTATTCTACATGTAGTGCGGGTTGAGGAATATTAAATGACCATTAATACAGTATTTCTCCTACATGGAGACGTAAAGGCTAGACAATGACGGAAACTATTGATGCGATTCAGTAGCTTAGGAATGCAGAGAAGGAGGGCTGGACTGATAACTAGAATCATAACATACTCTTGGCAGACTAGCAGGCAGAGCCAGGCCGAGCCGGGCACTGTGAGGCAGGAAGTAAGTGAAGGGTCGAGGATACAGGTGGGGGCTGTATCGCTCCTCAGCGAGGGTTCAGGAGACAGGAGCTGAATCTGGTGTCCGGGCCCTTTTGAGGCCTAGAAACGGGGACTTTACAATGAAATAACGTGCACACTGAGAAACGTGGCAACGTAACTTTACATAGGCCTGATACTCGTAGCTTTCACGAGAGCTGGAAACTGGCATACTAGAGATGGACACAACTGTAATTGCGTCTTTAATCAAACATGGGGAATACATATGCATATTAATCATGCACACATAACATAAGATGGGGAACACGTAGGGACACAGAACATGGCAAAATTTACTTTTCCACATTTTGCAGAGTCTTCAGTGTTTTTATGAAACTCCTCTAGAAAAGTCCACCAAAGACTCATTTCCGGGTGTTTGTATTCGATCACCAGGAGTTTGGGTGAGCTTAAAATGCTGTTTTGTTAGTACTATTGGTCGTATGTTCCTTTCGATGTGTCATAGTAGTGTGCGTGTTTAATATGAGGAACTTGCAAATTCTGATACAATACAATAAGGCAAACGCTGCCTAGAATCCGGTATCAGACAGGGAGGACTCCAGGGTGGGAGGACAAATTAAAAATAATTGCTACAGGAAGACAAGAGTGTACAATGATTTGAAAAGAAACTCTGCATGAACTATGGACAAACAAGCATAATTATATCCTAGTCAATCCATTATATTAAAATGCTGGTCAACACACTGGAAGCAAAAGTTTAAGAAGAAAATAATTTTCTAATTGCAAACATAACAGACAAACTCCCATTAAACCAACACATGGTGGCTTTTGCAGTTAGTTCACTTACTTGTATGCAGCTAAAGAATGCTGGCAGTAACAACTACTTGGCTTTAGGCAGCGCAATAAACGGAGCATTTTCAGCTGCCTCAGAAGACATGTTTGATAAGTATGTCCATCTCAGCAGTGTTAAGAGAATGTTGAGGCTGGATTGTTTTGTAAATAAATCAGTTAGGAAATAAAATCTTCTATGATACAATGGAACAGTGTAATTATTCTAAATTCGACAGTTCTTCTTTAAGGTAGCAAACCAGTCAATAAATACACTTCCTGTGCATTTTAGACGTCTCCATGGCAGCGGAAAGATTGATGTTTTGTAACTGAGAGCTGGTCTGAAAAGGTTTTAATTCTATACCAAAAACACCTGACTACATTTCCTAATTACTTTATAAACCTGGTATGAAAACGCCAGTGGAGCAAGCAGGTTTGCTCTAACAAAATGTAAATGATGTTCAAATCAAAATCTACTTTTGAATTACTTAGTAAACACAACAAACTTTCATTTCAAAATCTTTATTTTGGTTGTATAAACCATAAAAGATACATAAAACAATTACTTCCAAATTCAAATACAAGTGATGCACTGAAGTCTAACATATCAGTGTACACAAGGAATATAATAAAAGGTAATTAATGAATTCATGTAGCCCTTTTGTTAAACACATAAATACAATTTTAAATATGTTAAGAAAGGCATCTAAATTAAAAAGAGGGTTTTTCAGGTATTTGAAACGTATCTCATAACCCATTTGCTTATGTTCAAAACAGTTAGCAATGTTTACAGGATAGTATTTATACAATAAAATTCCCTAATTAATTCATCATACAAGCCACCTTCTTTGAATGTATCTGGGATAATTGAATAATTCATTAAAGCTTCAATCCTACTTATGAAACTCAAAGCTAGTAAAATTTGCTCACGCCAAAGACAATAACTTGCACTGTGTCAGACCTTAATATTCTTTCTGCCTCTTTGCAAGATCGAATACCTAAATTTAAACAGATAGGTTTGATCAATTTTTTCCTTGGCTTGACATATGCGGAACAAAAAAATAAGATATGCAGATCATTTTCTATGATTTTGTCTGATCATAAGGAACACAAATCTTTGTCCTCATTTCCTGACTGATAGGTTACCCAGCCTGATATACCTGTGTTAGTGCTCAATATCCCATATCTAAATTTCATGTATAACTTTTTTGCCAATTGAGGTCGTACCTCTTCCAGAAATGGCTCAAAGTTTGGTGTGTTCTTAAACGAAGGAAACCTAGACGTAATACACCACTCACTGTGCCATGCAGTATGCTGCTTTTAATAAATGCCCAAAAGGTAGTTTTTAACAGCTTCTTAGAGACGGATCATCCCAATACTGGGAGAGACCAATCTTTCTCAGCCATGAACAAACATGCCGGAACCATAAAACAGTATTATTATGGTCCAACCTCATGATTTCTTCTAGGCCAGCCTTATAGCGCAGCAGTTCCGGGGTAGACCACAATCTTACCCAAAACGTAAGTGGTGTCAAGATCGCCAAGTGGTCTGCCCGTTTAACATTCAAATCCCCAAAAATTGGTACTAGTGGTGTTCGTACGGGAAGATTTAAAAGCATGCTGTAAAACTTCTTTTCCCCCAGCTCAAAAATCTTTTTACAGTATGGGCCCCATATTTCGGCCCCATACAGTGCAGCGGATTGGGCTTTGTATTTAAATACCTCCAACGCAGGAGATACAGCCTTTAACCCCTTCGTTGTGGGGGGTAATTCCCCCGCTGTGCTGGGGGGCAGGGGGTGCGCGCAGAGCACCCCCAAAGATCATGATGAGCTCAGCTCATCATGAGGCACGGCGCTCCGGTGCTCATGACGAGCTGAGCTCGTCACAGCTGCACCTGTTTCCGTGGAACAGCAGGGGAAATATCCCCGCGTGTGAGCGTTCCACGGCTCATGACGAGCTCAGCTCGTCATGAGCATGGAAGGTGTTAAAAGGCTGTTCCTATATCTTTTCATGATTGGTATTCGTATCTAGTGATATACCCAAATAACTAAAGCTCTGTACATACTCCAACTTTTGGCCATTCAGAGCTAAATTTTCCCGAAATGCTTTATGGGGATTTATGGCCATGTATTATGTTTTACTAATGTGGATTTCAAGGCCTTGGTTTTACAGTATTTGTGGAAAGTATTAACTAAGCATTGCAGCCCCATTGGGGTTTGGGATACTAATATGGTGTTGTCTGCAAATAATAGAGCAGGCACCCTCTCTCCCCCCAATTGTGGTGCATCATTCTCATATCTGTTTAAAAAGTTTGGGATATCATTTACATACAATAAGAATAAAGTGGGTGCCAATACACGTCCTTGGCGAACCCCCCTTTTTATGGGGATTGCTTCAGCTAGTTCGCCCCACATCCCCCACCTTACTTTCGCATAATTATCATTGTGTAATCTTACTATTAGCTCAAGTAAGTTGGCTGGCACCCCTTGTTGCTTCAATGATTCCCATAGCAATGCTCGAGGGATTAAATCAAACGCCGCCTTTAAATCTATAAAGGCGATAGATGGCCCTTTCTTAAGCTGACATATTTCCAACACAAACAAGTAAACCTAAAGACCTGGTCCGTTGTACTGAGTTTTAGTCTGAAACCAGCCTGGAATTTTGATAATACATTATTTTCCTCTATCCAAATATTTAATCAATTTAAAATATGCCTTGAAAAAACCTTCTTTAAAATATCTATTAAACTTATTGGGCGATAATTCACTGGATCATAACGGTTACCTTTTTTTAAAATTGTGGTAATTTCTGCCCCTTTCCCGGTTTCCGGAATTGCAGCGCCTAATAATATGGCGTTGCATGATTGGTTAATGTACAGCCCCAAACACTAATATCTTGCTTGAACAGGTCACCAGGAATTTTGCTCTGTCCGGGGGCTTTTCCTGGTTTGATTGCACTGACCGCAAGTATTGTTTCCTTCAAATTAAAAACTAGATTAGCTTCATTTTGGCTTGGTTCCACACCATCATCAGGTAAAAATATCCTACTTGCAGGCGCGGCATAAAACTTTGTAAAATGGTCAACCGATGTCGCAGCATCAAGGTATACATCTTTAGTTTCCACCCCTGCTTTATTCCCTTTGGCTTTGATCTCCAAAAGCCTATATGGTCCTTCATTTTTGCTGCATTGAGTAGTTCGGACCAATTATCATCGTCCCATGCTTTATCAAGGCTTGTCTTGTACTTTAATCTATTCTCCCTTATTATAGTTGCATTTCCTTTTTTCACTGCCATTATTAGTTCAGTCTTAGCATTATGGCAACCTTTGTCATACCAAGGGTTTATTTCGTTGAGGTGGTTATTACTTCCTCTTTCCACTTTTCTTGAGCTTTTAGTCACTATGGGGGCCAATGCTTCCACCAAATCTCTATGCAGTTCCAGGAAACGTTCTTTTTCTATGGTTGACTCTATATACGATTCAAAGATATCTGCAAAAGTGTCATCTATGTTTACCAATAACTCACCATTTCCTAAGACCTGAGCACATTTCAGGGACCAACGATTATTGCTTACTATAATATCGTCAGAAGCGATATTAAAATCCTTGGTGCGAAAATAACTGATCAGATAATGTTAATTGAAGGGGTCGGTGATCACTTTCTGTTCTCGGGTCTACTTTTAAATCGATTACATAGGGCCAGATTTCTAGTTATACAATTTAAGTCTATTTTACTCCGAGAATTACTCCTACAATAAGTATATGCCTTTGGCTTGTCCGATGGTAAGTGTCCATTGCACCCTCTTAAACCGTGTCCAACAACTATTTTCTTTATTTGTGTCGCTGCCACCGTGCATGGTACCAAACTAGTATTTTCTAGTTCAGGGATGTTGTTTGCCATATCCTCCACTGCAAATAAATTGTGAAGACCTATCACCAGTTCGAAATTACAATTTAGGTCTCCACCTATAATTAAACTTGTCTTTTCTCCTATTGAGTTTAAAATGGAGTCCATGTGCTCAACTATCACTGACTCTTTAGAAGCTGGGCTAGGTCTATTATAAATATTAAGTAAGTGTATTATCCTTCCATTTTTAGTCGTGATTTTTACGCCAACAATATCATGAGATATTATACTTAACTTCAATATTTCGATGGCAAGGGGTACTGTAACCCATATTACTAAGCCCCCTGATGGTCTCCCTCTAACAGATGGAATTGCTTCGGCATGAAAAGTCTTGTAGCCTACTCTGTGTGGCGTCTCTAATGCCCAAGTTTCTTGCAAAAGGCAGATATCATACTGCTCAATATACTCTTACCAGTCTGTGTCACTAATATTCCTGCTCAGCCCTGCTACTTTTCATGAGACAAAACATAGATTAAAGGAATTATCAGTTATATTTGTTGGCATGGGTTCTATCCCCACATTATAATTAGCATTTTCAGCATTACTACATCTATGTTGTTCTGGACAGTAGAAATATAGGCCTCTTCCCCACCCTCCTGTTCCTTGCACTGTTCCAATTCTCCTGTATTCGACTCAAATAGCCAGGAGGACCAGCCAGAGACCTAGTGGAAGGGGAAAAGGAAAACCAGGTTCAGCCAGCAGGAAAATAAGATCCTGATTATGAAGGAGACAGACAAACAACACCAGCATTTTTCAGCTCCACAGTGTTACTTGGGACCAAGAACGCAATATGCCAGTCCATCGTAGCCAATGTGAATGCTGTAAAAGACACACAATTGATGGACAGAATGCAGAACAAATCAAAACACTCACCACCAGTCAAGAGATCTGGGTTAAATCCATCATTCTTTTGCTCAGCATGCCACACCAGTTTAGACCTGGCCATATGCAAATCAGTCTTGTCCCTGTGCCTCATGGGAACAGTTCAGCCTGAACTGCCAAGCCAGGTCCTCCCTGGACCGTAAACAAGCACCTAGGACCGGTTTCGGGGTTTCACCCCTCTTCAGCCAGATTAGCTTGAGGTTCAAGACTGATTTGCATATGGCTGTGTTAAAACTGGAATGGCATGGTGAGCATAAAAACGATGGATTTAGGCCCAGATCTCTGTACTGTGGTGAATGTATGACATTGTTCTGCATTCTGTCCATCAACTGTTGTTTTTGCAAGGTGCATGCTGTAGCAGAGGTCAAGAGGACAGTGGCCAACTACAAGAAGTACTGGCATAATGCTAAAGGCAAGACCAAGCAAAAACTGTCCAAAAATTGCCAGGCAGCACTGCAGACCGGAGGTGGGAGTCCAGCGCCACAGGAGGAACTGGATGCCTTGGAGTAACGGGTGTCCATGGTCATCTGCGAGGAGTTGGTGGTTGGAGTCCATGGACATGATAGTGCTGAACATGGCCAGCTACATCAGCAACATGGTAAGTAACATTGAGGGACGGGGTGTGGGCACCAATGTCACTCATGTCCAAACAAATATCTCTCAGTGCACACACCTACATTGACTGCTGATCTCTTTCCAGACACAAAGGTCCCTGGGAGTATAGCCACATATCACCTTAGTTATTGAATATATTTAAAGACACATAATGGTGGTGTCATAGACTTTAATTCTGCACATAAAAATAATCCGATATAGAGCAGAAATAATATACATCAGACTACAAAATAAGGGCAGCATGAACAAGCAAGGGGGTGTATTAACTGGAGAGTTGGCAGAGAGTTACATTGGCCTCCTTGTCTCAACACCATGCTCATACAAATTGGCTACACAGGGCTGCATCTCATTGACAATATGTTGCAGCCCCATGAACCAAACTGCTCTGGGGCTAAAGTTAGCAGGCCACCACCAATGGCGGCACACATGTACTATTGTGGAGGGGTGTCTGAGTTGAAGATTGTAATGTTCTTATAGGTGGACCTTCCTGAACATACACATGTTTTCGCTCAACACAGGCACCCCTGCACAATGGTACATGTGCCCTCATCACATCACATCTGCCCTGATCTCAACAGCATGATGGCCCTACCCATGCCACAATAACAATTATGGTGCATGGCCAACATCAAATGTGTGGTAGCATGCAATCCACACCTCCAAATGTAGACAATACGTTTGAGATGTAATGAGTGGGGTAGACTAAACTACAATGCAGTGTATTGCATGTAATAGGTGTCTCTTTAAAACTCTGGATTGGAAATTGTTATGCAGTCTGCTTGTAAACTGATCCAATGCATGATCCTACTTGAGACACACATACAACAGCATATCCCATTTACATTGCCGAGGGAGAAACATCACCTCCTGTATAGCAGCCTGTCCCACTCTTCAATGATAAAGATGAAGACATCTCAACCATCGACGAGGACACCCTCCAAGACCTGATCAACTCCATTGGCATCCCAACTCCGTAAGCAGGGACATCCAGCAGCATTGTGGTAGTTCCACCCCTGCACAAAACACCCAGCAGCAAACACCTCCCACCACAGCTGTCTCCCAGGACCTTGAGGACCCACTTGTAACATTTCAATGCCGTGCGACAGAGGTCCAGCAGGAGATGGCTGGTCAGGTGCGGGTGCGGTTTGACAGCCTGACGGCCAAACTAGATGGGGTCTGTGGGTGTCTCGGTCCCATTAGGGACCACCTAGAGTCCATCACAGGCACCCACAGTTCTCTCAATGCTCTCCAGCATTCCATGTCTGACATCTCTGGAGTACTGACTCAGAGACAAGAACAACTGTCCAGTCAAAGTGGTTCTAGTGATGTCACCAAGGAGTTGCGTCGAATGAGAATGATCATGGAGAACATGGAGTGGATGCAGGCTTCACACTTCGCAGCCATGGCTGCATACCACATGGATGTTGCCTGAGTCCTGCAAGCCCTGCAGCTTATCATCACTGTAGTGCTGCCTCAACCACACAGTTCAATTTCAATGCTCCACTTGAGCAAATAACGATAAAATAAGTCACTGTCCATGTCGTAACGTCACCATCGCTCCAATAAGCCTTTCAATCCTGGTCTCCCCATTTAAGGAGTACGTGGTTAGCAAATTGTAGAGTGAAATACCATCCTGTGCCAAGATGACGGCACGCTATATCACGGCATGCCGAGAGGCTCACGGCATGTCAGTGCAAGCAGGAAACATCAAGCAGCATGTTGCAGGGAAGACGGAGGACGACACGAGCACCATGGAGAAGGAGGAGTTAAGCACGCGCTCTGCTCCTTGCGCACGAGACATACTTTGAAAAACAACACAGCAGTTGATGAAACTGAGATTCTATATGTCTCAGAGGGGCACCAACAATAAAGGACAAAGAAATGACTCACCTCTCAGAAGTGGAATAAACACAAGTTGAAGTACCTGTAAACACTGATTGAACAGATCCCTGTAAGTCTCGGATCTAATGTGACACAAGGTGCACTCAGACAGTCATCATCTCTTCCTTTGCTATGTAACAGTCATCACCTCTACCTTTGATGTCATGATGAACGTGAAAATAACCTTGTTTGCGCCGTACAGGAGCACAAGAGTGTGCACGGGAGATACAAATTCAGGCAGACTAATTAGGTTGATCGTCGCCGCAAAAATCTCTCTTGAATAAATGAATGAATGAAATAGTTTTGTAGAGTACGTTGCTACTCTGAGGCCTCGTAGCGCTATCTGATCGCGTGAAGGAGGCAGACAGTTAGATCGTGATGCGGAAGAGGTGGGTTTTAAGGAGCTTGCGGAAGGACAACATATTTGGCTCAGCGCGAAGCGAGGGAGGGAGTTGGTTCCATAGGTTGTAGGCATTCAGAGAGAATGTACGTCCACCCCTTTTGACCCGACGGACTTTCCTGGTGGTGGCGAGGAAGGCTGAACTAGATCGAAGATTTCTAGAGGGCTGGTGGGGGGTAAATAATGAATGAACCATGGCCGGGCCAGTTTTCCAAATTGCTTTATGAGCCAGGCACATGGACTTGAATTGGATTCTGGCCTTAATGGGGACCCAGTGGAGCAACCGGAGGACGGGTTTTGTAGATTGTCTTCGGGGGATTTGAAGGAGAAGGTGGGCTGCACTATTCTGGATGACTTGAAGTCTTTGCAGGGTTGCCTGTGGCGCGCCCATATATAGCGCATTCCCGTAATCCAGGCGGGAGAGTATCAGGGCCTGCACCATGATTCTCCTAGCGTTGAAGGGGAGCAGCGGAAGGACCTTTCTTAGCATCCTCATCAGGCCAAAGCAAGTGGCCGCTAGTTTTGTAGCCTGGTGGCTAAAGCTCAGAGAGTTATGAGTTATGAGAGTTATGAGTCAGAGCATATGCCGAGGCTTTTTAACTGCTGTTTTGGAGCAGGCATAGGGTTGAGACAAGTGGGCCATATGTTTGTGGGCAGAGGAGATGGAAGTTTGCCTAGAAACATCAATTCGGTTTTGTCACCATTTAGTTTCAGGTGAGACGATTCCATCCAGTCCGCTACTGCTGTCAGACATTTAGCAAGGGGGCTAGAAGAGCCCTCTGGGTTGTTCAAGGACACCACCAGCTGCGTGTCGTCAGCGTATGTTACAATCTGAATACCGAACGGGAGGTCTACCTCGGCTAAGGTGGCCATATAGGCATTAAAAAGTGTGGGGCTCAGGGAAGAGCCCAGGGGAACCCCACAACTAAGCGGCCAGGGGTTGGAGGAGGCCATCCCTTCAAAGACCTGGAAAAACCTGTCTCTAAGCAACGACTGTAGCCAGGAGAGAGCCAAACCGGCAATCCCCAGGTTTGTGAGACGGGTTAGTAGGATGTTGTGATCAACAGTGTCGAAGGCGGCACTGAGATCAAGGAGGACAATAACTGCTGCACCGCCCTGGGCTAAGAGCCGCCGACCACCTTCAGTTACTGCCAGCAGTGCTATTTCCGTCCCCATGCCCCATGCCCGGGCAAAAGCCTGTTTGTGAGTCATGCAGCAGCTCGTTAGACTCTAAGTGCTGTACTAACTTGGAGTTTATATGTCGCTCGGTCAGTTTGCTAAGCCAAGGGAGGAGGGATATAGGCCGATAGTGAGCCATATTAGAGGGATCCAAGTTGGGTTTCTTGAGAAGAGCCCTTATCTGGGCACATTTCCAGGCAAGGGGGACTATACCCGATGAGATGGAGGCATTGGCAATGTCCACAATGGCTGAGCATATGGTGTCTGAGACTAGGGAGAGATATCGAGGGAGGGTGGGGTCCAATGGGGAGCCCGAAGTAACTTTATTCATAAGTACTTTTAATGAAGTCTCATCTAACGGGGGGAACTCTGTTAGTCGGTGGATGGGGTTGGTATGGAGACACCTTGAGTGAGACTCAGTGAGGGTGTTTGCAGCATCGAGCTGGAGCGTCCTCAGAATTGGGGATAGTTTGGGGGGTGGTGAATAAGGATTTTGCAATGCGAAAAACCTCCTTCGGGGAGTTTTCTGAGGCGCGGATCTTTTCATCATAGAAGGAGGATTGGGCATTTTTTATTTCTAGCTTGTAATACCTGATGGACTTTTTTATATTAGTCTTGTATCAGTTTTGGGGGTAGATCTCCAACTCCTTTCTAGTTTCCTGCATTCTTTCTTAAGCTCCCTTAGTTTGGAAGAAAACCAAGGTGCTGTTTTTGGTGCAGATTTTTTATAGAGGGATCTGAATGGGGCAAGCGAGTCCAGGGAATTGGTAATCCAAAGGTTGAAATTTTTATTTGCCTTTTCCGGGTCTGGGCTAGGGGGCAGTGCAGTATTCTCCAATAGATTGGACCAGGAACTGGCCGAGAGATTGGACCATTTCCTTACTTGAACTTTGGTGGAGGTCTTGGGGAGAATGTTGGTTAGGATATTCCAAGTGAAAGGGATTAGGAGGTGGTCGGTCCGGGAAAGGGGAATGGGGGAGTCGACCTGAAGGTTCTGTCCATTGCTCAGAATGGGGTCCAGGAGATGCCCTTTTGTATGAGTAGGTGCGAAGCCTCTCTGAGTGATTTGTAGAGCTGAGAGGCTCGACAGGAGCTCTTTAGTCATGTTATCTAAGGGGTCATCGAGATGGATGTTAATGTCTCCCAGAATCGTATAGTTGGCAGGAATGAGGGCAAGGTTGGATACAGCGGCGGGGAGAGCCTTGAGGAATTGTCCAGGGGGTCCTGGGGGACGGTAGAGCAAAAGACCGGAAAAGGTGCAGGTAGGTGAGAATTCTAGGGAGAAGTTTAGGTTTTCACAATCAGGAAGATCCTCGATGGAGGATCGACAGTGGAGGTAATCTCTAAAAATGATTGCTAACCTTCCCCCTCTGCCTGTTTTGCGATTGGCCTTTTTGGATCAAGTAGCGAGACGGCAGACTCTGAGGGACAGAAGGATCTACTTCATCAAGGAGCCATGTCTCAGTGAGAAACATTGCATCGGGTTTAAGATCTTCTATTAGCAGAGCAAGTTCCACCGAGTGTTTAGGGAGGGATCGACAATTTAGTAACAGAAATTTAGGGGAGGGGCTAAGGAGGGGGGCCTTTTCTCCGCTGGGGAGGAATACAAAGTTACAGTGCGGGCAGCCACGAGGGTTGTTAACCACCACGAGAGAATGTTGGCAGCAAGAGCTCGTGGGTTCTCTCATGTGATGCAGTGATTGAGCACTATAGGAATGGGTGCCTGCCGGGGGGCTGTCCGGGTTTATGGCCCCAGGTCCCGGTCGGGCGCAGACGGGCTTGCCTTAGGCGCGCCCGCTGCGCGCATCCGCTGCACGTCTCGAAAGGCATCTGCCTTTAAGGTGCGTGGGCCGGGAGCAGCGCGAGCTGATTGGCTGGTTCGGGCTGGGAAGTCGTAAGTCACTTCCGGGGCCCGTTTATGCGTCCCTCCACTCAAACCAAATAATTGACGGTGGACCAGGGACTAATGGACAGGTAGGGAATGTGCAAAGCGCAAATTACAGTACAAAGATAGCTTGCCACACAAATTAAAATTAGCTTGTTTTTTAAAAAAAAGGTTACTTTAAAATAGACGGAGAGAGCCCTCCTGGTGCTCCTCTCGTTACGGTGAGGTGACTGCTTTCCTCACGCGAATCCTTGAAGACTGCCCAGGCACTCCCCAAGTAAGCACTCTATAAACAACAAAGACAGGCAGTAGAAACTGAGTACTTGAGGCGCTGTAGAAACAGCATGCAGTACTTTGAGCTGCGGTTGGAAATCAGTTAGAGTAGATACAGCTACAGAACAGTCTTGAGTTGTACCTCGAAACAGACGCTGTAGGGACAGCAGGAACAGAGTTCTTGGAACGCTGTAGGGACAGCAAGAACAGACCTTTTGAGATGCTGTGGGAACGGCAGGAAGAGACTTGAGCTGCGTAGAGACTGGAACTGGCACTTCTGCGTAGAGGGCGACCAATGGGAGGTCACTGGTGGGGCTGAAATGTGCCAGTAGTTGAGTAAGTGCAGCTGTAGTTAAAGGAGTTTCTTTAACTTGACAGGAGGTTACCAGATGCTTCACACTTGCAGATGGAGGTCTTGAAAGGTACACACATTTGGTTCTTTGAGGTCCTCATCGCCATAAAATTGTGGTAATCAAGTCCACGCAGGTAGATGTGGTTCAAGATGATGTATTTAGGTTAGTTACAAGATCAGTAATACAGCCCCACCAGGAGCACCCAGAATGGTGCTCAGCCCTTATCCAAGTGTGGTTTTCATACAGCAACATTCCATGTTACATCATCTTTACAGGGTTCCACTGGTGGAGAGATGGACACAAAACAACATAGCTAGGATATAACAAAACCTTTACCTCCAGTTCATGGGGTGACACAGCTGATTGATGATTATTTCCTAATCTGATAGTTGAGAGAACGAAGAAGAGGTATTTGAAGGTGCACTGCTGAAGAGTTGCCGACCAGTAGGTAATATCAAAGAAGACTTCAATGTATGATCCTTATCTTGCAACCCACACCTCCTATATAGATCTAAATCTCAGTCTGGCAAAGTAAAGTCCTCATCTAATGTTCCTAAGTCTGTTCTTTAAGAATGACCCTCATGGGATGCTAGTGATAAGTTGTCTGCTACAATAGAAGCTGATAGTGATGAATCAGTGACCAGGCTTAAAGGAGAGGAGTGCATAGGGGTGTGTGTAAGGGTCATACTTTGTAGATCATGTTCTTCTGTTTTCAGAGGGCCCATATTGTGGAATGGTGTTACATTTTCCTCCTCATGGGGCTTTGCTTTTGGAACAACCCCCACAGAGATTGACCCGCCTAAGCTTTTGGACTGTGTAGCATCATTTTGCCCCAGAAAAGAGTTTGCATTATCTTTCAGACCTTCTTGAGTTATCTTCTCTTTTTTCCACAGAATATGAATATTGCCCTTTAGGGCAGTGACTAAGAAATTTCTAATCCATAATGGAGTGGATTTAGTTTTTATACACATCCTCCTAAATAGCAGGCGCCAGATCTCAGTTTCTTTGCGGTGATTATGCTCCTCCAACACCTCAAGTGCAGTTTCAATGTTTAAGGGGATTTGGAGCACCCTGCTGACATGTCACAGCTGAATTACCTCATGCATCATGGTCGATGTGGTTCAGTGTTACTCGCTTCACACACAGTTCTCACAGTTTGTTGGCCAGTGCCAGTACCAGTATTCTTTTCAAGTGTATCCCCAGACACGTGTTTCTAGATTCCTCTTTCATCAGTGGGGAAAATGTTCATAGGTCGCTGGACGTGCTGCCGCAGTTTCCTCAGGGTTAGTGCCACTCTCAGCGCGCAGGTGCTCACAGAGCTCGTCAGCTCACAGCCCACGGGAGCCATCTTAAACAGTCAAAGGGATTTGGAGCACCCTGCTGACACGTCACAGCTGAATTACCTCATGCATCATGGTCGATGTGGTTCAGTGTTACTCGCTTCACACACAGTTCTCACAGTTTGTTGGCCAGTGCCAGTACCAGTATTCTTTTCAAGTGTATCCCCAGACACGTGTTTCTAGATTCCTCTTTCATCAGTGGGGAAAATGTTCATAGGTCGCTGGACGTGCTGCCGCAGTTTCCTCAGGGTTAGTGCCACTCTCAGCGCGCAGGTGCTCAGAGAGCTCGTCAGCTCACGGCCCACGGGAGCCATCTTAAACAGTCAAAGGGATTTGGAGCACCCTGCTGACACGTCACAGCTGAATTACCTCATGCATCATGGTCGATGTGGTTCAGTGTTACTCGCTTCACACACAGTTCTCACAGTTTGTTGGCCAGTGCCAGTACCAGTATTCTTTTCAAGTGTATCCCCAGACACGTGTTTCTAGATTCCTCTTTCATCAGTGGGGAAAATGTTCATAGGTCGCTGGACGTACTGCCGCAGTTTCCTCAGGGTTAGTGCCACTCTCAGCGCGCAGGTGCTCACAGAGCTCGTCCGCTCACAGCCTATGGGAGCCATCTTAAATAGTCAAAGGGATTTGGAGCACCCTGCTGACACGTCACAGCTGAATTACCTCATGCATCATGGTCGATGTGGTTCAGTGTTACTCACTTCACACACAGTTCTCACAGTTTGTTGGCCAGTGCCAGTACCAGTATTCTTTTCAAGTGTATCCCCAGACACGTGTTTCTAAATTCCTCTTTCATCAGTGGGGAAAATGTTCATAGGTCGCTGGACGTGCTGCCGCAGTTTCCTCAGGGTTAGTGCCACTCTCAGCGCGCAGGTGCTCACAGAGCTCGTCAGCTCATGGCCCATGGGAGCCATCTTAAACAGTCAAAGGGATTTGGAGCACCCTGCTGACACGTCACAGCTGAATTACCTCATGCATCATGGTCGATGTGGTTCAGTGTTACTCGCTTCACACACAGTTCTCACAGTTTGTTGGCCAGTGCCAGTACCAGTATTCTTTTCAAGTGTATCCCCAGACACGTGTTTCTAGATTCCTCTTTCATCAGTGGGGAAAATGTTCATAGGTCGCTGGACGTACTGCCGCAGTTTCCTCAGGGTTAGTGCCACTCTCAGCGCGCAGGTGCTCACAGAGCTCGTCAGCTCACGGCCCATGGGAGCCATCTTAAACAGTCAAAGGGATTTGGAGCACCCTGCTGACACGTCACAGCTGAATTACCTCATGCATCATGGTCGATGTGGTTCAGTGTTACTCGCTTCACACACAGTTCTCACAGTTTGTTGGCCAGTGCAAGTACCAGTATTCTTTTCAAGTGTATCCCCAGACACGTGTTTCTAGATTCCTCTTTCATCAGTGGGGAAAATGTTCATAGGTCGCTGGACGTGCTGTCGCAGTTTCCTCAGGGTTAGTGCCACTCTCAGCGCGCAGGTGCTCACAGAGCTCGTCATCTCACGGCCCATGGGAGCCATCTTAAACAGTCAAAGGGATTTGGAGCACCCTGCTGACACGTCACAGCTGAATTACCCCATGCATCATGGTTGATGTGGTTCAGTGTTACTCGCTTCACACACAGTTCTCACAGTTTGTTGGCCAGTGCCAGTACCAGTATTCTTTTCAAGTGTATCCCCAGACACGTGTTTCTAGATTCCTCTTTCATCAGTGGGGAAAATGTTCATAGGTCGCTGAACGTGCTGCCGCAGTTTCCTCAGGGTTAGTGCCACTCTCAGCGCGCAGTTGCTCACAGAGCTCGTCAGCTCACGGCCCATGGGAGCCATCTTAAACAGTCAAAGGGATTTGGAGGACCCTGCTGACACGTCACAGCTGAATTACCTCATGCATCATGGCGATGTGGTTCAGTGTTACTCACTTCACACACAGTTCTCACAGTTTGTTGGCCAGTGCCAGTACCAGTATTCTTTTCAAGTGTATCCCCAGACACGTGTATCTAGATTCCTCTTTCATCAATGGGGAAAATGTTCATAGGTCGCTGGACGTGCTGCCGCAGTTTCCTCAGGGTTAGTGCCACTCTCAGCGCGCAGGTGCTCACAGAGCTCGTCAGCTCAAGGCCCATGGGAACCATCTTAAACAGTCAAAGGGATTTGGAGCACCCTGCTAACACGTCACAGCTGAATTACCTCATGCATCATGGTCGATATGGTTCAGTGTTACTCGCTTCACACACAGTTCTCACAGTTTGTTGGCCAGTGCCAGTACCAGTATTCTTTTCAAGTGTATCCCCAGACACGTGTTTCTAGATTCCTCTTTCATCAGTGGGGAAAATGTTCATAGGTCGCTGGACGTGCTGTCGCAGTTTCCTCAGGGTTAGTGCCACTCTCAGCGCGCAGGTGCTCACAGAGCTCGTCAGCTCACGGCCCATGGGAGCCATCTTAAACAGTCAAAGGGATTTGGAGCGCCCTGCTGACACGTCACAGCTGAATTACCTCATGCATCATGGTCGATGTGGTTCAGTGTTACTCGCTTCACACACAGTTCTCACAGTTTGTTGGCCAGTGCCAGTACCAGTATTCTTTTCAAGTGTATCCCCAGACACGTGTTTCTAGATTCCTCTTTCATCAGTGGGGAAAATGTTCATAAGTCGCTGAACGTGCTGCCGCAGTTTCCTCAGGGTTAGTGCCACTCTCAGCGCCCAGGTGCTCACAGAGCTCGTCAGCTCACGGCCCATGGGAGCCATCTTAAACAGTCAAAGGGATTTGGAGCACCCTGCTGACACGTCACAGCTGAATTACCTCATGCATCATGGCGATGTGGTTCAGTGTTACTCACTTCACACACAGTTCTCACAGTTTGTTGGCCAGTGCCAGTACCAGTATTCTTTTCAAGTGTATCCCCAGACACGTGTTTCTAGATTCCTCTTTCATCAATGGGGAAAATGTTCATAGGTCGCTGGACGTGCTGCTGCAGTTTCCTCAGGGTTAGTGCCACTCTCAGCGCGCAGGTGCTCACAGAGCTCGTCAGCTCACGGCCCATGGGAGCCATCTTAAACAGTCAAAGGGATTTGGAGCACCCTGCTGACACGTCACAGCTAAATTACCTCATGCATCATGGTCGATGTGGTTCAGTGTTACTCGCTTCACACACAGTTCTCACAGTTTGTTGGCCAGTGCCAGTACCAGTATTCTTTTCAAGTGTATCCCCAGACACGTGTTTCTAGATTCCTCTTTCATCAGTGGGGAAAATGTTCATAGGTCGCTGGACGTGCTGTCGCAGTTTCCTCAGGGTTAGTGCCACTCTCAGCGCGCAGGTGCTCACAGAGCTCGTCAGCTCACGGCCCATGGGAGCCATCTTAAACAGTCAAAGGGATTTGGAGCGCCCTGCTGACACGTCACAGCTGAATTACCTCATGCATCATGGTCGATGTGGTTCAGTGTTACTCGCTTCACACACAGTTCTCACAGTTTGTTGGCCAGTGCCAGTACCAGTATTCTTTTCAAGTGTATCCCCAGACACGTGTTTCTAGATTCCTCTTTCATCAGTGGGGAAAATGTTCATAAGTCGCTGAACGTGCTGCCGCAGTTTCCTCAGGGTTAGTGCCACTCTCAGCGCCCAGGTGCTCACAGAGCTCGTCAGCTCACGGCCCATGGGAGCCATCTTAAACAGTCAAAGGGATTTGGAGCACCCTGCTGACACGTCACAGCTGAATTACCTCATGCATCATGGCGATGTGGTTCAGTGTTACTCACTTCACACACAGTTCTCACAGTTTGTTGGCCAGTGCCAGTACCAGTATTCTTTTCAAGTGTATCCCCAGACACGTGTTTCCAGATTCCTCTTTCATCAATGGGGAAAATGTTCATAGGTCGCTGGACGTGCTGCTGCAGTTTCCTCAGGGTTAGTGCCACTCTCAGCGCGCAGGTGCTCACAGAGCTCGTCAGCTCACGGCCCATGGGAGCCATCTTAAACAGTCAAAGGGATTTGGAGCACCCTGCTGACACGTCACAGCTAAATTACCTCATGCATCATGGTCGATGTGGTTCAGTGTTACTCGCTTCACACACAGTTCTCACAGTTTGTTGGCCAGTGCCAGTACCAGTATTCTTTTCAAGTGTATCCCCAGACACGTGTTTCTAGATTCCTCTTTCATCAGTGGGGAAAATGTTCATAGGTCGCTGGACGTGCTGCCGCAGTTTCCTCAGGGTTAGTTCCACTCTCAGCGCGCAGGTGCTCACAGAGCTCGTCAGCTCACGTCCCATGGGAGCAATCTTAAACAGTCAAAGGGATTTGGAGCACCCTGCTGACACGTCACAGCTGAATTACCTCATGCATCATGGTCGATGTGGTTCAGTGTTACTCGCTTCACACACAGTTCTCACAGTTTGTTGGCCAGTGCCAGTACCAATATTCTTTTCAAGTGTATCCCCAGACACGTGTTTCTAGATTCCTCTTTCATCAGTGGGGAAAATGTTCATAGGTCGCTGGACGTGCTGCCGCAGTTTCCTCAGGGTTAGTGCCACTCTCAGCGCGCAGGTGCTCACAGAGCTCGTCAGCTCACGGCCCATGGGAGCCATCTTAAACAGTCAAAGGGATTTGGAGCACCCTGCTGACACGTCACAGCTGAATTACCTCATGCATCATGGTCGATGTGGTTCAGTGTTACTCGCTTCACAAACAGTTCTCACAGTTTGTTGGCCAGTGCCAGTACCAGTATTCTTTTCAAGTGTATCCCCAGACACGTGTTTCTAGATTCCTCTTTCATCAGTGGGGAAAATGTTCATAGGTCGCTGGACGTGCTGACGCAGTTTCCTCAGGGTTAGTGCCACTCAAAGCGCACAGGTGCTCACAGAGCTCGTCAGCTCACGGCCCATGGGAGCCATCTTAAACAGTCAAAGGGATTTGGAGCACCCTGCTGACACGTCACTGCTGAATTACCTCATGCATCATGGTCGATGTGGTTCAGTGTTACTCGCTTCACACACAGTTCTCACATTTTGTTGGCAAGTGCCAGTACCAGTATTCTTTTCAAGTGTATCCCCAGACACGTGTTTCTAGATTCCTCTTTCATCAGTGGGGAAAATTTTCATAGGTAGCTGGACGTGCTGCCGCAGTTTCCTCAGGGTTAGTGCCACTCTCAGCGTGCAGGTGCTCACAGAGCTCGTCAGCTCACGGCCCATGGGAGCCATCTTAAACAGTCAAAGGGATTTGGAGCACCCTGCTGACACATCACAGCTGAATTACCTCATGCATCATGGTTGATGTTGTTCAGTGTTACTCGCTTCACACACAGTTCTCACAGTTTGTTGGCCAGTGCCAGTACCAGTATTCTTTTCAAGTGTATCCCCAGACACGTGTTTCTAGATTCCTCTTTCATCAGTGGGGAAAATGTTCATAGGTCGCTGGACGTGCTGCCGCAGTTTCTTCAGGGTTAGTGCCACTCTCAGCGCGCAGGTGCTCACAGAGCTCGTCAGCTCACGGCCCATGGGAGCCATCTTGAACAGTCAGGATGTCCCGAAACCCAGGCCATGTCCCGGGTCTAGAGATCGGGGGAACAACAAGTATCTACTTGCACCTACATAGGTGAACCACTTACGAACTTTCAGTAATTCTTCGAACTTCAGGCACTGCACATACCAGAGTGCTTAGGGGCGACCCGGAGGAGGGGCTAGCGGTGTGCGGTCCATTGCTGTTTTTTCTACAAAAGGGATTTGGAGCACCCTGCTGACACGTCACAGCTGAATTACCTCATGCATCATGGTCGATGTGGTTCAGTGTTACTCGCTTCACACACAGTTCTCACAGTTTGTTGGCCAGTGCAAGTACCAGTATTCTTTTCATGTGTATCCCCAGACACGTGTTTCTAGATTCCTCTTTCATCAGTGGGGAAAATGGTCATAGGTCGCTGGACGTGCTGTCGCAGTTTCCTCAGGGTTAGTGCCACTCTCAGCGCGCAGGTGCTCAGAGAGCTCGTCATCTCACATCCCATGGGAGCCATCTTAAACAGTCAAAGGGATTTGGAGCACCCTGCTGACACGTCACAGCTGAATTACCTCATGCATCATGGTCGATGTGGTTCAGTGTTACTCGCTTTACACACAGTTCTCACAGTTTGTTGGCCAGTGCCAGTACCAGTATTCTTTTCAAGTGTATCCCCAGACACGTGTTTCTAGATTCCTCTTTCATCAGTGGGGAAAATGTTCATAGGTCGCTGGACGTGCTGCCGTAGTTTCCTCAGGGTTTGTGCCACTCTCAGCGCGCAGGTGCTCACAGAGCTCGTCAGCTCATGGCCCATGGGAGCCATCTTAAACTGTCAATGGGATTTGGAGCACCCTGCTGACACGTCACAGCTGAATTACCTCATGCATCATGGTCGATGTGGTTCAGTGTTACTTGCTTCACACACAGTTCTCACAGTTTGTTGGCCAGTGCCAGTACCAGTATTCTTTTCAAGTGTATCCCCAGACACGTGTTTCTAGATTCCTCTTTCATCAATGGGGAAAATGTTCATAGGTCGCTGGACGTGCTGCTGCAGTTTCCTCAGGGTTAGTGCCACTCTCAGCGCGCAGGTGCTCACAGAGCTCGTCAGCTCACGGCCCATGGGAGCCATCTTAAACAGTCAAAGGGATTTGGAGCACCCTGCTGACACGTCACAGCTAAATTACCTCATGCATCATGGTCGATGTGGTTCAGTGTTACTCGCTTCACACACAGTTCTCACAGTTTGTTGGCCAGTGCCAGTACCAGTATTCTTTTCAAGTGTATCCCCAGACACGTGTTTCTAGATTCCTCTTTCATCAGTGGGGAAAATGTTCATAGGTCGCTGGACGTGCTGCCGCAGTTTCCTCAGGGTTAGTTCCACTCTCAGCGCGCAGGTGCTCACAGAGCTCGTCAGCTCACGTCCCATGGGAGCAATCTTAAACAGTCAAAGGGATTTGGAGCACCCTGCTGACACGTCACAGCTGAATTACCTCATGCATCATGGTCGATGTGGTTCAGTGTTACTCGCTTCACACACAGTTCTCACAGTTTGTTGGCCAGTGCCAGTACCAGTATTCTTTTCAAGTGTATCCCCAGACACGTGTTTCTAGATTCCTCTTTCATCAGTGTGGAAAATGTTCATAGGTCGCTGGACGTGCTGCCGCAGTTTCCTCAGGGTTAGTGCCACTCTCAGCGCGCAGGTGCTCACAGAGCTCGTCAGCTCACGGCCCATGGGAGCCATCTTAAACAGTCAAAGGGATTTGGAGCACCCTGCTGACACGTCACAGCTGAATTACCTCATGCATCATGGTCGATGTGGTTCAGTGTTACTCGCTTCACAAACAGTTCTCACAGTTTGTTGGCCAGTGCCAGTACCAGTATTCTTTTCAAGTGTATCCCCAGACACGTGTTTCTAGATTCCTCTTTCATCAGTGGGGAAAATGTTCATAGGTCGCTGGACGTGCTGACGCAGTTTCCTCAGGGTTAGTGCCACTCTCAGCGCGCAGGTGCTCACAGAGCTCGTCAGCTCACGGCCCATGGGAGCCATCTTAAACAGTCAAAGGGATTTGGAGCACCCTGCTGACACGTCACTGCTGAATTACCTCATGCATCATGGTCGATGTGGTTCAGTGTTACTCGCTTCACACACAGTTCTCACATTTTGTTGGCAAGTGCCAGTACCAGTATTCTTTTCAAGTGTATCCCCAGACACGTGTTTCTAGATTCCTCTTTCATCAGTGGGGAAAATTTTCATAGGTAGCTGGACGTGCTGCCGCAGTTTCCTCAGGGTTAGTGCCACTCTCAGCGCGCAGGTGCTCACAGAGCTCGTCAGCTCACGGCCCATGGGAGCCATCTTAAACAGTCAAAGGGATTTGGAGCACCCTGCTGACACATCACAGCTGAATTACCTCATGCATCATGGTCGATGTGGTTCAGTGTTACTCGCTTCACACACAGTTCTCACAGTTTGTTGGCCAGTGCCAGTACCAGTATTCTTTTCAAGTGTATCCCCAGACACGTGTTTCTAGATTCCTCTTTCATCAGTGGGGAAAATGTTCATAGGTCGCTGGACGTGCTGCCGCAGTTTCTTCAGGGTTAGTGCCACTCTCAGCGCGCAGGTGCTCACAGAGCTCGTCAGCTCACGGCCCATGGGAGCCATCTTAAACAGTCAGGATGTCCCGAAACCCAGGCCATGTCCCGGGTCTAGAGATCGGGGGAACAACAAGTATCTACTTGCACCTACATAGGTGAACCACTTACGAACTTTCAGTAATTCTTCGAACTTCAGGCACTGCACATACCAGAGTGCTTAGGGGCGACCCGGAGGAGGGGCTAGCGGTGTGTGGTCCATTGCTGTTTTTTCTACAAAAGGGATTTGGAGCACCCTGCTGACACGTCACAGCTGAATTACCTCATGCATCATGGTCGATGTGGTTCAGTGTTACTCGCTTCACACACAGTTCTCACAGTTTGTTGGCCAGTGCAAGTACCAGTATTCTTTTCAAGTGTATCCCCAGACACGTGTTTCTAGATTCCTCTTTCATCAGTGGGGAAAATGGTCATAGGTCGCTGGACGTGCTGTCGCAGTTTCCTCAGGGTTAGTGCCACTCTCAGCGCGCAGGTGCTCAGAGAGCTCGTCATCTCACATCCCATGGGAGCCATCTTAAACAGTCAAAGGGATTTGGAGCACCCTGCTGACACGTCACAGCTGAATTACCTCATGCATCATGGTCGATGTGGTTCAGTGTTACTCGCTTCACACACAGTTCTCACAGTTTGTTGGCCAGTGCCAGTACCAGTATTCTTTTCAAGTGTATCCCCAGACACGTGTTTCTAGATTCCTCTTTCATCAGTGGGGAAAATGTTCATAGGTCGCTGGACGTGCTGCCGTAGTTTCCTCAGGGTTTGTGCCACTCTCAGCGCGCAGGTGCTCACAGAGCTCGTCAGCTCACGGCCCATGGGAGCCATTTTAAACTGTCAATGGGATTTGGAGCACCCTGCTGACACGTCACAGCTGAATTACCTCATGCATCATGGTCGATGTGGTTCAGTGTTACTTGCTTCACACACAGTTCTCACAGTTTGTTGGCCAGTGCCAGTACCAGTATTCTTTTCAAGTGTATCCCCAGACACGTGTTTCTAGATTCCTCTTTCATCAGTGGGGAAAATGTTCATAGGTCGCTGGATGTGCTGCCGCAGTTTCTTCAGGGTTAGTTCCACTCTCAGCACGCAGGTGCTCACAGAGCTCGTCAGCTCACGGCCCATTTGAGCCATCTTAAACAGTCAAAGGGATTTGGAGCGCCCTGCTGACACGTCACAGCTGAATTACCTCATGCATCATGGTCGATGTGGTTCAGTGTTACTCGCTTCACACACAGTTCTCTCAGTTTGTTGGCCAGTGCCAGTACCAGTATTCTTTTCAAGTGTATCCCCAGACACGTGTTTCTAGATTCCTCTTGCATCAGTGGGGAAAATGTTCATAGGCCGCTGGAGGTGCTGCCGCAGTTTCCTCAGGGTTAGTGCCACTCTCAGCACGCAGGTGCTCACAGAGCTCGTCAGCTCACGGCCCATTTGAGCCATCTTAAACAGTCAAAGGGATTTGGAGCGCCCTGCTGACACGTCACAGCTGAATTACCTCATGCATCATGGTCGATGTGGTTCAGTGTTACTCGCTTCACACACAGTTCTCTCAGTTTGTTGGCCAGTGCCAGTACCAGTATTCTTTTCAAGTGTATCCCCAGACACGTGTTTCTAGATTCCTCTTGCATCAGTGGGGAAAATGTTCATAGGTCGCTGGACGTGCTGCCGCAGTTTCTTCAGGGTTAGTTCCACTCTCAGCGCGCAGGTGCTCACAGAGCTCGTCAGCTCACGGCCCATGGGAGCCATCTTAAACAGTCAAAGGGATTTGGAGCACCCTGCTGACACGTCACAGCTGAATTACCTCATGCATCATGGTCGATGTGGTTCAGTGTTACTCGCTTCACACACAGTTCTCACAGTTTGTTGGCCAGTGCCAGTACCAGTATTCTTTTCAAGTGTATCCCCAGACACGTGTTTCTAGATTCCTCTTTCATCAGTGGGGAAAATGTTCATAGGTCGCTGGACGTGCTGCCGCAGTTTCCTCAGGGTTAGTGCCACTCTCAGCGCGCAGGTGCTCACAGAGCTCGTCAGCTCACGGGCCATGAGAGCCTTCTTAAACTGTGAAAGGTATTTGGAGCACCCTGCTGAAACGTCACCGCTGAATTTCCTCATGCAACATGGTCGATGTGGTTCAGTGTTACTCGCTTCACACACAGTTCTCACAGTTTGTTGGCCAGTGCCAGTACCAGTATTCTTTTCAAGTGTATCCCCAGACACGTGTTTCTAGATTCCTCTTTCATCAGTGGGGAAAAGGTTCATAGGTCGCTGGACGTGCTGCCGCAGTTTCTTCAGGGTTAGTGCCACTCGCAGCGCGCAGGTACTCACAGAGCTCGTCAGCTCACGGCCCATGGGAGCCATCTTAAACAGTCAAAGGGATTTGGAGCGCCCTGCTGACACGTCACAGCTGAATTACCTCATGCATCATGGTCGATGTTGTTCAGTGTTACTCGCTTCACACACAGTTCTCACAATTTGTTGGCCAGTGCCAGTACCAGTATTCTTTTCAAGTGTATCCCCAGACACGTGTTTCTAGATTCCTCTTTCATCAGTGGGGAAAATGTTCATAGGTCGCTGAACGTGCTGCCGCAGTTTCCTCAGGGTTAGTGCAACTCTCAGCGCCCAGGTGCTCACAGAGCTCGTCAGCTCACGGCCCATGGGAGCCATCTTAAACAGTCAAAGGGATTTGGAGCACCCTGCTGACACGTCACAGCTGAATTACCTCATGCATCATGGCGATGTGGTTCAGTGTTACTCACTTCACACACAGTTCTCACAGTTTGTTGGCCAGTGCCAGTACCAGTATTCTTTTCAAGTGTATCCCCAGACACGTGTTTCTAGATTCCTCTTTCATCAATGGGGAAAATGTTCATAGGTCGCTGGACGTGCTGCTGCAGTTTCCTCAGGGTTAGTGCCACTCTCAGCGCGCAGGTGCTCACAGAGCTCGTCAGCTCACGGCCCATGGGAGCCATCTTAAACAGTCAAAGGGAATTGGAGCACCCTGCTGACACGTCACAGCTAAATTACCTCATGCATCATGGTCGATGTGGTTCAGTGTTACTCGCTTCACACACAGTTCTCACAGTTTGTTGGCCAGTGCCAGTACCAGTATTCTTTTCAAGTGTATCCCCAGACACGTGTTTCTAGATTCCTCTTTCATCAGTGGGGAAAATGTTCATAGGTCGCTGGACGTGCTGCCGCAGTTTCCTCAGGGTTAGTTCCACTCTCAGCGCGCAGGTGCTCACAGAGCTCGTCAGCTCACGTCCCATGGGAGCAATCTTAAACAGTCAAAGGGATTTGGAGCACCCTGCTGACACGTCACAGCTGAATTACCTCATGCATCATGGTCGATGTGGTTCAGTGTTACTCGCTTCACACACAGTTCTCACAGTTTGTTGGCCAGTGCCAGTACCAGTATTCTTTTCAAGTGTATCCCCAGACACGTCTTTCTAGATTCCTCTTTCATCAGTGGGGAAAATGTTCATAGGTCACTGGACGTGCTGCCGCAGTTTCCTCAGGGTTAGTGCCACTCTCAGCGCGCAGGTGCTCACAGAGCTCGTCAGCTCACGGCCCATGGGAGCCATCTTAAACAGTCAAAGGGATTTGGAGCACCCTGCTGACACGTCACAGCTGAATTACCTCATGCATCATGGTCGATGTGGTTCAGTGTTACTCGCTTCACACACAGTTCTCACAGTTTGTTGGCCAGTGCCAGTACCAGTATTCTTTTCAAGTGTATCCCCAGACACCTGTTTCTAGATTCCTCTTTCATCAGTGGGGAAAATGTTCATAGGTCGCTGGACGTGCTGCCGCAGTTTCCTCAGGGTTAGTGCCACTCTCAGCGCGCAGGTGCTCACAGAGCTCGTCAGCTCACGGCCCATGGGAGCCATCTTAAACAGTCAAAGGGATTTGGAGCACCCTGCTGACACGTCACAGCTGAATTACCTCATGCATCATGGTCGATGTGGTTCAGTGTTACTCGCTTCACACACAGTTCTCACAGTTTGTTGGCCAGTGCCAGTACCAGTATTCTTTTCAAGTGTATCTCCAGACACGTGTTTCTAGATTCCTCTTTCATCAGTGGGGAAAATGTTCATAGGTCGCTGGACGTGCTGCCGCAGTTTCCTCAGGGTTAGTGCCACTCTCAGCGCGCAGGTGCTCACAGAGCTCGTCAGCTCACGGCCCATGGGAGCCATCTTAAACAGTCAAAGGGATTTGGAGCACCCTGCTGACACGTCACAGCTGAATTACCTCATGCATCATGGTCGATGTGGTTCAGTGTTACTCGCTTCACACACAGTTCTCACAGTTTGTTGGCCAGTGCCAGTACCAGTATTCTTTTCAAGTGTATCCTCAGACACGTGTTTCTAGATTCCTCTTTCATCAGTGGGGAAAATGTTCATAGGTCGCTGGACGTGCTGACGCAGTTTCCTCAGGGTTAGTGCCACTCTCAGCGCGCAGGTGCTCACAGAGCTCGTCAGCTCACGGCCCATGGGAGCCATCTTAAACAGTCAAAGGGATTTGGAGTGCCCTGCTGACACGTCACAGCTGAATTACCTCATGCATCATGGTCGATGTTGTTCAGTGTTACTCGCTTCACACACAGTTCTCACAGTTTGTTGGCCAGGGCCAGTACCAGTATTCTTTTCAAGTGTATCCCCAGACACGTGTTTCTAGATTCCTCTTTCATCAGTGGGGAAAATGTTCATAGGTCGCTGGACGTGCTGACACAGTTTCCTCAGGGTTAGTGCCACTCAAAGCGCGCAGATGCTCACAGAGCTCGTCAGCTCACGGCCCATGGGAGCCATCTTAAACAGTCAAAGGGATTTGGAGCACCCTGCTGACACATCACAGCTGAATTACCTCATGCATCATGGTCGATGTGGTTCAGTGATACTCGCTTCACACACAGTTCTCACAGTTTGTTGGCCAGTGCTAGTACCAGTATTCTTTTCAAGTGTATCCCCAGACACGTGTTTCTAGATTCCTCTTTCATCAGTGGGGAAAATTTTCATAGGTCGCTGGACGTGCTGCCGCAGTTTCCTCAGGGTTAGTGCCACTCTCAGCGCGCAGGTGCTCACAGAGCTCATCAGCTCACGGCCCATGGGAGCCATCTTAAAAAGTCAAAGGGATTTGGAGCACCCTGCTGACACGTCACAGCTGAATTACCTCATGCATCATGGTCGATGTGGTTCAGTGTTACTCGCTTCACACACAGTTCTCACAGTTTGTTGGCCAGTGCCAGTACCAGTATTCTTTTCAAGTGTATCCCCAGACACGTCTTTCTAGATTCCTCTTTCATCAGTGGGGAAAATGTTCATAGGTCGCTGGACGTGCTGCCGCAGTTTCCTCAGGGTTAGTGCCACTCTCAGCGCGCAGGTGCTCACAGAGCTCGTCAGCTCACGGCCCATGGGAGCCATCTTAAACAGTCAAAGGGATTTGGAGCACCCTGCTGACACATCACAGCTGAATTACCTCATGCATCATGGTCGATGTGGTTCAGTGTTACTCGCTTCACACACAGTTCTCACAGTTTGTTGGCCAGTGCAAGTACCAGTATTCTTTTCAAGTGTATCCCCAGACACGTGTTTCTAGATTCCTCTTTCATCAGTGGGGAAAATGTTCATAGGTCGCTGGACGTGCTGTCGCAGTTTCCTCAGGGTTAGTGCCACTCTCAGCGCGCAGGTGCTCACAGAGCTCGTCATCTCACGGCCCATGGGAGCTATCTTAAACAGTCAAAGGGATTTGGAGCACCCTGCTGACACGTCACAGCTGAATTACCTCATGCATCATGGTCGATGTGGTTCAGTGTTACTCGCTTCACACACAGTTCTCACAGTTTGTTGGCCAGTGCCAGTACCAGTATTCTTTTCAAGTGTATCCCCAGACACGTCTTTCTAGATTCCTCTTTCATCAGTGGGGAAAATGTTCATAGGTCGCTGGACGTGCTGCCGCAGTTTCCTCAGGGTTAGTGCCACTCTCAGCGCGCAGGTGCTCACAGAGCTCGTCAGCTCACGGCCCATGGGAGCCATCTTAAACAGTCAAAGGGATTTGGAGCACCCTGCTGACACATCACAGCTGAATTACCTCATGCATCATGGTCGATGTGGTTCAGTGTTACTCGCTTCACACACAGTTCTCACAGTTTGTTGGCCAGTGCAAGTACCAGTATTCTTTTCAAGTGTATTCCCAGACACGTGTTTCTAGATTCCTCTTTCATCAGTGGGGAAAATGTTCATAGGTCGCTGGACGTGCTGTCGCAGTTTCCTCAGGGTTAGTGCCACTCTCAGCGCGCAGGTGCTCACAGAGCTCGTCATCTCACGGCCCATGGGAGCTATCTTAAACAGTCAAAGGGATTTGGAGCACCCTGCTGACACGTCACAGCTGAATTACCTCATGCATCATGGTCGATGTGGTTCAGTGTTAATCGCTTCACACACAGTTCTCACAGTTTGTTGGCCAGTGCCAGTACCAGTATTCTTTTCAAGTGTATCCCCAGACACGTGTTTCTAGATTCCTCTTTCATCAGTGGGGAAAATGTTCATAGGCCGCTGGACGTGCTGCCACAGTTTCCTCAGGGTTAGTGCCACTCTCAGCACGCAGGTGCACACAGAGCTCGTCAGCTCACGGCCCATTTGAGCCATCTTAAACAGTCAAAGGGATTTGGAGCACCCTGCTGACACGTCACAGCTGAATTACCTCATGCATCATGGTCGATGTGGTTCAGTGTTACTCGCTTCACACACAGTTCTCACAGTTTGTTGGCCAGTGCCAGTACCAGTATTCTTTTCAAGTGTATCCCCAGACACGTCTTTCTAGATTCCTCTTTCATCAGTGGGGAAAATGTTCATAGGTCGCTGGACGTGCTGCCGCAGTTTCCTCAGGGTTAGTGCCACTCTCAGCGCGCAGGTGCTCACAGAGCTCGTCAGCTCACGGCCCATGGGAGCCATCTTAAACAGTCAAAGGGATTTGGAGCACCCTGCTGACACATCACAGCTGAATTACCTCATGCATCATGGTCGATGTGGTTCAGTGTTACTCGCTTCACACACAGTTCTCACAGTTTGTTGGCCAGTGCAAGTACCAGTATTCTTTTCAAGTGTATTCCCAGACACGTGTTTCTAGATTCCTCTTTCATCAGTGGGGAAAATGTTCATAGGTCGCTGGACGTGCTGTCGCAGTTTCCTCAGGGTTAGTGCCACTCTCAGCGCGCAGGTGCTCACAGAGCTCGTCAGCTCACGGCCCATGAGAGCCATCTTAAACAGTCAAAGGTATTTGGAGCACCTTGCTGACACGTCACCGCTGAATTACCTCATGCATCATGGTCGATGTGGTTCAGTGTTACTCGCTTCACACACAGTTCTCACAGTTTGTTGGCCAGTGCCAATACCAGTATTCTTTTCAAGTGTATCCCCAGACACGTGTTTCTAGATTCCTCTTTCATCAGTGGGGAAAATTTTCATAGGTCGCTGGACGTGCTGCCGCAGTTTCCTCAGGGTTAGTGCCACTCTCAGCGCGCAGGTGCTCACAGAGCTCGTCAGCTCACGGCCCATGGGAGCCATCTTAAACAGTCAAAGAGATTTGGAGCACCCTGCTGACACGTCACAGCTGAATTACCTCATGCATCATGGTCGATGTGGTTCAGTGTTACTCGCTTCACACACAGTTCTCACAGTTTGTTGGCCAGTGCCAGTACCAGTATTCTTTTCAAGTGTATCCCCAGACACGTGTTTCTAGATTCCTCTTTCATCAGTGGGGAAAATGTTCATAGGTCGCTGGACGTGCTGCCGCAGTTTCCTCAGGGTTAGTGCCACTGTCAGCGCGCAGGTGCTCACAGAGCTCGTCATCTCACGGCCCATGGGAGCTATCTTAAACAGTCAAAGGTATTTGGAGCACCCTGCTGACACGTCACAGCTGAATTACCTCATGCATCATGGTCGATGTGGTTCAGTGTTACTCGCTTCACACACAGTTCTCACAGTTTGTTGGCCAGTGCCAGTACCAGTATTCTTTTCAAGTGTATCCCCAGACATGTGTTTCTAGATTCCTCTTTCATCAGTGGGGAAAATGTTCATAGGTCGCTGGATGTGCTGCCGCAGTTTCCTCAGGGTTAGTGCCACTCTCAGCGCGCAGGTGCTCACAGAGCTCATCAGCTCACGGCCCATGGGAGCCATCTTAAACAGTCAAAGAGATTTGGAGCACCCTGCTGACACGTCACAGCTGAATTACCTCATGCATCATGGTCGATGTGGTTCAGTGTTAATCGCTTCACACACAGTTCTCACAGTTTGTTGGCCAGTGCCAGTACCAGTATTCTTTTCAAGTGTATCCCCAGATACGTGTTTCTAGATTCCTCTTTCATCAGTGGGGAAAATGTTCATAGGCCGCTGGACGTGCTGCCGCAGTTTCCTCAGGGTTAGTGCCACTCTCAGCACGCAGGTGCTCACAGAGCTCGTCAGCTCACGGCCCATTTGAGCCATCTTAAACAGTCAAAGGGATTTGGAGCACCCTGCTGACACGTCACAGCTGAATTACCTCATGCATCATGGTCGATGTGGTTCAGTGTTACTCGCTTCACACACAGTTCTCACAGTTTGTTGGCCAGTGCCAGTACCAGTATTCTTTTCAAGTGTATCCCCAGACACGTGTTTCTAGATTCCTCTTTCATCAGTGGGGAAAATGTTCATAGGTCGCTGGACGTGCTGCCGCAGTTTCCTCAGGGTTAGTGCCACTCTCAGCGCGCAGGTGCTCACAGAGCTCGTCAGCTCACGGCCCATGAGAGCCATCTTAAACAGTCAAAGGTATTTGGAGCACCTTGCTGACACGTCACCGCTGAATTACCTCATGCAGCATGGTCGATGTGGTTCAGTGTTACTCGCTTCACACACAGTTCTCACAGTTTGTTGGCCAGTGCCAGTACCAGTATTCTTTTCAAGTGTATCCCCAGACACGTGTTTCTAGATTCCTCTTTCATCAGTGGGGAACATTTTCATAGGTCGCTGGACGTGCTGCCGCAGTTTCCTCAGGGTTAGTGCCACTCTCAGCGCGCAGGTGCTCACAGAGCTCATCAGCTCACGGCCCATGGGAGCCATCTTAAACAGTCAAAGAGATTTGGAGCACCCTGCTGACACGTCACAGCTGAATTACCTCATGCATCATGGTCGATGTGGTTCAGTGTTACTCGCTTCACACACAGTTCTCACAGTTTGTTGGCCAGTGCCAGTACCAGTATTCTTTTCAAGTGTATCCCCAGACACGTGTTTCTAGATTCCTCTTTCATCAGTGGGGAAAATGTTCATAGGTCGCTGGACGTGCTGCCGCAGTTTCCTCAGGGTTAGTGCCACTCTCAGCGCGCAGGTGCTCACAGAGCTCGTCAGCTCACGGCCCGTGGGAGCCATCTTAAACAGTCAAAGGGATTTGGAGCACCCTGCTAACACGTCACAGCTGAATGACCTCATGCATCATGGTCGATGTGGTTCAGTGTTACTCGCTTCACACACAGTTCTTACAGTTTGTTGGCCAGTGCCAGTACCAGTATTCTTTTCAAGTGTATCCCCAGACACGTGTTTCTAGATTCCTCTTTCATCAGTGGGGAAAATGTTCATAGGTCGCTGGACGTGCTGTCGCAGTTTCCTCAGGGTTAGTGCCACTCTCAGCGCGCAGGTGCTCACAGGGCTCGTCATCTCACGGCCCATGGGAGCTATCTTAAACAGTCAAAGGGATTTGGAGCACCCTGCTGACACGTCACAGCTGAATTACCTCATGCATCATGGTGGATGTGGTTCAGTGTTACTCGCTTCACACACAGTTCTCACAGTTTGTTGGCCAGTGCCAGTACCAGTATTCTTTTCAAGTGTATCCCCAGACACGTGTTTCTAGATTCCTCTTTCATCAGTGGGGAAAATGTTCATAGGTCGCTGGACGTGCTGCCGTAGTTTCCTCAGGGTTTGTGACACTCTCGGCGCGCAGGTGCTCACAGAGCTCGTCAGCTCACGGCCCATGGGAGCCTTCTTAAACAGTCAAAGGGATTTGGAGCACCCTGCTGACACGTCACAGCTGAATTACCTCATGCATCATGGTCGATGTGATTCAGTGTTACTTGCTTCACACACAGTTCTCACAGTTTGTTGGCCAGTGCCAGTACCAGTATTCTTTTCAAGTGTATCCCCAGACACGTGTTTCTAGATTCCTCTTTCATCAGTGGGGAAAAAGTTCATAGGTCGCTGGATGTGCTGCCGCAGTTTCCTCAGGGTTAGTGCCACTCTCAGCGCGCAGGTGCTCACAGAGCTCATCAGCTCACGGCCCATGGGAGCCATCTTAAACAGTCAAAGAGATTTGGAGCACCCTGCTGACACGTCACAGCTGAATTACCTCATGCATCATGGTCGATGTGGTTCAGTGTTAATCGCTTCACACACAGTTCTCACAGTTTGTTGGCCAGTGCCAGTACCAGTATTCTTTTCAAGTGTATCCCCAGACACGTGTTTCTAGATTCCTCTTTCATCAGTGGGGAAAATGTTCATAGGCCGCTGGACGTGCTGCCGCAGTTTCCTCAGGGTTAGTGCCACTCTCAGCACGCAGGTGCTCACAGAGCTCGTCAGCTCACGGCCCATTTGAGCCATCTTAAACAGTCAAAGGGATTTGGAGCACCCTGCTGACACGTCACAGCTGAATTACCTCATGCATCATGGTCGATGTGGTTCAGTGTTACTCGCTTCACACACAGTTCTCACAGTTTGTTGGCCAGTGCCAGTACCAGTATTCTTTTCAAGTGTATCCCCAGACACGTGTTTCTAGATTCCTCTTTCATCAGTGGGGAAAATGTTCATAGGTCGCTGGACGTGCTGCCGCAGTTTCCTCAGGGTTAGTGCCACTCTCAGCGCGCAGGTGCTCACAGAGCTCGTCAGCTCACGGCCCATGAGAGCCATCTTAAACAGTCAAAGGTATTTGGAGCACCTTGCTGACACGTCACCGTTGAATTACCTCATGCATCATGGTCGATGTGGTTCAGAGTTACTCGCTTCGCACACAGTTCTCACAGTTTGTTGGCCAGTACCAGTATTCTTTTCAAGTGTATCCCCAGACACGTGTTTCTAGATTCCTCTTTCATCAGTGGGGAAAAGGTTCATAGGTCGCTGGACGTGCTGCCGCAGTTTCCTCAGGGTTAGTGCCACTCTCAGCGCGCAGGTGCTCACAGAGCTCGTCAGCTCACGGCCCATGAGAGCCATCTTAAACAGTCAAAGGGATTTGGAGCGCCCTGCTGACACGTCACAGCTGAATTACCTCATGCATCATGGTCGATGTTGTTCAGTGTTACTCGCTTCACACAAAGTTCTCACAGTTTGTTGGCCAGTGCCAGTACCAGTATTCTTTTCAAGTGTATCCCCAGACACGTGTTTCTAGATTCCTCTTTCATCAGTGGGGAAAATTTTCATAGGTCGCTGGACGTGCTGCCGCAGTTTCCTCAGGGTTAGTGCCACTCTCAGCGCGCAGGTGCTCACAGAGCTCGTCAGCTCACGGCCCATGGGAGCCATCTTAAACAGTCAAAGAGATTTGGAGCACCCTGCTGACACGTCACAGCTGAATTACCTCATGCATCATGGTCGATGTGGTTCAGTGTTACTCGCTTCACACACAGTTCTCACAGTTTGTTGGCCAGTGCCAGTACCAGTATTCTTTTCAAGTGTATCCCCAGACACGTGTTTCTAGATTCCTCTTTCATCAGTGGGGAAAATGTTCATAGGTCGCTGGACGTGCTGCCGCAGTTTCCTCAGGGTTAGTGCCACTCTCAGCGCGCAGGTGCTCACAGAGCTCGTCAGCTCATGGCCCGTGGGAGCCATCTTAAACAGTCAAAGGGATTTGGAGCACCCTGCTGACACGTCACAGCTGAATGACCTCATGCATCATGGTCGATGTGGCTCAGTGTTACTCGCTTCACACACAGTTCTCACAGTTTGTTGGCCAGTGCCAGTACCAGTATTATTTTCAAGTGTATCCCCAGACACGTGTTTCTAGATTCCTCTTTCATCAGTGGGGAAAATGTTCATAGGTCGCTGGACGTGCTGCCGTAGTTTCCTCAGGGTTTGTGACACTCTCAGCGCGCAGGTGCTCACAGAGCTCGTCAGCTCACGGCCCATGGGAGCCTTCTTAAACAGTCAAAGGGATTTGGAGCACCCTGCTGACACGTCACAGCTGAATTACCTCATGCATCATGGTCGATGTGGTTCAGTGTTACTTGCTTCACACACAGTTCTCACAGTTTGTTGGCCAGTGCCAGTACCAGTATTCTTTTCAAGTGTATCCCCAGACACGTGTTTCTAGATTCCTCTTTCATCAGTGGGGAAAATGTTCATAGGTCGCTGGATGTGCTGCCGCAGTTTCCTCAGGGTTAGTGCCACTCTCAGCGCGCAGGTGCTCACAGAGCTCATCAGCTCACGGCCCATGGGAGCCATCTTAAACAGTCAAAGAGATTTGGAGCACCCTGCTGACACGTCACAGCTGAATTACCTCATGCATCATGGTCGATGTGGTTCAGTGTTAATCGCTTCACACACAGTTCTCACAGTTTGTTGGCCAGTGCCAGTACCAGTATTCTTTTCAAGTGTATCCCCAGACACGTGTTTCTAGATTCCTCTTTCATCAGTGGGGAAAATGTTCATAGGCCGCTGGACGTGCTGCCGCAGTTTCCTCAGGGTTAGTGCCACTCTCAGCACGCAGGTGCTCACAGAGCTCGTCAGCTCACGGCCCATTTGAGCCATCTTAAACAGTCAAAGGTATTTGGAGCACCTTGCTGACACGTCACCGCTGAATTACCTCATGCATCATGGTCGATGTGGTTCAGTGTTACTCGCTTCACACACAGTTCTCACAGTTTGTTGGCCAGTTCCAGTATTCTTTTCAAGTGTATCCCCAGACACGTGTTTCTAGATTCCTCTTTCATCAGGGGGGGAAAAGGTTCATAGGTCGCTAGACGTGATGCCGCAGTTTCCACAGGGTTAGTGCCACTCTCAGCGCGCAGGTGCTCACAGAGCTCGTCAGCTCACGGCCCATGGGAGCCATCTTAAACAGTCAAAGGGATTTGGAGCACCCTGCTGACACATCACAGCTGAATTACCTCATGCATCATGGTCGATGTGGTTCAGTGTTACTCGCTTCACACACAGTTCTCACAGTTTGTTGGCCAGTGCAAGTACCAGTATTCTTTTCAAGTGTATTCCCAGACACGTGTTTCTAGATTCCTCTTTCATCAGTGGGGAAAATGTTCATAGGTCGCTGGACGTGCTGTCGCAGTTTCCTCAGGGTTAGTGCCACTCTCAGCGCGCAGGTGCTCACAGAGCTCGTCAGCTCACGGCCCATGAGAGCCATCTTAAACAGTCAAAGGTATTTGGAGCACCTTGCTGACACGTCACCGCTGAATTACCTCATGCATCATGGTCGATGTGGTTCAGTGTTACTCGCTTCACACACAGTTCTCACAGTTTGTTGGCCAGTGCCAGTACCAGTATTCTTTTCAAGTGTATCCCCAGACACGTGTTTCTAGATTCCTCTTTCATCAGTGGGGAAAATTTTCATAGGTCGCTGGACGTGCTGCCGCAGTTTCCTCAGGGTTAGTGCCACTCTCAGCGCGCAGGTGCTCACAGAGCTCGTCAGCTCACGGCCCATGGGAGCCATCTTAAACAGTCAAAGAGATTTGGAGCACCCTGCTGACACGTCACAGCTGAATTACCTCATGCATCATGGTCGATGTGGTTAAGTGTTACTCGCTTCACACACAGTTCTCACAGTTTGTTGGCCAGTGCCAGTACCAGTATTCTTTTCAAGTGTATCCCCAGACACGTGTTTCTAGATTCCTCTTTCATCAGTGGGGAAAATGTTCATAGGTCGCTGGACGTGCTGCCGCAGTTTCCTCAGGGTTAGTGCCACTCTCAGCGCGCAGGTGCTCACAGAGCTCGTCATCTCACGGCCCATGGGAGCTATCTTAAACAGTCAAAGGGATTTGGAGCACCCTGCTGACACGTCACAGCTGAATTACCTCATGCATCATGGTCGATGTGGTTCAGTGTTACTCGCTTCACACACAGTTCTCACAGTTTGTTGGCCAGTGCCAGTACCAGTATTCTTTTCAAGTGTATCCCCAGACATGTGTTTCTAGATTCCTCTTTCATCAGTGGGGAAAATGTTCATAGGTCGCTGGATGTGCTGCCGCAGTTTCCTCAGGGTTAGTGCCACTCTCAGCGCGCAGGTGCTCACAGAGCTCATCAGCTCACGGCCCATGGGAGCCATCTTAAACAGTCAAAGAGATTTGGAGCACCCTGCTGACACGTCACAGCTGAATTACCTCATGCATCATGGTCGATGTGGTTCAGTGTTAATCGCTTCACACACAGTTCTCACAGTTTGTTGGCCAGTGCCAGTACCAGTATTCTTTTCAAGTGTATCCCCAGATACGTGTTTCTAGATTCCTCTTTCATCAGTGGGGAAAATGTTCATAGGCCGCTGGACGTGCTGCCGCAGTTTCCTCAGGGTTAGTGCCACTCTCAGCACGCAGGTGCTCACAGAGCTCGTCAGCTCACAGCCCATTTGAGCCATCTTAAACAGTCAAAGGGATTTGGAGCACCCTGCTGACACGTCACAGCTGAATTACCTCATGCATCATGGTCGATGTGGTTCAGTGTTACTCGCTTCACACACAGTTCTCACAGTTTGTTGGCCAGTGCCAGTACCAGTATTCTTTTCAAGTGTATCCCCAGACACGTGTTTCTAGATTCCTCTTTCATCAGTGGGGAAAATGTTCATAGGTCGCTGGACGTGCTGCCGCAGTTTCCTCAGGGTTAGTGCCACTCTCAGCGCGCAGGTGCTCACAGAGCTCGTCAGCTCACGGCCCATGAGAGCCATCTTAAACAGTCAAAGGTATTTGGAGCACCTTGCTGACACGTCACCGCTGAATTACCTCATGCATCATGGTCGATGTGGTTCAGTGTTACTCGCTTCACACACAGTTCTCACAGTTTGTTGGCCAGTGCCAGTAACAGTATTCTTTTCAAGTGTATCCCCAGACACGTGTTTCTAGATTCCTCTTTCATCAGTGGGGAAAATTTTCATAGGTCGCTGGACGTGCTGCCGCAGTTTCCTCAGGGTTAGTGCCACTCTCAGCGCGCAGGTGCTCACAGAGCTCGTCAGCTCACGGCCCATGGGAGCCATCTTAAACAGTCAAAGAGATTTGGAGCACCCTGCTGACACGTCACAGCTGAATTACCTCATGCATCATGGTCGATGTGGTTCAGTGTTACTCGCTTCACACACAGTTCTCACAGTTTGTTGGCCAGTGCCAGTACCAGTACCAGTATTCTTTTCAAGTGTATCCCCAGACACGTGTTTCTAGATTCCTCTTTCATCAGTGGGGAAAATGTTCATAGGTCGCTGGACGTGCTGCCGCAGTTTCCTCAGGGTTAGTGCCACTCTCAGCGCGCAGGTGCTCACAGAGCTCGTCAGCTCACGGCCCGTGGGAGCCATCTTAAACAGTCAAAGGGATTTGGAGCACCCTGCTAACACGTCACAGCTGAATGACCTCATGCATCATGGTCGATGTGGTTCAGTGTTACTCGCTTCACACACAGTTCTTACAGTTTGTTGGCCAGTGCCAGTACCAGTATTCTTTTCAAGTGTATCCCCAGACACGTGTTTCTAGATTCCTCTTTCATCAGTGGAGAAAATGTTCATAGGTCGCTGGACGTGCTGTCGCAGTTTCCTCAGGGTTAGTGCCACTCTCAGCGCGCAGGTGCTCACAGGGCTCGTCATCTCACGGCCCATGGGAGCTATCTTAAACAGTCAAAGGGATTTGGGGCACCCTGCTGACACGTCACAGCTGAATTACCTCATGCATCATGGTGGATGTGGTTCAGTGTTACTCGCTTCACACACAGTTCTCACAGTTTGTTGGCCAGTGCCAGTACCAGTATTCTTTTCAAGTGTATCCCCAGACACGTGTTTCTAGATTCCTCTTTCATCAGTGGGGAAAATGTTCATAGGTCGCTGGACGTGCTGCCGTAGTTTCCTCAGGGTTTGTGACACTCTCGGCGCGCAGGTGCTCACAGAGCTCGTCAGCTCACGGCCCATGGGAGCCTTCTTAAACAGTCAAAGGGATTTGGAGCACCCTGCTGACACGTCACAGCTGAATTACCTCATGCATCATGGTCGATGTGATTCGGTGTTACTTGCTTCACACACAGTTCTCACAGTTTGTTGGCCAGTGCCAGTACCAGTATTCTTTTCAAGTGTATCCCCAGACACGTGTTTCTAGATTCCTCTTTCATCAGTGGGGAAAAAGTTCATAGGTCGCTGGATGTGCTGCCGCAGTTTCCTCAGGGTTAGTGCCACTCTCAGCGCGCAGGTGCTCACAGAGCTCATCAGCTCACGGCCCATGGGAGCCATCTTAAACAGTCAAAGAGATTTGGAGCACCCTGCTGACACGTCACAGCTGAATTACCTCATGCATCATGGTCGATGTGGTTCAGTGTTAATCGCTTCACACACAGTTCTCACAGTTTGTTGGCCAGTGCCAGTACCAGTATTCTTTTCAAGTGTATCCCCAGACACGTGTTTCTAGATTCCTCTTTCATCAGTGGGGAAAATGTTCATAGGCCGCTGGACGTGCTGCCGCAGTTTCCTCAGGGTTAGTGCCACTCTCAGCACGCAGGTGCTCACAGAGCTCGTCAGCTCACGGCCCATTTGAGCCATCTTAAACAGTCAAAGGGATTTGGAGCACCCTGCTGACACGTCACAGCTGAATTACCTCATGCATCATGGTCGATGTGGTTCAGTGTTACTCGCTTCACACACAGTTCTCACAGTTTGTTGGCCAGTGCCAGTACCAGTATTCTTTTCAAGTGTATCCTCAGACACGTGTTTCTAGATTCCTCTTTCATCAGTGGGGAAAATATTCATAGGTCGCTGGACGTGCTGCCGCAGTTTCCTCAGGGTTAGTGCCACTCTCAGCGCGCAGGTGCTCACAGAGCTCGTCAGCTCACGGCCCATGAGAGCCATCTTAAACAGTCAAAGGTATTTGGAGCACCTTGCTGACACGTCACCGTTGAATTACCTCATGCATCATGGTCGATGTGGTTCAGTGTTACTCGCTTCGCACACAGTTCTCACAGTTTGTTGGCCAGTACCAGTATTCTTTTAAAGTGTATCCCCAGACACGTGTTTCTAGATTCCTCTTTCATCAGTGGGGAAAAGGTTCATAGGTCGCTGGACGTGCTGCCGCAGTTTCCTCAGGGTTAGTGCCACTCTCAGCGCGCAGGTGCTCACAGAGCTCGTCAGCTCACGGCCCATGAGAGCCATCTTAAACAGTCAAAGGGATTTGGAGCGCCCTGCTGACACGTCACAGCTGAATTACCTCATGCATCATGGTCGATGTTGTTCAGTGTTACTCGCTTCACACAAAGTTCTCACAGTTTGTTGGCCAGTGCCAGTACCAGTATTCTTTTCAAGTGTATCCCCAGACACGTGTTTCTAGATTCCTCTTTCATCAGTGGGGAAAATTTTCATAGGTCGCTGGACGTGCTGCCGCAGTTTCCTCAGGGTTAGTGCCACTCTCAGCGCGCAGGTGCTCACAGAGCTCGTCAGCTCACGGCCCATGGGAGCCATCTTAAACAGTCAAAGAGATTTGGAGCACCCTGCTGACACGTCACAGCTGAATTACCTCATGCATCATGGTCGATGTGGTTCAGTGTTACTCGCTTCACACACAGTTCTCACAGTTTGTTGGCCAGTGCCAGTACCAGTATTCTTTTCAAGTGTATCCCCAGACACGTGTTTCTAGATTCCTCTTTCATCAGTGGGGAAAATGTTCATAGGTCGCTGGACGTGCTGCCGCAGTTTCCTCAGGGTTAGTGCCACTCTCAGCGCGCAGGTGCTCACAGAGCTCGTCAGCTCATGGCCCGTGGGAGCCATCTTAAACAGTCAAAGGGATTTGGAGCACCCTGCTGACACGTCACAGCTGAATGACCTCATGCATCATGGTCGATGTGGTTCAGTGTTACTCGCTTCACACACAGTTCTCACAGTTTGTTGGCCAGTGCCAGTACCAGTATTATTTTCAAGTGTATCCCCAGACACGTGTTTCTAGATTCCTCTTTCATCAGTGGGGAAAATGTTCATAGGTCGCTGGACGTGCTGCCGTAGTTTCCTCAGGGTTTGTGACACTCTCAGCGCGCAGGTGCTCACAGAGCTCGTCAGCTCACGGCCCATGGGAGCCTTCTTAAACAGTCAAAGGGATTTGGAGCACCCTGCTGACACGTCACAGCTGAATTACCTCATGCATCATGGTCGATGTGGTTCAGTGTTACTTGCTTCACACACAGTTCTCACAGTTTGTTGGCCAGTGCCAGTACCAGTATTCTTTTCAAGTGTATCCCCAGACACGTGTTTCTAGATTCCTCTTTCATCAGTGGGGAAAAAGTTCATAGGTCGCTGGATGTGCTGCCGCAGTTTCCTCAGGGTTAGTGCCACTCTCAGCGCGCAGGTGCTCACAGAGCTCATCAGCTCACGGCCCATGGGAGCCATCTTAAACAGTCAAAGAGATTTGGAGCACCCTGCTGACACGTCACAGCTGAATTACCTCATGCATCATGGTCGATGTGGTTCAGTGTTAATCGCTTCACACACAGTTCTCACAGTTTGTTGGCCAGTGCCAGTACCAGTATTCTTTTCAAGTGTATCCCCAGACACGTGTTTCTAGATTCCTCTTTCATCAGTGGGGAAAATGTTCATAGGCCGCTGGACGTGCTGCCGCAGTTTCCTCAGGGTTAGTGCCACTCTCAGCACGCAGGTGCTCACAGAGCTCGTCAGCTCACGGCCCATTTGAGCCATCTTAAACAGTCAAAGGGATTTGGAGCACCCTGCTGACACGTCACAGCTGAATTACCTCATGCATCATGGTCGATGTGGTTCAGTGTTACTCGCTTCACACACAGTTCTCACAGTTTGTTGGCCAGTGCCAGTACCAGTATTCTTTTCAAGTGTATCCCCAGACACGTGTTTCTAGATTCCTCTTTCATCAGTGGGGAAAATGTTCATAGGTCGCTGGACGTGCTGCCGCAGTTTCCTCAGGGTTAGTGCCACTCTCAGCGCGCAGGTGCTCACAGAGCTCGTCAGCTCACGGCCCATGAGAGCCATCTTAAACAGTCAAAGGTATTTGGAGCACCTTGCTGACACGTCACCGTTGAATTACCTCATGCATCATGGTCGATGTGGTTCAGAGTTACTCGCTTCGCACACAGTTCTCACAGTTTGTTGGCCAGTACCAGTATTCTTTTCAAGTGTATCCCCAGACACGTGTTTCTAGATTCCTCTTTCATCAGTGGGGAAAAGGTTCATAGGTCGCTGGACGTGCTGCCGCAGTTTCCTCAGGGTTAGTGCCACTCTCAGCGCGCAGGTGCTCACAGAGCTCGTCAGCTCACGGCCCATGAGAGCCATCTTAAACAGTCAAAGGGATTTGGAGCGCCCTGCTGACACGTCACAGCTGAATTACCTCATGCATCATGGTCGATGTTGTTCAGTGTTACTCGCTTCACACAAAGTTCTCACAGTTTGTTGGCCAGTGCCAGTACCAGTATTCTTTTCAAGTGTATCCCCAGACACGTGTTTCTAGATTCCTCTTTCATCAGTGGGGAAAATTTTCATAGGTCGCTGGACGTGCTGCCGCAGTTTCCTCAGGGTTAGTGCCACTCTCAGCGCGCAGGTGCTCACAGAGCTTGTCAGCTCACGGCCCATGGGAGCCATCTTAAACAGTCAAAGAGATTTGGAGCACCCTGCTGACACGTCACAGCTGAATTACCTCATGCATCATGGTCGATGTGGTTCAGTGTTACTCGCTTCACACACAGTTCTCACAGTTTGTTGGCCAGTGCCAGTACCAGTATTCTTTTCAAGTGTATCCCCAGACACGTGTTTCTAGATTCCTCTTTCATCAGTGGGGAAAATGTTCATAGGTCGCTGGACGTGCTGCCGCAGTTTCCTCAGGGTTAGTGCCACTCTCAGCGCGCAGGTGCTCACAGAGCTCGTCAGCTCATGGCCCGTGGGAGCCATCTTAAACAGTCAAAGGGATTTGGAGCACCCTGCTGACACGTCACAGCTGAATGACCTCATGCATCATGGTCGATGTGGCTCAGTGTTACTCGCTTCACACACAGTTCTCACAGTTTGTTGGCCAGTGCCAGTACCAGTATTATTTTCAAGTGTATCCCCAGACACGTGTTTCTAGATTCCTCTTTCATCAGTGGGGAAAATGTTCATAGGTCGCTGGACGTGCTGCCGTAGTTTCCTCAGGGTTTGTGACACTCTCAGCGCGCAGGTGCTCACAGAGCTCGTCAGCTCACGGCCCATGGGAGCCTTCTTAAACAGTCAAAGGGATTTGGAGCACCCTGCTGACACGTCACAGCTGAATTACCTCATGCATCATGGTCGATGTGGTTCAGTGTTACTTGCTTCACACACAGTTCTCACAGTTTGTTGGCCAGTGCCAGTACCAGTATTCTTTTCAAGTGTATCCCCAGACACGTGTTTCTAGATTCCTCTTTCATCAGTGGGGAAAATGTTCATAGGTCGCTGGATGTGCTGCCGCAGTTTCCTCAGGGTTAGTGCCACTCTCAGCGCGCAGGTGCTCACAGAGCTCATCAGCTCACGGCCCATGGGAGCCATCTTAAACAGTCAAAGAGATTTGGAGCACCCTGCTGACACGTCACAGCTGAATTACCTCATGCATCATGGTCGATGTGGTTCAGTGTTAATCGCTTCACACACAGTTCTCACAGTTTGTTGGCCAGTGCCAGTACCAGTATTCTTTTCAAGTGTATCCCCAGACACGTGTTTCTAGATTCCTCTTTCATCAGTGGGGAAAATGTTCATAGGCCGCTGGACGTGCTGCCGCAGTTTCCTCAGGGTTAGTGCCACTCTCAGCATGCAGGTGCTCACAGAGCTCGTCAGCTCACGGCCCATTTGAGCCATCTTAAACAGTCAAAGGTATTTGGAGCACCTTGCTGACACGTCACCGCTGAATTACCTCATGCATCATGGTCGATGTGGTTCAGTGTTACTCGCTTCACACACAGTTCTCACAGTTTGTTGGCCAGTTCCAGTATTCTTTTCAAGTGTATCCCCAGACACGTGTTTCTAGATTCCTCTTTCATCAGGGGGGGAAAAGGTTCATAGGTCGCTAGACGTGATGCCGCAGTTTCCACAGGGTTAGTGCCACTCTCAGCGCGCAGGTGCTCACAGAGCTCGTCAGCTCACGGCCCATGGGAGCCATCTTAAACAGTCAAAGGGATTTGGAGCACCCTGCTGACACATCACAGCTGAATTACCTCATGCATCATGGTCGATGTGGTTCAGTGTTACTCGCTTCACACACAGTTCTCACAGTTTGTTGGCCAGTGCAAGTACCAGTATTCTTTTCAAGTGTATTCCCAGACACGTGTTTCTAGATTCCTCTTTCATCAGTGGGGAAAATGTTCATAGGTCGCTGGACGTGCTGTCGCAGTTTCCTCAGGGTTAGAGCCACTCTCAGCGCGCAGGTGCTCACAGAGCTCGTCAGCTCACGGCCCATGAGAGCCATCTTAAACAGTCAAAGGTATTTGGAGCACCTTGCTGACACGTCACCGCTGAATTACCTCATGCATCATGGTCGATGTGGTTCAGTGTTACTCGCTTCACACACAGTTCTCACAGTTTGTTGGCCAGTGCCAGTACCAGTATTCTTTTCAAGTGTATCCCCAGACACGTGTTTCTAGATTCCTCTTTCATCAGTGGGGAAAATTTTCATAGGTCGCTGGACGTGCTGCCGCAGTTTCCTCAGGGTTAGTGCCACTCTCAGCGCGCAGGTGCTCACAGAGCTCGTCAGCTCACGGCCCATGGGAGCCATCTTAAACAGTCAAAGAGATTTGGAGCACCCTGCTGACACGTCACAGCTGAATTACCTCATGCATCATGGTCGATGTGGTTAAGTGTTACTCGCTTCACACACAGTTCTCACAGTTTGTTGGCCAGTGCCAGTACCAGTATTCTTTTCAAGTGTATCCCCAGACACGTGTTTCTAGATTCCTCTTTCATCAGTGGGGAAAATGTTCATAGGTCGCTGGACGTGCTGCCGCAGTTTCCTCAGGGTTAGTGCCACTCTCAGCGCGCAGGTGCTCACAGAGCTCGTCATCTCACGGCCGATGGGAGCTATCTTAAACAGTCAAAGGGATTTGGAGCACCCTGCTGACACGTCACAGCTGAATTACCTCATGCATCATGGTCGATGTGGTTCAGTGTTACTCGCTTCACACACAGTTCTCACAGTTTGTTGGCCAGTGCCAGTACCAGTATTCTTTTCAAGTGTATCCCCAGACATGTGTTTCTAGATTCCTCTTTCATCAGTGGGGAAAATGTTCATAGGTCGCTGGATGTGCTGCCGCAGTTTCCTCAGGGTTAGTGCCACTCTCAGCGCGCAGGTGCTCACAGAGCTCATCAGCTCACGGCCCATGGGAGCCATCTTAAACAGTCAAAGAGATTTGGAGCACCCTGCTGACACGTCACAGCTGAATTACCTCATGCATCATGGTCGATGTGGTTCAGTGTTAATCGCTTCACACACAGTTCTCACAGTTTGTTGGCCAGTGCCAGTACCAGTATTCTTTTCAAGTGTATCCCCAGATACGTGTTTCTAGATTCCTCTTTCATCAGTGGGGAAAATGTTCATAGGCCGCTGGACGTGCTGCCGCAGTTTCCTCAGGGTTAGTGCCACTCTCAGCACGCAGGTGCTCACAGAGCTCGTCAGCTCACAGCCCATTTGAGCCATCTTAAACAGTCAAAGAGATTTGGAGCACCCTGCTGACACGTCACAGCTGAATTACCTCATGCATCATGGTCGATGTGGTTCAGTGTTACTCGCTTCACACACAGTTCTCACAGTTTGTTGGCCAGTGCCAGTACCAGTATTCTTTTCAAGTGTATCCCCAGACACGTGTTTCTAGATTCCTCTTTCATCAGTGGGGAAAATGTTCATAGGTCGCTGGACGTGCTGCCGCAGTTTCCTCAGGGTTAGTGCCACTCTCAGCGCGCAGGTGCTCACAGAGCTCGTCAGCTCATGGCCCGTGGGAGCCATCTTAAACAGTCAAAGGGATTTGGAGCACCCTGCTGACACGTCACAGCTGAATGACCTCATGCATCATGGTCGATGTGGTTCAGTGTTACTCGCTTCACACACAGTTCTCACAGTTTGTTGGCCAGTGCCAGTAACAGTATTCTTTTCAAGTGTATCCCCAGACACGTGTTTCTAGATTCCTCTTTCATCAGTGGGGAAAATTTTCATAGGTCGCTGGACGTGCTGCCGCAGTTTCCTCAGGGTTAGTGCCACTCTCAGCGCGCAGGTGCTCACAGAGCTCGTCAGCTCACGGCCCATGGGAGCCATCTTAAACAGTCAAAGAGATTTGGAGCACCCTGCTGACACGTCACAGCTGAATTACCTCATGCATCATGGTCGATGTGGTTCAGTGTTACTCGCTTCACACACAGTTCTCACAGTTTGTTGGCCAGTGCCAGTACCAGTACCAGTATTCTTTTCAAGTGTATCCCCAGACACGTGTTTCTAGATTCCTCTTTCATCAGTGGGGAAAATGTTCATAGGTCGCTGGACGTGCTGCCGCAGTTTCCTCAGGGTTAGTGCCACTCTCAGCGCGCAGGTGCTCACAGAGCTCGTCAGCTCACGGCCCGTGGGAGCCATCTTAAACAGTCAAAGGGATTTGGAGCACCCTGCTAACACGTCACAGCTGAATGACCTCATGCATCATGGTCGATGTGGTTCAGTGTTACTCGCTTCACACACAGTTCTTACAGTTTGTTGGCCAGTGCCAGTACCAGTATTCTTTTCAAGTGTATCCCCAGACACGTGTTTCTAGATTCCTCTTTCATCAGTGGAGAAAATGTTCATAGGTCGCTGGACGTGCTGTCGCAGTTTCCTCAGGGTTAGTGCCACTCTCAGCGCGCAGGTGCTCACAGGGCTCGTCATCTCACGGCCCATGGGAGCTATCTTAAACAGTCAAAGGGATTTGGGGCACCCTGCTGACACGTCACAGCTGAATTACCTCATGCATCATGGTGGATGTGGTTCAGTGTTACTCGCTTCACACACAGTTCTCACAGTTTGTTGGCCAGTGCCAGTACCAGTATTCTTTTCAAGTGTATCCCCAGACACGTGTTTCTAGATTCCTCTTTCATCAGTGGGGAAAATGTTCATAGGTCGCTGGACGTGCTGCCGTAGTTTCCTCAGGGTTTGTGACACTCTCGGCGCGCAGGTGCTCACAGAGCTCGTCAGCTCACGGCCCATGGGAGCCTTCTTAAACAGTCAAAGGGATTTGGAGCACCCTGCTGACACGTCACAGCTGAATTACCTCATGCATCATGGTCGATGTGATTCGGTGTTACTTGCTTCACACACAGTTCTCACAGTTTGTTGGCCAGTGCCAGTACCAGTATTCTTTTCAAGTGTATCCCCAGACACGTGTTTCTAGATTCCTCTTTCATCAGTGGGGAAAAAGTTCATAGGTCGCTGGATGTGCTGCCGCAGTTTCCTCAGGGTTAGTGCCACTCTCAGCGCGCAGGTGCTCACAGAGCTCATCAGCTCACGGCCCATGGGAGCCATCTTAAACAGTCAAAGAGATTTGGAGCACCCTGCTGACACGTCACAGCTGAATTACCTCATGCATCATGGTCGATGTGGTTCAGTGTTAATCGCTTCACACACAGTTCTCACAGTTTGTTGGCCAGTGCCAGTACCAGTATTCTTTTCAAGTGTATCCCCAGACACGTGTTTCTAGATTCCTCTTTCATCAGTGGGGAAAATGTTCATAGGCCGCTGGACGTGCTGCCGCAGTTTCCTCAGGGTTAGTGCCACTCTCAGCACGCAGGTGCTCACAGAGCTCGTCAGCTCACGGCCCATTTGAGCCATCTTAAACAGTCAAAGGGATTTGGAGCACCCTGCTGACACGTCACAGCTGAATTACCTCATGCATCATGGTCGATGTGGTTCAGTGTTACTCGCTTCACACACAGTTCTCACAGTTTGTTGGCCAGTGCCAGTACCAGTATTCTTTTCAAGTGTATCCTCAGACACGTGTTTCTAGATTCCTCTTTCATCAGTGGGGAAAATATTCATAGGTCGCTGGACGTGCTGCCGCAGTTTCCTCAGGGTTAGTGCCACTCTCAGCGCGCAGGTGCTCACAGAGCTCGTCAGCTCACGGCCCATGAGAGCCATCTTAAACAGTCAAAGGTATTTGGAGCACCTTGCTGACACGTCACCGTTGAATTACCTCATGCATCATGGTCGATGTGGTTCAGTGTTACTCGCTTCGCACACAGTTCTCACAGTTTGTTGGCCAGTACCAGTATTCTTTTAAAGTGTATCCCCAGACACGTGTTTCTAGATTCCTCTTTCATCAGTGGGGAAAAGGTTCATAGGTCGCTGGACGTGCTGCCGCAGTTTCCTCAGGGTTAGTGCCACTCTCAGCGCGCAGGTGCTCACAGAGCTCGTCAGCTCACGGCCCATGAGAGCCATCTTAAACAGTCAAAGGGATTTGGAGCGCCCTGCTGACACGTCACAGCTGAATTACCTCATGCATCATGGTCGATGTTGTTCAGTGTTACTCGCTTCACACAAAGTTCTCACAGTTTGTTGGCCAGTGCCAGTACCAGTATTCTTTTCAAGTGTATCCCCAGACACGTGTTTCTAGATTCCTCTTTCATCAGTGGGGAAAATTTTCATAGGTCGCTGGACGTGCTGCCGCAGTTTCCTCAGGGTTAGTGCCACTCTCAGCGCGCAGGTGCTCACAGAGCTCGTCAGCTCACGGCCCATGGGAGCCATCTTAAACAGTCAAAGAGATTTGGAGCACCCTGCTGACACGTCACAGCTGAATTACCTCATGCATCATGGTCGATGTGGTTCAGTGTTACTCGCTTCACACACAGTTCTCACAGTTTGTTGGCCAGTGCCAGTACCAGTATTCTTTTCAAGTGTATCCCCAGACACGTGTTTCTAGATTCCTCTTTCATCAGTGGGGAAAATGTTCATAGGTCGCTGGACGTGCTGCCGCAGTTTCCTCAGGGTTAGTGCCACTCTCAGCGCGCAGGTGCTCACAGAGCTCGTCAGCTCATGGCCCGTGGGAGCCATCTTAAACAGTCAAAGGGATTTGGAGCACCCTGCTGACACGTCACAGCTGAATGACCTCATGCATCATGGTCGATGTGGTTCAGTGTTACTCGCTTCACACACAGTTCTCACAGTTTGTTGGCCAGTGCCAGTACCAGTATTATTTTCAAGTGTATCCCCAGACACGTGTTTCTAGATTCCTCTTTCATCAGTGGGGAAAATGTTCATAGGTCGCTGGACGTGCTGCCGTAGTTTCCTCAGGGTTTGTGACACTCTCAGCGCGCAGGTGCTCACAGAGCTCGTCAGCTCACGGCCCATGGGAGCCTTCTTAAACAGTCAAAGGGATTTGGAGCACCCTGCTGACACGTCACAGCTGAATTACCTCATGCATCATGGTCGATGTGGTTCAGTGTTACTTGCTTCACACACAGTTCTCACAGTTTGTTGGCCAGTGCCAGTACCAGTATTCTTTTCAAGTGTATCCCCAGACACGTGTTTCTAGATTCCTCTTTCATCAGTGGGGAAAATGTTCATAGGTCGCTGGATGTGCTGCCGCAGTTTCCTCAGGGTTAGTGCCACTCTCAGCGCGCAGGTGCTCACAGAGCTCATCAGCTCACGGCCCATGGGAGCCATCTTAAACAGTCAAAGAGATTTGGAGCACCCTGCTGACACGTCACAGCTGAATTACCTCATGCATCATGGTCGATGTGGTTCAGTGTTAATCGCTTCACACACAGTTCTTACAGTTTGTTGGCCAGTGCCAGTACCAGTATTCTTTTCAAGTGTATCCCCAGACACGTGTTTCTAGATTCCTCTTTCATCAGTGGGGAAAATGTTCATAGGCCGCTGGACGTGCTGCCGCAGTTTCCTCAGGGTTAGTGCCACTCTCAGCACGCAGGTGCTCACATAGCTCGTCAGCTCACGGCCCATTTGAGCCATCTTAAACAGTCAAAGGTATTTGGAGCACCTTGCTGACACGTCACCGCTGAATTACCTCATGCATCATGGTCGATGTGGTTCAGTGTTACTCGCTTCACACACAGTTCTCACAGTTTGTTGGCCAGTTCCAGTATTCTTTTCAAGTGTATCCCCAGACACGTGTTTCTAGATTCCTCTTTCATCAGGGGGGGAAAAGGTTCATAGGTCGCTAGACGTGATGCCGCAGTTTCCACAGGGTTAGTGCCACTCTCAGCGCGCAGGTGCTCACAGAGCTCGTCAGCTCACGGCCCATGGGAGCCATCATAAACAGTCAAAGGGATTTGGAGCGCCCTGCTGACACGTCACAGCTGAATTACCTCATGCATCATGGTCGATGTTGTTCAGTGTTACTCGCTTCACACAAAGTTCTCACAGTTTGTTGGCCAGTGCCAGTACCAGTATTCTTTTCAAGTGTATCCCCAGACACGTGTTTCTAGATTCTTCTTTCATCAGTGGGGAAAATGTTCATAGGTCGCTGGACGTGCTGCCGCAGTTTCTACAGGGTTAGTGCCACTCTCAGTGCGCAGGTGTTCACAGAGCTCGTCAGCTCACGGCCCATGGGAGCCATCTTAAACAGTCAAAGAGATTTGGAGCACCCTGCTGACACGTCACAGCTGAATTATGTCATGCATCATGGTCGATGTGGTTCAGTGTTACTCGCTTCACACACAGTTCTCACAGTTTGTTGGCCAGTGCCAGTACCAGTATTCTTTTCAAGTGTATCCCCAGACACGTGTTTCTAGATTCCTCTTTCATCAGTGGGGAAAATGTTCATAGGTCGCTGGACGTGCTGCCGCAGTTTCCTCAGGGTTAGTGCCACTCTCAGCGCGCAGGTGCTCACAGAGCTCGTCAGCTCACGGCCCGTGGGAGCCATCTTAAACAGTCAAAGGGATTTGGAGCACCCTGCTGACACGTCACAGCTGAATGACCTCATGCATCATGGTCGATGTGGTTCAGTGTTACTCGCTTCACACACAGTTCTTACAGTTTGTTGGCCAGTGCCAGTACCAGTATTCTTTTCAAGTGTATCCCCAGACACGTGTTTCTAGATTCCTCTTTCATCAGTGGGGAAAATGTTCATAGGTCGCTGGACGTGCTGCCACAGTTTCCTCAGGGTTAGTGCCACTCTCAGCGCGCAGGTGCTCACAGAGCTCGTCAGCTCACGGCCCATGGGAGCCATCTTAAACAGTCAAAGGGATTTGGAGCACCCTGCTGACACGTCATAGCTGAATTACCTCATGCATCATGGTCGATGTGGTTCAGTGTTACTCGCTTCACACACAGTTTTCACAGTTTGTTGGCCAGTGTCAGTACCAGTATTCTTTTCAAGTGTATCCCCAGACACGTGTTTCTAGATTCCTCTTTCATCAGTGGGGAAAATGTTCATAGGTCGCTGGACGTGCTGCCGCAGTTTCCTCAGGGTTAGTGCCACTCTCAGCGCGCAGGTGCTCACAGAGCTCGTCAGCTCACGGCCCATGGGAGCCATCTTAAACAGTCAAAGGGATTTGGAGCACCCTGCTGACACGTCACAGCTGAATTACCTCATGCATCATGGTCGTTGTGGTTCAGTGTTACTCGCTTCACACACAGTTCTCACAGTTTGTTGGCCAGTGCCAGTACCAGTATTCTTTTCAAGTGTATCCCCAGACACGTGTTTCTAGATTCCTCTTTCATCAGTGGGGAAAATGTTCATAGGTCGCTGGACGTGCTGCCGCAGTTACCTCAGGGTTAGTGCCACTCTCAGCGCGCAGGTGCTCACAGAGCTCGTCAGCTCACGGCCCATGAGAGCCATCTTAAACAGTCAAAGGAATTTGGAGCACCCTGCTGACACGTCACCGCTGAATTACCTCATGCATCATGGTCGATGTGGTTCAGTGTTACTCGCTTCACACACAGTTCTCACAGTTTGTTGGCCAGTGCCAGTACCAGTATTCTTTTCAAGTGTATCCCCAGACACGTGTTTCTAGATTCCTCTTTCATCAGTGGGGAAAATGTTCATAGGTCGCTGGACGTGCTGCCGTAGTTTCCTCAGGGTTTGTGACACTCTCAGCGCGCAGGTGCTCACAGAGCTCGTCAGCTCACGGCCCATGGGAGCCTTCTTAAACAGTCAAAGGGATTTGGAGCACCCTGCTGACACGTCACAGCTGAATTACCTCATGCATCATGGTCGATGTGGTTCAGTGTTACTTGCTTCACACACAGTTCTCACAGTTTGTTGGCCAGTGCCAGTACCAGTATTCTTTTCAAGTGTATCCCCAGACACGTGTTTCTAGATTCCTCTTTCATCAGTGGGGAAAATGTTCATAGGTCGCTGGATGTGCTGCCGCAGTTTCCTCAGGGTTAGTGCCACTCTCAGCGCGCAGGTGCTCACAGAGCTCATCAGCTCACGGCCCATGGGAGCCATCTTAAACAGTCAAAGAGATTTGGAGCACCCTGCTGACACGTCACAGCTGAATTACCTCATGCATCATGGTCGATGTGGTTCAGTGTTAATCGCTTCACACACAGTTCTCACAGTTTGTTGGCCAGTGCCAGTACCAGTATTCTTTTCAAGTGTATCCCCAGACACGTGTTTCTAGATTCCTCTTTCATCAGTGGGGAAAATGTTCATAGGCCGCTGGACGTGCTGCCGCAGTTTCCTCAGGGTTAGTGCCACTCTCAGCACGCAGGTGCTCACAGAGCTCGTCAGCTCACGGCCCATTTGAGCCATCTTAAACAGTCAAAGGTATTTGGAGCACCTTGCTGACACGTCACCGCTGAATTACCTCATGCATCATGGTCGATGTGGTTCAGTGTTACTCGCTTCACACACAGTTCTCACAGTTTGTTGGCCAGTTCCAGTATTCTTTTCAAGTGTATCCCCAGACACGTGTTTCTAGATTCCTCTTTCATCAGGGGGGAAAAGGTTCATAGGTCGCTAGACGTGATGCCGCAGTTTCCACAGGGTTAGTGCCACTCTCAGCGCGCAGGTGCTCACAGAGCTCGTCAGCTCACGGCCCATGGGAGCCATCTTAAACAGTCAAAGGGATTTGGAGCACCCTGCTGACACATCACAGCTGAATTACCTCATGCATCATGGTCGATGTGGTTCAGTGTTACTCGCTTCACACACAGTTCTCACAGTTTGTTGGCCAGTGCAAGTACCAGTATTCTTTTCAAGTGTATTCCCAGACACGTGTTTCTAGATTCCTCTTTCATCAGTGGGGAAAATGTTCATAGGTCGCTGGACGTGCTGTCGCAGTTTCCTCAGGGTTAGTGCCACTCTCAGCGCGCAGGTGCTCACAGAGCTCGTCAGCTCACGGCCCATGAGAGCCATCTTAAACAGTCAAAGGTATTTGGAGCACCTTGCTGACACGTCACCGCTGAATTACCTCATGCATCATGGTCGATGTGGTTCAGTGTTACTCGCTTCACACACAGTTCTCACAGTTTGTTGGCCAGTGCCAGTACCAGTATTCTTTTCAAGTGTATCCCCAGACACGTGTTTCTAGATTCCTCTTTCATCAGTGGGGAAAATTTTCATAGGTCGCTGGACGTGCTGCCGCAGTTTCCTCAGGGTTAGTGCCACTCTCAGCGCGCAGGTGCTCACAGAGCTCGTCAGCTCACGGCCCATGGGAGCCATCTTAAACAGTCAAAGAGATTTGGAGCACCCTGCTGACACGTCACAGCTGAATTACCTCATGCATCATGGTCGATGTGGTTAAGTGTTACTCGCTTCACACACAGTTCTCACAGTTTGTTGGCCAGTGCCAGTACCAGTATTCTTTTCAAGTGTATCCCCAGACACGTGTTTCTAGATTCCTCTTTCATCAGTAGGGAAAATGTTCATAGGTCGCTGGACGTGCTGCCGCAGTTTCCTCAGGGTTAGTGCCACTCTCAGCGCGCAGGTGCTCACAGAGCTCGTCATCTCACGGCCCATGGGAGCTATCTTAAATAGTCAAAGGGATTTGGAGCACCCTGCTGACACGTCACAGCTGAATTACCTCATGCATCATGGTCGATGTGGTTCAGTGTTACTCGCTTCACACACAGTTCTCACAGTTTGTTGGCCAGTGCCAGTACCAGTATTCTTTTCAAGTGTATCCCCAGACATGTGTTTCTAGATTCCTCTTTCATCAGTGGGGAAAATGTTCATAGGTCGCTGGACGTGCTGCCGCAGTTTCCTCAGGGTTAGTGCCACTCTCAGCGCGCAGGTGCTCACAGAGCTCGTCAGCTCACGGCCCATGAGAGCCATCTTAAACAGTCAAAGGTATTTGGAGCACCTTGCTGACACGTCACCGCTGAATTACCTCATGCATCATGGTCGATGTGGTTCAGTGTTACTCGCTTCACACACAGTTCTCACAGTTTGTTGGCCAGTGCCAGTAACAGTATTCTTTTCAAGTGTATCCCCAGACACGTCTTTCTAGATTCCTCTTTCATCAGTGGGGAAAATTTTCATAGGTCGCTGGACGTGCTGCCGCAGTTTCCTCAGGGTTAGTGCCACTCTCAGCGCGCAGGTGCTCACAGAGCTCGTCAGCTCACGGCCCATGGGAGCCATCTTAAACAGTCAAAGAGATTTGGAGCACCCTGCTGACACGTCACAGCTGAATTACCTCATGCATCATGGTCGATGTGGTTCAGTGTTACTCGCTTCACACACAGTTCTCACAGTTTGTTGGCCAGTGCCAGTACCAGTATTCTTTTCAAGTGTATCCCCAGACACGTATTTCTAGATTCCTCTTTCATCAGTGGGGAAAATGTTCATAGGTCGCTGGACGTGCTGCCGCAGTTTCCTCAGGGTTAGTGCCACTCTCAGCGCGCAGGTGCTCACAGAGCTCGTCAGCTCACGGCCCGTGGGAGCCATCTTAAACAGTCAAAGGGATTTGGAGCACCCTGCTAACACGTCACAGCTGAATGACCTCATGCATCATGGTCGATGTGGTTCAGTGTTACTCGCTTCACACACAGTTCTCACAGTTTGTTGGCCAGTGCCAGTACCAGTATTCTTTTCAAGTGTATCCCCAGACACGTGTTTCTAGATTCCTCTTTCATCAGTGGGGAAAAAGTTCATAGGTCGCTGGATGTGCTGCCGCAGTTTCCTCAGGGTTAGTGCCACTCTCAGCGCGCAGGTGCTCACAGAGCTCATCAGCTCACGGCCCATGGGAGCCATCTTAAACAGTCAAAGAGATTTGGAGCACCCTGCTGACACGTCACAGCTGAATTACCTCATGCATCATGGTCGATGTGGTTCAGTGTTAATTGCTTCACACACAGTTCTCACAGTTTGTTGGCCAGTGCCAGTACCAGTATTCTTTTCAAGTGTATCCCCAGACACGTCTTTCTAGATTCCTCTTTCATCAGTGGGGAAAATGTTCATAGGTCGCTGGACGTGCTGCCGCAGTTTCCTCAGGGTTAGTGCCACTCTCAGCGCGCAGGTGCTCACAGAGCTCGTCAGCTCACGGCCCATGGGAGCCATCTTAAACAGTCAAAGGGATTTGGAGCACCCTGCTGACACATCACAGCTGAATTACCTCATGCATCATGGTCGATGTGGTTCAGTGTTACTCGCTTCACACACAGTTCTCACAGTTTGTTGGCCAGTGCAAGTACCAGTATTCTTTTCAAGTGTATCCCCAGACACGTGTTTCTAGATTCCTCTTTCATCAGTGGGGAAAATGTTCATAGGTCGCTGGACGTGCTGTCGCAGTTTCCTCAGGGTTAGTGCCACTCTCAGCGCGCAGGTGCTCACAGAGCTCGTCATCTCACGGCCCATGGGAGCTATCTTAAACAGTCAAAGGGATTTGGAGCACCCTGCTGACACGTCACAGCTGAATTACCTCATGCATCATGGTCGATGTGGTTCAGTGTTACTCGCTTCACACACAGTTCTCACAGTTTGGTGGCCAGTGCCAGTACCAGTATTCTTTTCAAGTGTATCCCCAGACACGTGTTTCTAGATTCCTCTTTCATCAGTGGGGAAAATGTTCATAGGTCGCTGGACGTGCTGCCGCAGTTTCCTCAGGGTTAGTGCCACTCTCAGCGCGCAGGTGCTCACAGAGCTCGTCAGCTCACGGCCCATGAGAGCCATCTTAAACAGTCAAAGGTATTTGGAGCACCTTGCTGACACGTCACCGTTGAATTACCTCATGCATCATGGTCGATGTGGTTCAGTGTTACTCGCTTCGCACACAGTTCTCACAGTTTGTTGGCCAGTACCAGTATTCTTTTCAAGTGTATCCCCAGACACGTGTTTCTAGATTCCTCTTTCATCAGTGGGGAAAATGTTCATAGGTCGCTGGACGTGCTGCCGCAGTTTCCTCAGGGTTAGTGCCACTCTCAGCGCGCAGGTGCTCACAGAGCTCGTCAGCTCATGGCCCGTGGGAGCCATCTTAAACAGTCAAAGGGATTTGGAGCACCCTGCTGACACGTCACAGCTGAATGACCTCATGCATCATGGTCGATGTGGTTCAGTGTTACTCGCTTCACACACAGTTCTCACAGTTTGTTGGCCAGTGCCAGTACCAGTATTATTTTCAAGTGTATCCCCAGACACGTGTTTCTAGATTCCTCTTTCATCAGTGGGGAAAATGTTCATAGGTCGCTGGACGTGCTGCCGTAGTTTCCTCAGGGTTTGTGACACTCTCAGCGCGCAGGTGCTCACAGAGCTCGTCAGCTCACGGCCCATGGGAGCCTTCTTAAACAGTCAAAGGGATTTGGAGCACCCTGCTGACACGTCACAGCTGAATTACCTCATGCATCATGGTCGATGTGGTTCAGTGTTACTTGCTTCACACACAGTTCTCACAGTTTGTTGGCCAGTGCCAGTACCAGTATTCTTTTCAAGTGTATCCCCAGACACGTGTTTCTAGATTCCTCTTTCATCAGTGGGGAAAATGTTCATAGGTCGCTGGATGTGCTGCCGCAGTTTCCTCAGGGTTAGTGCCACTCTCAGCGCGCAGGTGCTCACAGAGCTCATCAGCTCACGGCCCATGGGAGCCATCTTAAACAGTCAAAGAGATTTGGAGCACCCTGCTGACACGTCACAGCTGAATTACCTCATGCATCATGGTCGATGTGGTTCAGTGTTAATCGCTTCACACACAGTTCTCACAGTTTGTTGGCCAGTGCCAGTACCAGTATTCTTTTCAAGTGTATCCCCAGACACGTGTTTCTAGATTCCTCTTTCATCAGTGGGGAAAATGTTCATAGGCCGCTGGACGTGCTGCCGCAGTTTCCTCAGGGTTAGTGCCACTCTCAGCACGCAGGTGCTCACAGAGCTCGTCAGCTCACGGCCCATTTGAGCCATCTTAAACAGTCAAAGGTATTTGGAGCACCTTGCTGACACGTCACCGCTGAATTACCTCATGCATCATGGTCGATGTGGTTCAGTGTTACTCGCTTCACACACAGTTCTCACAGTTTCTTGGCCAGTTCCAGTATTCTTTTCAAGTGTATCCCCAGACACGTGTTTCTAGATTCCTCTTTCATCAGGGGGGGAAAAGGTTCATAGGTCGCTAGACGTGATGCCGCAGTTTCCACAGGGTTAGTGCCACTCTCAGCGCGCAGGTGCTCACAGAGCTCGTCAGCTCACGGCCCATGGGAGCCATCATAAACAGTCAAAGGGATTTGGAGCGCCCTGCTGACACGTCACAGCTGAATTACCTCATGCATCATGGTCGATGTTGTTCAGTGTTACTCGCTTCACAAAAAGTTCTCACAGTTTGTTGGCCAGTGCCAGTACCAGTATTCTTTTCAAGTGTATCCCCAGACACGTGTTTCTAGATTCTTCTTTCATCAGTGGGGAAAATTTTCATAGGTCGCTGGACGTGCTGCCGCAGTTTCCTCAGGGTTAGTGCCACTCTCAGTGCGCAGGTGTTCACAGAGCTCGTCAGCTCACGGCCCATGGGAGCCATCTTAAACAGTCAAAGAGATTTGGAGCACCCTGCTGACACGTCACAGCTGAATTACCTCATGCATCATGGTCGATGTGGTTCAGTGTTACTCGCTTCACACACAGTTCTCACAGTTTGTTGGCCAGTGCCAGTACCAGTATTCTTTTCAAGTGTATCCCCAGACACGTGTTTCTAGATTCCTCTTTCATCAGTGGGGAAAATGTTCATAGGTCGCTGGACGTGCTGCCGCAGTTTCCTCAGGGTTAGTGCCACTCTCAGCGCGCAGGTGCTCACAGAGCTCGTCAGCTCACGGCCCGTGGGAGCCATCTTAAACAGTCAAAGGGATTTGGAGCACCCTGCTGACACGTCACAGCTGAATGACCTCATGCATCATGGTCGATGTGGTTCAGTGTTACTCGCTTCACACACAGTTCTTACAGTTTGTTGGCCAGTGCCAGTACCAGTATTCTTTTCAAGTGTATCCCCAGACACGTGTTTCTAGATTCCTCTTTCATCAGTGGGGAAAATGTTCATAGGTCGCTGGACGTGCTGCCACAGTTTCCTCAGGGTTAGTGCCACTCTCAGCGCGCAGGTGCTCACAGAGCTCGTCAGCTCACGGCCCATGGGAGCCATCTTAAACAGTCAAAGGGATTTGGAGCACCCTGCTGACACGTCATAGCTGAATTACCTCATGCATCATGGTCGATGTGGTTCAGTGTTACTCGCTTCACACACAGTTTTCACAGTTTGTTGGCCAGTGTCAGTACCAGTATTCTTTTCAAGTGTATCCCCAGACACGTGTTTCTAGATTCCTCTTTCATCAGTGGGGAAAATGTTCATAGGTCGCTGGACGTGCTGCCGCAGTTTCCTCAGGGTTAGTGCCACTCTCAGCGCGCAGGTGCTCACAGAGCTCGTCAGCTCACGGCCCATGGGAGCCATCTTAAACAGTCAAAGGGATTTGGAGCACCCTGCTGACACGTCACAGCTGAATTACCTCATGCATCATGGTCGTTGTGGTTCAGTGTTACTCGCTTCACACACAGTTCTCACAGTTTGTTGGCCAGTGCCAGTACCAGTATTCTTTTCAAGTGTATCCCCAGACACGTGTTTCTAGATTCCTCTTTCATCAGTGGGGAAAATGTTCATAGGTCGCTGGACGTGCTGCCGCAGTTACCTCAGGGTTAGTGCCACTCTCAGCGCGCAGGTGCTCACAGAGCTCGTCAGCTCATGGCCCATGAGAGCCATCTTAAACAGTCAAAGGGATTTGGAGCACCCTGCTGACACGTCACCGCTGAATTACCTCATGCATCATGGTCGATGTGGTTCAGTGTTACTCGCTTCACACACAGTTCTCACAGTTTGTTGGCCAGTGCCAGTACCAGTATTCTTTTCAAGTGTATCCCCAGACACGTGTTTCTAGATTCCTCTTTCATCAGTGGGGAAAATGTTCATAGGTCGCTGGACGTGCTGCCGCAGTTTCCTCAGGGTTGGTGCCACTCTCTAACACGTGTCTGGGGATACACTTGAAAAGAATACTGGTACTGGCACTGGCCAACAAACTGTGAGAACTGTGTGTGAAGCGAGTAACACTGAACCACATCGACCATGATACATGAGGTAATTCAGCGGTGATGTGTCAGCAGGGTGCTCCAAATACCTTTGACTGTTTAAGATGGCTCTCATGGGCCGTGAGCTGACGAGCTCTGTGAGCACCTGCGCGCTGAGAGTGGCACTAACCCTGAGGAAACTGCGGCAGCACGTCCAGCGACCTATGAACATTTTCCCCACTGATGAAAGAGGAATCTAGAAACACGTGTCTGGGGATACACTTGAAAAGAATACTGGTACTGGCACTGGCCAACAAACTGTGAGAACTGTGTGTGAAGCGAGTAACACTGAACCACATCGACCATGATGCATGAGGTAATTCAGCTGTGACGTGTCAGCAGGGTGCTCCAAATCCCTTTGACTGTTTAAGATGGCTCCCATGGGCCGTGAGCTGACGAGCTCTGTGAGCACCTGCAAGCTGAGAGTGGCACTAACCCTGAGGAAACTACGGCAGCACGTCCAGCGACCTATGAACATTTTCCCCACTGATGAAAGAGGAATCTAGAAACACGTGTCTGGGGATACACTTGAAAAGAATACTGGTACTGGCACTGGCCAACAAACTGTGAGAACTGTGTGTGAAGTGAGTAACACTGAACCACATCGACCATGATGCATGAGGTTATTGAGCTGTGACGTGTCAGCAGGGTGCTCCAAATCCCTTTGACTGCAGTTTCAATGTTTCAAGTGCTAGTATTCTAAGCCTGTTTTCATTCATTCATTTCGTCTTTATTTCGACAAAAAAGATGTCATAAAAGAATACACAACAAAATTTCAGCATACATCATTACACTTGTTTAGAAAATACAAAAGTGCAAAGTGCCATAAAATTCATTCTTCATAAAAACATTATCTAAAGTTAAAAGGACAATCAGCCCAGAGAACTTCTGGTCACCAATACCCCCGAAACACCCAGGCATTGTGCGCAAGTACATTTGGTCTCATTTTACCACGTACTTTCTTCTGATATTCCACATGGCAGCCAGGATTTTCGTAACAGCAAAAACAATGTTTGGGGATAAATCTGTTTTTAATATTCGATAGGAGTGAAAATACTGCCTAATCCCCAAGTTTTTGCAGATAGGGATGATCCACTTCTTCCTAGGAATCTGGTAGGAGGGGCAGAAGAAGACTATGTGCAACTCATTCTCTAATTCCGTAATGCACGCTGGGCAATTTCAGGAAGAACATTGGGGCGCCAACGGCTGGTGAGGGCCCTTATTGGTAGGGAGTCATATCTCCATTGGAGGTACAACTTCCTATGACCATTAGGGCTGATGGTATCAAAAGCAGACTCTAATTCATAGTGATCTTTTAGTGCCAGGAATGTGCTCGTCATTGTCCCCATTTGGGCATTCGTTAAGCCTGTTTTAGGTCTCGCTGAGCCAGTGCATGCGCTGTCCGCACTGCGAGATATTTAGTAGTGGGCTTTGAAAAGTCCTACCCAAAGGCTTTTGCTGGCCTCCAGCTTGCGTTAACGAGCGTGTGGACGTGCACAGGCCATTTGGCTCTCTGTAATGGCTCATTAATCCTTACAGAGCATGAATCCCCTCCCCTACCCCCTCCCTTCTCCCACTCCCTCCTCGTCAGCCTCTCTCATTGTTGGATCCATTTCACAGGGAAGCAACTAAATGAAAGAAGGAAAGAGAGGTGGGCGGCTCGCCCGCTCCAATTGCGGGCTTATTTAATTTTACACTAACAGTTCCCATTCTTCTTGTTATTTATGTATTTCTGTTATGTAACACTTTGGAAAACCAAACCTTAAAGATGCCTAACCTATAACAGAGTTAACTGAAGGCCTAAACCAAACCCTCACAGAAAAAAGCTTGCATTGGAGATATTGGAGGGAAGCATGGTCTGGCGATGAGCCAGTACTGAGAAGTTTAAAAGAAATCCGCTCACATCACATCTCACATCCCGTTCAAAGTCTCTAAACATGAATAGTATGTGAATCACAGATTCAACTGGCCAGGAGTCCACTCAGTAGAGGTATAAACAGTTTCAGCCGAGCAAGCTCTTTTTAGTTTTTCAGGCCTCGAGAGCCAAAATGCAAAAGTGGCTCCTCATCAGAGATGGCATTCCTGGAAGCAGTGTTAGCTTGGACACGTTCATATTGCTGCAGCAGATTACAGTTACAATAGAGTGAGTGAATATGGTTTACGTTTTCACAGAAGGGAACGGTTCCCTATTGAGAGGGAAGATTATTTTCAGTGATCGTTTGTAGTGAGTTTGTTTAAAGCAAGGATAGAAGAACGTCCTTAGTGTGATTATATTGCATATCTGGATTCAATGCAACGTGTGATCTGTGGCAAAGCAGGATAGTGATGAGGAATTTTTTGGAACAGCAGCTCATAAGACGCTGCTTCAATCCATATCCATACTAATATTATAAAGAGAGAGCCCAAACCTTTGAGGCGGGTAATCTCAGTAACCACAGCACTAATCACAACACCCAATATAGCGTTGGAAAGGGCAGTTGCAGCAGAAGGACATAGGCTATGCAGACGGCCACTATATTTTTGCAGAGTTTTATATAGCGCGAACTTGACCTGAACTGAATCAGGTATCAGAGCGCTTCACATTGCACCAGTTACGTTACATGAGGACACACATTCATTTTTGTTTCCCACGGGGAGATTACGTGATTTGCCCAGAATCACAGGATGTTTGGCGTTGTTACCAAGACTCGAACCCAGATCCCCTGGTCCGAGGTCGAGCGCCTTAGCCGTTAGGCCAACTCCTCTATACAGTTAAAAGGTAAAAGAACCGTGCCAGCAAAGTAGTCCCTTGTAGGCGTGTCTGCGTTGTGCTGTGGGCGTGGGCTGGGGACGTGACTAACGCTGGGGGCGTGTGGTACGGCCATCACATCGTGGGCTGTGGGCGTGTGCTGGGGGTGTGACAAACGCTGGGGGCGTGACAAACACTGGGGGCTTGTGTCCGCCCTTCATTCCATGTGAGTCGTACATACAAGGGCCAAGTACGTTGCTGCGCAGCATCAAGGGGCACGCTTGGGGCGTGTGTCCGGCCTTCATGCCATGTGAACACAATTGCGCCGCATCAAGTGACACGCTGGGGGCGTGAGAAATGCTGGGGGCGTGTGCTACGTTCTGCCCTTCATGCCATGTGGGTCATACATTAATCAGAAGATCGTCTGCTGTGGCTGTGTGCTGGGGGCGTGACAAACACGTTCACCTGGAGGCCTGGTAAGTAACTTTACTGCAGCCTCTCCTGCACGCTGTTACTGAACTCTCTCATTCAACGAAATTACACGCGCCTGATAACATCAACCATGGCTGCAGCTGGGCCTCAAGCGGGGGAACACGCCTCTGCTAACATCAAACAGGCCTGCATCTGGGCCTCAAGCGGGGGAATACGCAAATGAGCGTGTCTGCGGGGACAATTACTGCAGCCTCTCCTACTCGCTGTCACTCAACTCTCTCATTAAACGGATTTACCGGCGGCTGACAACTCTCTCATTCAATGACATTACACGCGCCTGCTAACATCAACCAGGGCTGTAGCCGGGCTCAGGCGGCGGATCACTACACCAATTACACGCGCCTTTTTTTTATAAAGAACATTTCTGCCGTCCATGAATGTATTGCTCCTTTTGGACCATTGTAGTATGTGGTCACTGATGAGGAGAGTGTACTCTGAGTATATATGCATGTTCTAAATAAAAAATAAAAAAATCTTGTCCCTGGTGGAAAAATATGGAGTTGCTGTGACCGGTATTTCATAAATTCCCTCATTGACCACACTGCCTCTCTGTAGGTTTGCAGCACCGTAGATCATTCTGACTCAAATGAAGGGATGAATGTTTTAAAACACACAAAGGTTAGGGAAATCAATAAATGATACATGGGCATACCACTGTATAAAGTCTATTTCTGTTAACTTAAATACTTCCTCCCTACACTACGGATTTGATATGTTTTTGTGTCAAATGAGTTTGCAAGGAAAGGCCTCTATGGAAGGTTAGACTCACAATGAGACAGCTCACTTTGCAATCTAGCATTGGTACTGCCTGTCTAGAATTTTTTGACATACTCTCTGAAGGAGGGTCACATTGTGAACCCTTCCCAAGCTGCCACACTGAACACAGTCATTGCTTAGAAGGGATCTAAGATCTGAGGAATGCAGGTTGTGGCTTTGCTCCTACTACACCATCACAGGTTAGGTGGTGCTGTAGTCTTTATCTCTCTTCTTCATTATTTAAGCATATCTCTCTCCCGCAGAAGATTATTTCACTTACCAAACCTTCTCTGGCTCTCACAAACCTTCTCCTCTTCAAACACAGATATTTCAGGCAACTGCCCTTATTTTCATCATTTTTCGAATTATGCATCCTCCTCTTTGTAAGTCTCTCTTCCACAGCCTCCTCCACAAGTAATGGCAGGCGTTTTAGCCTGACTGATGCTTCCATCGACACAAGCTCAGTTTGCACAGCTCCAAAAGGGCTACTGCTAAACACTAAAAAAAGCCACTTGGTTGCCTCTTGAAGACAAAAATCAAGCAGACCATTAAACTTGGTCCCTGAACCACACACCTGAGACAGGTTTAGTTTGCCCGATTTTTACTTTTTTTGATAGTTTAGTGGTATTGTAAATCTGACTGGCTTTTTATTAGGTGACAGAGAAATTATGCTTGGTGTTATTTGTGACCTACTTATTATGTGTGAGGAGATACGTAGGAAGAGTTCCTGATGATGGGCAGTTTCTGAAGCGTATGTCTTATGGTGGTTAGACGGCTCAGTTATTTCAACTGGCATGTTATTTTAGCAGTATTACTACTGATGCGAGGAAATCAATAGAGTTAATGAACTTCTAAAAATGTAAGGAGTTTGCAATGTTCCCTTGCTCTCTGCCTATTCTTCCTTCTAGTAAAATGACCTGTTCTGGAGAGTGTTGCCACTTTGCTTATTTTACTTTTTCCATTTTTTGTTTGATGACAAAAGGATATTTATTCATTGGTATACTGCAGCATGCAAATCGCTGTTTTTATTGCACTGTATTAAAAGGGCAAGAGAACCCCGGTATCAGAGAAGTATCTTTCTTAAAAACAAAAGACCAAAGTCACAGTCTCCGGGGTCACTTTTCCAAAATGATTTAGGAATTGGCTTTGGCTTTAGCACTTATTGTTCACTATGTTCAGAGCATATGTCATCTTGATTGGCTTTGTGCCGTCTCAGTTAGTGCAAACTGGTAGTTTATGTTTAGAAAAATGGCATCCACCATTGAATTTCACACACTTGTTTACTAACCCTGATAAACCCAAAGAACACAAAAATATGTAATTATTGCATCAGTAGATGAATACTGTAGTTTACCACTCTGATTTCCTTTAAAATAAAGTGTCAGCCCAGTCTCAGTAGTGTGCTACTTCAATAGACTGTTTAGAAATCTATATGTCGGTACTGATCTGGGCAGATTGCCAGATAGATCCACAAAAGACTACAAAGGTGGGCTTGAGAGAGATGACCAGTAGGAAAAGGTTGGCATTGGTTGAAACGGCGCTTTGGCTATAAGTCAAATATCTTAATTGCTTTTTTTGATCATCAATTAGTTTCTTGGCATAAATTTTGTACCAAAAAAGGAAATATCAGCAAATTCAAAGACATGCAAGTCCTGCATAAATCCATTGTAAGATACAAATGCTGTTTGTGATACATGTACCAATACCAAATATTACTAAAATATAAGACGGGAAAAAAAAGGTGGAAAGAAGTGAGAAAATAAGCCGTAGATGGGGAGAATAAAAGAAAGTAACAAGACAGAAAAGCATTGGCATTGCCAATAGGTCTCGATTTTGGGAACTTATAGGTATTTAGTTATGCAGCACAATATCCTTGGTGCATCAACATCAATTGTTGCATGGCAAAACACTTATAAGGTCCCAAAGGGTAGACCTATTGGCTATGCCAATGCTTGTTTATATTTGAGGGGATGGGAGACCACCAAGATCCCTTTGGGACTAATGTCTTCAGTCACTATACAGGCCAGAGACTGCTTCCGCTAACTGCCTCAGCAGTACTCAGATGCACACCACAAGCTTTATGGTCCCTGGACAAAAGTACTTGCAGTCTTTAAAATGAGGCGGTGAATTTAGGCACTTTTAAGCAGTTAAGAGTCCCATAAAAATGAGGCACAGTTCCCTAAGTACCACACAACTCAGGGGTATAGTGCGCCTGATCCCCAATTGAGGCTTTCAGCATAGCTAGCTGAAACCACAGAGCAACAAACGCAATATCCTTCAAACCAGAGACTTGAAAGCAACTCCTTATAAATTTCAAACAAAGGGGTCCATTCAAACCTATACGAAAAGCGGACCCTCATTAAAAGCTGGTAGTGTAAAATTACATTAAAAACTGCTGTCTGTGCCGTTCATTCCTTCAAACTCCTTTTTGAATACCGTATGGTTGTGGAATGAAAGAGGGAGCGGGATAAGGCTGCAAGGCTAAAAGCCGCACCGCTGCCTAAACGCGACCGCCCCCACTTTCTTTGCGCTTTTTCCTCTGTTATGGCCCCCCTGTTAGGTGATTCAGGTCGAGTGTCCCCTGCCTCCGCTCACCTCACGTCCTCATGGCAGATATGCGTTGGGGTCAGGCTGGCAAAGCCCAGCGGATGGACCATCGGGCCAGAATAAAGTCTTGACCAGAGCCAGGACCGAAGTCTGAAGTGAACGATTTATTACCTCATTAATCGACAAAAATAAGTTATATGTATTTGAAATCTTTATATATATGGAAACTTTCTGCAAGAATATTCAAAACTACATAAGCAACTGACACTGTTCCTCGTAAACTTCGTTGGGCAAAGTTATCAGCATTGGGTGTACCAAAAAAACTGCTGGATATGATTGTATTGTTATATTCAAACATGTGGGTGCAGGTCAAATTGTGGGATGGAGGTTGTACCACTCACCGCCTTGAAACATGTAGTGGCCTTAAACAGGGCTGCGTACTTGCCCCATGTCTTTTTAACATTTTTGTGGCTGACTTATCACATCATTTAGATAATGTTAAAGGGCAATCCAATTCTTGCAGGCCAAAGTATGCAAATTTACAATATGCAGATGACACCATATTATTGAGTCACACTCAAATAGGGTTCCAAAGAATGATAGAAACATTTAATCAATGTATTTTAGAGAATGGTTTACAAATAAATAGAAAAAAAGCAAAAATTATGATAATAGGATCAACTAAATAAGATAAGAAACTATGGAAAGTTAATGGACTATCTATCGAAACAGTAAAGAAGTATAAATATTTAGGAGTTATGCTTGATAATAGAATGGCTTATAAACAACATTTTGATAATTTAAAGGCCAAAGCAACTTCATTGACTTTTGCTTTTAGATTACTGCGAGATAAGCTAATATGCCCAAGCTACAAGTATTTATTACAGGTAATGAAGACAAAACTGATTCCTGCACTCATATATGGGTCAATAATTTTTTGGGGCAAAGACAGCAAACAGTTGGACAAATTACAAATAAAAGTCTTTAAATCAATTTTCAGTGTCCCAAGAAACGTTGGCCACGCTAATGGTAGATCAGAGTTTGGCTTATTAAACCAAACATTGGTGAGGCAAACTGCATTTCTAAAATGTTTATTTACACTTTATCGGACCCTGAGTCCCTTGCATACATGTGCGGGCAAGAAATAAATAAGAAAGAGTATACCACTGCATGGAGATTATATTTAATGGAGAGTTTGAATACCATCAAGCTCACATCTTTTGACCATCTGGATAGAAATAAGATTTTCAATCAATCAATCAACTAATTTTGTGTAATTTGTATTGGATCAGGAGATGACTGCAAAAAAAGCACACCTGGACGGTTATTAACCTGTATAAAAAAAATAAGCCCCAATCTTATTTAACCTCCTGTTTAAGACCGGCTGTAAGGAATAGATTCCTTAGGTTAATATTCAGCCACTATCCAACAAAGGATAGGACACCAAATTGGGTACAAAATTGGCAATCACAAAACTGTAGATTATGTGCTTGTAGCAATGAAACATTATTACATATTGTATGTATTTATGCCAGATTGTATCGAGAGAGGCTAACTGTTAAAACAGATACTTATGGAATTAGGAGTGAGAATGTGCTGCCAAGTGAATATACTGTGCCTTCAAGGGCATATTACTAATCTCACTGTTTATTTTCTTAAATGTGTCCTCATAGCTGAGAAAAGCTTGACTCAGGATAATGCTTTGGTCGTGTTATAGGAATAGAAAGTGGCTATGGTAGTAACCATATCGACTTATCTATATAGATATTGTACCTAGTAAATATTCACGACATCTATTATCGTGGATAATGTAGGATCCGAGGCATAAAGATATCTTAAGAAGCACAAATGCACTTTATACATTAAGTAACCAATGATTATAATTTGACACAATATGTGTCTGTTTTAAGTACAGTTACTTCTAAGGGACTCCACGAAGATATTTTAACTATTGGCTTAAGAGAGGCTGCTAAGATTGATTGTATGGATGGTTTTATCAATATATAGAGACATGATGATTAATAATGCAATGAAATGTTCTCACTAGGTTATGAATGAAATATTGTTTTATGATAGTTTATGCGATTTCAATGGTTTATTATGGTATATTATTTCTACCACAAGATTTGTAACAAACTTGTTTAATGACTCTGTTTTATTAAATCTGTTGTTTTTATTTATCATGATTGCAATGATGTTATTGATTGGACACTAAAGACAATAAATATAAACATCCATAAGCAACTTATGTGTTCATTAATACAAAAGTTCATGGTGTGGTCAAGAAGAAAACGTTTATTGTGCATTCTGCATTTCCTATTCAACTGAATTGTTCAAGCAGCAGTGATATAGTCATTATTGAGGTCTAGTACGAGTAAATAAATGATTTACACTTTTGTGCATTTTCATTACGTTACTTCATCAAGCATTTGCACATAATTTCTGTGCAATAATTATGATCCAGCATTATTTTCTTGTTCATTATAAATCTGCTCTCCCAAAAGTCAACTTCTTCCAAAATTGAAGAACGATATAAAACACGACACAAAAATATTTTTAATGCTGCTTTTAAGTCAAATAGGTTTATAAATGTTGGTAGCATTTTTATTACCCACCTTTTTTAAACCTATGTTGAAAAAAAAAGAAAACATTCTGACGTGTGCATAGGAAAGCAACATGCAGGGGTGAGAAAAACTGGTTCAAAATTAAATAACATCTATCTATCTCCCTAGATCTCTACTTGCAATAAATATTGTCACCAATAAATTAAATTGATCCATCCTATTCACAGTTCCCCCTTGCTTCTGATCTTGACAGGGACGCACTATTAAGTTTAGAAACAGATGCTGAACTGTGTACATAATACAGGAAAAATAAAAACTGGAAAGGGACAATTTCTTCCAATAAAGTCAATGGGAAACTGTGGAAAAATGTTTTATTATTGTGAATATATACATTTCACTTTATGTAAAAATATTTTTTATAGCTTTGACAATAATAATATTTTAATGTATTATATAAATATTTAATAAAAATGAATTACAATATTGTATAACATTTACACCTGGTGTGTTTAATACATTTGTAATTTAATTATTAAGAATACATTTTCTTTCTAATAAATACAATTTCAAGTCCTACTAACTTTAAAAAGTAAGTTTCCTCACATTTGTTCGTTTTCATTTTCATTTTTAAAGAAAAAATACATATTTATAAATATGCATTATTTGTTTATTGTAAATCATATATATTACAATTGATACCTGAGTATTAATACACTTCCTTACCCATCACCCCTAAATGCCTTGCCTCCCACTCCTAAACTTTATTTCAATTTTAAAAAAATGTTATTTGCATGAATTATTTAAAAAATATTAAAATATCTATGATTTAAATTACGTATGTATTACTCAGGTATCACAATTGAAGCATGAGTATTAATACACTTCTGCGCTAACTACCCCTAAATCCCTGGAATCCTGCCAATAACATTTTATTATTTTATTATTATATTTTTTATTTATTTTGCATGAATTAATTTTAAAATGTTAATATATATATATATATATATTTTTTTTTACTATATTTTAATTACATTAAAAATGTAATCCTCAGATATCACAATTGATACATGAGTATTAATACACTTCCTCACCCATTACCCCAAAATATCTCTTGCATCCCACTCCTGAAACTTTATTATGCTATGTTAAATTATTTTGCATTTTCTTCTGTTAAGAAAGGCCCCCTTGAGCTACTGAGCTGACAAGCTTGTGTAGATGCATCTGCACCCAGTGAATGGTGCAGAGACCTGAGAAGAATTTGGGCAGCATTTCCAATTGCTCTCTGTTTATGAAGGGATGAATCCAGAAACAATGTATAGAGTTTCACAACACAGGCTGCAACAACAAGGTTGAAAAACTAAAGACTGTTACTGAAGTAAGTGTTATCATGTACTGCATTTACCATGATGCATTGGGGCAAATTAAGTGGTGGGATGTGAGGCAGTGTACTCCCACCGACCTGACATATGGGTGTTATATTATGTAGTCCTTGAGCATATGGCTGGGATGCTAAGAAATTTTAAGAAGAATATCATCAGTGATGAAATCATTTATCTTGTTAAAACACACGCTAAAATATCATAATGCTACTGGGACTGGACAACCTGATTAGACAATGCAGTAATATTTTTAAATCTGAACTTTAAATAGTTGTTATTAGCTACATGCTGTTAATACAATATTGTGTTAACATCTTATAAGGGCCTTTAAACAATGTGGCTTACTGTAAATATACAGGGGTCAATTAACAAAGGAAGTTTTGTTCGTGAATGTACGTTTTTAACTGATAATACAGTATTTACTGATGGCAGGAATTCACTAAGTGATCCCTGATGGATGTAAATTATAGTATATCCTCTTAGGGATTTGGGACATTTGGACATAGCACCTATGTTTGTGGGCATTTCCAAACTTTCAATCTGATTCCGTTTATCCCCGGGAATATCCAGAAATGTACTCCAGCCAAGAGCTTGAGTAACTCATCTTCGACAAAGGGAAGGGACCAGATTATGCACAGATTTTCACTGGTTGTAGGGGAAGAGAATGCTCGATATAGAAAAAATATTTCTCAATAGGAGAAAAAAAAGTATGTGCTAGCACATGGGCTCCATACCCAGTGCTGAATTCTATTGGCAGATACTGGGTCATTAATTTGGGAAAGAAATGACTCTATTAACTTAATAAAAACTATTTGATTATGCTACAACAAAGTTCTTACCAGATCTCTATTCAACCTCTAGTAGGTTTTGAGCAGGCAGTAGGCATTTTTTCAGAAAAATGTAATGTTAAGTTCCAGCTGTACAAACATGTTCAAAATCAAGAAAACCTCACAATAGAATTACCAAAAGGATTTAGAAAAATTGAGAAAAATAAGCTCCTGTTTACTAAAATAAATAACATTTGACAGGGGGACCCAAAGATGAGATTTTTTTCAATAAATCACCAATCACTAGGATCATCTTACTGTTGACTAGGTGCGATTTCAATCAGCTCATGATGGACTGAGGTTGTGTCATAAAGCATGTTACCCAGATCAAAGATTTACATTCTGACTTGGTCTCTAATGTGCAGGTCAAAATCCCAGTAGAGCTTTGTCCAAAGCTGAGGCTAGCAATGGTCTTTCGAAGTTGGCTATTTCATTGAAAGAGGTTCCACTGAGCCATTGGTTTTGTCACCAAAGCTCCGAGTGGGATAAATCTAGATTTTGAGCAAGCAAGGTTGCTTCGTTGCTAGGATGATCTTGCAGCCTCAACAATGTCTAATATTTTACCTTTAGATGTAGCCCAATCCTCCAGTGGGACACAGATAGAAGTTGTAGATGGGCAAGGGAATCTGTGAGGCAAGACATCATTTTTGGGAGTTTGCTGAACCCCCTTTTAGCATGACCAATCATTTCTGAATGGAATGAATGCCACCGCCTTAGGAATAACCTCCCAGGCTTCTAACCAACAGGTGTTTCTCCAGTCAAGGCTCCTGAAGTGTCCAAGCTTCAGGGGTTAGGTGGGCCTTGCGTGTATCATGAGGTTGGAGCATGGATGTCTAGAAAGTCTTTGGGAATTAAAGGTAGCATCGTATTCGGCATCTTCAAGTGAAAAGAGGTAGCCTTAAGTCTGATCTCTTCAAACTGTACCTGACCCCTACCAGATAGCGAGTTCCTGCTAAGTGACCAATTGCTGTTTTATTTAAAAATGATTTTTGTTGATTTTCCAGAAGAATGGAATCACAAAACTTTAACCTAATATGCAGGAGGTTTGTTGTATAGGCTCAAATCCTGTAGCATATCAGATATAAGAATTGTATACGTTTAAGAACATCGAATGTGGCAATATCAAATAAAAATAAAAACATATTGTATTGTATACAGACTCGTTTACTTTTTCTCTATCTGGGCCCAGATCAAGTATTCTTCCCAAGTGGGGTTCAGGTGTGTTTTTTTAATCATTTCATCTACTTTCATTTGTGGCTGAACAGCCAGCACCAAGTGACCTTTTGTTGGCATTAACACGCCTTCATGGGTCCAGAGGCCAGGCCATTGTCATCAGGAGGACAGGGTTGTTAATTTCAGCAACAAGTGTGTGTTCAGCATCTGTGGGTGGGATGAGTGGCAAAACTTGTTCGAAAAAAGTTTTATTTCAGGAAGCAAAAAGTACTTTCTGACCTTTTCATTAAAAAGATACAAATCAGAACTCATCAATAAATTAGATTGTAAAAACAGATGGAAAATAATTTTATTTTTCTGGCAGTTGTTCAAGTGGAGATATAAAATAATTATTTTCTTAATGTATCCATGCTTGTTTATGAAGATTTCATTCTAAGGCCCTGATTACAACCTTGACGGTCGGACCGCCAGGCCGCAGCATCGGCGGTCGGGAGAACGCCACCAAGTCGGAAGCATCCTGACTGCCACATTTGGATTTACCACCAGAATGGCTATATGCCGGTGGCAGTCTTGTGGCAGTGGCATGCTTTGGCTCTCAGAGAGAGCCTGAAGTCTATGCTGTCGCACTGCAGCACCTGCACTGTCATGCGCACCCTGTTGCCATGCACCATGTCTTGCATGGCTCACAGTGCACACACAATAGTGCAGGCAATGGGGGGCACAACTTGTGCCCCCAGCCACAAAGCCCAACAGGCCCCAAACTGTGGTACCGATTTTGGCACTGCTGTGCTGATTACAACCTGCATTTCCGCTGATGGTTTCATGGTGGGGACCCCACCATGAAACGGTCAGCAGAAAGGCAGGGAAAGAGGCCCCAAACTGTGCCCCAAGGTAATCAACTTGGGCCACTTTTCCCACTGCCGCCACAGAATCCAAGATCCTGGTGGTTGCAGCAGTGTTTTGATGGTCCGACCACCATCCTCATAATCGGGCTGTCAGACTGACAAGGAGCCTGTGGTTGGATAGCCACCGATGGGTACTTGTAATCAGGGCTTTAAAATACACAGTCTTTGATCTTTCTGTCAATGTGAGGGCATCTGTTTCACAATTGTAGTACGGGACCTTTTTATACATTAGGCACCCTGCCCTGTGAGCTTACAAGACACATTTTAGGAGTAATTTTTAAATTGATTGTTCAACATTGCAGATTACATTTTACTTTCCATGTGTCACTGAATTACTTTTGACCCGCAGTACAACCAGAGCACAGTCATGCTTCTGGAAGCCATAAAGCCATTAGCATAAATGTGGATGGTGTAAATATATACTGCAGACCACAAATGTCCCTTAACTCTACACCATTAGTGCATTTTTTGCTCCATTTACTAAGGTTCAATAAAAAAGTTAAACAGCCAATTATTTGAGAAAAACTCCAACAGCACTATTTAGGGCTAGAACACACACCATGCCTCTGGATAGCCGTGTCACAGTGCACTACCAATATAATAGAAGCAAAATAAGGGCTCAAAAAAAGGTGGAAAATCTAGCTTGACCATGCAGAAAAAGCAGATTCTTCACGTCTGTGTTGTGAAGAATTCTGCACAGCAGGAATAGAATATTGTGGATACTTACACATGGCATTCTTATTAATACACCAGGAAACTTGTGCCTGGCACAGCTTTCGATGTGTTTGACTAAGAATGGTAGTGAATAGGAACAATTATGAAATTACTTTTAGGTGGAGATGTAAATCTCCGATAGCACTTTTACTTTTTTGTGAATAGGATCCCCCTTCAACTCTTTAGCAGGTTTAGAACATAGTTGTTATTCACGCTGTTGTTTTTATAGCACAGCTGTTTCCTAGCTACAGAATTGCATTAGCCTTTGTAGCAGGCCATCCTAATAGGTTTCTACTGTCTTCAAAATGTTTACAGTTCTTGACGTGGATGAAAGGAACTGAGTGAAATTCTTGTCTTGCCGGACCCCTCTGAGAACATTAATTCAGTGATCAGTTACGCCAGCATAATCCAGGACAGTACAAAAACTCACCTGCACTATTGCAAACTTTTAAAGCAGGTACATGGGCTCAAAATATTATCAGAATACAAAAATCACACTTTTTTGCTCCTTTAGAAGTTAATGTTCTTTTATGGGCAATATGTTGTCTACTCCATTAGATTGTGCTTGTTTTGTCATATAAATAAAATAAACTTTCAAACACACATTCTTTTTGTATCAGTTATATTTTCAAGGTATACGGTGACCAATGCTTTTCATTGCACAAGTTTCATTCTCCCGTAAGTGCAGTTCCAACACGGTGGAATGTGTGTGTTTTAAAGGATGTTTTATTGCATTATCTGTTTTTATTCTGCAAAATGTATCCAGCACTAACTACACTTATAAATGATTTATTTTCTTTAATACATGCATTTAGGGAGATCTATTTACATATCTCCAGTTTGAGCATCCAGCTTCCATAAGACATTGTGTAACTACTGGCTGATTTAATATGCAATGTTCTGCAATGGTATGGCATACGAGGAATAATCATCCTTAAGCCCGAAGGGCAATTCTACCTGAAACTAAAATATTATATTCTGTAAATAAACCTACAGTCCAAGCTATAGGAGAATGCATCAATTTAAAGGAAATACTGCTGCCTTAAAAGTTAAACCCAGGTAATATATAATGCAACACAGAAGTTTTTGAATGTATAATAGAAAGCAAAAACATCATTGTAAAAAATCTCAATGAAATGGAAACGAAAAAGGGAGGTCACTGTGTACTTTTGAATATTTCTGTCAGCAAAATGCAAACCATTTTACATATTCAACATTCATATCCATTACATCCAGTACACGAAATGGCTGTGGTTCACAAACATCTTTAGGCTAAAGATATGGTTATTTTAACATAAATATCCCTGCATTTTTTCCTTTCTGTAACACAGATGCTTTATTAAAATACGGCCAAACGAGGCTACAATTCAGTGTCAAGAATGTATTTATAAGGCTAATGAGGGGAATTCTAACTTGCATGTCAGCTGCTGGAGTTTATTTTGGCTTAAAATCAACCCTGAATTCTAATGATATGTTTCATTTTACAAGACACAGATATACACCATAAGACATTTGTAATTTCAAAACCTTGTTTTTTGCGTGTCCTATTATATTTCTTATTTGACATAGTTAGTGTAATATTTAAGCCCTTTCCATGAATTGTAGGGTAAAGAGTCACATATATGTATTTTTGCTCACCTTCCACAAGATCATATTATCGTAGTGGTTGTTGGATTAGAATCAATATCCAAGGGTTTGATGCATGTACGTTTATGACCACTGGTAGAACATTTTGGCCCCCATTACTATGGCGGGCGGACTTTGCCGGCCCGCCATCTTTGCGGAAAACGGGACCACCCGTGATCTGAGCGGCGGTCCCAGCATGCCCATAATGATGCACCCGCCACACTGGCGGGTGCATCATGGATTCATAACATTGTGGGAGGGCGGTGTTCACACCAGCACCCGCCGCAATGTTATGAATGCATGGTATGCATTTGCATACACTAAGTGGCAGGCACCGCGCGGTGCCTGCCGCATTGTGTATGCAAATGCAGGGGGGTACCACAGGTAACCCCTATGTGCACCCCCCACCTCGCCTTCACCATGGGGGCACGCAGGGGGCCCCCAAAGTAAAGACCGCATGCTTACATCCAGGGTCGCTTGCTGTATGCAAGTCTTGTTCCCTCAGATCAAGACAATCAGGGAGTCGCCTTTATGGCCTTCACTAAACATCTCTTCTATACGAATTGATACTCAAAGCAGAACGAACACCATTCTTTTACAACAAACAGTGCCTCTGACTTCGGCCATCTGCCGAAGCCCATCATAATATGGCTGGCGGTGTCTTATAGACACCGCCACCATATGAACCCTTTTCCCCCCCGGTCGCAAGGTGACCGGGGTGGAAAAGCGGCGGACGATGTTTCCGTTCGCCGCGGTCCCCCCCGCCATAGTAATATGGCGGGTGGACAAGGATGTCGGGCGGATCGCCACCGCCCGACATCCTAATGGGCCCCTTTGGGTCTGTGAAATATCTACATGATAATTGTACCCCGGTTATCTTCCAGTGGTATTCAGTAACCACATAAATATCGGATTTTCTTAATTCATTTCCCTAACTCTGCTATGAAGGGGAGGGGTTTTGTTTCATTCCTAAACCTCTACACCAAATATAGTAGGAATATTAATGAGTAGTGGCAGACCTGCCGTCCCGGGATCATGTGTTCCACGAATGACTTTACTTGGAAATATAGTGCAATGCAGGTGACCTGTCACAGCAAAGGCTAATAATGGCAAAAAAAAATAATATCCTGGATGCAATGCAAGAGAAATTTGAAATAATTTTTGACTAGACAGTTCAAGAGGTAAATGAGTAGGCTGCATACAGGCCACCTAATAGACTAGGAACACTAGAAGGATTGTTTACTTAGAAAGATGGATTCCCTCTAGGGTGTTACTGGGTGGTTTTACACAGAATTCACAGGGTGCAATTCCTCTGTGAAGGTGTGCTGTTACTGCCTCCTAGTCTGTCTAGTTGGCTGAAGACTGACAGAAATTGATAACTTCCACACTCTTTTTCAGTCATTTTCCTGGTTTCGCCTGCAGGCTGCTGGAAGGGCAACATGTTCTCCCGCTCCTGTTTATTCTCTCAGATGTGAAGGACTACTCCAAGTGCACCTTGACTTATCAAGCTGCCATGCAGGTGGGCTATTCAGACCACCAGTGGTCCACAGATTTGTTGTACACCTACGTCACATGCACTGAGCCATGGATCAAGACATCTAACATGTGCATGCTTTGGAACATGGTTGAAATCCTCTGACTGGCTGTTACATGGACTGTTTGGTGAAGCAATTGATGAGAGGTTTGAAACTGCAATAATTTGGTCTTGAAACTGACTACCTGGAAAGAAAGCCCCTTTTGATAAGCATACTGGCACCATGCAAGAGACCTGGGATACGGAATGTGATTTTTGGTTGGATGGCTTTACTTCATTTTTTGTACCTGCTTTGCCCTCTCCAGCGGGACGGAATAGAGGGGGCCTCTTGATGTTGGTCTCGGTGAATGTAAAGGGTAAAATTATAAATGTTGATTGTGCCACACATAATTTCCTTGCTATAGAGGTAACCCTGGTTGATGGTTGCAAAATACTTTTTGTAAACTGTTATAATTCACAACATGGCTACCCTGCGAATGCGCATTTAGTATGGCTACTAGATTTTTTAACTGTTTATAAGGAAAAGCAAACCACTTATTGTCATTTACTTTTATTGGGTGATTTTAATGTACATTTGTGTTCACATTGTGACCTAATTGATGCAGATGGCCCTGACAGTTTTTCCCCCCCGCACTTTGAACATAGCCAGAAGGGGCAGGTTCTTGAAAACCTACTAACTAGTAATGATCTGTACGAGGCAGAGTTTCATGATAAAAGTTCACGAGTAGCCACATATACTGGAAGGGACTGTGAATCGATAATTGATTACATTTTTCTATCATTAGGTCTTCTTAAATATGTGATTTTTTATAATGCTTTATCCATGCCATTGAGTGATCACAATCCCGTGGGGATGGAGTTAGCTAATGGTTTTTCGCTCCTACATTCTCCTGTCACCCCACAGGCTGTAATATCAGTCAAATCTAAAGATCAGGGGAGAAGGATAAAATGGGGACAGGTAGTTCCTGATGATTTTTTCCTTAATTTAACATCAATGGCTGCACAAGATTTAAATATTTGTGTCAATCCTCTCTCTAAGGGCGAGGAGGTTTTAACATCCTTTGAAGGTATCTGTCGGACAGTGGCCATGAATTTAACAGCTAAAGGCCAGGGAGTTAAAAATAGACCGGTAATGGGCTGGTTTGATAATAACTGCAGTAATGCCCATAACCTCCTTAAAAAAGCACTTAATGCTCGTCTGAGGGACAAAGTCTTAGTGGTACAGCGCAGAAAGGATTACTCCAGGGCAATCCAAGCACATAAAAATGAATTAAAGAGGGAAGCTTGGGCCGAGCTCATGGACAAAGCTACCCTAAAAAATAGTGCCAAGTTTTGGTCAATTATTAATACCCCATTGTTCTCTAGTGACCAAAACGCGGCGCTGGAACTTAACATCTCTGAGGAAAACTGGCTTAGCCATTTTGAAAAAATCTATGGTAGTAACATGGAGAAGGAATCTTTTGAAGTCCCTGTGTCCGAACACCCCCTGGCGCCTGTCAGATTTGATACAGTTGAAGTCATTAAAGCAATCAAGGGTACTGCGGGTCGAAAGGCCCCGGGCCCTGATGGGGTTCCCGCTGATATGTTTAAGGTAAATACTTTGTACTGGGCTGATATTTTAACTAAAGTTTTTAATGCCTCAGCCATTGTGGGATTTCCTAAATCTTGGTCCAGAGCTACTATAATCCCAGTGTTTAAAAAAGGTCAGAGGGAAGACCCAAGATGTTATAGGCCCATATCATTGTTGGACTCCTCTATTAAAATTCTAGGGAAGGTTGTCCTGGCTAGAATAACATCTTGGGCCAAAGAGAATAATATTCTGACAGAGGTACAATACGGCTTTAGAGCGGGGAGGAGTACGGAGGACCAATGCCTCAATCTTCACCTCATAATATCCAAGTACACGAGGGCAAAAAGGGGATCCATATTCCTAGGCTTCATGGACCTATCCACAGCCTTTGATCTAGTCAATAGATCAAGGCTGTGGACTATGCTCTTGAAAATGGGACTTGACTGCTCCTTGGTGCATTTCCTAGCGGAGTTGCATAAAGCTCTGAATGCCTCCATTAGGATGACAACAGAGGGGAAATGTACAGCGAGTTTTAGGTCCTGCAGAGGGGTGCGCCAAGGCTGTATCTTGGCCCCCATGTTATTCACGTTATACGTGAATTCATTGGAGGCTAACTTAACAGCTGTCACTCAGGATATTCCGTGCATGGGGGGTGCGCCAATTCCGGTGCTCCTCTATGCCGACGACGCGGTGCTGATAGCCAGGACCCCGATTGCCCTGCAAAAGCTGCTTGATTCTTTTGGAACTTTTATGTCCATTCTAGATCTGGTGATTAACAGTGGCAAATCCCACACAATGTCAGTAGGGGGCTCTAAAAGTAAAGACAAAACCTTTTTTTGTGGCAGCGAGGTTATCTCTAGTGTAAAGGTTTTCACCTATTTGGGTGTAGTATTCGATCATAGGGGTACTTGGATACCACAGCTAACATCCAAAGCGAATGCAGTGAGAAGTTCTGCCACCGCAGTTTTGGGGTTCGCTAAAAGATTAGGGGGGAAACCCACAGAGGCGATCTTGGCTATTTACAAAGCCAAGACAGTCTCTATTGCAAGATATGGGGCTGCAATTTGGGGGTTTGTAAAACCTGACCGCATCCAAACGGAGGAAAATTAATTCCTGCGGTCATTGCTGGGCCTACCTCAGTCAACAGCAACTTACTCCCTACACCTTGAGCTAGGTCTGGGATACATCACAGACATGATAAAACTAGCTCCGATCCTGTTATGGATTAAGCTCTGGTTGAATCCGAACCTTAGTCTAAACCATAAGATCATAAAAGATTGTCTAAAACTAGATCACATGAGGGATATTCAGTGGTTGTCCTATGTAGAGTCTTTGGTTGTGAAGCTAGGACGCCCTGAGATTTTTGCTAGACCAGAATCCCTGTGTAAAGCAGATCTAGTGTGGGTGAAGACTAACTTCACTAGGCTCTGTGTTGCCGAGCGGGAAGCGGATGAGCTAGGTAAACCCTCTGTGAGGGCACATGTAATGGTAACCACATCCCTTGAGTTGGCTCCTTATTTGTCAGTGGTGACAAATTTTTTCCATAGATGGTTACTGACAAAGTTCCGTTTCAAACAAATCCATATGATTCTTTGGGATGAGAAAGGTTGGTGTAGGCCTGAGGATTCAACTCCATGTAAATGTGATGACCAGTCCGCCCAAGACACTGCGCACTTTTTGTTCTTTTGCCCCTTGTATTCTGAACCCCGGAATCGATTTGTAAAACCAATACTGAAAGAGATGAGATTTACGCAGTATAAGCCCGCATTGTTATTTTTGCAAATGATGGAAGCCCCTGTAATTATGTACTGTATCGCCAGTTTTCTGGCTGCATCTGTAAGAATTAGGAGATCAAGATTGGACCTTTAACCCAGAAAGCTAACTATTTCTTTACCATGTATTTAAATAATGGATCTGAATAATGGATTATTGGGCTCGAATGGAAATGAAATTGTGTAATTATTTTTTTTATAACGGGTTTTAATTGTCATTATGACTGAAATTGTATTAATTGATTTTTTAAACATGTTTTAAATGTTTTATAAATGTCTAGTATACTTTTATGATTTTAATTAATCGAATAAAGTGGTTTTGACTTGACTTGACTCTGACTGGCTGTTACATGGACTGTTTGGTGAAGCAATTGATGAGAGGTTTGAAACTGCAATAATTTGGCCTTGAAACTGACTACCTGGAAAGAAAGCCCCTTTTGATAAGCATACTGGCACTTCTCAATAATTAAAATGCCCAATTAAGGCACCCAAGCTTGATGCTCATCAACCTCTAGAAAAAGTGTTAGTTACTATAAACATCAGAGATTCGGGCTTTGAAGTCATAATATGTCAGCAACCATAGTTAACTGCTGAGTCACGTAGCCCTCAAGGATGGTGCCAGAGCAACTGGGACACAATCTGATAAATGGTAGGGTGGATGAGATGGCAGCATGTGGGAGTTCAGGGCACAAGTGAAACCACAGGAGGAGCACATTTGGGTGTTAATAGCAAAATATTAAAATACCTTTAAAGGCTAAAGTGGAACAATTATCTATGCGAAAAACAATTGCACATGGTCATTATGGGGCATATTACCAACAACTAGTGATAATTTTTGTCTCTAACTTGTTTAGAGACAAAAATTAGCGCCGCAAATCGGCGATTTTTATCGCAGATAAACCTTGCTATTAGCAAGGTTTATCGCAAATGCGATAAAAAACGGCCGCAATGCATGAATATCGCTGAAAAGTCAGCGATATTCATGCATTATCGAGCAAATGCTCTTAGCCATGTTATCCACCTCCCATTGGATAACATGGCTAAGAACTGCTCAGGGCAGGTGTTAGCTTTTGGAGATATTTGCGCTTAGCGCGAATATCTCCAAAAGTTGGTAATAGGAGATAGCGATGTTAGCGACTGTTTCCAGTCGCTAGCATCTTGGCACGCCCACTTTGCATGTCATTAGTGATAAATATCACTGACATGCAAAGTGGGGCCCATGATGGTCGCTATCTCCTATTAGCTGTCGCTAACTGGTGTTAGCGACAGCTTGGTAATAGGGAGATAATTTTATCTCCGCTTTCTTGGCTTTTAAAGCCAAAAATGCGGAGATAAAACCCCTTGATAATATGCCCCTATGTTCTAAAATTTAGGTAATAGCCACATATAAAAGAAAGGCATAACCTCCATTGCCCTTAGCTCATAGAAAGGAAGTCCGGCTTATGGCAGTGGCAGAAATATCTGCCCACACAGCATTCACTGAGGTATTGCAAATAATCCAAGAGAGGCCTGTCTGAGTTGCTGGAAGAGTTCTCTTTTCTTTTCAACGGGCATACCACTCTGAAATAGGTTTGTGATGAGAGAGTTACCTAAGCCTCACAAAGCATTTTTATTTGGTATGCATCTGGTGAGATTTCACTAGATTTTGAAAATCTGTATGATATCTTTAAGGTGAACAATCTATGACATGTTCGAACAATGCAGAAAAGTCAAGTCCATAAGTCAAATACGCAACTTCATGAATACATTTTACTTTGAGGTGTGCTTTGCACTTGCGGCTACAGTAGAGCAGACATGGATGAATCCTAACCATCGGTGCCAGCTGCCATTCTTGAAATGGCCCGCCCCTGCCTGTAAATTTAGGTAGGTCAGGCGGTTACCTTTCTGCTTGCCACTTAGCTGGGTACATGCACAGTGTGATACCATAAAGAATTATTTAAATTTGATGCACATCTGGGGAAATCTGCATCTTTAATGGAAAGTGTTTTGTGATGCATCAATTGTTGATTAAATGGGGTTTTTATTCGATGTTACGGCGTGTTGAAGTGAAGCGATTCAATAAAGCACAATGAAAAAACAGTAGTACCTATAAGTTCTTTCAATCTTATCACATAAATTAAAGCTTGCATCTTACTACAAATATAAGAGATTGTTTTTTAAAGCCCAGCTCTGTTGCAATAATAAAATACCAATATTTCACACTTAGGAAGCACATTACATGTATACTAGTGCCAAAATTAAGGACACAATAATACATATTATAAAATAATATCCCCATGAAAGTGTAAAGCATGTTCTAAACTATTATATACAATGATTTTCATTTCATTATGGCCACATAGCATTTCAACAAATGAGTCTCTCTGGTGAAGTGATGGTATACCCTATATTCAGAATAATCCAAATGCAACATTCTGGCTAGATAAAAGCATACAGAAAAAAACCAACAGAAAAGTGCCTATATTTAAAGCCAACATAATAAACACGAGAGGCTGTTCAAGCAAACCTGCAGTTTTTGTTGATTCACATATGCTTAGATTCAGCTCTGTCGGCTTCTTGCTGATAATTGGATGCCATCTAAGTTCCATCTCTTCATTCAGTGGCTTTCCTGCCTATTCTTGGAATTCACTGGGATTACAGTGTTCGACTAGGGGCTCTTTTATTTAGTGCACAGTGGGGCATATTACCAAGCAAAAGCGATAATTATCGCTATTGCTTGGTTAGAGACAAAATTTTACCGCTGAGCTGCGACAATTTTTATCGCAGATAAACCTTGGTATTACCAGGGTTTCTCGCAAATGCGATAAAAAACGGCCGCAATGCATGAATATCGCTGAAAAGTCAGCGATATTCATGCTTTACCGAGCTAATGCTCTTAGCCATGTTATCCACCTCCCATTGGGTAACATGGCTAAGAACTGCTCAGGGCAGGTGTTAGCTTTTGGAGATATTCGTGCTTAGAGCGGTAATTGGGACTCACGTCTGAGCATCCCCAGTACACTTAGAGCGGTAATTATATATTATATATAATCGTGCTTAGTGCGAATATCTCAAAAAGTTGGTAATAGGAGATAGCGATGTTATCGACTGTTTCCAGTTGCTAACATCTTGGCACGCCCACTTTGCATGTCATTAGTGATAAATATCACTGACATGCAAAGTGGGGCCCAAGATGGTCGCTATCTCCTACTAGCTGTCGCTAACTGGTGTTAGCGACAGTTAAGTAATAGGGAGATAATTTTATCTAGGCTTTCTTGGCTTTTAAAGCCAAAAAAGCGGAGATAAACCGCCTTGATAATATGCCCCAGTATTCCTTGGGGTGCATTTGCTTACTTGTCATCTTCACCTGCTTGACCTTTATTTCTGTAATTTATAATTGATGTATTTATTTCTAATTGCTACTAGGCCACTCTCTTCCTTTAGTGTGATTCACATGCATTTCTTTGTATTCTCCCAATGCCCCCCACCATGCTCATCATATTTAATTCTGTTTTTACTACTTGTTTATTTATTTATTTGAATTTGTTTATTCTTTTTAACAGATTCCAGCAGCTGCCAAGTGTTGATGGGCTGCTTCATCACCTATACAGAAGCTTTGTTGTCAACATTTAAATGTAACATTCTAACATTAGCATCCACCATGTAAGAACCTAATTGAAAAGCAGGCACATGCATCACAATGCAAGCACATGAACATCCAAACCATGCTTCTAGTTATGATCACGGTGAAGCCGCCACCGACAGGCTGCTGGTGGCGGGTTCACCGCGATCTTGGTGCCTTTTCCCGCCTGCCATATTTTGATGGCAGGTGGTTTTGTGGCGGTTGGGAACTCCGACCGCCACAAATCCAATGGGCTCCTTGAGTTCACCGGGGTGGTGGAGGCCCTCAGCATAAAATTAAGCATGGGCGGAAAATCCGTTACGCTCGCGGATTTTGCGAATTTTCGGTAAATTCGCGATCCACGAACTCCCGCAAATTTACCGCGAATTCGCAAATCCGCGAGCGGCGGATTCCGGGGGCAAAAGTTCAAGCCTTGCTGGCCTGTTGTAACTATTTTACGGTGGCGCCGGCAAGCTGCCAGCGCCATCCTAAAATTGTTACTAAGTTAGCTTCAACAGGAAGCTCTAATAGATAAAATAAAGCAGGTGCTCGAGCACCTGCTTTATTTTATCTATTAGAGCTTCCTGTTGAAGCTAATTTAGTAACTATTTTAGGATGGCGCTGGCAGCTTGCCGGCGCCATCGTAAAATAGTTACAACAGGCCAGGAAGGTGTGCCTTCTTCCCAAATATACCATCGAAAATCTGCTGTGATGCTGGATAGAGAGGCCTTTGCATCCTTGACTTTCACGAGCGCAATCCTCGTGCTGTTCCTGTGGCCAGGAGCTTCTGTATCTTCATCTGCTGCTCGGATCGGTCTCTGACCTTTTATACACACAAGAGGCATGTGCACTCACATGGAAGCCCCGTCCGTTTGGCCCCGCCCACACACTCGCGGTGTGCACCGTCTTCCCGCCATTTACCCACTATGATGGACAGCTCACTCAAGGGACCCCTGCGCCCTTCGGCGCGATTGCATAGTAACACACACCTGGTCGCTGTAGACAACTCTCTGGCACTTTAGGCAGCTGTAGTGTAGTAAAAGCACTATACATCTACCCAACGAGGTAGCACTTACTGATTATCCAGTAGAAAGTACTCCAGTTGAGTAGAGGTATGGCACAAAACGGTGGCGTCTTCTTGAATAAATATGAAGGGCAGGGTTCATTCTGGCACGATGGTCCTGGCACAAAAATAAACCTCAACCGGAGGCACTTACAGATATCAATTAAGCATGTGCCCTAGTTGAAGCTTAAATTCAGTGACTCATTCATCAGCCAAAAAACAATCGTGAGCGTTGTCAAGGCTGGGCAGATGTGCCTTCTTCCCAAATATACCATCGAAAATCAGCTGTGATGCTGGACAGAGGCCTTTGCATCCTTGACTTTCACGAGCGCAATCCTCGTGCTGTTCCTGTGGCCAGGAGCTTCTGTATCTTCATCTGCTGCTCTGATCGGTCTCTGACCTTTTATACACACAAGAGGCATGTGCACTCGCATGGAAGCCCCGTCCGTTTGGCCCCGCCCACACACTCGCGGTGTGCACCGTCTTCCCGCCATTTACCCACTATGATGGACAGCTCACTCAAGGGACCCCTGCGCCCTTCGGCGCGATTGCATAGTAACACACACCTGGTCGCTGTAGACAACTCTCTGGCACTTTAGGCAGCTGTAGTGTAGTAAAAGCACTATACATCTACCCAACGAGGTAGCACTTACTGATTATCCAGTAGAAAGTACTCCAGTTGAGTAGAGGTATGGCACAAAACGGTGGCGTCTTCTTGAATAAATATGAAGGGCAGGGTTCATTCTGGCACGATGGTCCTGGCACAAAAATTAAACCTCAACCGGAGGCACTTACAGATATCAATTAGGCATGTGCCCTAGTTGAAGCTTAAATTCAGTGACTCATTCATCAGCCCAAAAACAATCGTGAGCGTTGTCAAGGCTGGGCAGATGTGCCTTCTTCCCAAATATACCATCGAAAATCAGCTGTGATGCTGGACAGAGGCCTTTGCATCCTTGACTTTCACGAGCGCAATCCTCGTGCTGTTCCTGTGGCCAGGAGCTTCTGTATCTTCATCTGCTGCTCTGATCGGTCTCTGACCTTTTATACACACAAGAGGCATGTGCACTCGCATGGAAGCCCCGTCCGTTTGGCCCCGCCCACACACTCGCGGTGTGCACCGTCTTCCCGCCATTTACCCACTATGATGGACAGCTCACTCAAGGGACCCCTGCGCCCTTCGGCGCTATTGCATAGTAACACACACCTGGTCGTTGTAGACAACTCTCTGGCACTTTAGGCAGCTGTAGTGTAGTAAAAGCACTATACATCTACCCAACGAGGTAGCACTTACTGATTATCCAGTAGAAAGTACTCCAGTTGAGTAGAGGTATGGCACAAAACGGTGGCGTCTTCTTAAATAAATATGAAGGGCAGGGTTCATTCTGGCACGATGGTCCTGGCACAAAAATTAAACCTCAACCGGAGGCACTTACAGATATCAATTAGGCATGTGCCCTAGTTGAAGCTTAAATTCAGTGACTCATTCATCAGCCCAAAAACAATCGTGAGCGTTGTCAAGGCTGGGCAGATGTGCCTTCTTCCCAAATATACCATCGAAAATCAGCTGTGATGCTGGACAGAGGCCTTTGCATCCTTGACTTTCACGAGCGCAATCCTCGTGCTGTTCCTGTGGCCAGGAGCTTCTGTATCTTCATCTGCTGCTCTGATCGGTCTCTGACCTTTTATACACACAAGAGGCATGTGCACTCGCATGGAAGCCCCGCCCCAAATACGCGGATCCGCAAATCCGCAAAATCCGCCGATTTTGCGGATCCACGATCTGTAAATACGCAAATCCGTGAATCGTGGATCCGCAAAATCCGCCCATGCTTACATAAAATGCATGCCAGCGATGCCTGGCAGGCACCGCCGGTGTGATTAGGATGCTGGGTTCCCCGCCAGCTTTTCATGGTGGTTCACTCCCCATGGAAAGGCTGGAGGAGATCGACTTTGGGAGCCTGTGGCGGGCCTCATTTCCCCCAGGCACTGTGGTTTGGGGTTTGTGGGACACGTGTGGAGCCCCCCTACATTTCCTTGCACCATGTGGCAGGCACCACGTGGTGCCTGCCACATAGTGTAGGGAAAACCAAAACCTGCCTTTTTTCCAGCAGCTCCTGCCGCATAGGAAAAGATGCCTTTTGCGGCCACCGTGGTGGCGGACGCATTGTAATTTGATATGTGGGACAGCCGCCTTAAAAGTGATTTATTTATGGAATTATGCTCGATGAAGCACAATTTCATGATGATAATTTTAAGTACTGATATCAATTGGTGTTAAAAAGCTAATGCTGTGCTGCTAGTGCTAATAGAAATGCATACTAGTCTATTCTCTCTGGGCATACTCTTTACACTTAGAACATCTCACCTACAGAAATTGATGTGTCTAGTGAAGTGAAACTGTGAAGTGCTCAATATATTCGTTTTTGTTCCTTTGATCACTCATTCTGTGACCTGGAGCACTGTTATAAATGTAGCATTAGAACATACCTATGAGATCCCCCTCTGGGGATGTAGCATTTAACGTGCCAATTTTATCTGGTCTCAATTTAATAACTTAAAATATTCTCAGGTCAATAAACAACCTTGTGATACAAGTAATACATTAGGATGCCTGCCATATCAACATTAAATTATAATTTATATACGTAACATTGTGATTACTGATATCAGGTCTCAATGCTTTGTGCTAGAGAAAGTGCCTTAAAATGGCCATTGAATTGCAAAAATGGCCTTGAAATTGGAATGCGTACGCTATAAATCATTTATTAAGGCTCCATTGGAGGTCACGTCTGAGGTCAGCCGCCATTTTTAGATATCAAATAGCATATTTCAAAGTTGAATCTTCTAGCTTAATCTTAAGATTTAGCGGATGGTCTGCTGTGAGTTAAATTACCTCTTCTGTCTCTCAACCCCCCCCCACTATATCCTCTTGACTGAGAGTCCTTTGTGACTTGAGTGCTCAAAGCAAGCAAGGCCATTGAGATGCTAAAAAAGAAATTACATTAGTCATTGTACTTGACACATGAAGCGTTGACAATGCAGACAGTTTGAACATCAAGTATCTGAAAACAATATTAAAGAATGTAGAGTTCAGCATGGCAAGGCAGTAATCCTTGTCGACGGAGCAGTTGTCGCCGCTAGTGAGCGATATACAAAGTCTATGTGAAGTCATCGACGATGGCGGGAAAAATCTCCAAGTGGAAGAAGCCAGACTTCCACACAGAGGAAGTCATTGTCATCGATGGGGAGCTTTCAGACTTATACAAATTTTTGTACGTTGAAAATCTCCAGCGAGATAAAGCCGCATGCTGTAGCAGAAGAGGGCTCCACAAGGGCCGCAAGACAAGGATTACTGCCTTGCCATGCTTAACTCTACATTCTCGTAGACTTTCCTTCAAAATCCAAAGGTAACTCGAGACCAGGCCCAATCCACCTTGTGTACCCGACTCACCTCTCTATTGCAGTCAGCCTTAACTTGTGAATTTGACCTGGTCACACGCGACCAGGCACCCACGGTTGGTGCATTGATCTTTTTGGCCCTATTTTGTCCTATATACTTTAAAAATTAATAACTTCAGTTCTACTGAATAAATTCAATATGTTTTGTTGTCATGATATTCATTAAAGATTTCTCTATTTTTCTAAATTGGTTTCGGATTTATTTTGTGCTGTGTTTTCACTTTATTTCTGCTTGTGTGCTGCATAAATATGTTTTACTTTGCCTCTAAGTTAAGGGGGACTGCTTTTGTGCCAGGTTATCAGAGGGTAAAACACAGGGCACTTTAGTGACTTTGGGGGTTCACCAGTGGTGGCTGGTGAGGTTTATGAGTGGTGCGACTGTAATTGGTGGGACTGTGATTGGTGGCCGGGGGTCGGGGGTTGGAAGGGAGCAAACTGCACAAATATTTCGGAAGGTTAGTTACACCATTTCCTGTGCAAATCTTATTTAACCAAAGTCGGATAAAAGAGGAATTGTTTTCATAGGCCTGTCTTTGCAGCCAAGCCTGACTTGCTCTTTAGTGATGCATGTGTTTAGCAGTCAAGAAGTTTGGGAATAGATGTCAGGCTGACATATTCAGGATAATAGAACAGGTAGGGGATAATAATCACAATTTTAATGATGTTATATAAATAATAATTATATTACATCACACAAATGTTACATAGCCATGCCTCAGACAGAAGAACTATCATTTAGGATACACAGAACTTACAGATTCATGCCTTAGAAAGAAATTGCTTGTTAACAGATCATAGACTCACAATTTAGAGAACAGAGCTATGCCTTTGGTTAAACAGATCGAGTAGATTTGAGTCTCTCGTTGTGGCCAAAAATAACTAGACTACTTCAAATTTCTCCCACTGCATGTATGTTCAACATCCCTGAATGCTTAGAAAGGCTCCTTTTTGAAATATGTAGGGCATCAGTCTCACTCACACAGATACACTCTCTTGTGAACCACAAGGCCGCTGCAAACTATGCCTATCATGCTTGTTTCAGCAGGGTGTCCGTGCAGTTTTGAACGCAGCAGCAACTTTTACATTCTATTGAAAAACTCGCAGTGCCTCCTCTTTCATCAACTTCTGTCACATTTTCGACAATTTGCAATATAACTTTTAAAAAAATTCAAATTCACATTTAAATGTCATTACATCATATTTTGTGTGTTATGGAAAACACTGAAATATAGTATAAAGGTGGAAGGCAGGGAGGACAAAGCACAATTACAGAGCAAAAGTACACCTTACGAACAGACAGGGGATGCCTGGCAAGACACAAAAGAAACAACTACAGTGGGCAGAGGCAATACTGGATTAGCGGAGAACACCAATAAGTTCAACTATGGTTAGTGAACCCCGTTCACCAACCCCCCACTTTGTTCCCCCAACTCTGTCAGCAGCTGTAACTTCTGCCTCCCTCTCATACACTTGAATAATTGCTCGAAGTCCACCCTACCCCCCACCACTGATGCGACAGGACAGGGGTAACCTGGTCAGCACCACCAGACAGATTGCTTCCATGAAGGTCCACCCAGAGTGGAATGAAGGGGTGGAAGTGGGGCAAAGAGGGTGACTGGGTTAAAAATATTGTGAATTCTGCACCTAGTACTAAGAAGTAGGATATGTGGGATCCGCTTTCTCCTGCTCTCTGCACTCTGTCCCAATACTGCCCTGATGGGGTCACTGCCTCCAATGTGTTGGCCCTAACAGTGCCTGTCCCTGACTCCTCTCGCACAAGACATAGTAAGTGAGAGAGATGGAGAGGGATGTGAGAGGGAGAGGCCAGACAAGGGAGAGGAGGAGCGGCAGGATATAAAAAGTGACTCAGGAAAGTGAGATACAATGGAACAGATTGGTGAGGGACATGTGAGCGTGTAGAGAGTTTGTTCATTATGCACTGGGAGCAAGTTAAGGGACATGGGAAAGGAGAGGAAAAAGTAGACAGGTGATGGAAAGAAAATCCATGGAAAAGGAATGAGACGTAAAAGAGGAGCGAGGCAGCAAGAGAAGTGGAGAGTGGAAAATAAAGCACTGAAAAATAAAGAGACACATTGGCGACAGGAAAATAAATAGTCCCACTGGCTATGTAAAATTCTTAATTAAATCTTTAAGTTAGTTTCCTGCAAGCAAACATATTTTTACTGCCAGTTTAAGAGAAAAAATAGCCCTAAAATGGCTCCCACTCCCAGACAAGCTTGCCCCGGACTGTTCAAGGCAAATGAGTATGTTGGCAAACAGAACTGCCTGTTGATGGAGCACACACATTAGGATTAAGTGTGCGTTTGTCAGTACAGGGAGGGACAGCAAAGGAGACTGTGTGAACTGAGCCCAAGCAGGAGAGTGGCAGGGGTGAAAGACCAAGTGAGGACAAGAGCAGCAGGACCAGGCACTGAAACTGGCACAATTATGTTATGTTATGTTATGTTATAGGTTTTTATTGTGCGCACAGCTACTCCAGCTAAGGAGCGTCCTGGCGCAACAATTAGAAACCAAATAACCTTAGGCCTGGCAGCTTTTACGGTCTGCTGCTGACTCCTTCAGACATGGTGAGCAAATAAATGATGGATTTAGGCCCAGATCTCTGTACTGGGGTGAATGTATGACATTGTTCTGCATTCTGTCCATCAACTGTTGTTTTTGCATTAGTCACCCCGAGTGGGACGGGTATGCTCAGACGTGAGTCCCGTGCCACTGGAATCAAGCTATCCTGGCTGATGAGGACTGAAAGCCCGAAACCAGTCCTATGATGCTTGTTTCCAGTCCAGGGAAGACCTGGCTTGGCAGTTCGGGCTGGACTGTTCCCATGGGGCACAGGGTCAAGGCTGATTTGCATATGGCTGGGTTCAAACTGGAATGGCATGGTGAGCAAAAAAATGATGGATTTAGGCCCAGATCTCTGTACTGGGTTGAATGTATGACATTGTTCTGCATTCTGTCCATCAACTTTTGCTTTTGCATTTGACTCCTTCAGACATGACACACAACGTTGATGAGTGGTATTGGAGTCACCGTGACCACACGAACCTGCAGTACTGTGCGCATGGTAATGCCGGCACTGCAGAGTGCAGTAATTCAAATTATGTGTCTCAAACACAGCCGCACACTGGAGCTAAAATGGTGTCCAGCTCCAAATCATGCGCCAGAAGCAATTGTGTCTCAGGAAAACACCACAAGTCGGCTCGAGCCTGTGCAGACTCGATTTACTTCCTGGAGCCATTCTACCCCACCCTTCCACAACTCGCACAGGCTGGGTCCCACCCTGTGACGAGTAGGGAAAGGGTGGAGTGACAATGCACTCTCCTCCCTGATTGACGTGGGAAGCTTAGCTTTGCAGGGCTTTCATATGAAATGCCCAGGGCTAACTTTACCCCCACGCCATCAGGGGGTGGAGACTGGGCCTTGATGCACAGTCTTTGCCGAGCTGATGACCTCAGAGGCTTCCGGGCAGTGAGATTGTCAGCCCGGCAATTTCACTTAGACTTCGAGCATGCCCTGGGGGAGGAACGCTGAAAGAGCGTGAGTCACGTGGGTGTCCCCAGTTAGCAATTGACGAATGAATACAGCAACAACCCAGTGAGTGGGGCACAGTCCCTGAAGTTTTATAGCAACATACAGTGCAAAATAAACAGATTTTACATTGGTATGGTTGTGAAGATTTTGCTGCAAATGTAAAGGGGTCGCAGCCCCACCACCCTTCGACAGAAACTGCCACTGGGGTTCACCCTGACAAAGATTGTGGTTGTTGCTTTATTAGGGCCTCCACCCCCCTCAACCAATAACCTATTTTTGAAACTTACCAACTCTTGTACTATCATCGATTAGCTGCAAACGGTACCTAAGTCAGCAGCCTCTTCTCATCTAATGTCTATCAAAGAGCAGTAGTAGTGGATACCTAGGACCTGGCAACTCATGCCTCATAGGATAACAATAGTTCATAAGTTTCCTGTTGCACCCCTTGAATGTTGTTGCTACTTATTTTTAAAAATCTTTAATTATTTCCTTACTAAATTGTTACTATAATTAGTGTTTTTCCTGTTAATAAACATTATGGATTTTTTTACTAAATAGGTTTGGTATCGTAAATGTATTTATTATTTAACTTTTATATTGTATTTGTTACTGTTGTTGGCAAACCCCATGCATTGTCTTTCAGGAAGGCTTTGCTGTCTGTGGGAAACTACCACTTGTGAACATGACATTCTTCCCAGGAACCCATGTTTAGTTACTGGTGCTAAAACTTTCTAGACTAGATTGCAGGCCCATTAATAGCGTCTGCCATGGTGCCCGTGTCATACACATGTTCTTGTTGACCCTTCCCCCGATGACTGTCATAAATGCATTGACTATATGGATGATAGGACATTTCAAGTTCCTATAATGTGTTCTGAACTAACGTGCAAGATGTGATTCTTTACTTCATTTTTTCATGCTGAATTCGGTCTTTCCTCCCTTGATGGATATTTTCTGTGGTTTATACGTCTTACTCTGTCTGTGTAGCATTGAGGGACTCTGATAGCCTCAACAGCATCAGTATACGTGACTAATATACTAATGTCTTCCTTCTCTCAAGATACCGTGAGGCGGAATAGAAGCACTTGACTACCCTACCTGCCTGGAGACAATCTTAAAACTATTTCCGGGCTTACCACAGATTGGGCACTGTCATCAGCTAGTGAATTCTATTAAATCTGACCCTAATAACTGATGCAGTTGCTTTGTGTAACTCAGGTTTTAGCAGCTATGCGAAACCATGTTTGTGGACAGACTTCCGAGATTTTCCGCAGGACTGGGACTTTTTTAGGCAAATCAGGTGGCAGGTGATTGTGTCCCTCTCAGGAGGGTCCCTTGCTCAACCTAATATTATGATACCTTTGGGTACTTTATAGTATTTTTTTCTCAATTGAACTCGACAATCTACATTTTTCATTTAAATTGTCTCGATGAATATTTGTGTAGTCAGGGTCAATTTTGTGATGCAGTCTGTGAAATTGCTGCCTAGCTATTTTGAAATAATAATGTACATTGATTCACAAGTCATCTCAATGCTCTAGAAAATACATAGGGTTATTTACAAAGAAAAAGATACAGAGCATACGTATTTTAGCCCCAATGTTCGCGCTTCGTCGATGCAGAAAAGCACTGCACATTATTTTTGTGCGTTGCACACAGCACATACATTAACTTGGAAAATCTTACTACGCTGTGTCTTTGTGCTTTACTTTTTGCAGCACATGCATTAACTCAGAATTTATTTGGGTTGATGTAGGCTCTGAAGACGTGAAAAAGAAATGTACTAACCCATGTTGTGCCCACACAGCCCAGAAAAACTTGATCATTATTCAGGCTAAGAACCTATTCAAAAAATGTCATTCACTCCCAATGAACGATTTTGAGTTGTGGATGAAAGCAAGGAGACCCCAGTTTATTAATACTGCCCTTTCTATTTTTCAAACTAAAGCATATTGTGCAAAACATATACAATTTTGCGCTCACCAGAAAAATGTGATTAACTATACCCACTTCTTTCTTGTCATACAGGACATGCCTCGTTACTATGTACATTAAAGTAATGTTTAAAAGTTGCCTATATTTTGTGCATTTACATTTTGTTCACATTATGGGCCCTTTGGAAACACCTCTTACCATTAAGAATTGGCTCTGCAGAACAGAACTGTATATTGCAAATTTATTGCCTCACTAAGTTGCTCTTTAAGATTCAAGAGATCACACCCAGCTTAAAAAGAGATACAACATGTCTGAAATTCGTCTAGACTCTTAATACCCTCTTAAAATAACCACTGCTTTGGGAACAGTATCACCGAAAAACATAAATTTGCAAAAATAGTTAGAAAAAAATCATAGAAAAGAGGGAATCGTTTTTCAAAATTCCTGCCCACAATCTCCTTTGGCGCAATAATCTTCAAAGACAAAATGAACAACTGGCTAGATAGAGCACAATCATCATGCTATGCTATTATCCGTTGAAGGCATACAAGTTTGGCAAAGGATATGTGAAAGAAGCCTCCTCTCAGTGTCGTTTCTGCAATCAGGGAGAGGAAAGCCTAATCCACATTCTGTGCATTTGCCATCAACTCCGGGCGCAAAGAATATTTTGGCTGAGACCAATTTGGCTTTTTCTAGGCATCAGGACTTGTCAAGAAGCGCTCGAGGCCTGTATGAGGGGAGACTCGCCACAATTGGCGACTCGCTTTGTACAATTCATCACAGCAATTAACTCCTCGATTCAATCATCCGAGCAAGTTTGAATTTTCCCCTCCTTATGTGCCAGTCCCTTGGCTTTTCTGCTTTCCCTTTGCATTACCCAATCCATTATTTCTATTGTCTTTTTTTAACAGACTTGAATTCTTCTTTTCTATTTAAAATGTCTTTTTCTGGATGTGCATATTGCAATGATTTTAAATAATTGTGCAATAAAAATTTTACTTACTTTTTTGACTTACTACTATGGGCCTGCATAACAAATGATATGGCCAACCACTGGCACTGAAGCAGAATAGAAATATCAGAGGTAGGGATTTAAAATGAAATCCAATAGGAAATAATGTTAAATTAAACTAAATTATTTAGAATAGTTAAACAATAAATGAATATAATGTTAGTAAAATGTATAAAAGTAGCACGTATTTCTTTTTTTTACAAAATATTGTAAAGCTCTATTTTAATGTAACAATATGTTGATTAAAATATAACTAAATTAATTTTAAATTCATCTACGCATACACCATTTTTATAGAAACAAAGCATCTAAAAATATTTTTTCTTTGGGTAAGAATTTATTTTTACCTTAAACTTCAGAAGGAAACTAATTTAATTTATTATATTTCCAGTTTAACTGAGAATTACAAGTTTTCACATTGAGCCTACACAATACATAGAAAGATAGAAATGGTGCTCCACCTCACCTTGGCTACAAAGCCTTTTTCAACTGACAGCTAAAAATCATTTGAGAGGAGGTAAGTGTTGGATTGCGGAGGGGTAAATTTACTATTCCCACTCCAGTCAGTGCAACAGTATGGAAAGTATTGGATAGCAGAGGGGTCAAAATTACTATTCCCACTCCAGTCAGCACAACAGTAGGGAAAGTGTTGGATTTCGAAGAGGTAACATTTACTATTCACACTCCAGTGACTGTAACAGTAGGAAAAGTGTTGGATAGTGGAGGGGTATAAAATACTATCCCCACTCTAATGAGTGTCACAGTAGGGAAAGTGTTGGATAGCAGAGGGGTAAATTTACTATTCCCACTCCAGTCAGTGCAACAGTAGGGAAAGTATTGGAAAGTGGAGGGGAAAAAATTACTATTCACACTCCAGTCAGCACAACAGTAGGGAAAGTGTTGGATAGCGGAGAGGTAAAAATGACTATTCCCACTACAGTGAGTGTAACGGTAGAGAAAATGTTGCATAGTGGAGGGGTAAAAAATGCTATCCCCACTCTAATGAGTGCAACAGTAGGGAAAGTGTTGGATAGTGTAGTGTAGGGGTAAAAATTACTATACCCACTCTACTGAGTGTAACAGTAGGAAAAGTGTTGGATAGCAGTGGGATAAAAATTCCCCTACAGTCAATTCAAAATTAAAAACAAACTAAGGGCCTCATTACGATGGGAGAGGGACTGCTAGTGCCAGGCTGTCAGTGACACCCCACCCGCTATTGCAATGTGATTCTCCCTCCGCCATATTATGATGGCGGGGCTGCGTGCTGTCGGAAAGACCGAGCACCACAGTCCAGATGGGCGGTGCAAATCTGACTGCCCGTCAGACCAAATGCACAGCCCGGAATTGCAGTACTGCCAGCCAGGCTCCGCCGTAGGGATTATGATATCTCTTTCCTCCAGTGGTCATACTGCAGCAGCCAATTTGCTGCAAAACGGCTGGTAGAAACAGATGTGGGGGTCCATAGTGGGCCCCCCTTAATACCTGGTGCAGGGACTTGTACCCTGCGGGGCACCTATGGTGCCCCCTACATATCCCTACACCATGTTGTAATCACAGCATGGTGCCTGCCACGTAGTGCAGGGATGTGTCTGCACCCTATATTTTGTATTGCTGTGGGGACTGCTGACCGCATCCCGCCCACAATGCAAAATATAGATCCTGATCGAGTCTGTTGGAAACCATTCCCAAACCGATTAAGAGCCTGATTCTGATGCCATTTGGAAAGCTTACCAACCTAATGGGTTTGGTAATGGTTTCAGACCGAATCGGATCGGGAGAGTCCAACTGACTGAGTACAATGCATCCAGATGCTTCCAGATACGATTTGGTTGGACTCCCATTGACTTCAATGGGAGACTTTGTTTTGACCGAAAGCATAGGCTGCCATTGAAGAAAGGGGTAGCTGGGGAAAATCGGGTCACCTTGTGGCGGTTACCCCCTGGTACCTGCCACACTGTGCATGGCTGGTAAGAGGGGACCCATGGATACCCCACTTGCCCGATTGGGAAGGCTCTGGTTGCAGGGGGGCCCAATACTGGCCCCAAAAGTCTGATTCCTAATACAAATTTGAGTCAGATGGCACAATTCAGAAAGGCTGTCCAAATCCAGAATCGTACTTGTCATTCTGAAACATGGCCCATAGAGACATACGATTCTGCTCCATACTGCTCAGTCATTCGAAATACCATTGGGTTGGGATTGGGATATTCCTACCACCTAACTCGCATCATACTCGGTCAGTTGGAAACCTTTCCGAGTCGGTCGGAAAGACACATTCCTGATCCGATTTGGAGGAGCAAATGCCATTACGAAGCCTTCCTAACTACATCAGAATCAGCCCCTAAGTCAGAATGATTTCCAAACCGAATCGGAATCGGGCCTTAAATGCATCCTACAATTAGCAGATGTAGCAAACATATTCGTGGGGTGCCCCCGCTTAAAAGCTTTCTGGTCGGGTATTGCTCTGCACCCATATTGCGACCTGTGTTATGATACTCGCTTATCCACTAGAGATATTATGTTGTCTCATAAATGCGATGTTAACCCTAGAGACATAGTGCTAACTGCAGTCGCTATTGTCACTGCCGGTCTATGTATTGACAAAGCTTGTATTGACCTCTCACTCCTATCAATCGCTAATTGATAGTCTATGTTTTGTCAGATTTTTAAATTGGGAGCAGCAATCTCTAGAACCAAAGGTCTTAAGGGCCAGCACCATTTTAAATATATTTGGGGCAGATTAATTTCTATCCGATTGTCTTTCTAGTATTCAGTGTGTTCCGCTATATTTTGGGCTATGTTGTCCTTTACTATGATTAATTAGATACATGAATTGTTCGGTTTGCTAAGCATCTCTGTGAATATATGCAACTTTAATAAAAAATATTTAGGAAAAAAAACAAAGAAACCAGTGGCTTCAAAAATGTTTAGATGTTTACACCTCAGGAGGACCGGAACAAACAGACCATGCCTATCTGCTAAAGGAATGACCTCTCCCAAATGAAGAAACAGGTTTCTCCTACTAGCAACGTCTCTGCAGCATGAAATACATTTCAGTTGGTCCTCAGTGAGAGGGTATCTAGTATTGTGGAGCTCTCTTCGGACATAGCCCACAGCGTTTCCCCACTGGAGGGTTTGGAGCTCCATAAAATAGACTAAAGCCAATAGTGAAAATCTTGATGGGGTGAAGAGGCCAAAAGAACCCAGACAGCAAGAGGACTTCTCTGAGCATGACATTTGAATTTTTGCTGCTCAGTAACAGTACCTTACCCAATGCCTATCTGTCTCTGTGAGTACTCTACTGGCTGTCATCCCAAGGTAAAACCTCCAACCAGGTCGAACATGGTTAATGACCTAATCCTATTTTAATTTAGATCTTTAAAAATGCATGTCTAAGGTTTAACTTACTAGATTTTTGTTGGTCTGTGTGTCATTTTGCTAAATAAATTATTCTCTCTTTTTATAAATTGGAGCGTGGCTTTTATTATGCTGTGTTTTTCTCTATTTAACTGGTTTGTTAGTACTAAATTATTTACATATTTTATCTAACTTAAACCTTTCTGATTTGGTGTGGTAGATCAAGAACTAGGCCTGATTACAGACCAACCGTCGTGGAGGATGATCTGGAAGTAGATTGGCTGAGTAGGGCCATGAATTAGTGAAGTTCAAAAAAGTTTTGAAGTCCCTTTCTGAAACGGGACTTTCTAATTTTTTTTAAGTCAAACTGTTCTCTAGCGGTTAGAGCAGTTGACCTCAAAGCTGGAGAGCCGGGTTCGAGTCTCGGCAGGGATGCTCAACATTCTGTGATTCTGGGCAAATCACTTAATTTCCCAGCGCCTAGCAAAATTAATGTGTCCTCCTGTAACGCACTGGTGCTCAAGTAAAACGCACTGATACCTTCGAGTTGAGTTTGCTCTGTATACAACTCTTTAAAAAAAAAACTGAAATTCAGTCTGATGCTGCAGAACTGCCATTTGGATACTTTTTGGGGTGGGTCCATTGAAACTTTAGAACTGGGAGAAAAACTTATTTTTGTGCCCGAACAACCACAAGAGTAAACTCCAACACTCCCTGGACTTCAGGTGAAGAACTTTGAGACTCCTAGGGTGTCAGTGTGATATTTTACAGGAATGTCCTCTTAAGCTTTTCTGTTTTTCTGGAGCCACCCAGGGGATCATTAGCCTCTTTGAGGAGCGTGTTTGAATTCAGATTTCAAGTAGAAGAGGGCACAACCTCCTCAGGTCCTTCTTACCAGTCACAGATGCCAAGTGCAGCAAGTTTGGTCTGCTAAGTATCCTTTCACAAGTCCAGCGGTGTTCTGAGAAAGGTTGGATGAGAATCCAGCAGCTTTGGAGGGTTCACCAGACTGTGGGTGGGGGTCACTCTAAGACACTTTCAGTTCCTCTCTGACCAATGAAATAAAGGTTTGTAGGCCCTGACATACCTCCTTTTGCAGTAATTCCTGTTTGCTTTACTGCAAAAGGGCCAAAATGCCATTTGTCAGGGCATTTTCCAGATAGAGTAAGCCAGACTAAACTTGGCCCCTTAGTGCTCTGATGGTGTGTGTGTGTGTGTGTGTGTGTGTGTGTGCGTGTGCGTGTGTGCGTGCGTGTGTGCATGTGTGCGTGTATGTGTGTGGGGGGGAGTGACTATTGCAATCGTAGTGTCCTTCCACATATAACATTAATCCAGTTTGAAGCACACACTATGCCCACAACAAACCCAAAGAAAGAAGTATGATAGACAATTGCAGAGTCCTTTAGCAACCAGACAGGCCATACACAAGAACTGTCCTAGCATACTGTTTGCTCCCTTTGAATGGCACAAAGCTCAAAGGCATCATCTCTGCTCATTCAGGTCAAGCTATTGTGCTCTTCTGAGAGGATGTTTATACCTCATTCACACCTCAGTCAAGGCCGTGCACTGGTTGGGAGTAGCTGGAAAGCTAATGCAAATTAACTATGGAACTCACTGCCCTCCTCTAGTTCCAACGTGGAATCTCTTCCAGCTTTAAGAAAGCTGATGAAAACATTTATTTTTTCGTCATTGTTTGCTGATCTGTGCCTTTCTCTTCCCCTTCGTATGCCCAGTGCCTTGGCACTCTCGGGTATTAGTTTGCTTTTTAAATGTTATCCTATCCTATCCTACTATTGAATTGGATTTGTAATACCTAATAAAATAGTGGTTTAAGTATTATTTTAGCTGGTTCCTTTCCCGAATTAGAAGTATTAGTATCTTAATCTTCACTCTAGCCTTCTACTTAGGATATGTAGTACTCCACAGTGAAATTTGCCTTTTGGGCCTTGCAACTGTAGGGACATATTAATATTCATTTTTACATGTATTCCTTTTAAATACCATGCACCTTACCTTGTGGGCTACAAAGCTTATATAGGGGTGACTTACTCATATCAGGCTAGAATGGTACACCTGAAGCTACGTATTCCCTTGTCACTCTAGTGGATGGTACCATAGCAATCCATAGGTGTTATTTACCCTTTCATGCCATGGGTTTATTTCTGATTCATATATCATGGGCTTATTAAAACCTTTAATAGGCTAATCAAACAATAGGCAATTTCTACACATTTTAGGTGTGTGAGAACATACTATGGGCGCTTGACAGCAGTGTCCAGCATGCAGAGTATAAAAACAATCAATAAAATGTAGCAACAATGTGGTTGACCCCACAAAAATGCTCATTTTAAGTTTCCAATCTAAGAAAGGCACTTTGTCCAGCCAATTATATAGAGAGGAGAAGTAGGTTTTACCTCCTTTATTCTTCCAACTCATCAGCAGAAAAAAGCTTCAACATTGCTTTATTTTCACTAACAAAGAAAAACAGGCAAGGGTAAACTTCAAGTACCACGATAAAGCCTGTATCCGGGGCACCAACACATATATGATTCGTTAAGCTTCTCAAATAATACTCCCTATGAAGCTCCATCATCCTCTTTTCCTCTTCTTTTCACATTCTCAATGGATATATAAGTGCTCTTTCTTAAATTTTATAGGGCGTTTGGTATCTTTTTACAGCCAGCTTTGCAATCTTTGTGCTAGCAAGTAATTTTGCAGGAACTTCGTTTATATTGTTGTACATATTATTTAGCCTTCTTCAGCAGGTACATGTATCCTTTTCTTCCTCTCAACGGGCACTCTCAAAAGACCCCGTAGTCTAGGTGTGATTCTTTTAATCACAACAAACAGTAGTCGCATCTTGTTTCACCTAGCATACTTAGCTGGTTCTCTTGAAGGACAATATTCCTGTTCACGTCAACCTTATAATAGCAGTATCAGCTGGAGTTGGACTCCATGGCAGGGATTGCAAAAGAGGCCCTCTATGATTAGGGGTTAATAAATACCTACTATGTCTACTATGTGGTAGAAGAGATTTTTCCAAAGGCAATTGATTCATCTATAAGAAAGGCTGTCTCAGAGGCCCTGTAACCCTTGGGAGTTAACTTGCAGCTTTAAGCAGCTGCTCACCCTGAACCCCTCAGCTCGACCCTTAGACACTTAAGAACCCAAAGGTTCTTTGGTGCCACGATACATCCAGGAGTCAAGGCTAACTGCAAGAAGGATGACTATTATGAGCTCTTTTGATCTTCTAAGAAATGCTTTCCTAGAAGATGTTCAAACGTGGGGCTCTTTTCTCTCCCAGTGAGAATCTGTAGGAAGGCAGTGACAAGGACTCTACAGTGACATGGGCTCAGATGCATCTTTCCAAGGAGGACCCTAGACATTGTCACCCAAGACACCCGTCAGCTGGGGGCATTGGCCTGCCTAGTTTGCAAGGAAGCCTTGTGGCTCCAATATGCTGCAACCAGAAGACTTATACCACCCTCGGACCACCAAATCATCACTCCGAGCCAAAATGGCCTAATGTCTGACCAACATGACTTGCAAACTGCTAGACTAGGTGACTGTACTTTCTAAAATTGTGAAGAACCATAAAAAGGGGATTGAAAGGTCCCAGAGGGCCACTCAAGATAAACCTCTAGATAATACAGACACCTGGCAGAGATACATCATATGACCGAAGACCCCAAGTTGTCTGGGAGCCTTAACTCTTCAGAGGCACTTTTATGCTGTGCCCAATGAGCCATATTCTTTCTCAAAAATGTCAATTGAGCTTTATTAGCTGAGCACAGGTGTCTTTTCTCATTAAAATGTACAGAAAAAGTTTGTGAATTGGGCATCTCTATGGTTGGCTTGATCGCTGTGGGAAGCTTCTTTGGGGGCCTTTTCCTGAAAAAAATGGGCAGACTTGCTTTAGCCTTTAAGTTGTGATAAAAAAGGTATTTTGTCCGAAGGTTTTCTCCGGCGCAGAGGTTACTTGGCCAGCTGCTCTTTTTTGCAAGGCTCCTACAAACTCCACCACTACAAGTGGAAGCTTGTGTTTGAGGACTAGGCCACATTTGGGGTCTCTTCATTACTAGAGGTGGACACAGCCGAGGAACCAGCTTTAGAAGAGCACCCAATGTCTTAGGTGAGCCCCCCATGTGAGTCTTATTTATATAGTAATCAGCTCATGTGGTCACTGAGAGACCTCATATGAGGGTGCAAAGTGTTATGCCGTAAGAAGCCTGTGCTGCTTGCATTAATCAGATTTTTAAAAACTAAGCAGGATATACCTTTGAAATATGTTTCTAGTCTTTCCTAATGTGAGATATGGAGTTACAATTTTGATCTCATTTTAGCATACATAGGGAAAAGCCTAAAAGGCCTGCACAGTGAAATAGCTTTTGGTTTTTAGTTCACTGTCAGCGAGCAGTAATCCGAATATGTAGTGTGCATTAATTCAACGTGTATGCCCTCTGTCATTTGAGCTGACAGACTACACTCATGGGGTGACTTGTGACAAACTTTTCCTACCATGTGTAGCAGCAATGACTATAACCTGCAGCCCAGGCAGAGCAAAGTGATGGGCCGATATATATTTCTGTGATCTATACAGGAAGTATAAATACATCCGGCAAACCACATATAAAATGTATCTGTCCATGTCATAAGTGCACTTTAGGCACAATTTACAGTAAGAGGGAAGTTAAAGATGCAGAATGTGGAGTTCCAGTGTACAGCACAGTACAGGAAAGACAGGCCCTTTGCTATTATTAAGGAGTGGAAAATTGCATAGAGTGCTAAAGGCAGCATGTGGGGTGACCATGCAGAAAAAGGTGGATTTTCTAAACATAAGCTACTAAAAATATGGCTGATTAGTAATTCATTCCAGAAAGAGGGAGCCAGAGGAAAAAACAGGAGAGACCATCCTCCAAACCAAATATGTGATCGTCATAGGGAAGCCCTGTGTAAAAAGAGAGGGTTCTTTTTCTTTCCACCTGTATGTCTGTATTAAGGAAAATTGTGTATTTTCCTTAAATAACCCTCACCCACCAGGGTTGCCCCTTGATGGCATGCTTCATCATCGGGTTCTTCTTGTCCGACTGTGGAACGAGGAGTGGTACAACCTGCAGAGACTTAAGAGCACTTACGATTGGATACTATTGGGCTCATTAGGATGGCGGACGGAATGTAAACCGGGACCGTCCGCCATACATGCGGCAGTCCCTCACCACAAATCAGGATGCGACCACCACCATGGCAGACGCGTTCTGATGTTTAACATTGTGAAAGCAGCACCCGCCGTGAAGTACGAATGGCATGTTTCGCATTTCACAGCACTACGTGGCAGGCACCACACAGTGAAATGTAGGGGGGTATCATGGGTACCCCCTGAGTAAACCCTCACCACCCCCTACACTCGGGGCCTGCAACGGGCCCCCAATACAAATCTCCACAAGCCTTTCCATGGCGGCATCTCCGCCATGGAAATGCCTTTCAAAAACAGCATCATAATTTGGTGGACGGTGCCTGCTAGGCACCGCCACCATTTCATGCTCCCTGCACCGTCCGCCAGGCAATCAGAATGATTGCCTTTTGGCTGTTCCATGCTGGACGATTCCCACCGCCATCCTAATTCAACGGTGGGAAAATCGCGGTATGATGGCGGAAGAACCGCGCATTGCAGGGCCAGCAAATCATTCTCGTGCCAAGAGACCACTCTGTGGTCTAAATGTGCTTTAGAAAAACCACAACATTAAAACATAACATCTATTTTCAAAAGAACTGAGATGTTCCAGCCGTTCTTGAAGAACTAATAAGGCTTTGTAGTGCTAATGTAAAGCCTTGAAAGCAACTCAAGTGAAGTTCTAGTTCTCACACCCAAATCGAGCAATATCATTCCAGAGAGGCAGTTATTAGCTGACAGATTGCTGTCTGTCTATGAAGAAGCATCAGGTACATTGCCATCCAACACTTACTAGTCAAGGTTCTCTGGTTTACCAACACTTACTGTCTGCAAAGTACTGAGTGGTTGCATGCCTGTGCCTTCGGTGGAGTTGGTGTTTCCCCAAGTTAAAGAGGTTTTTGTTCCCACACAATTGGCAGGTTGGTTTCTGGGGTTATTGTAAATTTTACTAATCATGCAGGTTATTCTTCTCCTGACTCCAGGTGTTGGACACATGGAGACGTTCTTCTATGGTCTCAGGGGGTCACGAAGGCAGCACTTCAGCACCAAATGGAAGGCTATTAAGGTTCCTTAAGGTGAATGCAATGGGAACAACATTTTATCAAAAGTAGTCAAAAGGTGATGTAACTTCCACTGGCCCTGGCATTTTGGTGAATCGATCTATTGTGGACATATTATTGATTTCCAGGTTTTAGTTTAGTTCTTTGATCCATTGTTCATCATTCACTTTCTTCCATTTTGCAAGGATGACTTGATGTATCTTTCACTGAAGGTGAGGCACTTCTAACTGACTACACAATGTTTTTGCTGTATGCTTTTTAATTGTATTTGATATTTTATTATGTTTGTTTTGTATTGTATAGTCTGACTGCAGGCAATCCTCTTTCTGGTAGTGAGCAATAGTTGCATTTTTGTAGTGAGTAGTTGGGCATTCTTTGCTGGCACAGGAGGCAGTGAATACTCATAGTATTTCGATGTCCTACAGCATAACGTGTATTTGTTGAACGCACATTCATTCAGAAAGTTGTCTTGGCTTTGATTGGCAAAGGACTATTTTTGTCTGTATTTGTATTTGAACCTGCGGCAACGAGGTCAACCATCAATCACAGATCACTACAACAGACGCATTAGTCCACTTGGCCACCAATATAGCAGGCAGGTTTAAATGAGAATATACCGATGCATTGCTGTATCTGTACTAGATGAACACAAAACAATGCCTATATTGTATGTGTCCATGTACCATTCTTACTGTCACTGCTTCCTCACTACAAGTCAGCAGAATGAAAAAGGCATGGAATGAATGGAGTATATTTAATATTAATGTCCAGGCTGGTCTTTCTGTAGTGTAAAAATATGTTTTGGATATTACTGCATTTCTTTCACTACAGTATTACATCAATTGCTTTGGAATTCACATTTCCGGCTGCATCATAATGTCTACATATCCCTTCCATGCGGAGAACATGTCAGGAGCATTCAGACGCAGGATTTAGTTCATTCACTTTTCTGTTTTCCCTCCCTTTCGGATGCATGTTCAATATGTTCCAAATAGCTTGGTTGTATACTTAAAGAAGCTATTCTCCCAGCTCATAAATAATTAAGGCGGAAATATTTCTCACCCTTTCTCAAACCATCGAAATCTAATTTTCCAAGTAATAAATAGAGTTTATATTATTGTGGGTTGTGGTTCACGGCACAACAATCTCACATTCAGTATCGAATCACAGTTACCCTTTAAAACCAGAAGTGTTCCTTACAGTGCGAGATATTTCCTGAAAATTCGGCACAACATGAATGCTTTGTAAAATAAAGTCTTATTGAGTCTTCAGCATTGCTAATTCAAAAATAATAAAAGTATAGAACATCACCTATATCTAATTTATAAAGATGCGAACAATCCCATTAGTACATTGCAAGCCAACGTTCTTAGCATTGAAATAATTCAGTGAGCAATGCAGAGTCCTTTAAGAGCAAGGAACAGATATGAAACGCTCCTGACGTTAAAATCCAGGTTAGCTAACTGTGAAGCGGAGCATTATACATGCATTTGGCTATGTTCGCCCAGACTTTGATGCCACATTTTATTTTTGGTTATATTGTAAAAATGTGGGTCAGTAACTTGAGACCCCGTGACCATTAACACCTTAATAAACACAACCCATTTAATCTGCAATGCAGCGATCAGAGAATGTTTTCTCAACCCCTTCAAGGATGGCTTAAGTTGCAGCAATCGCTAGAGAAATGTGTGCTAAATGCAAGCAGCACCAACTACTCTAAAATAAATGACACAATACAATAATTTCCAAATCAATTTAGAAAAATAAAGAGAAATTAAGTGAGTAAAAATCCCCTAAAATCATCAAAGGGAACAGGCGATGTGAATTCTTAAGGTTTTAACGCAAAAAGTGTTGTAAACGCAATGCACTGTTGAAAAACCACAGTTATTGTTGAGTAGGAAATAGGCTCAATTTCAGACTCACCTCGCTGGAAGAGGTTGTATACACCAAGCCAGTCATTCTGGTCACAAATTGTACCTTCAGACTAAGGCACTGTTTCAGGGTTTATTGGACGGTACTCAATCAGTCAGGGTGAAGGAGGCCATTATGTATGTTTCCCTGATGGATTATAGTCTGCCAAGCTCGAGGGGACTACTTTCCCAGCAGTCATCTCTGTACATTGAAAGGAACTGGTGTCACAGCATTTACTTTCAATCTGCAAAACGTTTGGTGAATGGCCAGCATCAGTATGAAAGCCATTCACCAAACTTTTTTTAAAGTTTTTGTTTTTCAAAATAAATTCCGAACGTTTTCAAACAAACTACAAAACAACCCCCTAAACACTGGCAGCCTTCTCTTAGAGCATAGGTGGGGGGTCATTACTGATTTTTTTTGTTCCTTTCCACCAGGTTATTCCTGCCACTGAGGGACAGAAAAAAAGACATTACACCGTCAACCCTAAATAGGGCAGGCATAGTAATGCTCTTCATTAAATGGCCCTTACTTCGTCATACCACTGGTGGAAGCTTTCCTTTGACAAGTCAATGGGTAGCCAACAAAAGAAAGATGTAGGTCTCCCTGTGGGAAGCCAGACATCTTTGATGTGGTATTCCCCACACTTTTTGCCTTTTTTTCCTTGTTTAGAAGAACTCATTTTCATTAGAATAAACACTCAGCGCAATTTATCCGTACTAACCAGTGGTTGTGCTCTCTCCTTAAAACACGGATAAATTGAACTACACCTAATTGTAACCTTTAATTTACTTTTACATGATACTACTTGTACCCAGAGCATGTCACTTAAATGTACTCATGAACTCCGGCGCGCAATCTGTAACCCAGTAGAGTAGCCTATTAAACATATTTCAGTTTTGCCACTGCAGCATGCAGTGCTGTTTTAAACAGCCATTTCGACCTGTCAAAATAAACCTGTTGCCAGGCCTAGACCTTCCTTTTAATACCATTAAGTCAGCCCCTAAGATAGGCCCTAAAAGTACACCGGGTAGGGTGCATGGTACTTAAAAAAGATGGACATATGTGTTTAAGTTTTACATATCTCAGCAGTTAAAAACTTCTAAAGTCATTCTTGACTCCTGTAAGTCCTATCTCTCCCATAGGCTAACACTTTATTACCTTAATAAGTGCTAACCAGATTGGGAGCAGATAGGGACATTATGTTTATACTCAAATGAATTGTAACTTAAAGTCCTCTTTAACCCCTTGCATGCTGCCGCGATTCTGAGCCTGTGCTACAAAATCGCAAGTGGGCGGGTTTATGACGGCCCCCAGCCGTCATCAGCACACGAGCGCCATAGTGCATGACGGATGGGGGCCGTCATCAGCATGCAAGGGGTTAATGATACATTTCGATTTTAGATCATGATGTTGAGAGTGCCACTTTTAGAAAGTTGGCAGTTTTCAGCCCAAAGGTGTTAAGGCCTTTCCAGGTGTTTCCAGCTACCTGGGCATGGGTAGCTAGAAGAGGGACTTTCTTACATGATGGCAATGGAGGAGTAGTACTCTGAAAGGCTGAAAATGTGCTCTCTAAGCCACTGTGACTCCAGCTAAGCTGACTAGGAGGGTCCTGGGGTGAATAAAAGTGTTTAGGGCACTCTTTTTCTGCAAGAAGTCCTACACCTCTCCCAGATGGGTCATCTCTGCTTAGAGGGCAGTAGTTGGTAACACCATCATGTCTTTGTTGGGCGCTGAGGCAGGCGATTGTCTTCTGAGCTATGGTCATTAAGTCTCCCCATCAAGAAAGTGCATGCCATCTTTGGAGGTGTGAGGAGTAGAACAACTGGGGTCAAACCAGTTCGGGTTCAAACAGTCTAAAATGCCTTTTTTTAAATTACTTTTCCAATAAAGTTATAACAAATCTGATTTCACTCTTACATGAGATTATTGAAATGAAATAGAAAATAATTTAGAATTTTGAATACATAGTATGCCACAGTTTTGTCTTGTGACTTATAAGGAAACATTTAGGGGTGCCTTATTTATGTATGAAAAAAGGTTTCTTTACACCAGAAAGGCATTTTTCCTTGCCATGTATTAGTACAATGACATTAAACTGCTGCCCATCCAAGGAGCACTGGAGATTCAGGCATCCATACCCTTTTGTCACATTTGTGGATGATGTTAATAGACACTGCAACCAACACATGATGCTTAACTCCCATACCATTGGTGCATTTTCTCTACCATCTATATTGGGTTTGCTGGAAAGTTAAATAGATCAATTTGGTGAATCCAACTTTGCCCGCAGCATTTAATGGCCAGAGAACAGTCACACTGGTACTGAATGCCAGTGCTACAGTGCATAGAGTCCCAACACCAGAAGAAACAGGCTGCGGAAAAGGAGAAAAAAATTCTGACTCTAAATGAAATCTAGAATTTGGTACAGCTATTTATCAAACAGACCACTTCATTTGTGTATGTGTGTTGGTTTGTATATCTGTGAGTTTGTGTGTACATGCATTTATGAGTGTGTGCCCTTAACCCAGTGACCAAGCTCTCAAATCCTACAGCCCCTTGCCTTCATCAGCCCAGCAGGTTCTGGGCAGAAGATGAGCCCTCTGAAAAGGCTATGCACTTGGTCTCCATGATCACTAAGCCTTCTACTCATGACATACAGGCAACACATCAGGCTCTGGGTATGGGTAGCAGCCTGTTCAGCAAATCTGTGCAATTTTATGGTGTTTATTGCACAAGATCTTGATGCACCAAGAAGCAAAACCTCACCATTGCTCTCTTTGTGTCCAATCCCCATCCCTTGGAATGCACATCTACACCACAGCGAAATGTATGGTAAAACTTATGACCTGTGGTCAATTCCCAAACTCCAGAAATTGTTGCACAGCCTTTTCACCATCTGAGCTAGGCACTGGTTCAGCTGTACTCAATGCGTCATGGCTACATAATGTGCACTTTGATCACACACATTCCTCAGCCTCAGAACACCTAGACCCACTGCATATGGCCTTGAGACATACTTTGCAGGCATTGTATCTAGACCTAGATTCTGCTAGCTAATGTCCTGCACCTCACCTTGGGCTCCTCAAACCTGTTGCACAAAGACCCTCATTACGATGTCAGGGGGGAAGCACTGTATCAGTCATGAGATAGACCGACACCCGGTCAGCGGTCTCGACCGCCACATTAGGATGCGACCGAACACTGTTCGGTCGCATTCCTACATTTTGCTATGGGAACATGCATTCTGGCTGTAAACAGGCCGTAATGTATTCTCGAGGTGCTTGCAACAGGGTGCAGGGATCAATAGGAGGGCATCATAGGTGCCCCCTCAACCTCCAAATGGAAGCTGTGTACCCAAGGGGGCCCTGATGGGGGCCCCCAAAGATGGTTTCTGACATGGTTTCCATGTCAGACAGGCCAGCATGGAAACCGTCATCATAATCTCAAAGGGGGTAAAGGACTGCCCTTGAAATTACCTGATGGATTCCAACTGGTGGAAGGACTCTCCGAACCCATCGGAAGACAGCCAGAATGACCGGTCGGATTCCTTCCGACCGTCTCCATTGTAATGAGGCAGTCGGAAAGGAATCCAACTAGCACATTACCAATGGTCCTAGCCTTCTGAATTGCATCATAATTGCCCCCTAAATGTATAGTAGGTTGAGTCAATGGTCTAAGAGGTTGAAATAAAATGGTATGAAATATATGATTCATGTAATTGGAATCAAATATCCAGAGCCCAGTACCTCTCAGTATGGATTTCAGAGTTTGCATGAGAGGAGAAAACAATCCTTTGCAAATGACCAAGGACCTCAAATGTTGGTAGATTGCCCGCCATCTTACACTGGAAGGCCAGAATCCACAACGTTGATAACTGTTTATTAATAAGTGGGGTCCCTTTGTAAAATAAACAGATAAATTGGCCCTAATTTGTTAGCAAAGTCTGGACACCAGGTGTACTCATTTTGAAATCTACTTTTTCTGCCATGGTCTATCCAAGTAATTCCTGATGAGGGAATGTACATTTTTGTGAATCAGAATTTGTGACAAATACCAACTTTCCAATTCTAAATCAATATGAACGACTACAGCTGATAATGAAATATTGGGGCAAGCCATTACAAAGGTGCTCACGCGCTCTCACATCTACCCCTCGTCATGGCCGCCCCTTCCATTGTCATAGAGGATGTCATCCACAGTGGTATGAGAGGAGTCATACTGCAGGATTCTGGCTGTAATTTCTGTGATGCCCAGTTTTGACCTCCCCCATCAAAGCTAATCGTGTACCATCTGGGCAACCTCATTTGAATGGCAGGCTACAGTGGGATTATCAACTCCAGGATTAAATGATCTGCCATACAAATCAAGGATTTCAGAGTTTTAAAATGTATTGCAGGATTAAAGGACACTTCTTTGTATAAATGGCACACTCAGGTAATAGCCAGGTGCTTGGATGTCCTTCATTTTGGTGAGAGGCAGCCTCAGATTGGTTTCTGCTCTTCGCCTTTGTTCTTTGTTCTCTAGCTAAGAAAATTTTCAAGACAAATGCTGCGCTCAACTTCTCAGAAGTTTCCTGCTTGTAGCACTTCTTGGAACTTATTTTGCAATGCTACTTCAAACATATCCTTGCATCCTTGGAACTACTCAACTTCTTACAGTGCTGTCTTCGGGGGCCTCAGGTTAATGATTAACTAAGGACATATACATTTATTTGCTTGTCTACTGCTGGATTGCTGATTTGCTCTATGACGCTATTTACTGGAACTCCACCTCATCTTCTAAGCTGTGCTTTAAAAACTTCTCTCGATCCTTCATAGAACTATTTTCAAATACTTATTTAACCTTTGTTTCTGGTTAGTGTGTCTAGTTGTAGAGCTTTCACAACAATGTGTAGAACATAAAAACAGCCTAGTCTTAACCACGATTCAGTTGACTCTAGCTAGATATAGATAATATGCCCTTGATGTGCTAAGTTTTATATTGCACCAGGTGCTAGAGTGATTCATGAGTATTGTTAATCTAGAATTATATAATTGAAGTTAAATCTATGTCATTGAAAAAAGCTGCATGCATTTGAAATGTAAGAGGGAGATTGAACCAGCAGAACATGGCAACAGGCTGGGTGTTGCTCATGAGATACACATGGAAGGCTCCAGGACTCAGCCTTCCTTTTTTTTGCTTTTTCCACCCGTACCTTATTGATTTATTCTAGTTTAAGACAGTGGAAAAGAACGAGACACAAACAACAGCAGAATGCATGCAGGATCACAGATTTCAGAGGTGACCACTAAGCAGACTGCTCTTGAGTTGCACTCCCACTGTGGCAAAACCCATGTCTCATCATGCACTGCATTATTGCCTGGATAATCCTCCGGGATGGCGGTGGCAGAGACAGCACTGGCTTGGAGCAGGAGTTTTAATAAAAAAGATAGCTTAGCATCATAGAGAGCATAGACACATCGTCGTGATTATCCGCAAGCTAACTTATATCAGTAGGGAAAACAGAAACACATTATGATCAGCTGACTTCAAAAGCAAAATGAATCTCAAAGGGATTCCTATATACTATAAAGAAATTAGACCCCGGGTAAAGATTTCCACCACAAACAAACACCCTTGAGTACCCTCTAAAGCACCCTCAGATTTTTTAATAAAAAAGAAGAAAGTAGAAAACCTACTTATAGTCAGGCCTCTGTAAAACCTACTCCCTATTTGAATTATCTTTGTAGAATAATGGAGCAAATGATAAAAGACTTTGTCGCCACTCCAAAATGACAAGATAAGGTTCTCAGGGGGCATAGGCAAGACAATGAGACTGCAGGCAGTATCAGGACTTTGAGAGCTGCAAATACTGGAAGAATCGAAAGACATACAGCATAACCATCCCCAGCTGAATGAAAATTGACACGTACAGGGATAGATCAGCTCCCAACATCCCTACCACAAACAGGAACACTGCAGGTCAGATCTTAGAGGGCGAGAGCATCAAAGAGGTAACAAATGTAGGGGAACTTTGCTAATCAGAGGGGGGGCTAATATCTAAGAATTATTGCCTGTGGGAGAGAAGTGCAGAAATGCCAGCCCGACCAAGTTTCCTTAGAATCTATCATCCTAGGTTTTAAATCAGAAATAAAGAAAAGGTTTCAGACTTCATAAGCTAATCAAAATAATGAAAACATAGAACAATATATAGATACTTCAAGTAGGAGTAAGATAAGAGAGGCCAGCCCACATCTTTGCTCCCAAATTCAGACATGTGGGAATTGCTCCCACTGAACCCCCTACTATTAGGGAGGGCAACACTGATTTGACAGAAAACTGTTCCTTGGACAGGATGACTAAGCATCAATCTGCCATGGATAATAATGTGCTTCGGAAACAAAGGGGCATATGTATGAAGAAAGCATTTTGTGAGTCCTTAATAGCGAATTTTAGCGATTCGCTTTTAAGGACTCGAAAAAGGCAATGTATGTGGGATTCGCAATATTAATTGCGATTCCTACGTATTCCTAAATTGCAAAACGCAAATTGCGATTCGCAATTAAGGAATACCTTCCCATTCATTCCCATGGGCCTAAAGGCCTAAAGGCCCATGGGAATGAATGGGAAGACATTCGCAATTTGCGAGTACCCATTAGGTACTCGCAAATTGCGAATGTAATTTCAAGTGTGCAAGGGTGTCAAAAGGACACCCTGTAGCACCCCTGAAAAAAGCATGTGTGCACATGTGGCACACATACATGCCCTAAGGGCAAATAAGTGAATTTTTCAAAGAAATTGCAAATTACCACCAACTAAAAGCAAAATGGCACATCTTGGGTGCTTCCTCAATTGCATTTAAGGAACTGCAATTTGTGATTCCTTAAATGCATTTGCAGAATAGGGAATCACAAATGTTGCCATTCCCTATTGTGCAAGGGCCTTTCGGGATGACACAGGCTTTTTGCAGTTCACAAACGGGCCGATTCTAAGAATCGGCCTGTTTGCGTATGGGAAAATGGCTTCATACATATGCCCCAAAAAGTTATCTTTGGAAGAGCCCAGGGGTGGAGAAGGGGTGGGGGTTGTTGGACTGGCTGGAGTCGCAGGATCTCCATCTACCCATAAATTCAATTCCATTAACCCCTCACCCCCAAGGCTTGTTCTCACATGGCTGTAGTATCAAATGTGCCATGTCTGTTACCCAATTCTACTGAGTTACTTTTCCCAGTTAAAAATAAGGTTCTCCACTGGTTGCACAATAGCGCCTGCTTTCCTTACTCAGAAGCATCTGATATTCTGATGGTCCGAAGGGTAAGATGGGTTGGTTCCCTGGTAAAAAGCTTTCTGGGTGATTGTAAATTTTCAGTCTCCTGCTATCTTGAAGCCGTTACTGGCCAATTGCAATTTCTCCAGAGGATTAACTTCTGGTACTTCTCTGCCTCCGTTGGATTACTTTTACCACCATCTCAACCCATGACCTGTGCACTAGATTTATTTACCGAGACACTTGATCCGCAGAAGTACTAGAGACAATGACCGTTTGATTCCCATCCACCTCTACCCTCACTGAAGCTGATTGACTGACTGAATGAAGCCCACAGACTTGGAGCCATCACACCCTCCTTGCCTCATGGAGAATGGCACTGTAAAATTGGGGTCCCCAAGGTTAGTTCCTTCCAATTCCTCTCCTAATTTCCTTAGCCCACAACTTCAGGCAGCGTCTAATCTTGGTTTTAAAACCTAAAGCTACCAACTTGCGATCACCTGTCTACTTTGACCATTTGTTTGTTGATGACAAGGGCCAATCGGTGTTTACTGTTCATCAGCCACTAGAATAAGCTGGGTTCTCTTCTTGACAAACTATTTGTATCAGATACAATGGGCCAATTGGTTACAGGCCTAGAAGTAATATGTTAAATAATTTATTGTAGGCTGTGATTTGCTTCACCTACTGAATTAAGTCTAAGACCATTTTTTTTCGTAACACATATAACCCAGGTTCATGACCATTGGGTCACCCCATTTTTGAAAATGGCTACTGTGTGAATACTAAGCTTTGATGTTCTGTAGAAGAACTTCAAGCATGATTGCCAGACAACGAAGGAATAATTATCTCCTTCTCCAAGGCCATTCCCCTAATGTTAATTAATATTTACAATTGGAGTGTGAGGATTTGTTAGGAATCACCTTCCCGAAACCTGTTGAAGGAGATCTTGACCCACCATTCAGTATCCCATCATCTTATCATGGCAGACGATTTAAATCTCACCTACAAACCCAATGGCATCACAAATAAGTTGTGACATAAGGAGGACATTGTATGGGGAATTCCTATATTAACTTCCCCAGTGAAGAGAAAGCTCTGAAGCGTGGCTCTACAAGTTGTAGACCTTGGCTTGAGAGCCGACAATGGTCGTTCAATCTCATATGCCATTCCAACCAAACATTTCGAAGAGGGTTGTACATAATCTTTATTGATTACATTATCATAGATGTTAAATTGTTGAGACTGATGGTGGACATGGACGTTTCTGAGAGGGATCATAATCCCCTAGTTTTAACTATGAAGGAGCTGGTCCTACATGTTCCACCTCCTTCTTCTCACAAGTATGACCAATAACTCGAGGTTACGAACAACCGCCGAAACCTAATGTGGGAGGCAATCTGTTCTTACCCTAAGGAACTTTTAGATATGTGTATCAAAAATGAGAGGTACCCCTTAACTGAATCAAGGGAACTAAGGTTGAAACACCTATAAAGAGTCTATCCCCATGATCTAAATTCAAAATTCAGTACACTAGTAAACAATAATGAGTGGCCAAATATTTGGCCACTCATTATTGTTTACTAGTGTACTGAACTTTGAATTGAGATCAAGGGGATAGACTCTTTATAAGACTTTTAGATATGTGAACAATCATTGTCTTGTACATGGATATCATGCAGGATAGCAGGGGAGAAAATAACTAATTGTAGCTGAGCACACCAATTTATTCAAAGGGCTTATGACTTCTTTTTTAAGGAATCCACAAGGTCACTGGCAAAGGGCCCTGCCAATGGGTGGTTTACACAGTATTGTCGAGAGGCAAATAGAAATCTTCTTAGTGGAATCAAAAAAGGAGGTAGCCAGTAGATAAAGATATGCAGAGTGGTAGTAAGGTAAGCTAAAGCCACTGGGAGCTCAATACATGGAATGATTTATTAGTTTTTGCCACCATTAATGCCTTGAAGAAATGTTGGCGAATTGTCAGTACAAGTGACAGGAAATTAGGGTAGTCAGCTGAGTCGTCCATTTTGCCATGCGAGTGGACTACCCATTTCAGGACTCTTTACTCCTGCACACATTAAATCAATTTTCCTAAGACTACCCTGAAGGGAGCTACCTCACCTAAACCACACTCTATGCTGCTTCACTTTACCCTATGCATAACCGCCCATTCAGTTGCCTCCTTCAAGCAAGGGAAGACTCCTGGGTTAGACAAGATTCCAGTGGTTTTTTTTTAATCAGATCTCCATACACGGGGCCTTATATATTAACACCATTACAAACGCAAAAGCAGTAGTGGCAGTAATGCCTAGTACTTGGAATGGGGCAGAGATTGTCCCAATTATCAAGAAGTGAAGTCAAAGCATCTCCTCACATTATCAGCCAATCAGCTTCTTGATACTCTCCAAAATGTCTTCTGCAAGCAAGTCTTGCGGAGACTTATGGACTGAATTAACAACAACAATATCCTATCCATTATACAGGCAGGAAAACTCAATCGCCCAGACTGTGGATACTGGAGGGGAAAAACTTTGTGTAGCTTTAATTGATCTTTGTGCTGCCTTCGACCTGGTGCTTAGGAGGATGGTATGGGAAGTCCTACGTGGGATGAAGATGCCCTGTAAATTGTCAAACATTATTATGCGCCTTAATGAAGAAAACTTTGCCCGGGTTCAATGTGGCACAAAAGGAGAATTAACACAGTCGACACCTATTGACAACGGTGCATTCCAGGGTTGTGTCCTGGCCCCCACTCTTTTTTCTCCTTTGTATTAACAACTGTGTCAGGTTCTTGACTAACAGCTTTAATGAATCTCCTACTCTAGCAGGAAAGAATGTCCTGGCACTTTTCTTTGCTGATGATACCATTCTCTTAGCCAAAACCAAGGAGGCTCCAAAATCGTGTGGCTCAATTCAGCTAGCCCCATCTTGAAGTGATTGTTAAATGAATGTCTCTAAAACAAAACAGATGACATATTCTAGGAAGAAAAGAGAAAAGGGTACTGTGAATTTGGGTGGGGAAGAACTGGAAAGGGTCAGTGAATTTGATTACTTGGGAACTCCCAACAGAATTAAAATTTAAGACAAATCTATTGGTATTCAGAAAGAATCTAAAAACTTGGCACTTCATTAAATGATTTTGGCATCTTCCAGAGCCTTTCCTGCTGGTTGATCCTCTAAGCACCTAGATTGTCACACCTTAGAATTTCTATTTTTATTTCCATTTGATTGGCTGACTGTGGCTTCAGGAATCAACAGATCTTCCAAAGCTAATACCTTATAACCCATAGGGATGGGGCAATTCTTAGGTTTCCTAAAAAGGTTGCATGGTTTCCGATCCTTCCCACAATGGAGATCTATAAATCCCAAATTAGGGGTGGAGCACTATATGGAGCCTAATTATGGGGACACTGTCACGTGAGTCTATTGAATAACAGTGGACATATTTGCATTAGAACCCTTCCTGGTTTAGGGAGGGAAACACTGCTGATGCCATTAGCATTGGATCTCAAGCATCATTTTGATTCGGAGCATGCCACCTTAAGACTGTTACTCTATTGGATGCAATCTTTTGGGCACAAAAGAATTATGGGGCATATTATCAAGAACAGGCAATAAAATTATCGCCGCTTTAGTGGCAGGAAACTGGTCCCAAAGCAGCGATAATGGGCTTGATAATATGTCCTTGTGAATTCCCATAGCTGCCCAGGTTCTGGGATTAACCTAAGCTTCTATGGGAATTCACAAGGGCATATTATCAAGCCCATTATCACTGCTTTAGAGGCAGTTTCCTGCCGCAAAAGCGGTGATAATTTTATCGCTGTTCTTGATAATATGGCCCTATGTTTCTATAGAGAATGCCTTATTTATGTTATTAATCTAAACCCTTCGAAAACAGATTAGGTGGCTGGCCTATGTTAAAAAATGGTATGAGCAAGAATTGGCCAGTTTTTGGGAAAACCCATTACCTATGAAGGTTACAGGGCATGTGGTGGTTTAATCTATGTTTTTGGAGAGAGTTGCTGCTCAAAGGGATATGTCTAAGCATACAGGTTGCCTCACTAGATAATTTTTATTGTATAAATCTGTGCGTTAGGCAGAGGAATCAGAAAATTGTATTTGACCTGCGTGTACCCACTCATTGCTCTTGCAGTTTAGGTACTGCACCCTCCCAACTGCTGCCTATACTTCATTGTGGACTGGTCCCGCTTGCTGTTATTCATGCATGGTGTTGGATGAAACTGAGGAACACTTGCCGTTTTGCTGTCCGAAAAATGCCAAACCCAGAACCAGGTAAATTGCACCCTTATGCCGAATCTTCTGTATAACTAATTGACTAAAAGCCTGATGTTTTGTAAAGGCATTCCCTCGTTTGTGATTGTGGTGGCTGTATCTAAATTCTTACACGGGACATGGTCAATTATGCAAAACCTTTTAGCTTGATCTTAAAAATCTATTTGCACTGATATTATTAATTTAGGTTTTTATTGGAACCTTTTAATATTCATGAATGAAAATGTTAAACTATGTGTTTATTTAATTGTTATTAACTACTGATAGGTTTTATGCTTTGATGATGAAATTATGTTTTCAATCTATCAAATAACCTTCGAACTTTGAGATAACAGCTGTGGAAATTGCTGAGAATTATGGTCATGAATAAGATATTAGAGATTAAAACTTGGAATGTGAATGATTGTACTGGAAAGAAACAAAGATTATCATTCAAAGAATCTTAGGGTATTAATCATCATGCTTCAAGAAATGCATTAAGTACGACGTAGCCTTTATTATAAGAAAGAACTCTGGGATGGGGATGATTTAATATAAAACTGACAGCTTAGGGAGGTGGATTGTCGCTACCATAGGGGTCGGTCAGATGATAGTCACATGTTCAGAGTTTTGTGGTCCAAAATGTGATGATCCTACATTCCGGATTTTTTTGGGACACAACTGATTGTTGCTCCGTCTCCTTTACCTGATCAAAGGAGATATTAATGTCCTACTAAATAAATATCTGGATGGACCCACTAAACTTAAATATGTCACTACTCCGAAAGTATGCTACAAACTGAAGGATATGTAAAGTATGGCACAAGAGGGATGGCAGCCAGAAGGAATATACTTACTTCAGCAAGGGATACAACCATTATTCTAGGCTACATTACATCCTTCTCAATCAATATTTGGATAAAGGATTAAATAATGTGAGACATATTCCTGCTCACAGTTCAGACTGTTCCGCTGAAACCCTGAGTCTACAGTTGCCAGTAGCTAAATTACAGCAATTGTAGATTTGATTAGAAAACTGCTATTGGGAACAAAAATAATAATGAACTCATCATGGATGAGTCAAGTATGTTTTGGTCATAATATGGGCACACCATCTCCAACCATGGTGTGTGAGGTATAGAAGGCTTATATTAGTGGGATTATTAGCAAGAGGGCACATAATCACAGCAGGATTGATCAAGACAAAGAAAGAACTATAGAGCATGAAATGAGTGCATAAATTCATAAATTCTAGGACTTCTATATGCAGTAGTCAGGCTGAGCCAAGATCCTAAGAATGCCCAGAATAATTTCAAAGTCAATCTGGAAGTAAATGTGCAGGAACACTGAAATGTCAGCAGGATACACCATTTTGAAAACTAGGATAATTCTGGGCTAATTCCCATATGAAAAACAAAAATAGATATGACCCTGTACCTCATCAATTCAGTTAGGTCTCTTCCAGCTCCCAACAGCAGGAACAACTTCCAGAGGCCCAGAAATGGATTAGGCACCACTTGTCAGCTCAGACATCTCAGCAATAGAACCATGGAGATTATTCTTCAAGAATGTTCCCAGCAAAGATCCTGTCTTTGTCCTTTCCTTGCAAAAAACACAGTTAAAGGACAGAATGTAGAACAATGTCATACATTCACCCCAGTACAAGGATCTGGGCCTAAATCCATCCTTGTTTTGCACTCCACACCACCCTGGGTTAGACACTGGCTATATGCAAATCAGCTCTGACCCTGTGCCTCATGGGAACAGTCCAGTCCAAACTACCAAGCCATGTCTTTCCCAGACCGCAATCAAGAATCCAAGGACCGGTTTCTGGCTATCAGCCTTCATTCAGCCTGGATAGCTTGACTCCAGTGGTATGGAGAGCCTGGGACTCACGTCTGAGCATACCCAGCCCACTCGGGGTGAAAATTGCAAAAAAACACAGTTGATGGACAGAATGTAGAACAATGTCATACATTCACCCCAGTACAAGGATCTGGGCCTAAATCCATCATTTTTTTGCACTCCACACCACCCTGGGTTAGACACTGGCTATGTGCAAATCAGCTCTGACCCTGTGCCTCATGGGAACAGTCCAGTCCGAACTACCAAGCCATGTCTTTCCCAGACCGGAATCAAGCATCCAAGGACCGGTTTCTGGCTATCAGCCTTCATTCAGCCTGGATAGCTTGACTCCAGTGGTGTGGAGAGCCTGGGACTCACGTCTGAGCATACCCAGCCCACTCGGGGTGAAAATTGCAAAAAACACAGTTGATGGACAGAATGTAGAACAATGTCATACATTCACCCCAGTACAAGGATCTGGGCCTAAATCCATCATTTTTTTGCACTCCACACCACCCTGGGTTAGACACTGGCTATATGCAAATCAGCTCTGACCCTGTGACTCATGGGAACAGTCCAGTCCGAACTACCAAGCCATGTCTTTCCCAGACCGGAATCAAGCATCCAAGGACCGGTTTCTGGCTATCAGCCTTCATTCAGCCTGGATAGCTTGACTCCAGTGGTGTGGAGAGCCTGGGACTCACGTCTGAGCATACCCAGCCCACTCGGGGTGAAAATTGCAAAAAACACAGTTGATGGGCAGAATGTAGAACAATGTCATACATTCACCCCAGTACAAGGATCTGGGCCTAAATCCATCATTTTTTTGCACTCCACACCACCCTGGGTTAGACACTGGCTATATGCAAATCAGCTCTGACCCTGTGCCTCATGGGAACAGTCCAGTCCGAACTACCAAGCCATGTCTTTCCCAGACCGGAATCAAGCATCCAAGGACCGGTTTCTGGCTATCAGCCTTCATTTAGCCTGGATAGCTTGACTCCAGTGGTGTGGAGAGCCTGGGACTCACGTCTGAGCATACCCAGCCCACTCGGGGTGAAAATATGCTCAGGCTCTCCACACCACTGGAGTCAAGCTATCCAGGCTGATGAAGGCTGATAGCCAGAAACCGGTCCATGGATGCTTGATTCCGGTCTGGGAAAGACATGGCTTGGTAGTTCGGACTGGACTGTTCCCATGAGGCACAGAGTCAAAGCTGATTTGCATATAGCCAGTGTCTAACCCAGGGTGGTGTGGAGTGCAAAAAAACGATGGATTTAGGCCCAGATCCTTGTACTGGGGTGAATGTATGACATTGTTCTACATTCTGTCCATCAACTGTGTTTTTTGCAATTTTCACCCCGAGTGGGCTGGGTATGCTCAGACGTGAGTCCCAGGCTCTCCACACCACTGGAGTCAAGCTATCCAGGCTGATGAAGGCTGATAGCCAGAAACCGGTCCTTGGATGCTTGATTCCGGTCTGGGAAAGACATGGCTTGGTAGTTCGGACTGGACTGTTCCCATGAGGCACAGGGTCAGAGCTGATTTGCATATAGCCAGTGTCTAACCCAGGGTGGTGTGGAGTGCAAAAAAACAATGGATTTAGGCCCAGATCCTTATACTGGGGTGAATGTATGACATTGTTCTACATTCTGTCCATCAACAGTGTTTTTTGCAATTTTCACCCCGAGTGGGCTGGGTATGCTCAGACGTGAGTCCCAGGCTCTCGACACCACTGGAGTCAGGCTATCCTGGCTGATGAAGGCTGATAGCCAGAAACCGGTCCATGGATGCTTGATTCCGGTCTGGGAAAGACATGGCTTGGTAGTTCGGACTGGACTGTTCCCATGAGGCACAGGGTCAGAGATGATTTGCATATAGCCAGTGTCTAACCCAGGGTGGTGTGGAGTGCAAAAAAACGATGGATTTAGGCCCAGATCCTTGTACTGGGGTGAATGTATGACATTGTTCTACATTCTGTCCATCAACTGTGTTTTTTGCAATTTTCACCCCGAGTGGGCTGGGTATGCTCAGACGTGAGTACCAGGCTCTCCACACCACTGGAGTCAAGCTATCCAGGCTGATGAAGGCTGATAGCCAGAAACCGGTCCTTGGATGCTTGATTCTGGCCTGGGAGAGACATGGCTTGGTAGTTCGGACTGGACTGTTCCCATGAGGCACAGGGTCAGAGCTGATTTGCATATAGCCAGTGTCTAACCCAGGGTGGTGTGGAGTGCAAAAAAACGATGGATTTAGGCCCAGATCCTTGTACTGGGGTGAATGTATGACATTGTTCTACATTCTGTCCATCAACTGTGTTTTTTGCAATTTTCACCCCGAGTGGGCTGGGTATGCTCAGACGTGAGTCCCAGGCTCTCCACACCACTGGAGTCAAGCTATCCACGCTGATGAAGGCTGATAGCCAGAAACGGGTCCTTGAATGCTTGATTCCGGTCTGGGAAAGACATGGCTTGGTAGTTCGGACTGGACTGTTCCCATGAGGCACAGGGTCAGAGCTGATTTGCATATAGCCAGTGTCTAACCCAGGGTGGTGTGGAGTGCAAAAAAACGATGGATTTAGGCCCAGATCCTTGTACTGGGGTGAATGTATGACATTGTTCTACATTCTGTCCATCAACTGTGTTTTTTGAAATTTTCACCCCGAGTGGGCTGGGTATGCTCAGACGTGAGTCCCAGGCTCTCCACACCACTGGAGTCAAGCAATCCAGGCTGATGAAGGCTGATAGCCAGAAACCGGTACTTGGATGCTTGATCCCGGTCTGGGAAAGACATGGCTTGGTAGTTCGGACTGGACTGTTCCCATGAGGCACAGGGTCACAGCTGATTTGCATATAGCCAGTGTCTAACGCAGGGTGGTGTGGAGTGCAAAAAAACGATGGATTTAGGCCCAGATCCTTGTACTGGGGTGAATGTATGACATTGTTCTACATTCTGTCCATCAACTGTGTTTTTTGTCCTTTCCTTGGCAGAAACAGAAACTGCAGACCAACCCTACACAGCACACAGCACACAGCAACGGAGCAGTACTCCTCCTCACAGCTCTTCTCATAGGCAAAGGTTCCTATTGAGTCCAGAAGTGATCTAAAGTTCTGGGTTTTAAGGTCTAATTATACCCCATTTTTTCTTTTTTCTCTTTGTGCAAGGGTCTGTGAGCCCAGTCCAAACCAGTTCTGCCCTCATTGGTGCAGTATGACCATGGAGGGTGGAGACAGCATTCTGCAAGGGGGACAGGCCCTACTCAAGTGAAAGGAAAGCTCCTCCCACTACTCTATATGCAGCAAATGTATATTTAGCTCAGCACGTGTCATCCAGGAAGGGCTAGGCACACCCCCAACTCCCCCGGTGGCTATCTACAGTGAATGCACACCCCCAGCCCCTGTCTCTCCAAAATCAGACAGTCAAACCACAAACAGGGAGAGGCACACAGAATGGTCAAACAAGAAAATGCCACTTTCTCAAAGTGGCATTTTCAAACACACAATTTAAAAACCATCTTCACTAAAAGGTCTGTAATTAAATTCTGAATTCAGAGAGCCTAAACTTTATTTCTTGATCTTGTCCCAATGGGAAGTTATACTTGTAAGATGTTGATCTTACAAAGTACTTCCCATTCTACCCTATGGGGCAGATACCTTTCAATAGTAAAACATGAAATTGGCAATATTTCGTTATCAGGACATGTCACAAATAGCAGTACATGTCCTACCTTTCACTTACACAGCACCATGCCCAGACGGGCAGCTTGGGCCTACCATAGGGGTGCCTTACATGTAAGAAAAAGGAAGGTTTAGTTTAGTTTAGTTTATCAAAGTTTTATAAAGCGCTCGCACACCCAAGGGTTTCATGGCGCTGACCAACAGGACACTAACTCTACAGAAGAGACCTCAAGCACTAGGCCGTAGCCTGGGTAAACAACCATGTCTTTAAAAACTTCCTGAATGGAAGAAGAGCGGTGCAGGCACGAATTTCCAAGGGGAGAGAATTCCACAACTTGGGAGCAAGGGTGGCAAACCTGCGGCCTCCCTTGCGCGACAGCTTGTAACGTTAGGGCCTGGCAAGTGGGTGCACATGCTGGGTTAAATTGGCAGTTTAAAACTGCACACAGACAATGTACTGGCAGGTCTGAGATACCTTTTCAGGGCTACTCATATGGGTGGCACAATCAGTACTGCAGGGCCACTAGTAGCATTTGATTTTCAGGCCCTGGCACACTCCGTGCACTTTACTTGTGGCTTACCGGTAAATCAAATATGCCAGTCATGGATAACCAATCATGATAACAATTTACACAGCGAGCATGTGTACTATAGCACTGATTAGCAGTGGTAAAGTGCCCAGAGTCCTAAAGCCAATAACAACAGGTCAGGAAAAAAATAGGAGGAAGAAGCGAAAGGTTTGGGGATAGCCCTGCAAAAAGGGTCAAGTCCAACACAGAGACTAACAGCTATCGTGTGTTCTATTTAATACAAAAGAGTTCTCAATTATGAGAGACTGCAGAACAGCAGAGTGTGCTTGTATTTGTTGATCCGAGCTGTGTGACTATAACCTGATGACATCTCTTGTGTTCCTTCTCTCATTTCCTTTTCTCCCATGCCTCTTTTCACCATCAGTATTGGGCACAGTGGTAGTTGGCAATATAAACGGGGAAGGAGACTGGTGTGTTCCACATCCCTTCTGCAGTAGGTTAGAGATATTTTGACTCTGATTTTATGAATCTTTAATAGAAGAAATCACCAAATAAAGAATCTTTCAGCCATCACGTCACCTGATGACTTCACAAAACAGGAAGGGCAACATTTATTTATTTGTTCATTTATTCCACATATTTCTATAGCGTGACTCAATACAGCCTGAGTGTCCGCGTGCTTTACAAGTAAAAGCAACATTGGAGAGCAGAAATGCCCTTACAATGAAACTGAGGAAACACTTAACAATTAAATAACAACAGCAAAGTCATCCAAAGTCTAGTAGAGTAGTGGAAAAGATGAGGAGAGCAAATAGGACAGATTGGACTACTGTGGAAGACTTGAGAGATATTTTATAAGACCCATGAAAATGGGGAGCAGTCTTAGGGTCTGATGAAGAGGAGGAATAAGAGACCAAAGAAACATAATGCAAAAGAAGAATTGTAGATAGAACATAGGCCAATGATTAAATTGAGGATAGGAGATGGTGGGACAGAGAGCAGCAAATAGTTGCAACAAATGGGAGATATGGCCATAAAGAGAAGAGGGAAAGGAGGGATTAGGGGATACTAGACCAGTGGCTAAGAAATTTGAGAAATAAGTTAAAATGACAGAGGGGCATATTATCAAGGGGGTTTATCTCTGCTTTTTTGGCTTTAAAAGCCAAGAAAGCGGAGATAAAAGTATCTCCCTATTACCTAGCTGTCGCTAACACCAGTTAGCGACAGCTAGTAGGAGATTGCGACCATCTTGGGCCCCGCTTTGCATGTCAGTGATATTTATCACTAATGACATGAAAAGTGGGCGTGCCAAGATGTTAGCGACTGGAAACAGTCGCTAACATCGCTATCTCCTATTACCAACTTTTGGAGATATTCGCGCTAAGCGCGAATATCTCCAAAAGCCGTAGTCTCTTCTAGTTTTTTTCAGCTGCGGAAAATCCGTAAGATTCCTCGTTTTCAGACCATTGAGGCTCTTACTTTAGTCCTGTTAGCCTTAGTCATCTCAAGGTTGGATTACGCCAATTCTCTTTATGTTGGCATCCCGGCGTACCTAATGAAGAGGTTACAGCTTGTCCAGAACCAGGCTGCGCGCCTTATCTATCATCAACTCAGACACCAACACGTTCGCCCTTTGTTAAAGTCCCTCCATTGGCTTCCCGTGTCCGAGCGCTGCAAATTCAAACTGGGTTGCACTATTTTTAAGTCCCTTGCCGGAACGGGTCTGTCCTTTATTTCCTCACTAATACACTCTTATGTTACTCACGCAACCTCCGTTCTTCTCATCTTGCCTTGCTTAAAGTCCCAGTCTATAAACGCAAGAAGCATGGAGGTTTGCGATTTTCTTTTCTTGCCCCTTCCCTTTGGAACTCAGTCCCCCTAGGTATTAGACTTGCTTCCTCCTATACCCATTTCAGGTCCCTTCTTAAAACCCATTTGTTTTGTAATGTTCATCACTAACACCTTTTGTTCTGTGGACTGTCTTCCCCCTTGTGCTCGAGCGCCAAGAAACCGTCTGGTGTTAGTTGCTCTATAGAAATATTTTTTACATTACATTACAAAGCTAACACCTGCCCCTGAGCAGGTCTTAGCCATGTTATCCAATGGTAGGTGGATAACATGGCTAAGAGCATTAGCTCGGTAATGCATGAATATCGCTGACTTTTCAGCGATATTCATGCATTTCGGCCGATTTTTATCGCTTAGGAGATAAACCTTGATAATATCAAGGCTCCTAAGCGATAAAAATCGCCGCAGCTCGGTGATAAAAATATCGCCGCTAAACCAACATAGCGATAATTATCGCTAGTTTTGGTAATATGCCCCAGAGTATCTTTATAAAACAATTACATTGCAATAATGGATGGGCTGATTAGTACATAACCTGGCACTCCACTTCTGCTGGAAGAGTTGATGAACCACGTTTTTTCACAAAAACACTTGGATCTCTTCAGTGTGGCAGGCAGATGTGGGCGTAGGTCAGCAGTAGTGTGCAATTACAGTTCCTTTTAAAAGCAATGCTTAGCAACATACAACAATGGCATAATATGTATTAAACACAGTATTAGATGAATAGATTAGAACATGATGTGTGTGGATGCAGTTGTGTCGGTTTATCAAAAAGAGGGTCCAGCCATGTGGTTGCAGTTTATATTTACCATCATCTGTCACAAAGAAAATAACATCACTTTCCTACATTAGCTTAAGTCCCATAACGTTTGTGTTTATGCTCCTCAGGCTCTACAGCAGCTTCAATGTAGATGTACCTATGGGCATACTTCTGAATTCCACTCAGTACCAGGTTCAAACATGGTTATCGGCATTTCTGAAATAAACCAGGAACAATTCTACTATTCTGATGAATTGATCCAGGTCCAAAAAATGCACCAGGGCCCAAGATAGTTCCATGAACATATTTACGGGCTCTGAACGAAAGGTATGAGATGTCCAATCCCAAGAGCCACTCCCCAACATCTCATCTATAATGTGTCATAAAGGAGCGCTCTTCTCCCAAACGCGCTCTTTCTTCTCCTTCTTCAACCATGTCATTGTGGAGGATCATTTTACAGAGGGGTTTTTAAATGTCACTGAAGGGGAGAAGTTTTATCTGTCAAATCAATCGAAAGTGAAATGTGACCACAGTGGTGGGCCTGATTCACAAAAGTAATCTGAGACAAAATCCAAACTTAACGACTTTCGGTATTCACAGAAGGCATTTAGGAGTACTAAATTTAGGATTCAATCTCAGTTAAACTTAAGTTTTGGTCTTAAATTCAATTTACGTCTAAAATGTAAGATTAACTGACACAAATTCCTAACTTTAGTACGCCTAAATGCCTTCTGTGAATACCGAAAGTCGAAAAGTTTGGATTTTGTCTCAGATTACTTTTCTGAATCGGGCCCAGTGTGTTCAAATTTGTGGCAACTCAAAGTGAGATAAGTGATACAGTCATACATGTTCATTAAATGGTCGGTGGAATTATGGATCAAAGAATGTTTGTAATGCATGCCCTTGCAGCCCCTGAATTTCTGTATGATATCGAAGGGGTGAGGGGAAGAAATCTTTCCTCACTGTAAAATGAGGCCTGAGCCACAGACTACACAGATCAGGAAAAATGCGCATTTTAGAACATATACATATGCACTGAGAGAAAAATGGTATATGGGAAAAATCATCAGAGATTAAATTACATATCGTCTTGTGCACTTAAAAAGGCATTCACCTTAGCCCAGATTTACTTGGTTTTCACATAGCTCATTGTAGCATCCAAATGTGCCCTGCTGTGTTGTGCATGGAGACAACACAGCATAGAGTCAAATGAACAGATCGGCCTGCTGTTGATGTCTTACCCTGGGCCAGCGCTCAAACAAGGCTATCAGAGGTAAGTGTGCACTGTATGGCTTAAGATTTGTACCAGAGGAATATTCTTTCATTACACTTTCATATGTATTGACATTTAGAAGGTCCCAGTGCATCGCTCGGGTGTGTGCTTTACACAGCAGCATGCATGCAACGCGTTTTTCAAAAGTTTTTTTTCAATTACCACAAATTTGCTTTTGTGCGCACCTGCCACAAGTAGGCATTAATTAGTGTTTGATGCAAACCCCATTCTGGCTATCTTAATAGCCTATGGTTGTTTACAATGCTCCACCCCAGTAAAATTAATGTTATGCAAAACAGCAAAACGCGTTTTTATGTTGTGAAAAGTGTACCTTACCAACGCAAAGCACCTTTTGCACTGGTTAATAAATAGCATGTTCCACTTTGTTTTGCTTTGCATCCCAGAAGCGCCGTGACCTTAGTAACACTGGGCCTTGTTTACATTGCAGCACTCCTACTCTGCGTCTCACGAAACACATGAGTGGTGAAGTTCAAATTTACAGCCACACTCCTGGCATTGGCTTGTACCGATCAGGCTAAACACTGACGTGTATGGACCTGGTCAAGTCAAAACTGCTCACTTCAGAGAAATGGGTATGAGGGGGAGAGCCTACTGACATCAGTACCCCCCGCTAACATACCCAAGGGTTCACTCAGGGGCATCAGTGCTGGACTGACCTATGCACGCGCTGGCCTGAAAGGGCCACTGTGAGGCCTGTGTTTGACCTACACGCAGGCTCATCCGGCAGTGCCAGAATCACAGAGGGCCAGACAGGCGACTCCAAAGTGGTGGGCACTACTTTTTATGTTTATATGGCTTGGTTAGTAATATGAGCATACCACCTTGTGCACACCCCCGACCCTCCTGCTAACAGGTCGCAAAAGCATTTCGGGGTCTCAAGTTAAACAATATATAGACACTCATTTGCGACGAACGTTTTGCCCTTTGCAAAATTACACTCACATATTTGTGAATGCGGTGTGATCCCACATACTCTATGTTGTAAACAGAACAATATTTTTATTTAACTTATTTTTTCCAGCTTCTTACCATGACCTGGGTTTAACCACTGTGAAAGGCAAGATTTCTGGAGTTTACATAGTTTAAATTATTCTCTCACACACCTTACTTGATTAAAACTATTTGATCGAAATACTTAGTGGCAAGAATCCATTAATGGTGTACCATTTAGAAATAATAAAACCAAAATCAAATTCGTTCTCACAACATGGATTTGCACTATGACAAATGTTTTCAATTACACTGCAAAGTAAATGCTGCGCTGCCTACAAGCACATTTTTCAATTTTAAATCAACTCTGCCCTCACTACTACCACAGACCCATTGATGTCTATTGCCCTGCTAATGCTAGTGACCTATTGCTGAATTCAAGATTAATAATATGGCATGCATTACAATGGATTTAAACAAGCTCTGATTAATGTTACCTAGCATCGAGCTTCGACTAAGAAAGATGTAGCATAAAAATGGTTCTACTCATCATTAAATACATTTTGGTCAATAAATATTTTATATGAACTGATCTGGGGATGAATTATTCACAGTATTTCCCATCACAAGCAAAACAAGCTACGTTTCATAAAATTGGGAGTTTATTTTTGGTGTATTTCATTTCAAAGTCCGAAACAAACTAGAGAAAGGCATTAACTCTTATAGGGTAAATTTAAGTCACTAATAATATTTCAAGATTCCCTTTATTGGTATTCCAAATCGGCGTGTTTTCTCTTTGTTCTCTCATTTGTGGTCTCTCCTAACTATTCTAAAAGCAATCAACTATGTTAAGTTATTGGATTATGTTTTCTTCCCTATTATATATTTAATGAGTAGTTAATGCAATGAGCATTCGCTAAATGACATCTGTTTTATATCTTGTCTGTAGCTTCTTTGCAGATGCGCACACAGAGTTTTGCATCTTTTAAATCATAATGGGGATGTGCATCAGACATCTGCACACTGTAACATTTGACACAATAAAATGTTTTCATGCCTGGGTGATTGATTCAGAATGGATCACAGCATTTAACAGTCTTGATCAATTACACATCGAGACATGACTATTTACTTCACCACCCCTTGCAACTATAAGCAGGTCTTTAAGTGGGCTGGGTCCCTTCGTGTCTCAGACGCAGTAGGAATTTAAAACAGGCATGGAAACGGGTCCCTTTCAGGCCCTGTATTTCATGCAAAAGCACATTGATTTCTGAACAATGTGTGTAAAAAACGGCATTGTAGTCCATGTTGCTCCTGCTTACATTTCAGATGCTTTACCTAATCTTGCATTCCCTATGAGTGTTTGCTTTTTCCAAGATTTTGTGCTACTTTTTTTTCCAGTAGCATTTTACTCTTGTTATGTTATTAATTGTTATTAATTTGTTAAAGCGCAACAGCTGCCCCGGCAAAGGGGCGTCCCGGCGCTGGTGATCAGAAGGTGCTAGAACGGAAGGATGAAAGAAGAACTGAAAGGGGAGCTTTACAGGGGAGGAAACAAAAAGGTCTTGACAGCCTTCCGAAAGGCGTACAAGGTGTCTAGACTAGGATGTGCACAGGAAGAGAGTTCCAGAGTTTGGCTCCTAGAACCCGAAAGGAGAGGCCACCACTCCGGCAGAGTTTAGTCCGAGGTACCGTCACAAGGGATTGTCCCAGCGAACGAAGGTTACGCTGGGGCACATAAGGCGTCAGAAGCGGCCGTAGAAGATCTGGGCATCCAAGCTTTAAAATTTTGTACGCCATACACAAAGTTTTAAACTTAATTCGGGATTCCATAGGGAGCCAGTGAAGCTCTCTGATGATAGCCCTGGTCGGGCACCTGCGAGGAAGGCCGACCAGAGTCCTTGCAGCCGAGTTCTGAACTCTCTGAAGGCGCGCTATCTCAGCCTTGTTAGCTCCTAAGAGTTAGACGCTAGCATAATCTAGCGCATGTCTAGTGCATAATTTGAATTGAATTACACCGAGTGTTTATAACGGGGCACAATTGAGTTGTGCCTGTCAGGGGCATAAATGTGTTCAGAATAGGTGGCCATCCAATCCCTGCCCTCTCTGCAAAGTGCACAGAGCAGTGGTCTCATATGCCAGCTGCGATGCTTTGCAAATGTGTGCATAGGCTGGCACTGCAGCTAATTTTATTGCATATCTTTATGTCACGCTCTTAATTATATATACTTCCTCCCTTTCAGAGACCCCTCCCCCACTGGGTCAGGAGCTCCCAGCATTGAAGAATAAGTGAAAGTACAAAGGCGAGTGTGTTTCACAAAACTGAGGGTTGAGGAGGGATCCTTTGTGGGGTGGGTCATTGCCACTGAGGGTCGAGGCAGACAAGGAAGGGGGCTTGGCAAGACAAATGGATTTTGGAAATGCCACGTTTAAAGGACATCTGGTACACAAATGGGAGAAAAATAGGACAACATTGAGGACCCCACTTGGACACAAACTGGAACAAGATACAGCATACAGTGATGCGCAGTTCACTGACCTGTCACTGGTGAAACAGAACCAGTGATTAATTTCAGGCGGTGGTTGCAGTTGGAGACCACCAGGCTTTGACCCAGGACAAGAGAGAGAAAACACACACAAGAAGTTGAAAAGGTGGAAGTAAAGACAAAAAAAGTGACAAAAGGAGAAAGCAGTGATCTGCAAGAGTGGGGTTAAGGTGGGGGGGGCATCTCTTGGTGGAATAAAGAGACATGCTATGCAATCAGACTACACAGCCTTGGTAGTCAGCATGTCAACATAGCCCTGGCTGTGGCATTCGGAGCAAATTGTGGGCACTGACACTGCTTCTTTTGCAAGTTAAGCACCGGACCGCACGATAGAGTGGAAAAGACAATAATATAGAAGTCTGACTGTCATAACATAACATAATATAAAATACCAGAACACAACATAACATATGCATTTGTATAGAGCACATTCACACAAGGGTATCTTGATGCTGAATAACAGATGTTTATTGTAGGATCCCTCGCTGTGATAACATCTTAGATTGATGCTGCTTGCATGGCATTTTCCATTTGGTTGCTACAGAATCCTCCACTTCTGAAATATGAACCTTCTCTACTCTTTCACACGTAGTAGACTCCTTCCATTGGACCCTCAAGGTGGCACCCTCCATGTGGCTAACATTGCCTGGATGAGCTTGCACTTTTCTAAGTAGTGAATGTAAAGAGCATGGAAGCCTGCCATGTGCACTAAAAATTAAAAATATTTACTTTTAGTATTACGTGTGTTTATTGATTTCACAACAAGTAGCCAACAGTAACGCCATGGAGGAGTAGTAGATCAGTCCGAGGACCGACCCACCAAGCTATGTTAAGGAAGGCACAAGCCAATGACCATGTCACGAGGAAGCAGTCTTATACACAGCAAGCCGCCTACAACCCAACCTGGGGCGGCCGCGTCATAAACATTTGGAGGCTGGAGAGCATCCCCGGGCCTTTTTGCTTCCCCTTCCGTTTGAAGACCTGTGGCCATAGTATCCACACTACGGAAGCTTTATGTCCATCAGTCTCTCTTCTAGCACCTTCCTTTGCCCTATGGCCTATCAGCTACTCTACAACATCAACCCCATGACGTCTTTAATCCGCCAAAAACAAGGACAGGAAGACCCCTCCCAAACAGTCCCCACCCCACCCACACCCCAACCACCCTTCCCCCGGTGTACCCCCACCCCTCCCAACTCACCCCGGCCCCCTTCCTCCTGGTCCATGGTCCGCTTTCCCCCAGCCGCAAGGCCCTCGCGACCTTCAGTGGTGGCGTGGTGTATTTTTGTCTGCTTCGGTGTCTGCTAACCTCAACAGCCAGAGGTATTTAGGACAAGTCACCTCCTTAAACTCAGACGCCAACAGGGACAGGAATGGCCTCCACAGCTCCGCATAGCGCGCCCCCTCCTCTGCCCTAGATAGTGACAGCTTTTCCATGCCCAGAACCAACCAGAGGCGGTGAAGCCACCCCTGATACGTGGGGATGTGTTTGGATCGCCAATGCGCCACTATATTCTGTACAGCTGACCCCCAATGCAATCGCTATCAGGCAACCTCTCCACGATCTCAGTGGGTAAGTCAGTGCATTAGGCAACCCTAGGATTACATAGGCAGGAAAGCGGGGAATATCTGTTTCGAAGTGTGTATCTACGTCCCCTAGTATCAGGCTCCAGTATTCTTGTAAAAGTGGGCAATTCCAAAGCACATGAACTAACGTGCCAATCTGGCCACAGCCACGCCAACACCGGGGATCCTATCTACTATCCATTTCGTAGAGGCGTTCGGGGGTGTAATACCAATAGGACGCGACCTTCGTAAGGGTGTCCGTAAGTCCCATATGGTAGGCTGAGTGGCGCGCTCTATAGTAGACTCCCTCCCACTCCTTGTGAGTTAGGTTTCTCCCCAGTTCCCGCTCCCAGCGCACCCTGCCCGCATTGTATGTGTATCTGTGTTTTTGCATGAGCATTTTATAAAGATCTGAAATCAGTTGTTTGTCGTTAGTGCGGGAGATCAGACGGTACTCACATTTTGTCAGGTGTCTGTCCGCCGCAGGCCGTACCGCGGTGTTGAGCGCCCAGTGCCTGACCTGGAAGTAACGAAGCCTCTCCGTTTCAGGTAGGTTGAATTCCTGCCGAAATTGCTGGAAGGGAATTACTCCCTCTGGCCCATAGACGTGGTGGAGTGCTCGACATCCCGCAGGCTTCCAGCGCGCATACGACTTCTCGTCCAAGCCCGGGTGGAATTCTGGATTCCCGATGATGGGAGTAAGGGGGGAAGGGAGGGTGGTGAGTTCTTGGCTAACCCCTACTCGGTCCCAGATCTCTAGGTGTACCCGCGTGATAAGGGACGCATAGAGATTGAGAGGCCTGTGTTCCCGTCGCATAAAGGGGATTTCCTGCAAAGTCCGTCCAGCGACGGCCTCGGTCCTGAAACAGCCAGTGTTTCCCAGATTCCCATCTAACCCATTCCACTAGGAAGCGGAGCTGGGATGCTTGAACATATGTTGCCAAGTCTGGCATCCCGATCCCGCCTTGTTCTGGTGCCAGCATGGCGATCTGGCGCTTCAGGCGGGGTTTTCTCCCATTCCATATGAACTGTGACAGTTCTGACTGCATCAGTTTTATCCAGGCTCGAGGTGGTGCAAGGGGAATCGTGCGAAAGAGGTATAATATTTGGGGGAGAACCGTCATCTTAACAGCTGCCACTCTACCCAACCAGGACAACGGATAGTACTTCCATTGTCCCAACTCGCGTCTGATTTTCTGCCACAGGTTGGAATAGTTGAGATCTACGGAGGCCTGAAGTGAAGGCGCCAATTGTATCCCTAGATACGGGACCGCGTCCGTCGTCCACGGTATGGGGAACAGCGCCTGTAAATGGGCACGTGTGGTGGTATCTAAGGACAAGTCGAGGGCCACCGATTTAGACATATTGACTTTGAAGCCGGAGACTTGGCCGAATCTCTCGGGATCTGCAATGCACGCCGGTAGAGAACTCCGGGGGTTAGCGAGAGATATCAGCACATCGTCGGCATATAGGCTTATGGTGTGAACGTCGCTCCCGAACTTGATGCCGTGCACCTTCGGATCAGACCGCAAAAGGTGTGCAAGGGGTTCCATATAAAGGGCGAACAATAGGGGGGACAGTGGGCAGCCTTGCCTAGTGCCTCGTTCGATTTCAAACCGAGGAGACGAGCACCCATTGACTCGGACTGCAGCTGTAGGGAATTTGTAGCAGTTGAACACCCTAGTTCGGAACTTGGGCCCCATCCCGGCTTTTAGCAACACCTTTTCCAGATAGGGCCAGTGTACTCTGTCAAATGCCTTTTCGGCGTATATGGCCAGCATCATATATTCACCCTCTGTCCGAGCGGCCTTCTCCAGAAGGTGGAAAGCCCTTTTAGTGTTGTCTGAGGTCTGTCGTTCAGGAATAAATCCAGAATGATCCGGGTCGATCAGTCCCCCCATGTATGGTCCTAAGCGGGAGGCGAGAATTCCTGTATAAAGCTTGAGATCGACATTCAAGAGGGAAATAGGTCTATATGCTCCGCACTCGGTGGGATCTTTACCTGGTTTAGGTATCACCGCTATGGACGCCTCCAGCAGGTCTCTATGGATCGCTCTCTCCTCCGCGAAGGAGGTAAAGAGTCGGGCGAGCAGCGGGGCCACTTGGCTAAAGAATGTTTTCTAAAAGCTTGCCAGGAAGCCATCCGGACCCGGGGCCTTGCCTACTTTGAGCCGGGAGATGGCAGAAATCACTTCCTCCAGTCGGATGTCTCTTTCTAAGCAATCGATCTGATCCTGCGTCAACTCCGGCAGAGGGATAGCCGCTAAGAAATCTTTCTCCGCGTCCGGGTTTGAGGGGTCGGCTGCGTACAAATCCACATAAAATGCGCTGAAGGCCTCCGCTATGGCTTGCTTTCCGTCCACTGTAATACCATCGATCCCTCTTATCTCACGTACCTCCCTGCGCTGCGTGACCTCGCGAAGCTTGTGCACCAGCAGGCGCCCACACCTGTCTCCGCCCATATAATAGGCATGGCGCAGTCGTAGTGCTGCGAATTCTGCTCTATCTAGATCTAGGGCTGCGAATTGTTGGCGGGCAACTTTTAATTGCCTCCATATTCTCGGAGCTCCCGTCCTCCGGTGTATTTGTTCCAGTTCCCTGGTCTGCCGTGTGAGCTCCTCCCTCTTGGATTGACGTTCAGCATTTTCTGCTGTCGAGATAGATATAAATTCACCAATAAGTACCGCTTTCAGCGCGGCCCACTGTGTGGAGAGAGTGGTGTCACTGTTGCTATTATGGGCGAGGTAGTCCATGATCACGCTCTGGATTTTAGTGACCACCACTTTCCTCTGCAGCAGTGAATCTCGGAGGCGCCAAACCCTACACAAGCGCTGGATAGCTGGCATGGAAAGGACGGTCGTAACTGGAGCGTGGTCGGAAAGTGAGGCAGTACCTATGTCGGCACTGGTGACAAGTGTTTTAGTGGCAGTGGAAACAAGCAGGTAGTCAAGACGCGCATATGTTTTGTGAGCAGCTGAGAAGTATGTGTGATCCCTCTCGCCAGGATGAAGCGTGCGCCATAGATCCATTAATCCTAGTTCCTGTAATCTAACTTTGCCTGCCGATGTGAGCGCCCCCACCTGTGTAGTGCGTTGACAAGACCTGTCCAGTATGTTGTCGAAGACCAAGTTTAAGTCTCCGCCAAAGACTATGTGATGGTCAGTCGTGTCAGTGACGTCAGTAAGCGCTCTGTGAAGAAAGTGTTCTTGACTGTCATTGGGCCCATATATCGAACCAATCGTAAAAGTCCTGTCCCCTAACGCAAACCTGTATACCAATAGGCGGCCCTTGGTTTCAGCCAGTTTCCCCAACACCTTGCCCCTAAACTTTCGTGCCACTAGGATCGCAACTCCCGCCTTCTTATCAGGGCATGATGAAAAAAATTGATGGGGAAATTTACAAGACCTCAACCGGTGACAATCCCTGGCTAGAAGGTGCGTTTCTTGTAGGAGGCATATGTCCGCATGTGACTGTTCTAACTACAGCAGGATCGCTTTGCGCTTAACAGGGTTATTCAGGCCACGCACGTTCGGTGTAAGGATAACTAGCTCATCCATCTTCATCTAGAGGTGTCACCCCACCACCTGCCCCGCATGGTTCCCCGGAAGAACCGAGTCTGATGTCCCCGAAACTGTCCCTGCGCAGTAACTCCAACACCCTGGCTCCGGAACCGACCCCACTGACAATCGAACCATGGATCAACTTCCCTACCCCACCCAAACCCCCCTCACCCCCCCAAAAACTGCGAACTGCCATAGTCTCTCATCCAGAGATGAAGAGGAAAAAACCAGTAAAAGGTAGTCTTACTAGTCTGTCCGAGAGCACTCTCCCGCCAGCGGCCATGGGGCCAGAACAGGCAACCAGATCAACAGGTTTCAGCGAGTTCTTCATCCCGTGGGACTGGTACCGTTATCTGTAGCCACTGCATCCACTGCGGCGCGTTGACCCACTGTAATCTCCGTCGCTGGAGGTTTCTTCACTCGTTTCCGCTGCCGCTGCTGGCTCCATTGGGGCCTTCTTCCCTCCGTCTCCGGCCTGGTTCCTGGGGCCTCGGTGCTGTCCTCGGGTGTTTCTATTCATAACAGCGTGCAGGCCTCTGAGACTGATCGGAGCTGGTACTGTTTGTTCTCCAGCCTGAAAATGAGGTGGAAGAGGTGACCCCAACTGTATGGAATATTGTTCTGTTGGAGATACGATGTGACGGGTTTGAAAAGAGGGCATTTGTGAAGTGTGAGGGCCGCCAAATCTTGGAATAGCAGTGACGACGTGCCTTGAAATGCGATCGGGTGCTTCTGGCGTGCCCTCTGTAATATCTCTTCTTTGGTGCGGTAGTCTTGAGCACACACCAGTATGTCCGGGGTTGGCGCCGTCGACGCACGAGGTGGTCCGGTCCTGTGGGCCCTGTCTAGCTGTAGGGGTGAGTCTAATGGCCGCCTCAACACGTGGTTGAAAAGTTCTCTAGCGTAGCGAAACGCGTCTTGGGTGGCCTCGACGTAGCCACATTGCGAATGCGAATGTTATGGCGTCTGGAGTGGTTCTCTAGATCTTCCAGGTGGAGCTGGAGGTCCACCTGTTGGTCGTGCAGCCGGATGATTTTCTGTTGTTGGGCCGCGAGTTCAGTATCTTTATCGTCGCTTTTAGTCTCTAAATCCGCCACCCTTTCCCCTATGCCATCCATCTCACGCCGCACTTCTCTGATTTCGCTGGTGAATTCCCTCTTAAAAGTCTGAATATCGTCCCGCAGGGATGCAAAGAGGGACTCCAGAAAGGCCTTCGTGATGGGCTCCGCTCCGCTGTCAAAGTTCTGTTCCATCTTCTTCGGTGTCGGGGCTACTGCGTCTTTCTGTGGGGGGCTCTGCGTTTTTGCGAACAACTCCTTCACAGTTTTGCCCCGGGTGGGCCTGCCCGTAGACATCACGCTTCCCCGGGACTCGCTCCACCCGGCACGCCGGTGTTTGTCTGTCAATCTGACAAAACCTCCTCTTCACTGTGCCCGTGAAATGAGACCGGATCCCCTCGGGGCCAGCGTGCTCCGGTCGCTCAACTTGGTGCGGTCCCTTCCTTCTGATTTGCCTGCACCCGAATTTGACCGTCGTCTTAGGCCCAGACGGGATCCGCTTCAACCAGCCACCTCTGCTCTTTTCCCGATAGGCCGCACCTTCCCCTTGCTGTCCGGTCAGTACTCTAGACGCTGTCTGCGGGGACCTCCTCTCCTCCATAGAGCCCCCAATTCAGTGCCCGATCTACCTCCGACCTCCAGAGCGGGGAGAGCAGGCTCCAGTCGTGGGATGGCTCACAGTGCCCTTAATGCCTCTGGCCTCGCGCTGCCACCCGCTGCCCTCCGTCGTAGTCTCCACAAGGCCAGCCGGGCCTAGGCCTAGTCCATCGCTATTGGGGCGGCGCTCCCACCACCAGGCCGGCCTGCCCACCGAGGGCGCCCCTCTCTCCACCGCCACTGCTTCAAAGTCTCCGGACTCACTGATCCGCCGCCCGGAGCCTCCGGCCTTGGATCTCGCCTCAGGCCTCTGTTTCTGCCGTACGCCCCCTCTCTGGGCTGCACAGAGTCTCCCGGCCGCTCCGCCGTGCTCTGGGTTTCCACTGCTATGCCTCTGTTTGCGCGTCCGCTTCTGCAGCTGCCACAGATCGTGGCTCCACTCCCGGGTGAACGCTTCCGGTGCACGCCTCAAGCCGCCCCGTGGCCGCCGAGGTGGGGGTCCTCCGCTCGGCTGCGCGCCAACTCTGGAGCCGGCCTCGCTTTCGGCCCGGTGGGGGGATGGGGCGCTTCGCGCTCCCAAAGCTTCAGGCGGTCTTTTCCGCTGCGTGACTCGCTTCCGCCGATCTCTCCGGTTCCGTCCTGCTGTGTGCTCGGTTCCAACAGTCCGCAGCCTCACACAGCGGACCTGGATGCGCCAGAACCAGTGCTAAAACAAGGCCGCCGGCAGGAGCAGTGGAGACACACGTCCTCTCACTCTGCCATCTTGGCCACACCCCAAAATATTTATTTTTAGAGGGATTGTTCAGCATTAGTAGAGGTGCAGAAAAAAGTAAAGCTTCATGCTATGAAACAATGAAGAGACTGCCATGTTTAAAGGTACATTAGAAAGCCAAATCACCTCCTTAATAGAACTTGGATTTCTCAGCAGGCAGGTTGCACTTTCCAGCAACTATACCAGCAACTGGGCCCATCGCTTATAAAAGGCATCAGCACTTTTCCTCAAAAGCATATAGCAACAAATACCAAGGGGTTACCATTGCTAAGCAATTTGCAAAAAGCAGTGTGGATCAAGTAACAATGGTTATACCTTATTCAGATTTTAAAGACCACTATACAAGGTGATGATTGGATCTTACACTAAGACCTCTTTAGGAAAATGAACAGCAAAATTGTGCTTTGAATACACATTTGGTATCGGTCAAAACATGATAAACTTTAAATCCCACTAGAAATGCCTAATCACCATTTCTCTATGTGTACCTAGATCTCAGTTTGCTCTATTTGGCTGTCTCTTACATTCTATGTTGTGGTCCAATCTCCCAAACTCTTGCCTTTCTGCCTCTATCAACCTTTCGCACACTATACCTTTCTGTTTGTTGCTAAAGCTATCCACCGATTCCAATCTCTCCTGTTCTCAGTTTTGTATTACATTTACTCTCTTTACTTCCCTTCAATCCTCTCTCCATTTCTAGAACGTCTTCCTCTATCTTCTCTTCTGTCTTCTCTGTACTTCTCAATATTTTTATTTTCTCTATAGCCCTCATCTCCAAAGCCCATTTATGTCAACTAAAACTTTCTCTTAGCTTTACATGGCCATGAGCAGCACCACCCACCTTTCTTTCACCAACTGTGCTTTTCTTTGTTTCCCACTCCCAGACACCTATCATCCTGGAGGGCCTCTTAGAACTGAAGAAGTCCCCTAAGATCATGCAACAAATAAGTTACTGCAATGTGGCCATGATATTCCTGCAGCTTGTTGTCAATTCTTGTTGGACAGGACATCTGCATGGATTTAATGGGTTTTAACTGCTTAAGGGCAGATGAGAACCTGTTGACATCCACCACACTACTTTCACAGTGGGGTGAACTTTAATGGGTCATCCAAAATCAAAGTTGGCATGCAAGGGAAATTCTTTCCATGAGCCTCAAGTTAGTTGTTTTGTTTTGCTGAATCGCACAGCATGCTGTACACATTAAGTTATATAGTAAAACAAATGTGAAAGTGCTAATGGAATCAGCGGGGATTAACAACAGCACAGCATTCCTAAGCTTCTCTCGGTAACAAATACACCCCACTTGTGTGACCGATCTATCACTCAAGAAAGGAAAGTCTCATGAAGACACAAGAAAAATCTGGATTTTGCCTTGCAAATTCACCAATGATGGCTTTGAGGATAGCTGCAGGATTTGGACCAGGGCTTGGTCGGTACCAAGGAAAACCTGACAGGCACAGACTTCTCTGAAAGCAGGGTGTCTAGAGTATTCTGGGATGGTGTAGCCTGTGAGGATACGAATACCATTTTACCCAAATACCTTACAAACATCAAACTTTGGGTAATCACAGATTTTCCTCCTATTTCTGTGAAAGAAATTTCCAGAATCTGTGAGATCTAGACAATTCCTACCACCCAGAATTCCCACACTTCTGCCAATAAAAGCTCTACCCTAAATGTTAAACAAATATTATGCATTTAGTTCATTAATTATATAGGACCTATAACAACACTTTATGTGCTAGGACCATACATTAGATAAAGCAGAATTCCATATGAGTCAATACATCTCAAAAAGCAGATTCATACTACTCAGATCTTAATTTATAATGCACTAAAATCCGAAAATGTTAGGCTATTTTGTGCAGAATTTCCTATTGATGTCAGATATAACATAAATTCTTTCAACCTCAGATGTCATGATTTTGGTTTCAATAATATTTTGTTCAAGAGCATTAACGGAATTTCTAACCCTCTGCAGCAGGCACATTAACCTAACAAACTATCTGGCTGCTGCAACAAAATAACAATCTGTATTCCAGATTCATTATATCACCAGGCTATATTTTACAACAGCAAACAGTTTACAAAAGAGGTCTTGGATACATTACTGCACCTATTATTGCAATGGGAAACTGTTTTTGTGTGGTGCAAAGATCAAAAGAAATAAGACCTTGTAGTTCCTTGAATGTATGACTTAATATCGACAGACAGAATATCTACATACAAAAATATCGACACAAAAATATCGAAATCAAAAATATCGAAATTATATCTACATAATGGTAAGTACAAAAATATCGAAAAAATAATATCGTTGTACAAAAATATCGAAATTAAAAATATAGTTTTTTTAAATGTATTAATAATAATTTAAAAATAATTTAAAAATACATATAATTTTACAAATATTAACGCATGTTTTTACAACGCAGATACTTTTACAACGCATACCATTACAACGTAAGTATTGGTAAGTATATAATCATTTTTTTATGTAAATTAATTAAAATTAATATAATATAATTTAATTTAATTTAATTTAATTAATTTAATTTTTACACTGTACCCCTGTACCCCAAAAACCCAAAACTGACCCTGAACCCTAAAAATACCCCTTTACCAAAAAACTAAAAACTGACCCTGAACCCTAAAAATACCCCTTTACCCAAAAACTAAAAACTGACCCTGAACCCTAAAAATAGCCCTTTACCCAAAAACTAAAAACTGACCCTTAACCCTAAAAATACCCCTTTACCCAAAAACTAAAAACTGACCCTGAACCCTAAAAATACCCCTTTACCCAAAAACTAAAAACTGACCCTGAACCCGAAAAATACCCCTTTACGCAAAAACTAAAAACTGACCCTGAACCCTAAAAATACCCCTTGACCCAAAAACCCAAAACTATAACATTTTAAATATAATTATATACTTACCAATACTTACGTTGTAATGGTATGCGTTGTAAAGGTATCTGCGTTGTTGTATAAACATGCATTGTAAATGCATGCGTTGTAATAATTTTTGCGTTGTAAAAGTTTCGTTGTAATGGTAGTGCGTTGTAAAAGTTGCGTTGTAATGGTTGTTTCCCTATAAACACACAACCCAATACACATAAATAAATGAAATCATTTAATCACTTAATAATTATTAATTACCAATTAATTGTTAATTAACAATATCAAAAATTAATAAATTAAAAATATTAACACATTAACTCTAATTTAATTTACTACTTAATATTATTTCATTACAAATTAATTATTAATTAACAATAACACTAAATTAAATATATTAGCACAATAAATCTAATTAATGTAATTAACTAATTAACATTAATTAATTACCAATTAATTATTAATTAACAATAACAATAAATTATATATCTTAGCACATTAAATCTAATTAATTTAATTAACTAATTAATATTAATTAATTACCAATTAATTATTATTTAACAATAACACTAAATTAAATATATTACCACATTAAATCTAATTAATGTAATTAACTAATTAGTTTCAATTAATTACAAATTAATTATTAATTAAAACATATTTTAAAATATATATTAATTATTTAATTATTATTAAATTACTTCCCACCCTATTCCCCTATAAACCCACAACCCGCTCCAATACTAAAACGCAAAATGTTAACATAATTACTAATTTTCAAACATACATTTCTAAACATACTTAGCAAACATATAAACAACATAATAAAATACATAACACTAAACAACAACATTTCGATATTACTAACATACATACCTTAATCTCGATATTCTGTCTGTCGATATTATGGCACATCGATATCCTATACCATCGATATTAAAACATCGATATTATTGTATATCGATATTTTAATTTCGATATTTTGTCTGACTACCTAGTTCCTTAACCGTGAATTCAATTCACATAACCAATTTGCTAAGATTTGATCAGCACACAATAACTCATGAAGTCAAAGTCACAAGAAAAATATATTCGTAGAAAATTACGATGGAATTTTTAAAAGCTCCTTTATTTTTTTATATTTTAATCTTCACAGGGTAGCCAACGCGTTTCATCCTTTTATAGGACTTCTTTAGGGCTCAAACAGGTGTCTTTCAAGCTCCAGAGTTTTTATTTAAGGCAAGAAAGCTTCTTCTGAATGAAAAATTAAAAATTCCAATGGGTCCAACTATAAAAAATAGAGTATTATCCTGATCAAGTTTTTTTGGCCAATGTCGGCCACCGCATCTACTCGATGGGGTCAAGGCATCAATCCGCCCTCGTTCAACTCTTCTCTATCCGTATTATCAAATTCCAATTTTGACATTTTACAACAGGCCAGTGTAGGCTGTATCAATATCAGCTAAATGTAAGTCATACGTGACTTGTGAATAATCTGCCCCAGCACAACAGGATAATCAAAGCCACATACCATTTTTTTATTTAGATATTCCTGGTTTCGCATTGCTTCTGAATGGCTGAATAGGTTTGGGGGGGGCATGGCCAGACCGCGGACCAAGATTGCTGCATAGTTCCGAAGCTCCTCTAATATCCCCGGAACATTCAGCTAATCCAGCGTCCTCAGACATGGCAGCGATCCAGCGATGACCCCACCGTGCTCCAGGCATACTCCTGATTCTAACGTGCCCTGAACTTCAAGCCCCCAAGTTCTTGAGCCACCATAACATTGTAGTGCGCACAGGGCCTGGACCACACAGCGGAGCCAGGGACTCGAGTCACGCCCACAGCCACCAGACACGAGGGGCACATTGCAGTGCAATGGAAGCCAGCGAGTCCTGCTCCTCAAACTGACTGCCTGCAACCTCCAGATCGGCACTAGGGGCAAATAACACTCCAGCGGTCAAGAGTGCAGATGGGAGCGGGGATAACGGTCCGAGACACTCAGGTAGACTCACCCGACATCCCCAGAGGCCCTGTGGAGACAGGTTCTACAGGTGAGCCTGGAAACCAGCCATCTGGCCGGATTGTAGTGGAGCCCCCTCTCCAATGGACCTAGGTCCTGCCTCACTGTCCTGGCTCCCTCATTCTTTAAAAAACTACGCCCACAGCAGTGCAGTCGAAGATCCCTGGTCTTGCCTCTAGGCCCGACCTGCCATACCAGTGCATTGCACTTGATAGCAGCGGGCAGCAACGAAGCCGTACGAACAAGCGCAAATCAGGAACTCAGTAGTGACATGGTTCTTGCCATATCAACGCAATAAGCTACGCTCCTACTCTAGTTGTTACCCTTATGGCACTGACAATGAGGTTTGGCAACAGACTCTCAACAACTGCCGCCATTACTCCTCAGCTCTGAAGAAGCGTAGGGGTGTATCAATAATCCTCAGCTCGGCATACCTTTGTGCCTAATCTCTCGCACCGCCAAATATGGGTAAAGTGGACCCTAAACCGTGGAAACTTCCCTTTGAGAAGACCACTTGTGGCACTATGGTAGAGGGGGGGTGACACCGCTGGCCCACCTCAACCCTCCGGGCTGGGTAATGAGGCCCTAATGGCGGAACTCAGGGCTGGGTTCAAAGCTCTGGACACATGTGTCAACACCCTAGACCGGAGGCTGGACTCAATGGGAGCTAGAATAGATAGACATGACTCAAGGCTGAAAACGGTTGAGAGCAGAATCTTGGATCTGGAAGATGGTCCTGCTCAGGCAACCAAGCGCCTGGAAAGAATGGAAACAGTGCTCAAAACCATCTCCATGAAAAACGAAGTTTGTAAACCAGAGGGAGGTGCAATAACATATGCATTATGAGTATCCCGGAGTCGACAAACACTGGGCTGCTCAATGAGTTTCTGGACAGCCTACCATGCGATCTATTTGGTCGAGAATCTTTCACTTCCACTTTCATTGGTGAGAGGGCACATCGGACCCTTGATCCCCATCCCAACCCTGGATGCGCCCCCTGCCCAATCATGGCACGGCTAATATATTTCAAAGACAAGGACAATGCCTTCCGGTTGGCCTGGGAGCGGGGGTCCCTGGACTGGCAGGTTTCCTCTATCTCGCTGTATCCAGATTTCACACCAATTATCCAGGAGGCCCGTCGGAAGTTCGTCGCAGGCAAAGCTGCCCTACGTAAGGCTGGTCTGAAATATGGACTGCTCTACCCAACACGTTTGAAAGTAGATACAGATGGCAGGTCTCAAGTCTTTGATGCCCCAGCTGAGGTGCAGAAGTTTCTCAAGCATCGTTCCAACAGTTGCATAAGTCGCCTACTCCCAACAGATTGACCCTTCAGCCAGACTCTGGTGCCACTTCTGAACTGTTCTACACAAGTTTATAAGCTTGTAGCTGCACAACGAACTGATAAGTACTGAACTTCTGTCTGAATTGTTCCTTTCACTGTCCCTTTCCGGTCCACTGGGATTATTATCCTTATAATCTATTGTATTTTATACACCTTCCAGACCCAGGGATTAGTTGTAGCGTTACCTCCCCCCCCCTGTGCTTTGGCACTCTTTTGTGGTTTGTATGTTTTGAATTTTTGTAGTATTCTCCAATGTTTCTAATTGGGATTTCCCCTACAAAAAGGGTAAGGGGATGGGTGTTTCTGGTTGATAACCTTTATTTCCTTTCATGAATTATCTGTTAATCCTAACAGTGTGTCCTTCCACAATACAGAATTGTTATGAACCTCACTAATGCCACATAACCCTATCCATAATGTGAATATCACCCTGATGTCCTGGAATGTTCGAGGGCTCAATGATACTCGTAAACATTAGCAGGTGCTTCATTATTTGCAGCATCACCAGGCGGATATAGCATTTCTCCAAGAGAAGCACTTACCCCCACACACATCCCCAAACTTTGCCACCTCCTGGGACCCAAATTGATACTTTGCAGACTACAGCACCTACGCAGGAGGGGTCTCAATACTTGTACATAAACGACTGCCTTTTAAAACAGTTGTGTGTACTTTGACTTGGCAGCAGGTACTTATTGGTGAAGAGCTGGCTCCTTGGGCACACAATCATTTTGGTCAATGTTTATGCTCCCAATACAGACAGCCCGGACTTCTTTGCTGGGCTCCACTCCTGTATAGACGCAATAGGATCTGACCATATCTGCATGGGGGCGACCTTAACATTCTCTTAAACCCCGGACTGGACAGCACTGCCTCCACACCGTTGCAAAACCCAGAAGAACTCTGACAACCATGATGGATACACTTGAACTAATAGACACGTGGCGACACTTGCACTCAAATAAACCCGCCTGTACACACTATTTGGCCACACACAATACATGGATGCGCCTGGATTATTGGCTTCTCATGGAAGTTTGTGGACCCACACAGATTCCAGCACTTTCCATCACAGAAATGTAGGGGAAAGTGTTTTTTTTCAAAGTTTGAGGTTTGCAAGGGATTCTGGGTAACAGAACCTGGTGAGAGACACACAAGTCACCCTATCCTGGATTCCCCTGTGTCTAGTTTTAAAAAATTATAGGATTTCTAGGTTTCCCTAGGTGCTGGCAGAGCTAGGTTTACAATTCCACAGCTAGGCAGTTGCAAAAGAAGGGTCTGTTTTCAATGTAAAAATGTGGTGGGCCCGATTCACAGAATTAACTTAAGACAAAATCCTACGCTTACTACCATTTTGGTATTCACAGAAGGCACTTACTCATTTTGGTATTCACAGAAATTAGAAGTACTAACTTTAGGACTCCTAAATGCCTTCTGTGAATACCGAAAGTCTTAAAGTTAGGTTTTTTTCTCAGTTTAGGATTAGTAAAGTTAGGGAGTGGAAAAACGATGGATTTGGGCCCAGATCTTTGGACTGGGGTGAATGTGTGACATTGATCCACATTCTGTCCATCATTGTTGTGTTTGCAATTACCGCTCTAAGTGTACTGGGGATGCTCAGACGTGAGTCCCAGGCACTCCACACCACTGGAATCAAGCTAGCCGGGCTGATGAGAGGTGTTACCTCGAAACCGGGCCGGTCCTCGGATGCTTGTTTCCGTTCTGGGAAGGACATGGCTTTTGTAGTTCGGACTGGACTGTTCCCATGGGGCACAGGGTCAGCGCTGATTTGCATATCGCCATTGTCTAACCCAGGGTGGTGTGGAGTGGAAAAACGATGGATTTGGGCCCAGATCTTTGGACTGGGGTGAATGTGTGACATTGATCCACATTCTGTCCATCATTGTTGTGTTTGCAATTACCGCTCTAAGTGTACTGGGGATGCTCAGACGTGAGTCCCAGGCACTCCACACCACTGGAATCAAGCTAGCCGGGCTGATGAGAGGTGTTACCTCGAAACCGGGCCGGTCCTCGGATGCTTGTTTCCGTTCTGGGAAGGACATGGCTTTTGTAGTTCGGACTGGACTGTTCCCATGGGGCACAGGGTCAGCGCTGATTTGCATATCGCCATTGTCTAACCCAGGGTGGTGTGGAGTGGAAAAATGATGGATTTGGGCCCAGATCTTTGGACTGGTGTGAATGTGTGACATTGATCCACATTCTGTCCATCATTGTTGTGTTTGCAATGTCCTAACTTTAGGACTCCTAAATGCCTTCTGTGAACACTGAAAGTCTTAAAGTTAGGATTTTTCTCAGTTTAGGAGTCCTAAAGTTAGGAGTCCTACCTTTAGGACTCCTAATTGCCTTCTGTGAACACCGAAAGTCTTAAAGTTAGGATTTTTCTCAGTTTAGGAGTCCTAAAGTTAGGAGTCCTAACTTTACTACTCCTTAACTGAGAAAAATCCTAACTTTAAGACTTTCGATATTCACAGAAGGCATTTAGGAGCTCTAAAGTTAGGACTCCTAACTTCTGTGAAAACCGAAATGAGTAAGTGCCTTCTGTGAATACCAAAATGAGTAAGTGCCTTCTGTGAATACCAAAATGGTAGTAAGTTTAGGATTTTTTCCTAAGTTAGTTCTGAGAATCAGACCCTGTGTGTCCACGATGCGTTTTGGCCCTTTTCCAGTCATGGGCACTAGGCCTACCCACATAAGTTTGATACCATTTTTATCAGGAAACTTTGGGAAATGTGGGGTGGGTGGAATTTTGTGGATCTACACAGATTCCAGAATTTTCCATCACAAATATTTGAGGAAAATGTGTTTATTTTGATAAAGTTTAAGGTTTGCAAGGGATTCTGGGTAGGGTAATGTTGGGGGATCAGCACTAGCAACACCTCCCTGGACTACCATGGGTGTCTACTTTTCAGAAATATCTGGGCTTTTAGGTTCCCCTAGATGTCTGCAAACTCGGGACCAAAAACACAGGTGCTCACCTAGCTGTCACAAAACCAACTGTTTTTTCAAGGGGGTCACCTGCGTTTTTGGTCCCAGGCTCAGAGGCCATCAAGGGAAACCTGCCAAACACAATACATTTTGGGCCTTTGCCTGCCGCAGGTACTTGGACCACCCACACGAGTGAGGTACCATTTGTATTGGGAGACTTCAAAGAATGCGGGGTGGGTGGAAGTTTGTGGACCCCAGCAGATTTCAGGACTTTCCATCACAGAAATGTAGGGAATTTTTTTTTTTTTTTACAAAGTTTGAGGTTTGCAAGGGATTCTGGGTAACATAACATGGTGAGAGCCACACAACTCACCACATACTGGATTCCACTGTGTCTAATTTTCAACAATATATAGATTTTCTAGGTTTCCCTAGGTGCTGGCACAGCTAGGTTTCAAATTCCACATCTATGCACTTTGCTAAAAAGGGGCCAGTTTTCCTTGTAAAAATGTGGTGCGTCACCTTTGCGTTTTGGCCCTTTTCCTGTCGCGGGCACTAGGCCTACCCAAACAAGTTTGACACTATTTTTAATGGGAGACTTTGGGGAAGGTGGGGTGGGTGGAATTATGTGGATTTAAACAGATTCCAGAATGTTCCATCACATACATTTGAGTAAAATTTGTTTATTTTTTACAAAGTTTGAAGTTTGCATGGGATTCTATGTAACAGAACCTGATGAGAGCCACACAAGTCACCCCCTGCTGGATTCCCCTGTGTCTAGTTTTAAATAATGTATACGTTTTCGAGGTTTCCATAGGTGCTGGCAGAGCTAGGTTTCAAATTCCACAACTAGACACTTGGCAAAAAAAGGGTCAGTTTTCATTGTAAAAATTTGGTGTGTCCATGTTGCATTTTGGCCCTTTTTCTGTTGCGGGCACTAGGCCTACCCATACAAGTTTGATACCATATTTATTGGGAGACTGTGGGGAATGTGCTGTGGGTGGAATTTTGTGGATCTACACAGATTCCAGAATTTTCCATCACATACATTTGAGGAAAATGTGTTTACTTTTTTACAAAGTTTGTGGTTTGCAAAGGATTCTGGGTCACAGAACCTGGTGAGAACCACACAAGTCACCCCCTGTTGGATTTCCCTGTGTGTCTAGTTTTATAAAATGTGTAGATTTGCTAGGTTTCCCTCGGTGCCGGCAGAGCTAGGGTTCAAAATCCACAGCTAGGCTCTTTGCAAAAAAAGGGTCAGTTTTTACTGTAAAAATGTGGTGAGTCCACGTTGTATTTTGGCCCTTTTCCTGTCGTGGGCACTAGGCCTACCCACACAAGTGAGGTATCATTTTTATCAGGAGACTGTGAGAAATGCGGGGTGGGTGGAATTTTGTGGATCGACCCAGGTTTCATAACATTCCATCACAGAAATGTTAGGAAATTTTTTTTTGTGACAGAGTTTGAGGTGGGCAAGGGATTCTGGGTAAGAGAACCTGGTGAGAGCCACACAAGTCACTTCCTCTTTGATTTCCCTTGGTATCTAGTTTTCAAAATTGTATAGGTGTGCTTGGTTTCCCTCGGTGCCGGCAGAGCTAGGGTTTAAAATCCACAGTTAGGTACTCTGCAAAAAAAGGGTCAGTTTTCACTGTAAAAATGTGGTGTTGTTAAAGCTTAAGTCGGGTCGGGGACAATCGGTATTTGCCCGGCGGTATTGCCTCTGTGACCCTCTAGTTATTTAATCATTGAAGAGGCAGGCGCTGGAGACTGGAAGGCAGGAAACAAGGTTTTTTTATTCTCTCCGGAGGAGAACACAACAAAACGGGCAGAAGGTATCGTTCTGAGGTGCTCTAGCTACATTTCTGAGGCTTGGCCTCTTATACACTGTTTTATGACTTTATTGCAGATTACATATTCATGTTAAAGCTTTGATGTATGGAAAAGACATTCCCGGAACTCCCCTTTGGGCCCGTTCCCACACACATTTACAGTTGAAGTCCCCACCCTAGTCACAACAGGTGATGAGTATCGCGCAGCTGGATATTCCGCCGATTCACGGAATGTGGGGGGTTTGATCGGATCTCATGGAGTGGGGGCTTTGATCAACCCGGGGATCCTTTGGTGGGGGAAGCTTTCTATTGTACGGGGAGGGGCAAGGAATGGTATCGGCAGTGCTGGGTGTCGGCCTGGGAACGGGGAAGACAAACGGGCACACGGGGAAAAAAGGGGTTTGCATCTAAGGGCCGGGGATCGTGAAAGGGAAGAAGGGAGGTGTCGCGCTGGGAACAGGATGAGGGCCTGGGGCAGAGCAGCGCCGAAGAGGGGTTTATGATTCAAGGCAGGTGCAAGCAGGGGGTTGGTCAGCGTGCAGGCTTAGTGAGGGCGAAGGGCTATATCAGGGGCCAGCGGCATGCAAAAGGGTTCGCTCTGATCAGGGCATCTTAAAATGGCGGGTGCGCACGACAAAAGTGTGGCATCAGGGGAAGAGGCAAGATGGCGCAGATAATGTTCACCAAACCGTACTAATTTTCAACAGTGTGTCCACATTGCATTTTGGCCCTTTTCCTGTCGTGGGCACTAGGCCTACCCACATAAGTGAGGTATCATTTTTATCAGGGGACTGTGAGAAATGCGGGGTGGGTGGAATTTTGTGGATCCACCCAGATTTTATAACTTTCCATCACAGAAATGTGTGGAAAATGTGTTTTTGTGACAGAGTTTGAGGTTGGCAAGGAATTCTGAATAACAGAACCTGGTGAAAGGCATACAAGGCACCTCCTCTTGGATTTCCCTGGGTATCTTGTTTTCAAAAATGTATAGGACTGCTAGGTTTCCGTAGGTGCCTGCAGAACTACGGTTCAAAATCCACAGCTAGGCACTTTGAAAAAAATGGGACAGTTTTGCCTGTAAAAATGTGGTGTGTTTATGTTGAGTTTTGGGCCATTTCCTGTTGCAGGCACTAGGCCTACCCACACCAGTAAGGTACCATTTTTATTGGGAAACTTAGGGGAGCATAGAATTGCAGAGCAACTTCTATTACCTATTGGCTTTCTTTGCATTTTTGCCTTCCAAATGCAAGACAATGTATAAGAAAGAAGTCACTCTGAAAAATGTCCTATAGTTCACATGCTAGTATGAGTACCCATGATTTCGGAGATGTGCATATAGCTACTGCTACTAAACTCTATATTTTGTTCCCATTTCTGAAATACATAGGTGATCTTGATACTGATGTTTCACTCTTTATGTTTTACCAAATGAATTGCTATACACCCGGTACACAATGAAAAACTATCACAAGACACAGCTCAGTTATTGGCTCTAGGTTCCTCGGCTTCATGGTGAACCTCCAAGTCCTATATATCTCCACAACCATAAGAGTCCAGTGGATGTAACAGTATATACCTTTAAAATTCTGTCATTTATAGAAGAAGTTACAGGTGAAAACGTTGGGACAAATAGCTGTTTTTTTTCAACTCATTTTCAAGTTTTCTTATTTTCAACTGCTAGTTTCTATAAAAAAACATTGAAGGATCTACACAAATGGCTCATTTCTGAATTCAGAATTTTGTCTACTTTTCACAAATGTATAGCTTTCCAGGATCCATTATTGCATTCACACCCATTCCTGCCACTAACTGGAAGGAGGTTGTAAGTAGCAAAACCGCTTGTTGATACAATTTGGGGTTCACTGATAGAATATCGATGCTAAAAACATTTTGAAAAGAAAATATAGAATGCTAAAATACTGAGTCCCTATACTTAAACAAATAAGTATAAAAATATTGCATCAAAAATATCGAATTTAAAAATATAGATATAAAAATATTGATTTAAAAATAAATTATATATAAAATAATATATTTAGATAGATAAAATATTAATATATCTTTTTAACAAAATAAACTACATTTAATAGACATTTTAACTAAAAATAAAAAATAAACTTAATTTAAAAAATATAAACACGCAAACATAATAGTTCATACATATACATATATTTACTTAAAAATAATGTATACATTTTGGATAGTGAAATAATTAGATTTACTATTCCAACTCCAGTGAGTGCCACGGTAGGGAAAGTGTTGGATAGTGGAGGGGTAAATATTACTATTCCCACTCTAAAGAGTGCAACAGTAGGAAAAGTGTTGCAGCTACTGATCGAACAGCCAGGTCTAGAGCATCCTCCTGAAGGTCAGCAGATCTTTGCTCTGGCGTAGGCTCAGTGGGAGGGTGTTCCATGTCTTGGCGGCAAGGTGGGAGAAGGATCTCCCACCAGTGGTTGTTCTTTGAATGCGCGGGACGGTGGCGAGTGAGAGGTCGGCGTAGCGTAGCTGGCGGTTGGGGATGTAGAAGGAGAGCCGTCTGTTGAGGTAGGCTGGGCCAGCCTTGTGGAGTGCCTTGTGTGCCTGGGTGAGGAGCTTGAAGGATATCCTCTCATTGACGGGGAGCCAGTGCAGGTTTCTCAGGTGGGGGATGATGTGGCTGTGGCGTGGTATGTTGCAGATCAGTCGTGCCGAGGTGTTTTAGATGCGTTGTAGTCGTTTGATGAGCTTGGTCAGGGCTCCCGCGTAGAGGGTGTTTCCGTAGTCGAGTCTGCTAATGACGAGGGCCTGGGTGACTGTCTTTCTTGTATCTGTCGGGATCCATCTGTAGATCTTGCGGAGCATGCAGAGGGTGTTGAAGCAGGAGGAGGAGACGACGTTGACTTGCTTGGTCATTGAGAGCGTTGAGTCGAGGATGATTCCCAGGTTGCCTGCATGGTCAGTGGGTGTTGGAGCTGCCCCCAGTGCCTTCGGCCACCAGGAGTCATCCCAGCCTGAAGGGTTGGAGCCCAGGATAAGGACCTCCGTCTTGTCCGAGTTCAGCTTCAGACGGCTGGTCTTCATCCAGTCGGCGACGGCCTTCATTCCTTTGTGGAGGTTGGTTTTGGTTGTGATGGAGTCCTTCGTGAGGGAGAGGGTCAGCTGAGTGTCGTTGGCATAGGAGATTATGTTGAGGTCATGCTGATGAGCTACGTGTGAGAGCGGGGCCATGTAAATGTTGAACAGCGTCGGCCTGAGGGAGGATTCCTGGGGTACGCCGCAGATGATCTCTGAGGCTTTGGAACGGAATGGGGGGGCAGACGCTCTGCGTTCTGCCAGAGAGGAAGGAGGTGGTCCAATCCAGAGCCTTGTCTCGAATCCCTGCAGCGTGGAGGTGTGCACGTAGTGTGCGGTGGCAGAAGGTGTCGAAGGCGGCAGAGAGGTCTAGGAGGATGAGTGCTGCGGTCTCGCCATTGTCCAGTAAGGTCCTGATGTCGTTGGTGGCGGCGATGAGGGCAGTCTCGGTGCTGTGGTTGCTGCGGAAACCTGACTGGGAAGGGTCCAGTATTCTGTTTTCTTTGAGGTATCGGGCTAGCTGTCTGTTGACGGTTTTCTCGATGACCTTGGCCGGGAAGGGGAGCAGAGAGATGGGCCGGAAGTTCTTGAGGTCTCTTGGGTCTGCCTTAGGTTTTTTGAGTAGGGCGTTGATCTCGTCGTGTTTCCAGATCTCTGGGAAGGTCGCGGTCTTGAGGGAGAGATTGATGATGTTGCGCAGGTGGGTTGCGATGGTGCTGCTAGCTCTGTTGAAGTTGTGGTGCGGGAATGGGTCTGACAGAGAGCCGGAGAGGATTGAGCGCATGGTCTTGATTGTTTCATCGATGCTCACGCTGGCCCAGGCTATCAGGGGGTCATGGTCGATAGTGTACGGAGGGTCTGCTGTGTTGCTGTCTGTTGAAGCTGTCTGGGTGTTGAAGTTGTTGTGGATGTCTGCTATCTTGCGGTGGAAGAAGGTGGCGAGGGAGTCGCACAGGGCTTGCGATGGCGGGATATAGTTGGTGTTGGAGCTGGGGTTGGAGAGTTCCTTCACGATGTTGAAGAGCTCCTTGCTATTGTGTGCGTTGTTGTAGAGGCGGTCTTTGAAGGAGGTCCTCTTGGCCGCCCTGATGAGGTGGTGGTGGTTGCGGATGGCATCCTTGTGTGCTGCTGGCTGTCCGGAGTTTGTTCAGTGTACCATTTCTTCTCTAGTTTCCGGCAGGCTTGCTTAGAGGCTAGGAGTTCTGGGGTGAACCAGCTGGCCCTCTTGCTGGTGTCTCTGTGAGGGGGTTTCTTCAGCGGGGCGAGGGTCCTCAATCCAGCGTCTGAGGCTGTGGGCAGCATCGTCGGTGTTGGAGGGTTCGGTGGGTGGGCTGAGAGTGTATTTTGTCTTTGGTGATTTTGCTCCAGCAGCAGCGGGGGATTTGTTGGGTGCGGTGATGTGTGGGGGGTTTCTGGAAGGCAAAGTGGATGCAGCGGTGGTCGGTCCAGAGGAGTTCGGTGGTGTGGCTGATGGAGGCATACGGGCTTGAGTAGAAGACTGTGTTGAGCGTGTGGCTGGCGGAGTGGGTGGGCGTTGTGATGAGTTGCTTCAGTCTGAGGTTGGCGAGGTTATCGATCAGGGTTGTGGAGTTGTTGTCGTTGTTGTTCTCAAGGTGAAAGTTTAGGTCTCCGAGGAGGATGTATTCGGTGGAGGTCAGGGCGTGCGTGCTGATCAAGTCCGCGATTGAGTTGCTGAACTGGGGGTAGGGTCCGGGGGGTCGGTAGACTAGTGTCCCTCTGAGGGTGGAATTAGGGTCTGTGTGGATCTGGAAATGCATGTGTTTGGCAGTGCTGAGTGCGTCGTCGGTGCTAGTCGAGATCCTGATGCTGTTCTTGTGGACAATGGCGATTCCTCCTCCAACTCCGTTGGTGCAGTCTCTGCGGGTGATCTTGTAGCCGTCTGGGATAGCTATGGCGATGTAGGGTGCGGAGGAGTCGTTAAACCAGGTCTCTGTCAGGAAGGCAACGTCCGGGGATTTTTTGTCGAGCAGGTCCCAGAGCTCGATGGCATGCTTGTGTGCGGAGCGGGTGTTCAGTAGTATGCAGTACTCCAGTACTCCTGTGAGTGCAAAAGTAGGGTAAATGTTGGATAGCGGAAGAATTAAATTTAGTATTCCAACTCTAGTGAGTGTAACAGAAGGAAAAGTGTTGAATAGCGGAGGGGTAAAATTACTATTCCCACTCCAAAGAGAGCAACAGTAGGGAAAGTGTTGGATAGCTGAGAGGTAAAATTTACTATTCCCACTCCAGTGAGTGCAAAAGTAGGATAAATGTTGGATAGCGGAACAATTAAATGTACTATTCCAACTCCAGTGAGTGCAACAGTAGGGAAAGTGTTGGATAGCAGAGGGGAAAAAATTACTATTCCCACTCCAAAGAGTGCAACAGTAGGGAAAGTGTTAGATAGCGGTGGGGTAAAATTACTACTCCCACTCCAGTGAGTGCAACAGTAGGGAAAGTACAGGATAGTGGAGGGGTAAAAATTACTATTACCCACTCCAGTGAGTGCAACAATAGGGAAAGTTTTGGATAGCTGAGTGGAAAAATTACTATTGCCACTCCATGGTGTGCAACAGTAGGGAAAGTATTGGATAGCGAAGGGGCAAAAATGACTATTCCCACTCCAGTGAGTGCAACAGTAGGTGAAAGTGCTAGGAGCGTGTAGGTAAATTTATTATTCCCACTCCAGTGAGGGCAACAGTAGGGAAAGTGCTGGATAGCGGATATGTAACAATTATTATTCCAACTCCAATGAGCGCAACAGTAGGAAAAGTGCTGGATAGAGGAGGGGTAAAAATGACTATTCCTATCCCAATGAGTGCAACAGTAGGGAAAATGCTGGATAGCAGGGGATAAAATGTACAATTCCCAACCCCGTGAGTACGACAGTAGAAAAAGTGTTGGATAGCAGAGAATTTTTTTTTACTAATAACATTTAAACAATTGAAAAACATTTAGGGGCCGATTCCTATCTCGGTCGGAAGGGCAACGAATCGGGTTCGGCTTTAGCGGATCGGATTCGGAGGCTGAATTTCCGTCCGGTTCGTACACGGGTCCGGACGTCGAAGTACGATGCGAACACGCGCAAAATCTCCGTCCGAATCGTTTCCGGGTCCGAACTGCTCCGTACGTCTCGGCCGTAAGCTAACCGTGGCGCGCAATGGAGGCGAATTCCGACTGAGCCAGTACGATGCACGATTCGGACAGCCGGATCGAGTCGGAGCTTCCGGCTCGCAATAGCTCCTGGAGATGGGCTTTAGGGGTCCACATCGGACCCCCTGTTACCTGCAGCCTTACGACTCGGACACAGGGGGAGACCCATGGGTCTCCCTAACACAGGCAGGTACGGTGCAGATGGCACCAACGCGTACCCACTGTAGGGGGTGTACTTCTCCGCAACGTACCCATACAGTCAATGGGAGCCCATATATACATCGTACGATAGGCTCCCATTGACTTCTATAGGAGTCCAACCGAACCGAGTCCGACAGCATACAGTATTGGTCGGAAAACACCCCGGATCCGGCCCGGTCGGAGTGCTTTCCAACCGAGATCGGAATCGGCCCCTTAATAATCTTACAAATAAATTAATCATATTTAAAAAAATACGATTAAATATATTAAACATATAAAAATAACACATATTATAATGTTAATTACATAGAACAAAAAGTTACAAATATTTTATAAAATAAATATATAAATACATTTACAAACAATTGTAATTTAAAAGGAGCGAATATTAACAAAAAACAAATTATTTAAAACATAAATGTATTTATTTTATTTCCTACTCTATAACACCACACCAATAAAAAACTGACTTCAACGTTTTTATTTAAATCTATTTCCATAATTAACATAATTAATAATGAATTTAAAATCATATCAATAATAAAAAAAGATAATAAATATTAATTGAGTGCACATTCTTTAACACTATAACATCCACAACACACACTTAAAATGTTTGACACACTTACCATAATTAAATACAAATTAATACATTGAAATCAATTACCAACTAATTAATAATTCATTCATAAAAAAAATTACTTTTCACCCTTCCCACCATTTACACCTATAAACACCACAACACACACCTAAAATAAATTACACAATTAGCATCATTATTTACTAATTAATTAATTTAAATTAATTAACAGCTAATTATTAAATAATTTATAATAAATTAGTTTACACATTTAACACTATAACATTACATGCAATTAAATGAATTCCCATCCTTTCCCCGATGAACCCACAACCACGCAACAGAACTAAAAATACTAAATTCAAATAATTTTTTTTTATAACTACTAAAATGAAAACACATTTAATAAAAATACAATAAATTCTTATAAAAAACAAATCATCACACACATATAAAGTATATACTAAAGTACATAACATTAATAAAACTCTATATTTTTAACAACAATATTTTCGCAAACGATATTAAACACTTCGATATTTTTTAAATTGGTATTACTTACCTAAAATCGATATTCTTGTCCACGAGAATGTGTCTGTCGATATTCCTGACCCACGATATCTTAGCCACGATATTTATGCAATTTAATATTTTTTACTCGATATTCTGTCTCTGCACCCATTAGCAGGGAAAAAACAGATGCTTTCTTCTACTGCACTTTTTCTCCATTTCCCCCCCAAAACATACAATGTAGCTATATTTGAGCTAATTCCTGGGTCCCCTCCAGGGGAGTCCTAAAACCCTGGGTACCTTTAAAATCCGCATGATATTTGAAGAAAAAAATGTGAATTTGGCATGAATGCCTTATGTGGACAAAAAGTTACAGGGGCCCAAGTGCAAACTACCCCTTATACCCAAAGAAACGGCTTGGCACAGGGGGTGGAAAGACCAAGCAGTGAAAGGGTTAAGGTACTCTGTATTTCCATCAGGGCACAAAAAGGTGTTGCCCTGAATATTTGATACAACATTTTCAACGCTATATCCCAGCACGCTCCCTGCGCTCATTCGCCAGTGGAAATCTTGTAATTCCCAGATTTAAGAAATTCAACTTGGGTGGGAGAGGATTTATCTTATGCACATCGAGACTGTGAAACTCACTCCAGACAGAACTAAAACTTTAGATAAATCTACTGGAATTCAGGAAGAATATAAAAACTTTGCTTTTTAGTAAATAATCTTGGTATCTTCTAGATCTTTTTAGCCTGTCTGTGTCCGCTTAGTGCCTAGATACTCCCGGTTGATTGGTGTGCTTTATACATTTTTATTTTCATTTCATAAACCAAAACTTAAGCCACAGCTGGAATCACAAACAGAAGCAGACTGTACCCATACCTTTAGATCCAACCAGCCTATTCTCACAGGCAACCTACAGAACAACATTATCAGCTTTGTTGTAGGGATTCCGTGGAGTCACGGAACTATTCTTGGGATTATGGGACCTTAGTAGCCAGGGACTGTGTCATCCTACAACCTGAGTCGCATGAGCCCTGGACTGACAAGCTATAGTTTCTCACTTGCCCTCCTGCTCACTCATAGAGGAACACGTGATCAGACAGCCCAGAACACAATACGCCCAACCCTCTCATGGAACACGGTTGTAGGACACACCCTTTTGCTCTCACACTCGTACTAGTCCACAATGAGTTCTAACAGAGACACAAGGAAAGTTTACAATGTTTTTTTAACTAGTGCGCTCTAGTATGCAGTATCCGTGCCACAACATGTAGGAAAATGCCTAACACAAATACGGTTAGCATAGCAAGTAGTCCGTAAAAGGATAAAAGGAGCTGTCATCATATACAATAGTATTGCCTAACCTCTTTCCCCTTCCACAGATGCAAAATGATTATATATCAAAAGATTTCTAGGTGTTAGCAGCAGTCCCCGTACCTCAGTTTACACAGATGAAAGCTCTACATCTCAGAGGCTGTCATCATCTTTTCCCTGGGAAGGTTCCTCTCTTGGGGGGGTGATTATGATGGTGGGCGGATCGCCACCGCCGGGCCGGCAGTGGTGATTCACCCACCATCTCAACCTGATTTACGCCTGCCATATTATTATGGCGGAGGGTATCGCGGCGACACAAAGTGTGTCTGCCACTTTTCTGCTGTTCACCAATCATTCCGATTGCCGGCCGGGCGGAGCTGGGACACAGTATGCACCGCCATCCATATTAGGATGCATGTTCTCAAAGGCCATTCCATGGTGGCGATGCTGTCATCGCAAGGCTGGCAGGGATGCACTTTGGGGCCCGTTGCGGGCCCCCAGGGGGGTGTGGGGTGGAGGGTGCACTTCATTCACATGCACAAGGTGGCAGGCATCACGCGAGAGGATGGGGGCCAGACTAAAGTCCACCCGCCATCCTTATGGGCACCTAAGCATCTGTTACTTATCTGTGTATACCTATATGACAAAAGGTATGTGTTCCCAAACAAAAGCTGCTTGTGTGTGTTTTGTCTAGGTTCTAGGGCCTGACCAACACAGAATAACAAGGGGCATTGTTGTTCCACCTTGTCAACATGTTCAGACTAAATCCCAGAAAAAAACAGAATGCAAAAACAACAGCGTGTTCTGTGTGAAAGTACAATGTGGCACAAAGCAAACATTTATCTGGAAGGTATCGTGTGCAAAGCAGGAGATAATCAGCAACATTCTCATGCTAATATAGGGGAAATTACTTATGATACCCTCACGTTGGTCAGAACAGTAGCACAGAATGGCGACAGAGGTCAAGCTGTAGACTGAACTAAAGTGTGACAGCCATTTCAGGGCAATAGTGTTTCCAAAAATGTGTGCAAAAAATATATAAAATTACAGCGTTTTGCCGGGACCCAAGATGTAGAATGGAAATTAAACAACATCAATTCCAGTAACATATCTGTACCTTCCAAATTTGAAACAACCGCCAATCAATTGAGCAGGTTAAAGGAGCAAACATGATCCTCATTTACAGTTGTAGACTAGAACCATCCAAGGTGAACTTGAGTGAACCTCGATGAAACTGAGATCCAAGAGATGCTGTGCATTTGCACATGGACTAACTCTGGCCACTGGCCCCAATGCTGGATGTGCACAGGACACATTCCCAAGAAACAGGTCTTGTTATGGGCCACTAAGGGACTCATCAACAGTTTGAAATCCAGGGCAGCAGGAGATGGGGTGTCCAGTCAGACATCTAGGGCCCACTGAAAGGTGTACCAGATATAATGAAAGACAGATTGCACACAGGCAAAGTAAGCATATAGGAAGGTCAGACAAAATACGCATTCTGGAGCATCGAGGAGCATCATTCCAAAAAACTGTAGCATCAGCTCCTAGGACAGCTACAGTGATAATTGTCCGGGCAGGACCACAGATGGAGAAGACATTGCGGAATAGAAGGAAGAGCACGACAATGCCACAAAATTAAAAAGAGCAGCAGCGGAAATGCACCAAATACACTGTAAAAAATAGAATGCATAAAAGCTGGCATTACTTAAAAAACTATCTGAAAATAAGTTACAAACCCGAAGCCCACAAGTTTAAAAAAGTGTGCCAGACCCATGGTATGAGGTGCATTAAATATTTGATGAATCAATTACCCAAAAGGCAGGGTGAGAATTGTTTTCAGTAATGGTTGTATTTAAACTAGACATTCTTCCCACCTGCAATTCAAAGTCTCAGGAGCGGAAGTGAGAGCCACTTCTTGTTGAACCTATAGCGCTTTGCATCTACTTAGTTTCTTAAAATCCGTTTTCAGGGTTAGAATGGAAGGCCACTATGAACTATCGACACTCCTATGTGGCACTGGAAACAGGAGGTTGTTACAACAAGTTACTAACTGGGAAACAGACACCATGTACAGGATTCCCGCCTGCAGACCGCAGCAGTCATGATTATTAAGAACAAGATAACTGCCATTCTAAAACAATGTGAGAGTGGGAATAATAGCGGTAACAGGAGTTCCTTTCAAATAACAAGCTGGATTAGGTGCAGCAATATTACAGGCACCTTGGATTCTTACTTGCTAACAGACAAGGGAATCACACATTTATCCCATTAGTTAAACTTCTCTCTCAGCTCGTTGACAATTGTTAAAAATTGGGGTCTCTAGTTGGCAGAGGTAGGTACCTTTGTCGAAATAGGGACCCTTGCTCTAAGTCAGGGTAAGCGGGATACACACTTTAGATAACACCTGCTCACCCCCTGGGTAGCTTGGCACGAGCAGACATACTTATCCCAAAGGCAATGTGTAAAGTATTTGTACTCAAAACACACAGTAATACAGTGCTAACACCACAAATGGACACCACACCAACTTAGGAAAAATAAAGTATCTTTATCTAAACTCAACAAGACCAAAATGACAAAAAGCCAACATACATGTAATAAGAAAATGACTTAAAAATGTTTTCCAACAACTGAGTCCATAGAAAACTATGGATGCGTGATTTCTCACAAAGTACATGTGAATGCGTCAAAATTCACAAGGCTAAACCCCCACAGCGATGGGAAGCGTCCAGAAACAAAGAGATGCATCAGTTCCTGAGACTGCGGGGAGGCAATGTTACAGTTCTGCTGCACGTAGGAAAAGTGATGCGTCGAATTCCGTCTGTAGGTGGAAGTGATGAGTCAACTCAAAGTTGATTCTGGTCCGCAGGTGGTGAATCGGGAAAACTTGCCACACAGGTACAATGCGTGGAAATCCATGATGCGTCGGCGGAGATGTGGCGGCGGCGCTGCATCAGTTTTTTCAAATGAAATCCCTCGATACGTTGGTTTTTGCAGCAGTGATATGACTGCATTGGTTTCTGCAATGGCGAGGCGATGCGTGGAAATTCTTCTCACACAGTGGTGCTGCATCGGTTAAACAGCCACAAGAGGAGTGATGCATTGATCTCTTCAGTTTTTTGGGTTTCTTCCAGCTCCCAGCAGCATGCACAACCACCAGAGGCCCAGAACCAGAACAGGTACCTCCTGGTTGTTCAGAACTCTTAGCAGCAGATTTCAGGAGAGCTGGGGGTGAAGTCTTTGTGTCCCTGAGACTTTAGTACAGGAGGCCAGCACACACAGGCCCTTGCAGATCTTCTTCAAGCAGGTTCAAAGCAAAGTTCCAGTTGTTGTCCTCTTTTTGGCAGAAACAGCAACTGCAGGCTAACCCCATACAGCACACAGCAAAGGGGCAGTACCTTCCTCACAGCTCTTCAGCTCTTCTCCTTGGCAAAGGTTCATCTTGAGTCCAGAAGTAATCTAATGTTCTTGGGTTTAAGGTCTGATACTTATACCCCAAAATGTCTTTGTTATTTTTGTGCAAGGGTCTCTGAGCCCAGTCCAAGCCAGTTCTGTCTTCATTGATGCAGTATAACCACAGCGGGTGGAGACAGCATTGTGCAAGGGAGACCGGCCTTATTCAGGTGCAAGGAAACTTCCTCCGAGTACTCGAAATGCAACCAAGCCCCATTGAGCTCAGCTCTGAGTCATCTACTAAGGGCTAGGCACACCTCAAACCCTTAGTGGCTGTCTACAGTAAATGAACATCCCAGTCCCCAATCACTCCAAAACCAGACAGTTAATACACAAACAGACAGAGGACCACAGAATGGTTAAACAAAATATGCCTACTTTCTAAAAGTGGTACAAAAGGGGGGTGGTGATGGACGTGAGTCCCTTGCTCACTTTGACACTGGATTCAAGCAAGCCGGGCTGAAGACGGCTGTAATGCCAGAAACCGGTCCTCGGAAGCTTGTTTCCGGTCCAGGGAAGGCATGGCTTGGCAGTTCGGGCTGGACTGTTCCCATGAGGCTCAGGGTCAGACTGATTTGCATATAGCCATGTCTGAACTGGGGTGGCAGAGTGGGCTAAAGAACGGTGATGGATTCAACCCAGATCTTTTGACTGGGTGTGAGTGTTTGATTGGTTCGGATGCTCCGTCCATCACCACCCCCTTTTGTACTACTTTCTAAAAGTAGCATTTTCAAACACACTATTTAAAAACTTTATTTACTAAAAGATGTATTAATTTCAGAGAGCCTAAACTTAATTTCTCTATCTTGTCCCAATGGGAAGTTATACTTGGAAGATGTTACAAAGCATTTCCAATTCTATCCCATGGGGCAAGATAGCCTTTCAATAGTGAAAAATTAATTTGGCAGTATTTCACTGTCAGGACATGTCACACACGCCAGTACATGTCCTACCTTTGACATACACTGCACTTTGCCCATGGGGGTATGTTGGGCCTACCATAGGGATGTCTTACATGTAAGAAAAGGGAAGGTTAGGGCCTGACAAGTGGGAGCACTTGCCAGGCCGACTTGGCAGATAACAAACTGCGCACAAACACTGCAGTGTCAGGTCTGGGATACCTTTTCAGGGCTACTCATGTGGGTGGGACAATCAGTGCTGCAGGCCCACTAGTAGCATTTGATTTACAGGCCCTGGCATACTCAGTGCACTTTACTAGGGGCTTACCAGTAAATCAAATATGGCAATCATGGATAAGCAATCATGATAACAATTTACACATAGAGCATATGCACTTTAGCACTGATTATCAGTGGTACAGTTCCCAGAGTCCTGTAGCCAACAACACCAGGTCAGGAAAAAAGGAGGAGGCAGCAAAAGGTTTGGGGATAACCCTGCAAATAGGTCCAAGTGCAACAACAATGATATGTAAAAGGCTTGGACCATACCTCATGAATATAACTGCTCCCAAGTGGTTCACATCTACCTATAGGGTAGTGTTTCATGCAGGCAAAAATGTAAACATTGAGATGGGTAACAAGATAACCAAGTGTACTAATCAAATAGGTGAATTAGTTTCCGCTTCAGTGAATGGAAGCTATTAAAGTTTTTCTATATATACTGTGGTATAACTTGCATCTTTCATAGCCATTAATTGTTTGTTACGTGTTAAATTGAAGGGTAAGTACAATGCGCTACAATTTAGGTAGTGCCAAGGTACGCGCCCATTTTTTTGTGCTTGCAGTGCCCAAACAAATTGCATAACTGATCTTAGTGGCCGTTGACCATGTTACAAAATAGACACTTCATTTTGCAGAATATAAATGACAGATGACACAATGTTATCTAGAGTATACATATTAAATGATAATGTATTAATGCTGTTGTCGACCACAGAAAGCACTTTGTCTAAATTGTCATGATCAATTTGATGTAAACACACTGTAGCTTCCATCTGCGACAATTTCTAAAATTAATTATATGCTGCATAAACAAATCATATGGTACGAGGGGATTTGGGAAGTAAAAGAAAATCAGAAAGGTTTATGTCATCCAATAGGAAAGAAAGATGCTGTTTCATGGCTGACAATGTTGAATGTTCTAACCATTGTTGACACAATTAACCCACAGAATAAGAGGTTACTGTATTAGAAAGTAGGTACTGTGGATCAGGTCTATGCAGCACAAATCCTTAAGCAGTGTTCACGAAATGAGAGTGACAAACATTTGTGTTCAGAGGCCATAATGACCATCCAGATGAGGATATATCAGTGGAGTTAAATGTACCATTTTGTATCATACTATTTAGTTGGACTGCAGTATAATTAGGGCCCCCGGTTTTATGGTATTTATATTTTTGCCATTTCCGTCTGTATTTATCCATATTTATTTTTCGGGCATTTTTTCTGTATTTATCCACATTTATTTTTGCCACAAGCAAAAGACGACGCTACAGCTAGTATTTTTCCACATTTATTTAAATTGACAATGTACACATGCGCTCAGTTGTTATTGGTCAACACTATACATTCATTTGAAAACTTTGCCTTTTGCAAAATGTCCCAAATATGCTTACATGTGCTATCACAAGCCATTTGTCTCAGAGCCTTGCAGTTTCTGTCATCGGCAGAATGCCACATCCTTTCCCCCACTGAACACCATACTGCCCCACTGAGAGAAACTCACACTGCCTTCAGCTGCAACCCAATTGTGCCCCACCAGCGCTAAAGCTGTCCCTGGCCATTACTATGAGGATTGATGTTTTGTGTGTGCAGAGGAGAACAATCATTTGCAATGCAATAGGTCTCGCATGTACGCTAGTTTAAGCTATTGGCATTGTAAATGACAATGCCTTTTATTTATCTGTTTTAAAAATATATATATAAATAAAAGGCATTGTCATTTACCATGCCAATAGCTTAAACTCGGGTAAATGCACGACTTATTGCATTGAAAATGTTTGTTTATTACTCCTTTGTCTGCCCATAGCATGTTCCAGGGAGACTAGCAAGCTTCTTGTAACACTACTTGAATCGAAAACACTTTCATAATATCTTAAAATGTTTGTTGCATTCCAACAGGCAGGCTGCATGAAGCAAAATTAAATGTTTCATTAAACAACACAGAGTGCATGTGCATTAAATAATTACAAATTATTTTCCCACTATACTGCTTCCATTTTGTAAGTATATAACCAATGGACATTGTAAAGGGTCCTTTCCGGGCCCTGTAGTCATGTCATAAACTTTTCAGGCAAAAACACTCATTGATTTCTGAATAATTAGTGTAAAAGCGTTAAGGTAACCATGTTATTCCTGCTCACATTTCATATGCTTTACTTAATCTTGCACTCCTTATGAGTGTTTGCTTTTTCCAGGATGTTACTTTTTTTTCAGACAGCATATTACTCTTGTGTAGTGCATAATTTGAATTGAGTCACATCCAGGAATTTATAGCGGGGCACAATTGGGTTGTAGCTGAAGGCACTGCAATTTTCTCTCAGTGAGTTAGTATGGTGTTCAGTGGGGAGAGGATGTGGCACTATGGCCAGAGCTGCTGAATATGGAACTGGGGAACCAGGCTCAGCTGTCATGCCTAGTCCACCAGACCACTTTCCTGAGGGAGCACATTCCCATGTTAGACCTTAGAAGGCCACGCCAGACCTTAGAAGCCCTGGTGTCTTAGCATCAGCAGGTTGGCCCTAGCAGTGGCAAGTGTGAGTTAACCTTGAAGGCCTGTCCACCACAATCCATACTGACGTTCACCTCCAGTCTTGCGGGTAGGCCCACGAAGCTGCATACCGTAGAGCAACAACGACTCTGTTAATGAGGTCTCAGGACCCTTGAGGCCAGTATTCCTCACCCATTGGTACCTCAATTGGCCTTGTTTTAGCAGTGGTAGTGCAACTCACCACGGATCGGCAATGCAGGATTTGCACGTGCACCAAAATAAGTTTGCAAATGTTACGGTCTCTCTGCTTCATGCACAAGCACTTTTAACACATGCTGCCTCCTTTGTGGCCAATGGAATTATGCAGCAATGGAGGACAACATTATGTTGCAGTGGTAACTAAATTATACAGCAAAAAAAGACTGTATTGTAATGCTGTACGTTTTCTGATACTTTATTATTTTGACATCTTTACACATATTAACAGTCGCTGCAAACAGTTTGCCTCATCTGTACCAGTGTAACATACAAATGCAGCAGTGAGAACGGTGACCAGTCAACCTTTGCAAAGGGCCCTCTCCTTTGCAGCAACACAAGTCACATTTTTTGTAACTTTTGATCTGTTTGAGCTACAAACACGATTTTTTGTTAAAATCGTCAGATTATGTAGCAGATGATGTATTATGTGGGAAATATGGCAGAGCCTAATTATGTGGAAAACATTTCCAAACTAGGATATTTTGCCATTCATGTTTGAACTGCTTTTGTGGAAAATTGGAGAAGTGCTGATGATAGAAACTGCATGGCTCAGAGACATATGGCTTGTGATTCCATTTTTAAGCTTATTTGGGACATTCTTTGATTAGAAACGTATCCCAGTTTGTGAATGTATTTTAATGTCGATAACTCATATTAAACCTTAAACACGTGTATCCATTGGTTGAATTAAATAATGTAATAAGCTGGAACTGGTCACAGAAATCCCGAACAAATACTAAAAACTGGGATGTTTTGCTCTTTCTGGCCACACCTCTGGCTCCACTCACTGACCCATTCCTCTGGAAATTCCCGCCTTCAGATTCAAACTCCCACAGTTTCCCTACTTTTTTGTACCCCACTTCGACCACTGGAAACTACATCCTGGGATCCTTCAAAAAGATAGCAATACTTCTCTCTGACGATTGCCAAAAAGCATGAAATGTGTACATGAAAACTTCCAGAACATGATTTCAAATTATAATTGCTAACTAGCTCAAAGCTTTTCTAATGGCTATATCCGGCGGGCCCACTTGGCCGGTAGAATACGGAGGACATTAAACACTACAAATGCAAGAATTCTTGGGGAAGGAAGATCAGACCGAATAAAAGACAAGAAGCGATATGTTGGGGAGGGAGCAATCAGATTGTGCAAGAATTTGTAAATTTATATTTAGAGTTGAGTGTCTCGCAGTTTGTGCAATAATCCTCTCTGAATATCAGGGAGGGGATGTGGTATAACAGCCAAAACTGCCTACTTTGGAACTTTAGAACGAGGTTCGAGGCTCAGCGCCGGCTCAACATCCTTAGATTCTGGGCAAGTCAATTAATCTCCCCGTGCCTACAAAAAATGAATAACTGTCATGTGTAATGTGATTGTCGTCAGGTAAAGCGCTCAAAAATCTTCGGGTTCTAGTAACTTTCAAACACTATAATTGCAAGAGAGACTGTGAGTGACACTGATGTGTGTGCAAAGGAGGTCTTGCTGTGTAGCGCCTAAACAGAACCGTCTTCTAAGAGGAGTCACTGAGCTCCAGACAAATAGAATTCTCACATCCCTACCCCCAATGATAATGAGGGGAGTAGAGCGGGTTTGGCCCTCTTAAATCCATCAGCATAAAGCTTTGAAATTGAGCTCTCTGCATTCTCTGTGTGAGCCGTTCGTTATGCTAGATGCTTTGTTTAACTAACTTGCTGGTAGGGGTTTGTCTCTTCTCCCGTCGTTCATCTCTGTGACAAAGGTGGCCCAGCACCCTGCCGCGTCTCAGTAAATGGTCTTTCAAAGACCTGTGAAGTGCTCGGATGCGGCTGGCAGCTCCGTACCTGCCCGGGAAGGTGTCTCAGCCCGGGCTGACACCTCTTAACCCTATAAGGAGGGGGAGACACCAGATTGCAGCAGAACAAAATGTACTAGTATTTTCCCGTTTTTACATATAAATACAGATAAAGGAAAACGTGTTTTCCGTCTGTATTTATAAGTAAATATCCGTAAAAACAGAAAACCGGGAGCCCAAAGGGATCCCAAAGTATAATTGGTATACACGTATAGTGGGATTATTCAATTCTTTAATGTTAGCCAAACCCAGGCAAGTAATCTGTTGTATTGTGTCATTATGAAAAATAATTTTAGCAGATATCAGACATGTCGAAATGAAGATTCAATACCTTGGACCTGCCAGGACTTAGTACCCCATACACATTTCAAATTGATTTTGTCTTTCCAATATTTGCATACTCCCAGTGTCAAGTTATCAATAAAAGGTGATTCATGAATTAACCTGGCCTTAGTAAGCATGTATTTTTTTGAAATATCAGAAGCCAATTTAAAATAATATGATATTGGATCTGAAAGGTTATAACCGGTGAAATAACCGTACTCATTTTTTGTGTGTTGGAAGTAACCTGAGGTGAAGTTAGGCATTGAGAATAGTTAAAGTGGGGACATTGTACATTTGATTTGTGCAGAGAATGATAAACATGTTGATAATGGAATAAATAGGCATAGCTAGCAGAATCCATATATAAATCATCAGCATCAAAAACAGTGTAATATTGCAATTCAGAAAACATGGAACTCACAGCCTTTTCATCCCCATCATCTAGGGTCACGCCAGGTGTTATCACATTACCCATAGAAACACGGAATACATATGGTATTTGAGGGTCTCCGTAGGACCAAATTTATCGAATGGTACTTGATCCCATAAAATGTCATCAGTGACGTAGACCGCTGAAATGTACACAAGGGAGACTGATCTTTTCTCATTTTATGCAAGGATGAATGTGGATCCAATACTCTGTCAACAAGTTCTGCAGCGGAACATTCCAAGAGGTGTGGCTGTTAATCAAAAGGAAAAAAAGTGTCATGAATCCAATCCACATTAAATACCATGGAAAACACTATTCAGACATATGTCCAAATACGGTACCAGATAAGTGCGCTTTAACCAGCATATGAACACTCAAATCTTTGCCGGTGGTGAAGATAAAACTGAAGATAGCAAAGAATTGTCCAAAGAAAAATTGTCCTGATCAATATAGTAGCCAGAAGAACTCAGCTGAAATAATGGAGGCCGGGAATCTGGATTTGAAGTTGGAGCTTGTATTCCCATAGAGGACTCAAGGGGTAGATCAAAATAAACGATTTCCATTGTGGAGAGTGTAAAAGATAAACAGATAACAGGTCAACTGAAGGCTCGACATCCCCCTCCGGCAGCCGGGGAGTATCAACAAAAATGGAGCTCACAGGCTGTAAATGGACATCCCGAGGCATACTATTCAGTAATGGTTATATAGTACTACTTGACATGGTCAATTGAAATAAAGTGATTTTCTTTGCAACGAGGTAGAAGAGGTAAAATCACAGTTTGGGTACCCTGGAGACCAGGTAATGGCACAGGAGAAAGGTAGGTTGGATCAAATTCTTTCTTGATCAGCAAATTTTCACAAACAAGATCACCCAATTTATGGAGCCAGCCTGAAACAGCAATCAGAACTGCTGCTTCTCCAGTCCAAGTCATTGGCAAATGAGATTTTGGCAGTGTATCATGACACTTTTGAAGATTGTATAAGACAGCACAGTTGTTATCTACCCCAAATGTTGAGGCTTACGCCGCAACGTCTAGACCTTCAAGTTCTGGAACAAATAGTGTGATACCAAAAGCATTTCATACTGGGTCCTCCCACCCAGATATCTTCTAAGGAGATTATTAAAAGCATGTTTAACCCCATAAAGGTGAGTTAACCAGCCATGGCCTGCACCTAGTACCCTTGCTGTTAATGATTGCTTTAAGTCACACTTCATCCGCTCCACAACATAATTTCTTTCAAGTTGATATGGAGAAGAGAAATGCACCTTCATTCTAATAGACTTCATCGAAGCACTGTAAGCCTTAGAGGCAAATGCCAGAACTTGGGTAGAATGAAAAGTGCCACAGGCATAAGTCCATACAAAAACATGAAAATCCTTTATAACAGTGCGAGCGAGCATCAGCAGAGCGCTGCAGCCAAACCCAGAGGAACCTAAGGCAAGAATCCACTGCAACCAAAATATATTTAAAAGCATTGTCTGATGTTAGAGGCTTGCAATGATCAAGGTAAACATGTCCAAAAGGATGACTAGAAATAAAGAGCTGAGTTTGTTGTGGACGTGACACAGTGGAACTCTTAATTTGTTGACACACATCACAACAAAGAACATATTTGAGAATCTGCTGATATACACCATGCCATCAATTGCATTGTTGTAAAAGAGAATCAGTAGCCACAACACAAGCGTGAGCAGGAGCCATGCCTTCATGAGCGGCCAAAATGAAAGAATATCTGCGGGCAAAGTTGGGTATCATGCGATCACCAACTATAGGAATACAAACATAAGGAACTTTGTCAGTAGTTAACTGATATGTACAGCATGAAGCAAATCCTTGAGGAAAAGGAGTTCCCTCCTTAGTTGCAGCAATAGCTGCCAAAATATCACCGTCAATATTAGTCATGGCACGATTAACAGCAGCTACTCTAACTGTGGCTACTACAGATTTTGCTGCCTCATCAGCCTATGAATTATCAACAGTGTGCGCTCTCACACGTTGATATCCTAGGTTATGGACAACATGTGTAAGGGGCAAGCATGCCTTAAGGGCTGCCACGCAGACTTAAATCATCTTTTGCTTTATTGTGCTACCTTTAGAATCTAGAAAAAAATAAGTAATCTTTATCTAAACCAAAACAAGACCAAAATGACAAAAATCCATAATACAGTAATACAAATATGACTTTTAAATGGTAAAAATATTTCAGTTCAAAGCAAATTACTGATGCAACACTTTCCACACAAAGTACCTTGGATGAGTCGTGCACACAAACAAAAAGGGTTGCATGGAAGGTAATGCGTCAGTTCCTTACATGCAAGGAAGGTGATGCATCAGTTCCTTGCTTCCTTGCTGCTGTGAAGGGGCATTGATGTGTCAGTTCTTTAGCAGATAGGTGGTGACTCATCTGTTTTTTACTGTATGGGGAGGTGATGCATCAGTTTATTACTGTATCCCCCCATGACATAAATAAGTAATCTTTATTGCGTGATTTAAAAATAAACCATTGCAAGTACAAAACATTTTAAAGGTTTCAAGATTGCATTTAGAATGTTAAATTCATTAAAAGTCAATATGTTTAGATGATAACAAATGAAGCTTCCATTTAAAAGGTTTCAAGATTGCATTTAGAATGTTAAATTCATTAAAAGTTTAGATGATAACAAATGAAACTTCCATTTTAAAAGTCATATTCATAAAAAGCCAGCAGCAACGAGTAGAACTTGGCAGCATTATTCCAATGGGGGGGTCGCAAACTCTGGGCAGCTCAATACGTTTTTTTGCAGCGCTCTCCATGAATCTTACTAGGGCACAATTTAGTTTGGTGTTCCTAGGGTCGAAACAGGCCAAAACTGCTGCTCTACAGCTTCTAATCATGTTTCTATTCCAATGATGCTTGAGTAGGGTCAGTCTCTCTGTCAGTAGTTGTGGGCACAGGCATATGATGTGTATGATATCTTCTTTGTGGGTCCCACAAAGTCGGCATTGAACTTTTCCATGTTCTCTTTTCCATTTTGGCCAATGAGTCAACAGGTTAATAACTCCCAGTCTCAGTTTTAAAAAACTTAGTTTCATCCGAGCACTGAACGATGTAGTAAGGTACGGCTGTGGAATTAGCAAGGCATAGGATTGAAGGGTCATCCACCCATGACTTCGTTTTGCAAGGCTGGCTTTGTCTTCCACTATTGATAATTGTTTGGTGCTGATTTTCGCTAGCCTTTTAAATTCCATCTGACTAGCGTGCAGGTTCCAGAGGTCATTTAGGCACAGAGTTTTTAAGCCTTTTGACCAGTATTCATGACCTGCTCGCCATGAGTTGTTGTCAATGCTGGCCCACAAATGGTATCCTAAACTTCCCTCCTTTGATAACCTCAGTTTGTGACAGCACACGAGGAAAGACATGGCTCTGGCCAATCGTTATTTGCAGATACCAAGTTCTAACCTAATTTGTGCCAGTGATGTATGGTTTGGTAATTTGAACACTGACCTGTAGATTTTAGTAATTATTTTATCCAGATGGTCACTGTCCAATCCTTTTAAAGCTTCGCTGCCGTAAGTTAAGGTAGGAATGATATTTGCCTGAGCCGCCTGTAATGTGGGTGCAAGAGTAGGGCCTTGTAGTTTCTTTTGAATTAGTCTGATTGCAAAAGCGAGTGCCGTACCCTTCCTTTTTTGCTCTTCTAGGTGGGATTTGTATTTTCCATTGTTGTTGAAAGTGACTCCAAGGTACCTTTGGCAATTTGATTCGACGATGTTTTCATTGTTCAAAGCCCAAGACAGTTTCTTGACTTTCCTTGAGTGCACTGCTAAAATTTTCGTCATCCTGTTGTTGATGCGAAGCTCATTGTCGTTTGAATAGTCGGAAGTAGCGTCCAGAAGTCTTTGCATTCCGATCTTTGTTTTGCTTAACAGTACCACGTCATCAGCATATAATAGATTTGTCAGCGACAAGCCAGATAGTTTGGGAGCGTGGGAGTTGACCCTATTTAGAGCTTCAGGGAGGTCGGCTAAGAATAGGTTAAAGAGTGTCGGGCCAAGACACAACCCTGTTTGAGGCCTTTTTCCGTCGGAATCGGGCGAGATAGTCTTGAGCCGTCCCCGATCTTTATTCTAACCCATGTGTCCTGGTGTAGGAGTTGTATGGCTCTTAGGAGGACCTCTGGGATGTTAAGTCTGGACAACTTCTGCCAGAGTTTACTTCTGTTGACATTGTCAAAAGCCGCTTGGTAGTCAATAAACCCCATATAAAGTGGACAAGAGCAGAATTTCGCTTGGTCAATCAAGCATGAAAGGGTCATGAGATTGACTGAGGTACTGGTGTTTATTGTGAAACCTGTTTGATTCGGAGGAATTATAGAGTTTTCATCAGCTCATGCCCTGAGTGAGTTGAGCAGCACTCCCGCAAAATACTTTGCTTCGTTGTCAATGAGTGCGATGAGATGGTAATTCCCTGGAGATTTTTTGTCCCCTCCTTTAAAGATTTGTGCAAAGATGGATCCACGCCAGGAGGGCGGTATGGTGTTGTTTTGCAGACATGAGTTAAAAAGGGGGCTTAGTTTCGCAGCCCAGAAAGTTGCATCTTCCTTGAACAGAGCTTGAGGAATTCCACCTGGACCAGGCGCGCCATCCTTGCGTCCCTTTTTTATTATTTTTTCTATTTCGACCTTCTGGACTGTCGCAAAATTGACACAGCTTTTGACCTTCTTGACTGTCGCAAAATTGACACCGCTTAGGGTCGAGAGACGTTCTTTTGTTGGTGTCATTTTGTGACCTAGCTTCTTTAGGGAATTTGAAGTGTTCAGGACCATTTTCCCGGACAATCTCTGTTTGTGGTATTTTGTCCATGGGAGGGGGATTTAGATGGTTAGTGAGCAGTTCCTGGTCATTAAAGTGGGAATAGAGAAATTCGACCCACTTTATTTCAAGTATGCTCGAAGAAGCAACTTTGGATGTGCGCCCAGATACGCTATTGATTGTGCGCCAAAACCTGGCAGAGTTATTTGTTTTAATGTCGTGCTGCAGTTTGACCCAAAACAGGTTCCATTGGCTTATGCGTAGTTCACGTTTTGCTTTCTTGAGGTAATTGCGGGCCTCTCTCAGTTTTATTATTTTAATGGGATCCATTGGATCAGTTTTTAAAGCCCGTCATAAGCGATTCATCGATCTTGTTGCGGATAGTATCTCAGGATTCGAGCGCGGCATGTACTTTTGATCAGTTTGACTTGTGTATTTTATTGGTTTCGCGAATCTGTCAATAAGTTTGGTAGCAAATGTAGACCAGTTGGCAGTTATGTTATCCGGGCAAGTTTGGCGCTCAATTATTAGTTTAGCCTCTGCTGATATGTGTTGAAGATTCTTAAAGGAGCATTTGATGCGTTTGAGGTTGATTGTAAGGCTCTCAGATGGCAAATCCCTTACCTTTTTGTGTTGTATTAGGCAAGTCCTCAGCATAATTTCTTGCGGACAGTGATCACTTTCTGTTCTGTTTCCAAGACAGTATCCTGCTATTTGATGGAGCAATGAAATGCTGACGAAGGTATAGTCAATTAATGAAGAGCCTTTTTTCGATAGATAAGAAAATCGAGGTGGCTTGTCAGCAGGATTACGTCCATTTAAGGCTCTTAGGCCCAGATTTTCAAGGTTACCTTGTAGAGAACTTCCATGTGGATCGTCCTTGTGCCATCCAGGCTGGTCTTGCGCTGGTACTACCCAGATGCTATCATGTGATTTGGTGACCTCATTTTTTTGAAGGACTGACATTAACCACATGTTGAAGTCACCAGTGAGTAGGATTTCTGAGTTTAGATAGCCTGTTTGCACTCTTACTACTGACGCTGTTGCTTCGTCTACAAAGGATTTCCTGGATGCTGTGTTTGGGCAGACGTAGGCATTCATGAAGATTAACCTCCAATTTTGGCCATTGCTCAAAGTGAGAGAGATTCCCACACATTGGAGGCGATTTGATGAGCCCGGAAGATCCCAGGAGGTGACTGCATTTTTTGTTGATATATAAACTGCAAGACCGCCACTCCCTCTTCCTGGACGATTCATTTTGTGCGCTGGAATATGGTGGGTTTTAAAGCCTTCTAGGTGCTGCGGTGCCGTAAGCCATGTCTCTTGTAGTAAGAGTATGTCGAAACCCCGAAAGTAGGAAATGGTAGCGTTGTCCTCGAGTTTGCTCGTAAGGCCATTTATATTCCATGAACAGATTTTTAGAGGAATCTTTTCGTGGCAGTCCACCCTGCTGGGATGTCAACGTAAAAGGCGGGTTGTGTTCAGGGCGCCGGCCAGCCATGACCATGAACCCACCTCGTCCTGATTCCTGTTTAATGTGATTCTGTCTTCTTTTGCTTTCCTCATTGGGTGGACAGAAGTGGGAGTTTTGTTGCATGCACCCCTGAGGACGGAGTAAACTGTACCCCTCCCTACACTTCTATGTTCAACACCACAGCTGCCCTGTAGAACGTATGGATAGCCCTCTTCCCTGCCCGGTTGTATCAGTATTCCCCATTGCTTGAAGGTATCGATTGACCCTAGAATTTTGTTCATTGCCTCTGCGGTTCTCCAGGTGACCTTTGTGGATTCATTTAATTGGCCTTGACATGGTGCAATGAATTCTACCGATATTATGTCTTGAGAGGTAATTGCATCTGACAGACCTGACGCTTGTATCAGCTTTAAGATGTTACCCCGATTTAGGGCTATCATGGTTCCCTTTAGACTTGTATTCTGGATAGAAGAGGGTAGAGAGGTTGTCCCCACTCCGCACTGCACTATTTGGCCTGGGCAATGCCTCTGTTTTGTCCATGAGTGGCAATGGGGAAGTTTTTATCACAGGACCAGTAAAAGGGATCTCGTTGCGCGCAGTATCGGGCCTTTCATTGTTTACATGACCAAGGTTCCAGTTATCACTTGCTGGGAGTGCGCCCTGTTGGTAGTTGACATGGTTTACTATATATTCCTGCTTTAGAGTGGGGCCTCCAGGCAGCCTTGTCGCGAGACTCGGAGTACTCGGAGCACATATACGCCTGAGTGGTACTATACCTGGCAGATATTGGCAGCCATCGGCAACCCCAGTACACGGCCTATCCCTGCTGATGATGGGTAATACCCCGAAACACGTGTCCAGGGATGGCGAAGACAGCGAAGATAGCAGAAGATCGAAAGATGATGCATCGCAAACACTTTACTACATTGACCAGAGTCCTTAGGGGCGACACCGCCGGTGTGTGAGTAGTGTGCGACCCCACCCCCATTTGTAACTTTAAAGCTCCCTTGAGCAGCGGGCTGACGAGCCTGGGATCCCGCACCTACGCGCCTGAGTGGTACTATACCTGGCAGATATTGGCAGCCATCGGCAACCCCAGTACACGGCCTATCCCTGCTGATGAGGGGTAATACCCCGAAACACGTGTCCAGGGATGGCGAAGACAGCAAAGCAAGCAGAAGATCGAAAGATGATGCATCGCAAACACTTTACTACATTGACCAGAGTCCTTAGGGGCGACACCGCCGGTGTGTGAGTAGTGTGCGACCCCACCCCCATTTGTAACTTTAAAGCTCCCTTGAGCAGCGGGCTGACGAGCCTGGGATCCCGCACCTACGCGCCTGAGTGGTACTATACCTGGCAGATATTGGCAGCCAACGGCAACCCCAGTACATGGCCTATCCCTGCTGATGAGGGGTAATACCCCGAAACACGTGTCCAGGGATGGCAAAGACAGCGAAGATAGCAGAAGATCGAAAGATGATGCATCGCGAACACTTTACTACATTGACCAGAGTCCTTAGGGGCGACACCGCCGGTGTGTGAGTAGTGTGCGACCCCACCCCCATTTGTAACTTTAAAGCTCCCTTGAGCAGTGGGCTGACGAGCCTGGGATCCCGCACCTACGCGCCTGAGTGGTACTATACCTGGCAGATATTGGCAGCCATCGGCAACCCCAGTACACGGCCTACCCCTGCTGATGAGGGGTAATACCCCGAAACACGTGTCCAGGGATGGCGAAGACAGCAAAGATAGCAGAAGATCGAAAGATGATGCATCGCAAACACTTTACTACATTGACCAGAGTCCTTAGGGGCGACACCGCCGGTGTGTGAGTAGTGTGCGACCCCTCCCCCATTTGTAACTTTAAAGCTCCCTTGAGCACCGGGCTGACGAGCCTGGGATCCCGCACCTACGCGCCTGAGTGGTACTATACCTGGCAGATATTGGCAGCCATCGGCCACCCCAGTACACGGCCTATCCCTGCTGATGAGGGGTAATACCCCGAAACACGTGTCCAGGGATGGCGAAGACAGCGAAGATAGCAGAAGATCGAAAGATGATGCATTGCGAACACTTTACTACATTGACCAGAGTCCTTAGGGGCGACACCGCCGGTGTGTGAGTAGTGTGCGACCCCACCCCCATTTGTAACTTTAAAGCTCCCTTGAGCAGCGGGCTGACGAGCCTGGGATCCCGCACCTACGCGCCTGAGTGGTACTATACCTGGCAGATATTGGCAGCCATCGGCAAACCCAGTACACGGCCTATCCCTGCTGATGAGGGGTAATACCCCGAAACACGTGTCCAGGGATGGCGAAGACAGCGAAGATAGCAGAAGATCGAAAGATGATGCATCGCAAACACTTTACTACATTGACCAGAGTCCTTAGGGGCGACACCGCCGGTGTGTGAGTAGTGTGCGACCCCACCCCCATTTGTAACTTTAAAGCTCCCTTGAGCAGCGGGCTGACGAGCCTGGGATCCCGCACCTACGCGCCTGAGTGGTACTATACCTGGCAGATATTGGTAGCCATCGGCAACCCCAGTACACGGCCTATCCCTGCTGATGAGGGGTAATACCCCGAAACACGTGTCCAGGGATGGCGAAGACAGCGAAGATAGCAGAAGATCGAAAGATGATCGATCGCGAACACTTTACTACATTGACCAGAGTCCTTAGGGGCGACACCGCCGGTGTGTGAGTAGTGTGCGACCCCACCCCCATTTGTAACTTTAAAGCTCCCTTGAGCAGCGGGCTGACGAGCCTGGGATCCCACACCTACCCGCCTGAGTGGTACTATACCTGGCAGATATTGGCAGCCATCGGCAACCCCAGTACACGGCCTATCCCTGCTGATGAGGGGTAATACCCCGAAACACGTGTCCAGGGATGGCGAAGACAGCGAAGATAGCAGAAGATCGAAAGATGATGCATCGCAAACACTTTACTACATTGACCAGAGTCCTTAGGGGCGACACCGCCGGTGTGTGAGTAGTGTGCGACCCCACCCCCATTTGTAACTTTAAAGCTCCCTTGAGCAGCGGGCTGACGAGCCTGGGATCCCGCACCTACGCGCCTGAGTGGTACTATACCTGGCAGATATTGGCAGCCATCGGCAACCCCAGTACACGGCCTATCCCTGCTGATGAGGGGTAATACCCCGAAACACGTGTCCAGGGATGGCGTAGACAGCGAAGATAGCAGAAGATCGAAAGATGATGCATCGCGAACACTTTACTACATTGACCAGAGTCCTAAGGGGCGACACCGCCGGTGTGTGAGTAGTGTGCGACCCCACCCCCATTTATGATTCACATCCGTTTCATTCTGCTTGATGAGTCTGTTAGGGGGAAGCCGAGTTGGTAGTGGTTTTGTGTTCTTTTGCTTCGATAAGCAAGCATTGTCCCGGAGGGACCGTTGGTGATTTCTTTGCTATTGGCGAGCTGGAAATGAGGCTCTTCCTTTTGTCAGGATCCGGGTTAGTTGGTTGTGCTTCCGTTTTTGTTCCTGGGTCAGAGGGATTTCCTCGCTCATCGTCTCCGGAGACACCAGGACATCTAAGGCTGTTGAACATCGGGTAGAGGTTTGGGACTTGTTTGCGCCTTCTCATTTTATTGCGTCCTTTCCGCTTCCTCTGTCTTTTGACTTTTCCCGCAGGGTTTCCCTCTTCTTGTTCAATTGGGGAAAGAGGGGTGGAACTAACTCTGCTGGTGACCTGGGGAGATTGCTTTCCTCTCATACCGCCACCTTGCACCGTTTTCTCTTCAGGTTGTGGGGAATTGACGGCTTCTTCCTCTCTTTGCCTTGAATTGGAAACTGTTTTGGATTGACGAGCTTCGCTTGGATTACCTAAATCTGTATTGCTGCCATTCCCAGAGATGGGTGTAGTTTTTGCTATTTCTTTTTGCTATATGGTAATAGCGAATCTGGATGGAGCAGAGTTGTGGCGACACACTATCCGTCTTGGGGGTCTTCCTTACTGGGCTCCACCTGAGCGCGGTTCGAACTGCCGTTAACGGTTTGGTGGAAGCAGTGGTTGACATGTAACTGCATTGGGGTGTCCTTATTGCCCCATTTGCTGCGCCGCCCTTGGAGATGATCACCAGTGGCCTTAGGGGTGTTGGGAGCCCTGTGATGTTCTTGTTGCTGGAAAAAACGTTGACCCGGCGTCCTTTATGTATAGGCTTTCCTGTTTTCAGTTTCTATTTTTGGTAAATTCTGGTGGGGTTTTTTCAGTGTTTTCAATATCTTAAAAAACTGTTGTTATCAGTGGTTACACATTTTCGTGCCACTAAAAACAACAGAAAAAGTGTTTTTACGGTGTTTATGGAACATTTTACTTTTATTATTGCTTGCTTTCTGCACTGAAAGAACATTGTATATAAACAGTGTACATATAGTGTATATGAGGTCCAAATATATTTTTGCAAATCAATCTTATTGTAGTACACCATACAGTATTTCTTCAGTGAGTCTTTGCGTCATGTGCGCTCGCTCTTTCCTTCCCATGTAAACTTCTGTGAAAAGGCCCTCTCAGCATTCATAGCCCCTTGGGATGAGAACCATCAGCTAAGGGACACAGATGGAATGACTCTTTCTTTGATGCCACATAAAGCACAAAATGATAAATGCTTGAGTTTTAGTTCCTGTGCATAAGAAAACAGTGCACCAGAATGGACTAAAAAGTCAATAGCATCCCTCATTAACTCTGAAGACTGTAAAGATGCTTTCTGCATATCATCTAACAAGTTGCAAGGATCTCCTACAGGGAATCACTTCAGCTCGGGTATCTATTTGACAGGTCATCACACAACTTTTTTATATACATAGCTGAATCACTGCAAACACAAACAATATCGCTCCAATCTTTGTTGAACTTGGAAAGAACCTTTTTTTCAGAGCATTACAAGTGACACTGCGTTCCATGTTTTCCAAAAGTCTGGTGTCATGTTTTCACCACTATCCCAGAAGCTTGGTGATATATATACCTGTCACTAAACCTTGCATTGAATGTTTAAAGCCTGAGGTGTTGGCAGTTCACCTACTATCAATTCTGACCCACTAGAAACTATGGTCTGATGTATTAAGGGTTTTTACCCATTCTCTGTGGGTAAATGTGATGACACATATTAGGAACATTTTTTATGAAACCAGCCATTTTACCTATCAGTGTAAGAATCAAATGCAGCCAAAATATCAAATATGAGTTTAATATTTCCTGATTCTCTTCAGTTTATAAAATAATTAAACTACACCTAAAATATGAAACTAAACCCTGCATCTTTAGACCAAAGTCCACAAAACTGGAAAAAGTAAAAGGAAGAAGAAACAATATTTTAGTGGCATCCCTAAGGAACAAAACTCAAGCAGAATAATGTTAGCCAGTCTTTCTTTACTGCTAGCTTGTATAACAAAGTTCAATTGTATTGACCTCTTCAGGAAGAAAAAATGACTCTTTCACTCTCTTTTTCCTTTCTTTGATTGGCATTTAGTTTGTGGTTGTGCAGGTGTTTTTTCAGTGTTTATATGTTTTCACCGGTGAGGGCTATTTTCTTTCAGTGGGGTTTTATCAGTTATTATAGGTTTAAACCTAAAACCCCACAGCCTATTTATGTAGTTGAATTTTGTTGTTATCTTCGGTTGATTTCCAGTAGGTTTGCTGACCCTTGTATCAGGACCCTTCCTGGAGGCCTGGGACTCGCTATCAATTATGATATCAGTGTCGCTCAGCAGCAGAATAGGTGACCGTTCTGGGTCCGAGACTGTCCTCACGTTTCTCCCTTTGCTTTTCTTTTTCCTTTGGGGAGCCGTTATCCTCACCTTGCCAGATCTCATCTCAAAGCAACAGAGTAGATGAGGGGCTTAACTGAGGAAAGGCTCACAGGACTACTACTGGACCTCTGCTACGGCAGCAGCTTCAATCAGCTGCTACTAGCCACCAGTCGCTGGGCACAGGTCACAAGTCGCAAAGCCCAGATCACTGATCTCTGTTGCCTGCACGCCTCGGGCCGCAAAAGGTTGGCTGGCATTCAGGCATAAAACCCACAAAACTCGTGTCCCTTGCCTTGTTCCCGCTTTCTCTTCTCTTCGCCAGCCCGCACCCCCCAGCACTCAGGGTGATGGCGGCGACGACGGTACAGTCTTTAGCAGTCTTTAGCTGTAGGGCTCAGTTTTTAGTGGAGACTGGGTGTGGGTACTGGGAGTGGGTGTGGGTGTGGGAGTAGATGTGGTTGTTTTCCGCCGTGTCCCACTGACCCAAAATCCAGAAGGCAAGCAACAGTTTTAGATAAACGCTGGACCCCTACCTCATCGGGTGTGGTTAGATCACGTCGCGTGGTCCAAGGACTGGATCCGACCCCTCGGAGCAGCCTCTTGAAGCAGCCGGACTCCTCCTGCCAGTACCCCGTAGCAAACTTGGCACAGCACCGCTCGACAGGGCAGGGGAGGGGAGGCGGCAGGGGCAGCACGTAACACACACCAGGCGCAGCACTTCACTGCACTCTGCTCCGGTATCCGGTATCGCTTGCTGACAGCTGCCAGCCTCACAGCCTCACGAACGATGAAGCACCCTCATGCACTTCCCTCGGCACTTCCCTTGGCAGCTCATCAACCGGGTTGAAAACTGGATTCCAAGTGTGGTGGCGGTGATGTAAACGCCGGTGTCTCCCGAGTCACCCGAGGCTGTAAGTGCCACGGCCTCGGATGGTGCCTCCCTGGGTGCTACAGTGAGCCCGGAATCCACCGCAACTTCTAGCGCGACCCCGGCTTCAGGAGTCCTCCTGTCTTTTCTATATGCCGCGGACGCAGATTTGCTCTAGGCTCAGCCGGGCTCAGTCGCCGTTGCTGTTGCCTCTGCTCTCGCTCCCCGCGCCGCCACTCACGCCGTCTCTCTCGCGCGTTCTCTTTAGCGCCACCGGAAACACAGGGCAAATAAATGGTAGAGTGGCTGAGTGGCTGCGGGGACAGGGGTCACCACCCGAAACTCTGCACGCGATTGGCTAGTGCCCCCCGCTTGTGTGTCCCGCGGACCTCCTCTCCTGGCAAAAGGTAGGAACCAGCAAGGTGTGGTCCTGGGGTCCTGCGGCCTCAAAGCTCACGGCTCCTGGCTGGTGACAACCGTGGCTTGCTGGCTCACTGCTCACTGCCACAGGTATCCCCCCATGATGCAACAGATCTGGCGCGTCTATGCGATGTGAAAATCAGGGACGATGTGTGTGTTCTTGCAGTCGCACAGCATGGCTTGTGTTGGAAGTGGTGCGGTGATATCCGGCATCGGAGATCGGTGCACCCGTTGTGGTGTGCGGCGATTACTCGAGCCGTGGGCAGATGCTGCGTCTGTTTCTTCAGCGATGCGTCCGAAACAGGAACAGATGCTCCATGCTTCTCATCCTTGCGTTGCTTTTCCAGCTCCCAACAGTTAGAACAATCTCTAGAGGCCCTGAACAGCTACAGGCACCTCTTGGCAGGTCATAACTCCCAGCCAGGGAGTTCGGGGGAGCTGAGGGTAAAGTCTTTGTGTCCCTGAGACTTCAGAACAAGAGGCAAGCTATTCTTCAAACCATTGGCGAGGGACTCAGCACACAGCAATGTCCTTTTCCCTTTCCTTGGAAGAAAGTAGCGCCTGCAGGCCAACCCCAGACAGCAAAGAGCATAGGGGCAGTATTCCACCTCAGTTTCTCCAGTTCTTCTTCTTGGCAAAGGTTGCTCTTCATTTTTCAGAAGTGATCTAAAAGTCTGGGGTCGGGGCAAGCTCGCGGAATACATTTTTGTGACAGGAGCATTGTGCCAGAATGAATCCTGCCCAGCATATATTTTTATCCAAGAAGAGTACTACTGGCTAATCAGTAAGTGCTACCTTGTTGGGTAAATGAATAGTGCCTTTCCTACAATACAGCTGCAGGCCAGAAGAGCTGTCTCCAGGGACCATGTGTGTCTTTAACTTTGCCACTGTGCCAAAGACTTTGCATACCACTAGTATGTGTGGGAAGGGGCCAAGAGGGCAGGGCTTCTATGCGAGTTCACATGCCTCTTGTTTATAAAAGGTCAGAGAGCGATCAGAGCAGCAGATGAGGAGAAATAACCTCCTGGTCACAAGAACTACATGGGGATTGCGCTCAAGAAACTCATGGAGGTCTTTGAGTGAGCTGTCCATCATAGTGGGTAATGGGCGGGAAGACTTTGCATACCACTAGTGTATGTGGGAAGGCGCTAAATGGGCGGGGCTTCTATGCAAGTTCACATGCCTCTTGTTTATAAAGAGTCAGAGAGAGATCCGAGCAGCAGATGATGAGAAAGAACCTCCTGGTCACAGGAACTACACAGGATTGCGCTCGAGAAACTCATGGATGCACAGCTAATTTTTGACAGTAGATGTGGGGAGGAAGGACACCTGCCCAGCCTCGACCGTACTCACCAACCTTTTGGGCTGAATAATGCATTACTGAATTTGAGCTGCAACTCTGGCACCTGCTTTATTTATGTCTCTAAGTGCTTCCTGTCGAGGTTTCATTTTTGTGACAGGAGCATTGTGCCAGAATTAATCCTGCCCTGCATATTTATTCAAGAAGATGCCACTGTTTTGTTCAATACCTCTTCTCAATGAGAGTACTGATCTACTGGTTAATCAGTAAGTTCTACCTCATTGGGTAAATGTATAGTGCCTTTCTTACACTCAGCTGCGGCCAGAAGAGTTGTCTCCAGTGACCATGTGTGTCTTTAACGTTGCCACTGCAGGGGTCCCTTGAGTTAGCTGTCCATCATAGTGGGTGAAAGGCGGATAGACTTTACATGCCACTAGTGTATGTGGGGCGGGGCCAAACAGGCGGGCCTCTATGCGAGTTCACATGCCGCTTGTTCAGAAATGGTCAGAGAGCGATCAGAGCAGCAGATGAAGGGAAAGAACCCCTGGTCACAAGAACTACATAGGGATTGCACTTGAGAAACTCATGGATGCAAAGACCTCCATCAAGGATCACAGCTAATTTTTGACAGTAGATGTGGTGAGTAAGCACACCTGCCCAGCCTTAACCGTGCTCACAAATGTTTTGAGCTGATTAATGCGTTACTGAATTTGAGCTGCAACTCATGCACCTGCTTTATTTGTATCTGTAAGTGTTTCCAGTTGAGGTTTAATTTTTGTGACAGGAGCATCATGCCAGAATGAATCCTGCCCTGCATATTTATCCAAGAAGATGCCACAGTTTTGTGCAATATCTCTACTCACAAATTCCGCTACGCCGTGGATTTTTCGGCGTTATTGCGCAGAACGCGGAATTGCCGACATTTCGCAAATTCCAAGTGCAGAGCGGAATTTGCCGCCCACCCCTGGCCTGCACCATGAATTCCTGTGAGAAGTTGAGTGCCTTGAGAACGGGCACCGTGCACATGGGAGACTTCAGGGCTGCAAAAGCTTTTTGGCAGGCATAAGTCCAGTTCACCTTTCTGTCCTGCTTCCTCAAAGCCACGTGGGCAACAATGGTGTCATACCCCTTGACAAATCTCCTTTAATATCCAGTGAGGCCTAAAAAGGCTCTCACCTCTTTCTGGGTCATGGGGGTTTCCCAAGCTAGAATGGTGTGAATCGTAGGCTGTAGGGGCGCCAAATGGCCTTTTCCTACCTGGTGTCCTAAGTACACCACTGAACGCTGCCGATGTGGCACTTGCTGGCCTTGATCCTGAGGCCTGCCCTCTGCAGAGCCTTCAACACTTCCCAGAAATGGTGCAGATGTTCCTCCCAAGTGGCACTAAACACTGCAATGTCATCCAGGTAGGCAGCACTGAAATCCTCCAGTCCAGCCAACACCTGCTTGACCAATCTCTGAAAGGTGGCAGGACATTCTGCAACCCAAAGGGCATCACCCGGAATTGGTAGTGCCCCTCTGTGGTTAAAAATGCAGACCTCTCCTTCTCCCATCAGTTAAGGCAATCTGCCAGTACCCAGACGTTAAGTCAAATGTACTGAGGTGTTTTGCATCTCCTGACCAATCTAAGAGCTCATCAGTTCTGGGGACGGGGTGTTCATCAGTCCTGGTGACTGAACTGAGCCCTCAGTAGTCCACACAGAACTGGAGTTCTGACGTGGCACCGGGTGCAGCAGTCTTTGGGATCAAGATTACTGGGCTGGCCCAGGGACTATTTGAGGGCTCAATCAGCCCTAGTGCTAACATCTTGGAGACCTCCTCCTTGATGTAAGCCTTGACCCTTGACACCAGGGGTCAGAGAGAACAGAGCAGCAAACTGCCCCAACAATTGGTGGCAGTCGCTCTGCTGTTCAGGGGACAGGGCGGGGAAGAGAGTTACACCGTCCACTGACCCATCATGTTCCACAGGAGACAGGAAGTCAGGAAGTGGCTCAGTCTCCTCCATTCCAGCATCTGTCACTAGGAACAGGCCAACTTTGGACCTCTCCAGGTGGGGTTAAAACCAGTTCACATGTAGGACCTGCAAAGAATTCCTTAGGAACTGCAAGTCCACCAAGTAGGTGACTTCACTCTTGTGCTCCACCACCTCAAATGGACCCGTTCACTTATCTTGGAGCGCACAAGGCTCCACTGGGGCCATGACCCACATTAGCTGACTAGGCTGAAGCTCAATCAGAGTGGCATTCTGATCATACCACTGTTTCATCTCTTCCTGGCTGGCTTCCAGATTTGCCCGAGCTAGATGCCTGAAGCCCTTAGTCTGGTTCCTGAATGCCACATCCTGGGGAGGGTTACCTGGAGCTTTCTCCCAGCCTTCTTTGACCAGACTTAGTGGTCCTCTTACAGGATGCCCATACAGCAGCTCAAAGGGGCTGAACCCTAAGGATTTCTGTGGTACCTCCCTGTTAGCAAACAATAGGCATGGTAAGAGGACGTCACACTTACACATCATGGGTTTACCAAGACCCATAATTATGCCCTTCAGGGTCCGGTTGAATCTCTCAATCAGCCCATTATCTTGGGGGTGATAAGGAGTGGTGAACTTGTAGGTAAAACCGCACACCTGCCACAATGAACATCATATACTTGGATACGGAGTTGGTACCACCTCTTTGGGGAACCCCACATGGGAGAAAATCCCTATCAATGCACGACCCACCAAGGGGGCAATCACAGTCGAGAGTGGGATGCCTTCCGGGTACTGGGTGGCATGGTCCACCAAGACCAGGATGAACCTGTTGCCCATGGCTGTCTTGGGATCCAGAAGCCCCACAATGTCAATACCCACCCTTTGAAAGGGGGTGCTTCCTACAGGGAAAGGTTAAAGAGAAGCCTTGCACTTCCTCCCATTCTTATCAATTGCCTGCCAAGTGTGGCAAGATCTACAATGTGTGTCAGGGTTCTTACACATTTGGGCCCATTAAAAGTTGGCAACAAGCCTTTCAAAGTTTTTGTCTTGCTCCAAACGCCCTGCCAACGGCACAACTGGAGCCAGCCCCAGTGGGAAGGCACTGAAGCACTGGGGTACCGCCAGCACATTGGCTGACCCAGGCTCAGCAACCTTAGGCTCGCTATACAGGAGACCATTCTCCCAGTAAATCCAATGTGATCCAGACTGATTATCTGCTGCCTGGTTTGCAGCCTGAAATGAAATGAAATTAAAGTGGGTTTTATAGAACGCAATACTACCCGAAGGCCTCGTAGCGCTAAGGTTGCTTACTTCTGGGAGATTGCAGATTTATGTGGAAAAAAGAAAAGTTTTAAGGGTTTTTCAAAATTTTAAAAGATTGGGCTCATTCCGGAGCGAGGAGGGTAAAGAGTTCCAAGTCGCGGCCGCATTCAGGGAGAAGGAGCGTCCGCCCCACCTGGTCCGTTTAATTTTAAGTGTTGTTGCCAAAAAAGCTGTGCTTGAACGCAATGATCTTTGGGGATGGTAAGGAGTGGCTAAGGAGCAGATCATTGCGGGAGCATTTTTCCACATGGCCTTATGCATTATGCACATCGCTTTAAATTTTACTCTGGCTTGGATGGGCAACCAGTGTAAATTTCTCAGGGCAGTAGTGCCTGAGTGACTACGGGGGAGGCCTAGCAGTAGACGTGCTGCTGCGTTCTGAGTGACTTGCAGTGTTTTAAGTGTGCTAATCGGAGCACCCAGATATAGGGCATTCCCGTAGTCGAGGCGGGACAGGATAATGGCCTGGACCAATATCCTGCGAGCCTGAAAAGGGAGAAGAGGTAGAATTTTCCGCAGCATGCACATCAGCCCGAAGCAAGTGGCGGACAGTATGGTGGCTTGCTGATTGAAAGTAAGGGAATTGTCTAGCCACATGCCCAAGCTTTTAATTTGTTTTTTTTGGTTCTGGGGGGGAGCCCATACAGGAGGCGGGGAGCCCTGCTGCTGCAAACCAACAAGAGAAGAGCGTTTCTGCTGCTCCTGGTAGAATTACTCCCTAGATTTGCCCCCTTCCTGCTGCCAATGGGCTGGCTGAGGCAGGTACCCCAGTTCGGCCACTTGCTCCCCTGTAGGCTCCAGGACATCCCCCTGAAGGTTTGCTTCCTCCTGCTCTGTGGGAACTTGGGGCGGGATTTCTACACCCACTGCCTCTTCTCTTTCTTGTAGGCACCTGGGCCACTGTTTCAGGCTTCAGGTCCTCTTGATCGCCCTTACCGGCTGCCATACACTGAGTGGTCACACACGCTCACTCAGGCAGATCCAACATCTCCAAATGTGACTAACGCTCCTCCTTCTGCCAAGGGGAACACTCCAAATTGTTCCCTAGCAGACAGTCAGCAGGCATGGCTGAGCTCACAGCTAACTTCAAAGTACCTGAGGCCCCCCTCTCAAAGGAAACCTTTGCCACTTTTCAGAAGCACTTCGACTTGTCAGCTGCAACTACTGTGGAGAATGTGTTGGGGACCACCTGCTCCTCAGACACTAGCCGACAACTGGCAGCTGTCACACTGGCTCCAGTGTCTCTCAGAGCTTCCAAACTATGGATATTGATGGTCACCCACTGCCTGTACTTCTTGGTGTTTTCAGGCAGATGAGCCCTTGGTACCATTTCACTGTCTCCTAAAGAGGCCAGGGTCTTTTCTGCGGGCCCCCACCCCTCTTGGGCACCTGACTCCTCTCCCAAGGCTACACTAGCCATGTCCCTGGGCGTTGCACCAGTGGGTGCAGTGGAAATCTTTTTGAGACACGTACATTCGCCTTGGAAGTGACCCACTTGACCACAACCATAACATGCCCTAGGGCCCTTCTGGACAGGATTACATATAGGCACCCATGGCTTATTTTCAGTGGGAGGCTGGGAACCTTTCCCTTGCTTCCTGGGGCCAGTCAGCCTACTGTTAATCAAGTGCTGGTGTAGCTCTGCAAAACAATTATCTGATAAGTGCTCCCAAGCAACCAAACCATAGACCCCCAGAAAATCATGTACCTGGCGAGCCTTCACCCATCCATCCAGTGCTCTGCAAAAATAGCGACATACTCCACCCAAGTGCTTGACTCCAGATTCTTACAAGCTTTCAACTTCTGCCTGTATAGCTTTAGGGTCAAACCATACCTCCTTATTAAGGCTTCCTTCATGGGGGCATAAGACATCTGGGTCTCAGTGGACAATGCTAGCAACGTGTTCCTCCCTTCAATGGCAAAATAGCTCCACAACCCTGCTCCCCAGTCTCTCTCAGAGACTCTGTAGGACCTCATTCAAGCAATCAATCAATCAATCAATCCATTTGTGTCGCGCACTACTCACCCGGGAGGGTCTCAAGGCGCTTGGGGGAAGGGGTATGCTACTGCTCGAACAGCCAGGTCTTGAGTTGTCTCCTGAAGGCGAGATGGTCCTAGGTCAGCCGAAGGTGGATGGGGAGGGAGTTCCATGTCTTGGCAGCCAGGTAAGAGAAGAATCTTCCTCCGGCGGTGGCTCTTTGGATGCGTGGTACGGCGGCGAGGGCGAGGCTGGTGGACCGTAGCTGGCGGGTGGGCGTGTAGAAGGTCATGCGGTCGTTGAGGTACTTGGGGCCCAGGTCGTGGAGAGACTTGTGTGCGTGGGTGAGGAGCCGGAACGTGATCCTCTTGTTGACGGGGAGCCAGTGCAGGTTCCTCAGGTGGCTGGAGATGTGGCAGCGTCGGGGGACATCCAGGATGAGTCGGGCGGAGGCGTTCTGGATGCGCTGGAGTCTTTTCTGTAGTTTGGCTGTGGTTCCGGCGTAGAGGGCGTTTCCGTAGTCCATTCGGCTGGTGACGAGTGCCTGGGTGACTGTCTTCCTGGTCTCGGTCGGGATCCAGTGGAAGATCTTGCGAAGCATACGCAGGGTGTTGAAGCACGATGAGGAGACGGCGTTGACTTGTCTGGTCATCGAGAGGGAGGAGTCCAGGATGAAGCCCAGGTTGCGTGCCTCATTGGTCTTAAACCACTACCCAATGTCTTCCTGCTTCACAAAATCATTAATAATCTCCTTAGGGATGTATACCCTCCCTTGTCCAGGTACTGATGGTATGCTGTCACCATTTGGGTTGGACTCTATATTTTTTGCTTTAAGATTCAGTTTCCTCAAAGCTTTTTCATGCTCTAAGAGCATTTTTTTCTCTTCTAGGGCTAACTTCCTCTGAAATGCCAACTCCTTATCATCCTTCCCCGACTGAGCTTCACGAGCTCCAATTCTAGCATCCGGTTTTTCTCCTTGCCCTCGAGCTCTTCCACTGGAGACAGCCCCTTTGAAGAAACACTGCTCCCCCCCCTGGGAAGGTAACCTCCTCCCAGGCAGACCCATTAGCCTATTCTTTTGCCCATCTAAATTCGTCACGTCATTCATAGGTTGCCTGTCATGATCGCTGACATCCCTTGACTCCAATCAGGCCCTCAGCACCTTTTGGAATTCCGCCTTTGTGGAGAGGCCTCTTACAGAGATTTTACACTTTTTGCAGATAGCTTTTTATTTGTGGCACAGTGTAGGTTTCAACTAAGCATGGGCGGATTTTGCGAATTGGCAATCCGCGAAATTGCGTATTTACGGATTCGCAATCCGCAAAATCCGCGAACTCTCGCGAATTTGCGGATTTTTTTTTTTTTTTGTGTTCGCAAGGATTTCTGCCAGTTCGCGAGGATTTTGTACCAGTTCGCAAACGCGAACTTACTTTTCGGGTAGCAACGGTCGCAAACATGCTGTTTCTACATCTGGTTCATCACAGCACCCTCTGGTTCATCACAGCACCCTCTGTTTCACCACTGCCACCCTCTGTTTCACCACTGCCACCCTCTGGCTCACCCATGCCACCCTCTGGCTCACCCATGCCACCCTCTAGTTCATCACTGTAGATTATGGGTGGAAAAGCACACCTGCCCTGCCTCAACTGACATAAATGAATTAGGGGCTGATTAATGTGTTTCTGAATTTGAACTTCCTGGCTGTAACCTGCTTCCTTATCTGTAATTGCTTTTTCTGAGCCTGCTGTGAGGGTCAGAGCAGGGTCATAGAATAGTTGCAAGTAGGCAACTGAACTCTGAAGGGGCCCCTCAGGAAGCACTACAGGGAATGGTTACTAATGATAAGATTGAACTTTTGCACCTGCTGAGTGCTTTCAGTTTGGCAAAAATCCAAATATCCAGCAGCATCCACAAAAAGTAATCCTTCCAGGCACTACAGGGAATGGTTACTAATGATAAGATTGAACTTTTGCACCTGCTGAGTGCTTCCAGGTCAAGATCCAAATCAAAGTGACCAGCACATGAAGAAAGCACTGAGAGGAGCCTGCTGGACAGGAACAGGAAGTTGGAGACTGTGGGGCACATCCTTCCTCCCACCCCCCCCCAAAATAGACTCCTTGCAAAAAAAAGTGCAGGCAAATGTCAACCTGAGGAGTTATTCTGATAAAAATCATAATTTTCAAGGTTTATGCTGCCTGCTGGTGGATTTCTTGTGCGAAATTGCACATTTTGCAATCTCGCAATTGCGAGATTGTCGCTGCCCGCCGCATCTACGTTTTCGCAAGTGTTTACTCCCGCGAAATTGCATAGTATTCTAGTTGGCAAGTGCGACCAAGCAAAAAAATCCGCTTCGCACGGATTTACGAATTTTCGGTAAGTTCGCGAGAGTTCGCGGATTGCGAATTTACTGAAAATCTGCAAAATCCGCGAGCGGAACGGATTTTACGCCCATGCTTAGTTTCAACCCTATCCTCTTCAGTATCCACGGATGCAAGTGATGCTGGCTTTGACATGATGAAGATTGGCAGTTCTCAGTTGCAAGAAAAAATAGTCCCCAAGAAAAAGTTCCACCGATTGTATGTGGTTGTGTGATAGTCTGCACTCTACTAGTAGTATACACCAAACACTGTGTGTAAGACACAAATGCAAGTCCAGATCCTCACCAATGACCACCAATGTTAGAAATCAGGATCTTTAGTTGGCAACTGTTTGCACCTTTGTCCAAGTAGGGACCTATTTTCTAGGCAGGGAAAGGGGGATACACTTCTAAAATATCCCCTGCTCACCCCCTTGGTAGCTTGGCACAAGCATACAGGCTTACCTCAGCGGCAGTGTGTAAAGCATTTGTGAACACATACAGTAATACAGTGAAAACACTACAAATGGACACCACGGCAGTTTAAAAAAAGAATTAATGTTTATGTAAACCAAAACAATTCCAAAATGACAAAAATTCTCAATACAGTAAAAAAAAATGGCCTTCAAATGGTAGAAATAGTTCAGTTCAAAGCAAATTGTTTATGAAACACTTTTCACACAAAGTACCTTGGATGCGTCACGCACACTAACAAAAAGGGTCACAGGGAAGGTGATGCGTTGGTTACTTATACACATGGAAGGTGAAGCATCAGCTGCTTGCTTCAGGGGAGGTGATGTGTTGGTTCCTTACTGCTGCACAGGGGAGGTGATAGGTCAGTTCCTTGTAATCCATGAAAATGCAATATGAACCATCAGGTTTCAAAACCAGAAAGAGAGGGTTATTCATTACAGAGACACAGGGTTCAATCACACCTGGATACTCCAGTTGAGTCAGAATCTCTTTAACAGACCGCTTTGCATCACATTTCATTGGATATTGAGACTGTGGCTGCAAAACAGAGCAAACAGGCACAATATGTAAAGGAAAATCCTTATCCCAACCAGCCTGGTTGTGATATATATGGCAGGAGCTAAGGCAAGAGCCCACTCCAAAGCATAGGCATGCTTAGTCTCTTCAGGGACGTATTGTAAAAAGAAAGGAATTATCACATCCTAGCCGCGAGGACAAACAAGAGCAAAGGAAGGAGGCCAATTGACATCCGGAAGTAAAACGTCATAAGAAGACAACAAATTGTGTCAGAAATGAGCATTTATGGTGCGCTTAAAGTCACCTTCGATCTGAATGTAAATCTGATAAAATCTATCAAGGGGTTCTACGCGGGGTCCGCAGTTTCAACCGTGACAAAGGTATCAGTTGCTTTGGCCTCCAGAAATGGGTGGAGTGTCTGGTGCGCTATGGTAACTTTTGCTGCGCTGTTGAGGAGAGTCACCGCCCAACTCCTGTCCAGGAGGAAGGTTCTAGCCATCTGGGGCATATTTCGCTTTCAATGCTGCAACCTTTTTCTTCTGGAACGGGGCCCTATATAGAGGTGGTTCCTCTCTTTTAACCTTCATGTCAAAAGAGTGCTGTGTGTCCAGCTAGGGTTGCGCAGACTCACCTTGTCTGTGATCTTGCCTTCCTCCCCTGTCGTACTGATTATTAGACATATCCTGAAAGGAATCCTGGATTCTCCAGTTGAGTCAGAATCTCTTTAACAGACCGCTTTGCATCACATTTCATTGGATATTGAGACTTTGGCTGCGAAACAGAGCAAACAGGCACAATATGTAAAGGAAAATCCTTATCCCAACCAGCCTGGTTGTGATATATATGGCAGGAGCTAAGGCAAGAGCCCACTCCAAAGCATAGGCATGCTTAGTCTCTTCAGGGACGTATTGTAAAAAGAAAGGAATTATCACATCCTCGCCGCGAGGACAAACAAGAATAAAGGAAGGAGGTCAATTGACAACCGGAAGTAAAACATCATAAGAAGACATCAAATTGTCTCAGAAATGCAGCATTTATGGTGCGCTTAATGTCACCTTCGATCTGAATGTAAATCTGATCAAATCTATCAAGGGGTGCTACGCGGGGTCCGCAGTTTCAACCGTGACAAAGGTATCAGTTGCTTTGGCCTCCAGAAATGGGTGGAGTGTCTGGTGCGCTATGGTAACTTTTGCTGCGCTGTTGTGGAGAGTCACCGCCCAACTCCTGTCCAGGAGGAAGGTTCTAGCCATCTGGGGCATATTTCGCTGTCAATGCTGCAACCTTTTTCTTCTGGAACGGGGCTCTATATGGAGGTGGTTCCTCTCTTTTAACCTCCATGTCAAAAGAGTGCTGTGTGTCCAGCTGGGGTTGCGCAGACTCACCTTGTCTGTGATCTTGCCTTCCTCCCCTGTCGTACTGATTATTAGACATATCCTGAACGGAATGAAGAGAAAGAGGGTCAGGAACCTGAAACCTCTCAGGGGTTTTAATCTTAGAGCAATCAAGTAAATCATATTTACGTTCAGAAGCATCTGGTGGTGGTTGTCTTTTGTTGCTGTTTATTTTTGTCCCAAGTCTTCGTAGGAAAGACTGGATGTCCGTCCCTAGCAGAAGAAGGCTTGCACTGAGACTAAGTAGAAGGTATAACCCTTAAATATTTGTGCTCCAAGGATGTATAAACATCAGCAATAATAATCAGTAGCTCCCGTTCCCGATAAGGTCAGGCACTGCAGAAAGGCATTAACGAACCATCAAAGCTGCTGCTTCACCTTTAACATTATAAAGAATCATTCTGGAGACTATGGGAAAAATGCCCAACAATTTTATCCCCAGATCTAGGGCAGGACCTGTCCCATGTTCATCTTGTATCTATTAAAGAACATGCAGAAAAAACGCTCACAGAGGGGGTCCCAAAATAAAGTGTATACAATGAGACAAACACCATCCCCCAGGATATATCCAAAACGGCAAGTCCTCACGATTTTGTGGACATTTCCCCATCACTGAATCAATCATAAGTGTGCTAATCACAAGACCTCCACTGTATGCAGCCTGCACCAGAGGCGCAGCCCCAGATAGAGCCACTCACAGGCTACAAATGTGTTCAGGCATCTATAAAGAAGTACAACCTGACTGTAAAATAAACTAACCTCCCGCCAGATTCACGTTAAGATAATCAGGATGTGGAGTGAAGCCGGCCAAAACAGGCAAAGTGGCCTCATCAATACTCAAGGGGTGCATACAAACAAACGAAACAGGATGGGGAAGGGGCCATTAAACCACATCTGATGCTTCCAGGCCGTAAAAGGAACTTCAGCAACTACATAAGGGTGATCAACTGTTGGTATAGCGACAGGAGAATAAGCATGGAAAACATAATGATTTGCATCTTCAGCAGGAAATGTAACCCAGGAGTAAAACACCTCGAAACGGCAAGCAGGCTCCTCTTCGACTACAAAGACAACTGGAGATCCCACATTGGGGAACCCATGCTGCAACAAATGTTGAGTATGGCAGCACGGCAATCAGCCGGAATAGTAAATAGTGCCATCACAGAAAGACAATGGAAACAAACTGTAGCAAAAAATGGTTTGAAAATCTTTTACATTTCAAGTTTGAAAAGCCTACAGCCATATGGGAACCCTAAACACTGAGGAGGCAAAGCCTTTCCACCACAGATGGCTCCATAAAATGGTGTGAGGGTATTGTGGACAAGTACAAGAGCTAATCAGGGGAACCGTGAATAAGTACCAGACCAGGTATTCTGCAGAGGCACAGAAGTATGCTTGGGATTATGGACCTTAGTAGGCAGGGATTTAGTCCTCTAGCCACCTGAGTACTCATGAGGGTCTGACTAGTTATAGTGTCTCACTTGCTCTCCTGCTAACTCACAGGGGAACATGTGATTAGACACCACACAACACAACACTCCTGTCCCTCCCAGGAATTGTGGTTGCAGGACACACCATTTTACTCTCACACTCGTACTAGTGCAGAATGAGTTCTGACAGAGACATGAGTAAAGTTTAAAATGTTTATTTCAACTATTGTGCTCTAGTATGCAGTATATATGCCACAACAAGTTAGAAAATGCCTAACAAAAATATGGTTAGCATAGCAAGTAATCCGTAAATCATAAATGGAGCTGTCATTATATATGACTGTGTAGCCTAACCTCCTTCCCCTTCTACAGAAGCAAAATTATTATATATCCGAAGTTCTCTAGGTGTTAGCAGCAGATCCTGTACCTCAGTATACACAGATGAAAGCTCTACATTTCATGTGCTATCACAATCTTTTCCCTGGAACGGTCCCTCTCCAAGTGTCTGTTACCTATCTGTGTATCCCTATATGACAAGAAGTATGTGTTCCCAAACAGCTGCATTTGCGAGTTTTGTCTAGGTGCTGACTTTGTTTACATGTTCAGACTAAATCCCAGGAAATAACAGAGTGCAAAAACAACAGCACGTTCTGTGTGAAAGTACAATGTGGAACAAAGCAAAAATAGATCTGTAAGGTATTGTGTGCAAATCAAAGAACAATCAGCATTGTGCTCGTGCTAACATAGGGAAACCGACAATGGGCCTGCATGGGACTTATGACACCTTCAGCAATTGTATCTCAGATAGCACCAATGCTCTGGTCCCCATGAAGAGGATCAGTTGTACAAGAACTCAAGCTCAAGTATGCTGGGACACAGAAGACCTAAGAAACACCAAGTGCTGATGCAAACAACTGGAAAGAAGATTTAGCCAACACCTCCAGAGAAACCTATGAAGCCAAAGTCAGAAGGTATCAAACACAGATTAAAGAAGCCAGGAAAGCAGACCTCGGGCTCAGACACAAATCATGTAGGACATCCACTTGGGGTCCCTGGAAGCACACTGAACAGCAGCAACTCTACTACCGTCATCAACTCCTTCATCCTCAGTCCTTGGAGACATACTTGGCAGCTTTAGTTGGGGTGCATTTCAGTGCATCTAGAAAAGAAACTTTTATGGTGAACAATCTAGGCAAAAAAGGACAACATATCTTGTGACTAGCTACCCAGCCCAATAGTGACCCCATTGAGTCTATGTGGAGGCAACAAAAAGATTGGAAGTCAGATTTGCTAAAAAAAGTAATCTAGTGATGAATCGTTATAAATTCTACACTCATCAGTAAGACGAATGTCAATCAATAGATGACTTTGTCTCAAAGCTGCGAGTGCTCTCATTAAAGTGTAAGTTTGGACCCATGACTGATTAACTGGTCCATGATCAATTGACTGTGCATAGTAGATGTAAGATGACTCAGGAACATCTATTGGCAACTAAAAACACTTCACTCACAGATGCCATAGACATTGCTAAAGTGCCGGAACAATCACAACACTGCATGCGTGAGGTGGACAAAAGAGAGACCAACAATGGGGACATTGTTTGTACAGTTGCAAAAGGAAGTCTCCGAAGTAGCCGCCATATTAAAATCTGGTCACAATGTATTGAGAGTTAAGCAGTCAACTAAATTGCACTATAGGTGTGTTAGTACTTTCCACACTGCAGATTATCATAGATGTGTTGCTCTAGACAAGAGTTGTAAAAAATGTGGTCGCAAAGGACACTTTGCAGCAGTATGAAAACACACAAGTAAACTCAGGATAGCTACCATAGATGATGATAGAATGTGCTAGAACATGAAGACAGAATCATAAGTGTAGGTGACGCTGAGTAATGTTTAGGCAAAAGAAATAGGCCAAAAGCGGATTTCACTCACAATACAAAATTGATACAGCTATCCGTGGAATCCGGTTCTATGTATACCATATGTCCAAAAGTTATATATGTGAAACTGTGGTAGGGAGTACAGTTGCTGCCCAAAAATATTAATCCTGGGGGATACCAAGGGGAAGTCATCAATTTGTTGATATATATGGATGCTACTATAGAATTCAGTGGGAAAACTATAGAAGGTAAAGTTGATGGGTCTATTGATGGACCACCAATTTGGGGATGAATGCATCAATATGACCTGTGCATAGTTGGGAATCCAAGGTCCCCTGTACAGGTAATGGTAGTTGAGGACATTGGTCAAAAAGATCTTTTGGAGGAAGCTAAAGAGGTCTTTAGAGAAGAACTAAGATGCTTACGAGATTATGTCCACAAACTAATATTAAAACTCAATACCGTACCAGTACATCACAAAGTAGGTAGAATTCCGCAAGTAGCTTTTGCAGCAGTCAAGGAATTACTTAAAGATATGGTGTCATCAGGCGTGATTGCACCAGTTGAGAGTGCCATGTGAGTATATCCAGTTGTCATTACTGAAAAATCGGATAGCAAACTCAGGTTTTGCATTAACTTGAGGTCAATCAGAATGTAGTATTTTTATTTTTTTATTTTGAAGGTTTTTTATAGCATGACTCTTGCGGGTATCAGAGCGCTTAACAGGGGAAACATAAGGCAAACTACAATGTACAAACGTCATTGCCCCCTGATACAGAATGATACAAAATTATATGCATCAAAACAGAAATTACAAAACATCAAAAACAGAAATGGCCAACATTACTCTTGAGTAGAGACTTTATTTACTTCTTTCTTGAAAGATGCAGAAGAAGGATTAAGGCTGGTTTCTGTAGGAAATGTGGTATAGATCCCTGGGGCGATCCCAGAGAAGGCTTGGTTGAATATTTTTGGACGGGAAAGTCTTTGTTGTTTCGGAAGAAAAGTGCTGGAGCTCCTTGAGGATCTATCATCACCCGAGATCACCAATTTCTGGGCCAGATATCTCGGGGTCTTGTAGTGAAGGGCTTTGTGAGTCATGCAAGAGATTTTTTGTTGAATTCTTGCTTCATATGGGAGTCAATTGAGAGCACTAAGGATGGCTTTCCCCTGAGCCAGGCTAAATGTGGTTGTTTCTTTTAGAACCCGTGATGAGCCTGGCAGCTGAATTGAGGGAGGCTCTTAGAGGGGCTGTCTTGGTCCATAGTGGCAGTATCAGAGATTTTAATCTCATTTAAGATGTTAGAGGGTAGAGGATCATAAAAGTGGTTAGAGGGTTTCATGATGTAAGAATTTGAAAGATTGCGCCTTCATTGAAGGTTTTAAAGGAAGACCAATGAGCATTGCTTTTGAGGGTGAGTGTTGATGGGCAAATGGTTATGACTGCCAGAGAGCGTGAAAGGGTGACATTGGGAAAGAGAGAATGATGCTCCAAAGCCGTCTACAGGTTAATCTTCATGTTTATTGTCTGTTTATTGTTTTTAGCTTGGTTTAATTGGTTCCTAAAAAAGTTTGCTTTAGAACTTCTGATGTTTTTGTAGTAGGAGTTTCTAGTGGCTCCTAGAAGCCTAAGGTGGTCAAGGGACAGGGAGCCTCTCTACTGACGTTCAATTAGTCTTAAGGTAAGTCTATCCAAATTAAGGGTGCCATTGTATTATGGTTTGGAATCTTTGGTGGACAGCCTTTTTACTTTTAGGGGTGCAACTGGATCTAGTACTGTTGTCATAGAACTGAACTAGTGTTTGTAAGACTCTGTACATCTGATAAGTCATCAGGGGACGGCAAGAGGTTGCCACTGAGAGATGTCTGTAGATTGATAATAGCATTTTTTAGGCTCCTTTTCCATACTTTAGGTTTCATAGGTTTAGCTAAGTTTAGTCTTACAGCTTCCTTAATGAGGAATGAAATGAAGTAGTGGTCAGACTAATCTCAAGGGAGGATCGATTCAAGTTAAATGGAATCAGCCTTGGCAATGAATGATAAGATCCAAGATTGAACCCTTATCATGTGTGGGGCTGTTGCAGATTTGATTCAGGATGTGGTTCGTATGGAATGCTTTGAGGATGTTTACAGTAAAGTCATTGAGATCGTTCCAATGTAGGTTGAGATCTCCGAGGAAGATTTGGGTGCCTTGTTGTCCTGTATTTGAAGTAACAATATCCATAAACTGTTCAATGAAAGCAAGGTTGTCACATGGAGGGTGGTAGACCGTGTGCAGGTTGCAAACTTGTCTGATGTTACATGTGATATCAATACAAAGGTATTTGCAAGAGCATAATACCAGTGAGTAAGATTGTTTCACAGTAGGCTATTCCGATGGATGCAGGCTATGCCACCCCCAAGTCTATCAGGTCTATCTAATCTAGTGATTTCATGGTTTGGAGGGAACAGAATATTAAGGATGGGTGTGGATAATACATTTAAACAGGTTTCGGTCAGGATTAGAAGGTCGGGTTCATGAGCAAGTATAAGATCAGCTATGTCCACCTCAGGTCTTGAAGCTGATTTATAATTCAGAAGTATACATTTGAGATGGGGTTTGGTAGGAGCTACGGGGTCCTTTGTGAGGGTAACTTGGATAAGGTTGTATTTATTTATTGGTTGGGTCTTGGAACTTTGCGTGGATTAGAGGGGATGGATTAGGTTAGGGCATGACTATTTGTGTTATCAGGGCAAGATATATTGGGTTTGTGCTGTGGACGATCATATGAGCCTGGCAGCTAAATTGAAGGAGGCTCTTAGAGGAGCCGTTGTAGACATGGGAAGTCCACAAAGGGTTGCACTCTCATGATCTAGCCTAGGTGTTACTAGAGCTTGTACTGCCAATTTGAAGTCATTAGAGGGAAGGAAGGGTTTTAATTTTCTCAGAATGCTTATTTGTATGTTCTCTCCTTTTGTTGCGGCACTGATATGTTTCTGCATGTTTAGATTCCTGTTGAGTGTTATTCCCAGAGATCTTGCTGAGTCAATTATTTGAGGCTGGCAGTTAAGTGCTGTAAGTTGTTTCAGCCATTCCTCTCTAATGGTTGTTTGATTGGAAGGAGTGATTTGGAGGAATTCAGTCTTGAGGGTGTTTAGTTTAAGATGGTTTTCAGCAAACCAGCTTAGTTTTTTGTAGACTAAGTTAAGAGATCTGATGTCCTCCATGGAAGAGACCTTTAAGTACAGTTGTGTATCGTCCGCAAACGTGATAATGAATGTTGGAAGACCTAAGAATTTCAGTAAGAAGTTCCATAAATAGCTTAAAAAGAGTGAGTTAAAGGGAGGAGCCCTGTAGGACTCCCAACATGACTATGATGTACTCAGATAGAGATTGATTGACCTGGAATCTTTGGTATCTGTTTTGGAGAAATGAAGAGAACCAGTTTAAATGAACCCTGATAGGCTCATTCTATGTCTCAGGACATCACGAACATTGTTGTCTTTAATGGTTTTCAATGCCAAAGTTAGCTCAAGAAGGATTAAGAAGCAAGCTTCATTTTAGTCTAGTATTTTTAGTGCATCGTTAGTCAGAGCTGATTAAGTACTGTACCCTGCACTTAAACCAGATTGGCACTGGTCCAGCAGGCCAATTTGTTTGATGTGGTTGCAAAATTGGATGTGTACACATTCATCCAGGAGTTTAGCCAGTGTTGGAATTTTAGAAAACAGGCGTATTTTGTTTAAGTCTGTGTGTTCCATAGATGGCTTTTTAAGATGTGGAAAACCTGCCCTGATTTTAGGCTTTCTGGTATAATGCCTTGAAGTAGAGAGGCATTAATAATCTTGGTCCATAGTGGCAGTATCAGAGATGTGATCTCATTTAAGATGTTAGAGGGTAGAGGATTGTCGAAGTGGTTAGAGGGTTTCAATGATGTAAGAATAGTCACTGTAATAATTTGTAACAAAATCCATATTAGTCCATCTGACCTTGGGTGACTGTAGGATAAGGCCAAGCAGGCTTTAGAGGTCTGCTTTGACTTGTAGACTAGTGAGAGTGAGATCTCGTCAAGTATGGAATCTAGTGAGGGGTGTCTACAAGCTACTTGGTCTGGGGGCAGGGGGTGCGTGCGTGGCTAGGACTGGGGTTTAAGGGCTTTCAATACCCCGGGCCTACGTAGGGTGGCAGGGAGGGAGGGTGGTTATAGGGGGAGGTAGGAGATGGAATAGAGGGAAAGGTGATGCAGGGGTACAGTATGGGGGCATTGAAGGGTTGAGATATGTGTTGGTCAGAGTTAAAGGGTCCAATTTATAATTTGCATTGAGTAATGGGGGTTGGGGTGTTGGCTGAGTACTGCTGGTGGGAGAGTAACATTTACGGCCAGGAGATTCTGACAGAGCTGGACTAGGTGCGTACTGTGGTTTGGGGGTAATAGGTGGCTGCCTGGTGGCGGATTCTGGTTACATGTTAGAGTCGATTACCGAGTTTGGAGGACAACACGGGGTGGGGGAGTCAGATCCCGTAGCCTTTTCCATGATAAGAGGAAAAATATTGTCAAATTGTTCCAAGTCTGATGACTGTATGAGGATGATCCCATTATGGAATAAGGTGATTGTTGCTGCTGCACTATTGATCAGTGAAGGGACGATCAAAATCCTGAGACCGTGTGAAGTTTTCCTAGAAGTGGAGATTGAGATCAAAGAGAAGAAGACTTTCCTCCATTGAGCTCTTATCATTCTGTAAAAGATGAGGTCACTGGATAAAGCTCTTTTGTTCATGGGGAAGTAAGGATCCAAGATCAGGGTCAGAGGGTGTGATTTGGGAAGTTTATGTCCAGAGCATTTGACTTCCTTTTTGTCAAATTTGGTGAGTACTTAATGGTATAGGTATGTTGTCCTGCCAACTCCATCTGGGGGGTCAATGCTTTTGTGAAGATCCTTATCTAGTATAGAATGTAGGAGGCAAGGTGAAGATAGGTGGGTGTGGGAAAGAGGAGCAGGGGATATGGGAAAAATATGAGAGGGCACGAATTGGAGACAAGCTAAGCATGGTGTGTACCTAATGCAGGCCGGGATGGAGTTAGGGAAAATTGCTATTGAAAATAGTAAAAGGGGAAATAATGATTTGAGGGGTGAAGGCCACGGGAAGGGAGAGAGTGAAGGAAAAAAGAATCCTTAGGGCCACACCCAGGCAGGTGCAAAGGTAAACCGAAACAGGGTAGGGGTTGAGAGGCTAGAGAGAAACCTATCATGCATACTTATCAACTGAGCCTCATCAAAGGTCACAAGAATGGCCCTGATTAAAATTTCTGCTTTAGATGAATCTATAAAACATATCAGACTAGAGCATGTCTTTGTACAGCACAAGAAAACATACAAGTGATGAATATACTGACATGCCCTTGTGGAGGATAGAGGTTGGTATGCGGCAAAGGCTCAGAATAATAAGCATGCCAGAAGAAGTGAAGCACAAGAGGGCATGCTTGTAAGGTCTAGGGAGATATTTCTGTGTAGTATAGGAGAGGTGAAGTACAATGCCAATATGTCTCTCACTCTACCAATCTCTGCAAATGAGTCTTACTTCTATGTTATGTTCAGTGCTGCTGAGTCCATTCTTTGTGTTTAACAATGGAGATTAGGGATCTATCTAATCTATAAATAAATATATTTAAGAAAATCACCTCGCAGGCAGTTGGTTCCATGTGATCAGCAAATGAAGAATGACAAGATCTATGGGCGGTTTGAGACACCAAAACCACCTCAGTGTCCAAGCCGATGTAGGAGCACTACAGGGTGAGATTTGCTGCGTAACCTGGTGGTTGGCGGCCGCGATCAAGACGGAGTCTGCGGCAGTAGAGTGCAGTATCTAGATCCGACCAACTGCGACGGATAGCTGTGCCAGAATCAATTACTCTTGAAGTAATTTTGCTGTTGCACAGGAAAGGAAAATTCAAGCCGGGTGGGTGGATGGCCGGGTATAATCGGGATAATCACACCATGGTGATCCCACACCATGGAGCTTCTTTGCTCTGCTCCTTCTTGGTGGCCATCTTGCCTCTGTCTCCATAGTAGTAGATTAATTTCCCATACCTAATATAAATAAACTAATTTTGGCTCTGGGAGTTGGGAAATATTTTTATAAGCTGGACTTAAAGAATGCATACCATCAGATCAAGCTGCATGAGCTATCCTAATCACTCACAGCATTTGCCGCTATGGATGGGGATTTTTCAATGTACTAGAATGCCAATTGGATTATGTTCATCAGCAAGCTTATTTCAATGCCTAATGAGTGAGTTATTCAAGGATATGTCTATTATTATGAACTTTCAAGATTACATTCTTCTCTTTAGGAGTATAGTCGAACAGCACAACCTGATTCTTAGACATGCTCTACACAGGATAAAAGAAGCAGTATTGTCGCTGAAACATGAAAAAGGGATATTTTTAGTAAAAAGGGTGGAGCATTTGGGATATTTTGGGATATGACAATCTGCTGAAGGTATTTGGCCTAAAGAAAAATATCTTGTAGATGCCAAAACGTTTTGGAGAAAACTGAAGTTCTAACGTTGCTCTTGAAGAAAGGTAGTTTTTTTGAGTGGGTAGAGCATCAACAATACTCTCTTGAATTGAAAGAAATTTGTGAGACTGGTATTCTCATGCCATTTGATACTAAATTGAAATCCATCCTTACTGTGCCACAGGTATAGTATAGTGTTAGCGCAAATTAATGGTAGGCATGAGAGAACTTTGGCGTTTGCATCCCAAACTTTGACTGATTCAGAGGGAAACTATTCTGTTATTGTTCGGGAAACCTTAGCAACAGCATGGGGTTGTGAGTACTTCAGAACTTATTTATGGGGTTCAAAATTTACTTTGCGATCAGATCATAACCTTTGGTGAAAATGTTGTTTCCGGGTGGTACTGGCAAATGTTTGTGCAGACTTGCCAGGTTGGCTGCCAGGTTACAAGAATAATGATATTTTGTGGAGCATATCCAGGGATGGAGAAATAGTCAAGCTGATTGTTTAGTTGAGGTTGTCTCCATAATGGCAGAAAGTGGATGGTTTGGCTATCAAGGCAAAAGAAAACAAGGGTGCTGTGGCTTCACTTAAAGATGCTTTGAGTATGGTAGGAGCACATACTTTTACAAAACACGATTGGATCAGAGAGATGTAATGAGATGTTATTCCAGAAGGAAGTGCTGGGTCTGGTGTTGCAAGGAAGTAGGCGAGAGAGTGATGTGTCCCTCTCTGTCAGGCCTTATCTTAAATTGCTGGATGAGTTATCTGTGTATGATGGTATTGTGGTGTGAGAGGTGATCAATGTATTCCCCCCTCAGGGATTAAGAGGCAAACTTGTTGACATAGCACATGAGGGGCATTTAGTTGAAGTCAGAACAAATAAAAGATTGCTTGCAGACTGGTGGTGGCCTGGAATGGATATCAAGGTGTATAACTGGGTGGATAAGTGTACTATTTGTCAGGAGTGAGAAACGGTGGAGAATGGGCCTAAATGGATTTAGGGCACATAACTAAACCTGATCGGCCTTGGCATAGCTTCTATGTAGACTTTATTGGCCCAAGCATGAGGTGAGAGGGGATTTGAGATTTGCCATGGTGGTTGTGGATGTGCACACCAGATGGTTAATTGTAAAATTTCAGAAGGAGATTACCACTGAAGTGTCTATAGCTGTGTTGAAGGAGATTTGCAGTGAAGAAGGGTTACCTTCTGTCATCATTACAGAAAATGGCATGCAATTGACTTCCGAGGAAATGCGAGAGTTTGTAGAAGCTTCTGGTATTAAACATAACAGTAACTTGCTTTACGATCCTCCAGGAAATTGTATGGTTGAGAGAGCTAACCGTATGTTTAAAGGTGCCATTCAGATGGCCTTAGTGAGTGAAAGAGATGTTGGAGGAATGGTTTTGTAAATGCTGTGGGCCTATCGCTTAATTGCACATTGAGTGATAGGTAAGACACCTTTTGTGTTGATGCATAGTACACTACCAGGGACGAAATCGGATTCTGCTTGGATTAAGGAAACAGTACGGCTTGTAACCAGCGAGGTGTGTTCGCAACCAGATAACAATTCCCAACACATTCTTCAGGGTGATTGAGTGAAATTGCAGAGTAGCAGATGTGGAAGCAGATTGTCTAAGTTTAGGGGCCATTCAAAGCTGTTTGTGTCCTACATCATGCAGTGGTATAGAATAATGTTAAAAGGTGGAATCATAGAAATGTGATATTGTACCAAAGAGGGGGTTCTTGTGATGTCAATAAGAAGCACACTGACCAGTCTACCACCAGTGGTTTTATGTTAATGACTGACAGTGATTTGACTCCCTCTTCTTGTGTTGGTTCCAATACATGAATGTCTTCCCTGGACAAATGTGATGCCCTTGTCAATTGAGATTGTAACCATTCCACTGTACAAAGGACATGGGTGAGGAGATTTCCCTATTCACCTCTGTACCTTGATGATTATGTGCATACTTGAATATTTAATTTTTCAAATGTATATGGTTGTTGCTTATTTTCTTTATCTTTCTTTTGTTTTTAGTTTCTTATAATGACAAATTATTTAAATGCAATAAGGGAAGGGAATGTGGTATACTTTTGTAGGGCTTTGCATTATATTACCTCATTGAAAAATGTGGAACTGGACCTGTCCTTTTGTTCTAGGTTCCAGCTTGAGTAGTTTAGTTCCAGTGAAGTCAGTTGGAGCCCATCTGGCAGAGGGACAGTTAGGCTTACATTGCAGGGAACAAAGCTTGCATTCTACCTTATATGGTGCTTGGACATTGCTTCTTCGTTCCGCTACAAGAGTTTCCTGACCTCCTCTTCCTAGACATCACACTATAACTAATAAAAAAGAATTTTTACTCTGGTGATGTCTGCTTTAGTTAAAGAGTTGGGAGACGTAAACAGTGCATTCCATCATATGACTTTGGAGGTGAATTACACATAATTTTGCCTGGGGATGGCAATACCCTTCTCACAATTCACACGCTCTGAGATGAGCTCTCAATTGTGAGTGTGGTGCTTTTTGTCCCAGACAGATACCCAGAGCGACCCTAATTAAATCAGATGCATCAGTCAAGCCTGATTTCTTGTGGAACAAAGAGTGAGGAGTCAATGGAGGGAGGCCAAAAAATAGATTCTGCTCTACCTGCACCTTAGTAACATTGTGGTAGCCCCAAACTCCAGCACCATGCATTAAAAAAAGTAAGCATTTCTGCATACAAACCTCCAAAAAAGGATGAATTGATGTGTTACCTACTCATTGGGGGAATTAAACAAGGCTCAAATAGAGTGATTGAAACGTGAACATCGATTCGATACTCAGGACAACCACAAACATTTAGAATTAAACATAATTCCTAAAAATGGCAAGTTAGTAACCTGCTCAAAATGCCTTTTCTTAATCCAGAAGGAGCCCACTTTAACTACTTTGGAGCTGCATATAATGTAGTTAACTTTAGAAAGTTTGGTTTCTAAGTTTAAGTTATATATGAAGGAGACAAAGCGGGGACGGAGGCAGCAAGATGGTGGCTGAGTGAGTTGGCCGTAGGTGGCTCTTGAGGTGACGGCCTTTTGATAAAAAATAAGCAGTGAAGAAAGGCTGAATAGCGAACCCTCAAGCGGAAGAGAGAGGAGCTATCAGATGTACCAATACGAGTCGATCCTTATCAGATTTGAAGTGCTGGGTCACGGCGTTGGCGGAGATTGCAGAGCAGCTGATCGTTGGGTGCAGAGGATTCGAGCAGGATCTGATCCACAGCTCGACGCTGTACAGTGAGCAGGGATCCTACTGCGGCCTGAGCACTATGGGCCTCAAAACAGGCACAAGAGGAAGAGGGGCGGCACTCCAGGCTTCCCTCCAAGAATACCCACAAAGAAGTACAGTAGAGCCTGAGACGACTCGTGCTACGGCTCAGGGAAGAAGGCAAAGGAACCGGACAGAGAACCTCCCTGATGGGAAGGGGAGGGCTCTGGGTGTGCAGCCCCTGCCATTGCAAGTCTCAATTACAGTAATTGACATGTTCAGAGGAGCAGGGAATAGCTCCATGGCACAAGGCTCCAGTCAGAGGATTTAGCAGATAGAGGTACCCAACGAGGCAAGTGACCAGAGCAGGACACAGACGGGTAAGCCACCCTCGGGTCAGGGGGACCCGGGGGAGCCGGGGGAGCAGGGGGAGCCTCTGGTGAGCGAGACATTACTGGCAAAAGGGCCCCGGGAGAACGGTATTGTTGATCAAATACGTCAAGGGGGGCAGTATAAAGAAAAAGGGCTGCTTATGCACACCAAAAACAATCTGGGAGGGGCAGAAACAGGAGAAAAAAAGGCAAGAAACAGCGAGTATTGAGTCTTGTCAGGAGGTCATAAGTCAATAGGAAGATCTCCAAAGGGAAGAGAATTTAAAAGAGAACCCAAAAGAAAAAAGGCTGAATTTGGAAGAAAAGGGCTCCAGTAAAGGCAGGAAAGATATACCAGGGGCAGCTAAACAGAACGCTCCTATGCAAGTTTCTAGAGGAATGTTGAAACCCGGAAGAGTATTAAAGAGTCATAGAACCCCACAGGATGGCAGGAAAAGGGATATTAACTCTGAGGCGAATTACTCTTTCTCATTCTCGGATGCCACATGGTCTGGCCTGGGGTCAGACACAGGATCCATTGAGGAGTCTAGCGAGTAAGAAAGCGCGTCAGGTACTGGCACAGGTTGCAATGAGACTATCGCTAAGATGAAGAAAACATATTCCAGAATAAACAGAAAGGATAATCAGAGGTAAAGGGATCTGAGGTGGGATTATTCTCTTGGTGACCAACTGGTGGAGGATAGCAACCGAACCCCCAGCAAGGGAATTTCTGAAACACCCCCATCTCTGGATTCCATCCTGCAGTGTGTAGTAGGGCACCGGGGAGAAGCCTCTATGGAGAGCAGACACACACAGAACGCCACCCGTAAACTTCAAGGGGCGGTTAGGAAAGCAGCAAAAACCTGTAAAGACATCAGTGATCCGATTACTGATTTGGAGTCCAGAACAGCCTCTCTGGAGGTGGATATAGTGGGCTTAAAGGGGCAAGTAGAAGCACATGAAGCACAACTCACGGATATCCAGTGGAAGCTCGAAGTAAGCAAAAACCGGCAGAGGAAAAACAATCTTTGATTCCTGGGTATCCCTGAGGGAATGAAAGGTCGGCATGACTATACATGGTCCAGCTCTTGCAGAAATCTTTTCCAGAACTGGAAGGCTGGAACTGGCCCCAGGAAATACAGAGGGTGCACCAAGTCCCGTTCACTATTCGTTAGCCAACTCATCCAGATGCCAAGCCTAGGGCATTTCTGGTCTATTTCAGCAATTATTTATTGAGACAAGAAGTGTTTGAGAGGGCCAGCCCAGAAGCACAGCGAACCGGGGACGGATTCTCTTTTTTCACAAGACCAGTTTTTTGTCACATTACAGTGGAATGACGATGGCGCTTGACTCAAATGATTAATCTCTTTCAGGAGAAAGGGGCCCAAGCTTTTCTTTTAAACCCGGCCCATCTAAAGGTAATCTTGAAAGATCAGATTACATTTTTTACTTCGGAGATTAAGGAGTTTCTAAATGCAGGAGGGAAAAGACTCTTATCCCTCTTTTGTTCTTTTGTCTTCTTTTTTTTTAAATTGTGATTGTGGCGCATGAACTATTGGACTAGACTTGAAGTAACCCTGACTAATGTTGGCGATTAAGCGATTAAGTATACCAGATGTTCATTGTTCATTGTTCTAGGCGCATCCTGATTGCCTTTTTTTCTTGGTGTGGTGGGGGTAGGCAATAATGATAAAAGTGTGAGGAGGTCGTAAAGTTTGGGGGCGTCTTAAAGGTTTAAAAGTCACAAAATGTAGTTTTTATATGTTACCTCAGGGAGAGCACCACCGTGCATCACCCACAGGCGTAGTTAGTTTTGTTGCCTCATGAAGCAGGGAGGGGGTAGGGAATGAAGGAGGGGGAGGGCAGGGAGTTAGGGGGAGGGTGTGGAGAGGGGGATAAAAAAACAAAAATGTGGAAAGCATTAAAACAGTTTTTTGTTGCTATTCGAAGAGGTGAGTCGGAGTCAATTCAAAGAAAAGGTTTAAGGTGCAACCCAAGTCACTAGGAAACTACAGGGTTGGGTAGTCTAACTATATGTTCAATAAATATTGAGGGATTAAATTGTTGTATAGCGTTTTAGGACCCTAATGTAATTTTCCCGATTCATGCCCTTATATAGGTATAAAGTACTGTATCCTTATATAGGCATAGAAATCATAACCATATTAAGACATAGCTCAAGTAGTCCTAATACGGCTTGGCTACTTCCACTAGTTCCAAAAATCTACATCGACTTCATAGAAAAATCCGCCTTCAGCAGTCAGGGACTTCCCCCTGCATGAATAATAATTTATCCAAGAACTCATTGAGTTTTCAGAGCATTAAGTCTCTAATGATGTTATTATGTCCAATCTTACGTCAAACTATGCATCTTCAAGGTATAAATATGCCCACACTTGTCCAAACAAACACACGGTGGTTTGGAGCAGTTCGACTATCTACTTGCCCGACGCGCCCTGCTGCAGCAAGTGCCGAAGGAAGTCGACCCTCCAGCTGACGCTGTACTTGCTCCAGCCGAGAAATCTAGCTCCGGTGTTTCCAGGCTACCCTTGCGGGTTGCTGGGAAATCGAGTCCTGAGAGAGAGATACCAGACCTCCTACATTCTAAAACCAAGGTACAGAGCTGATTAGACCCTAGGAGAATTCTTGGATTAGATTCTTGGCAAAGAATACTGAAACTAAGATCCACCTCACTTACTACTTCCCTTGTACTAGACCTAGGTTAGGTACACCGGGGTAGGCAAAGTTGTCATGTTTTAAGCAGTTGTCAGAAACTAATCCCTTCTTGTTCATTCGAGAAAGTTTCTAGTGACCTCTGTGCTAGCTGGCACATACACAATTAAATCTAGTATATTCGGTAGAGACCTAGTCGACCTCAGTCCTACGTCTAAACTACAGGATATACTATTCCAATGCGCAGAGCCTATTGGGAATATAGGAACTACACTACAAAATGATAGGGGTAAGAGAGGCCGAACAGGCGAGGTGCAACAATCACTGGGTGCTGACATCATATGCCAACAAGAAACCCACATCCCCCCAAAGAAAGGGCTCAATGTCATCCCAGGATATACCCAGGTAAACTGCTCATCCCAGTCCACCATGACTAGAAGCGTTGCAATCCACGTTTCTAATCGGATGCCTCCTATTAAACAACTGCTTTCCGATAAATGGGGAAGGTGGGCAATCGCATTAATACCAAGTGGTTTAACACTATGCACGATCTATGGGTCTAACCTAGATGATCCGGACCTGTTGATAGAATTAGAACTTGAACTTGCCTCCTGGCCATCCCCTCTCATTATCTGTGGTGTTTTTAATATCCATTTAGATGTAAATGGCCCTCCCAGGGGAGGATATTGGGGGAGGAAGCCTCAGGTATTCAAAGCACTAAAGGCGTTAGCGGATAGCCATGTGTTTGTGGATATATGGTCCTCTAAAAAATCTGTGGACCCAGGGTACATCTACTTCTCATGTCCACACTGAAAGTATGTCAGGCTCATTTATTTTTATGTCTCTGCCTCTCTCATTGAGGGGGCCAACATCTGGAAACTGCCCAAGAACTTGTCGGACCATAACCCACTGATGTTGGGAATTGAGATCCAGGGGCACGAAAGAAAATTTACAAAATGGACTTTCGATAGGAAACTTTTGGTGGTAGAAGGATTTCTTGAACATATTAGGGGGTGGACTAGGCAGTTTTATGACATGAAAAGGTATAGTACCTCAAGAGAAAATGTGTGGGATGCGTATAAAGCAGGACTCAGTGGGGAGATAATTAGCTTTGAGGGGTTCCATAGGAAAAGACAGAGGGAGGCTATACATCAACTCACGGAGGAGCTGTCTAAATACGAGGAAGAGCATATGTTAGCTATAGCTCAAAAATCAAGGATCAAGGCCAAAATCAATGGATTTTATAATAAGATAGCTGCGGAAATATTCCAACTCCATGACAGGATGAATTATGAATATGGAGAGATGACAGGGAAACATTTGGCACTTCGCCTCAAACAAAGGGCAGCAGCAAATACTATCTTAAGACTAAAGAGGAAAGATGGCAAAGTAGATACTGAGCTCCAAGACATACTAAAAATATTTGCTGGATTTTATGAGGATCTATAAAGATCCAGGGACAGAACATCGATGACTGAAGGCATGAGAATGACCACAGCTCCCCCCATTATTCAGGAGTTAGAAGAAGATATTGCAATAAATGAGGTGATAGAGGCACTTCAGAGGATGGCATCTGGTAAGGCGGCTGGCCCAGATGGGATCCCGATGGAGGTTAATAAAGCCCTACTGATGGAGCTAGCCCCCAACCTGCTGGATCTGTTTTTGGCAGTACAACCGAAGGGGATTCCGCCTCAATCATGGCAGGAGACTATTATAGTTATTTATCTAAAGAAGGGAAAGGCGGCAGACAACCTCGCTTCATACAGACCTATCTCTTTGATAAGGATGTATGACGTTACAACACAGGCTATTACAACGCCTGCCTTTACAACGCGGTTTTTACATCGCATACCATTACAACGCATAGCGCTTTTGGGTGCTGGATAGTGAATAGTTTAATTTACTATTCCAACTCCAGTCCCCGCGGACACTAGAGAAGGTGTTGGATAGTAAATTAAACGTATTCCCTATCCTAGAGCGCCCCCCAGCGCAATGCGTTGTAATGGTTTGCGTTGTAATGACCGCGTTGTAATGGTAGTGCGTTGTAAAAGTTTCGTTGTAAGTGATGTTTACCCTTTGATAAATGCAGATGAAAAACTTTATTCCAAGATTATTGCGGTAAGATTAGCTAAAATAATTGCCCCCTGGTGAGCCCATGGCAGCATGGCTTCATCTCAGACAGAGGGAAAACTGATCATGTCGAAGAGTAATAACATTATTTGACATAGCAGAAGTCACATGAGAACAGATGTCCTTTATATTGTTGGATGCTCAAAAAGCTTTTCACCAGGTCGAGTGGGCAAACCTGTGGAACAATTTAAGAACTTGGGGCCCGATGTAGGTAAATTAGATTTACCGTTTCATAAATACCGAATTTTACCGATTCGGTATTCATGAATCGGTAAATCTAATGTAGGTAATTTTTTGGAAAAAATACCGAATCGGTAGGATTCGGTATTTACCGAGTCTGTAATTACAGAATCGGTATTTGTCATTGATTCCTATGGGCCTTGAAGCCCATAGGATTCAATGGCAAATACCGATTCGGTAATTACAGAATGGGTAAAATTACCGAATTGCCAAGGGGGACAGGGTGTCACTTTGACACCCTGTTGCACCCCTGTTTGTGGCTTGTGTGCCATGTGACACACATACATGCCCTTAGGGGCAGGAGACTATTATAGTTATTTATCTAAAGAAGGGAAAGGCGGCAGACGGCACACATGCGGCACACATACATGCCTTAGGGCATGTATGTGTGTCACATGGCACAGGTATACATGCACAGATGTGCATGTACACAGGTATTCGTTATTTACCATGCAATAGTATTACATGGTAAATAACGAATCGGTAAGGGCCTGTGGCACTGTTTTCAGTGCCACCTACATATTGATTTACCGAATCGGTAAATTTACAGAATCGGTATTTTACCGAATCGGTAACTTTACCGATTCGGTAAATATACTGAATCTGTAAATTTTAAGGCCCCTACATCTCCATTTGCAAATACCGGTCGGTAACAGCCGAAATCGGCCGTCACCGACCGGTATTTGCCGACCTACATCTGGCCCTAAAGGTTTTAGTCCACGACTATTTTAACGGTTCTAAGAGCAATGTAGCAATCTTACGCAAAAATACAACTGATGGGGAGGGAGTCGGAAAGGGTCAGGATTGCTCGTGCTGCAAGGCAAGGCTGCCCCTGCTCTCCTATTCTCTTTGCACTCTACATAGACCCCTTAATAAGATCAATGCAAGACAATTAGACAATTAAACCGGTAGTGGCCAGGGGGTATAACACTAAAGTGCTAGCTCAGGCTGACAACATAGGAGTTGTTACCCCCGACCCACTAGGAACATTAGGAAGGCTTGAAGCCTTGGCATTGGAATTTGGCAGGTAGTCTAGCAATTGCTTAAACACCGAAAAAACTAAGATTGTCTGTTCAAAATTCATGGTATGTCCGGATCCACAGAGGACGGAGGCAGCCATGTATTTAGCGATAAATGTAGCTGCAGAAACCGGGACGAAATGGGAGATTAATTCGGCCCCTCTAATAAAGAAGATAGGTGCTGACCTAAAAAGATTGGATAATTTACATCTGTCCTTCATAGGCAGAGGAAATGTATTAAAAATGACTATGTTTCCAAAGATTTTTTATCATCTCAGATGTATACCACTGGAACCATCAAATAATTAAAAAAAAAATAGACAGGATTTTTTCTCAATTTATATGGGGTTATAAGAAGATCAGGAGATCATTGAAATTAATGACTTTACCACAAGATCGAGGGGGACTGGCTGTCCCTAACCTTCTGTATTATTACTGGGTTAAAACGCCGCAGCAAATGACCATCTTATTGCGGCCTAAAGTATGGGTGGAATCAACGGTAGAAGGGCAGGATAGAGAAATCCCTCCTTCTATTTATGAGTTAGCCATAGGTGATGAAGCACCAGGGATAGTACTGAGACAGCTGGAAGGGAGTTATTACAATAAAACATGCTTCAAACCCCTAAGAGCAGCCTGGAATGTTTGGTGTAAGGCTGGTAGGATCTTAAAATTCCAAAGATTCAGAGATACTTATTACTATGGTGTTCTGCAGTTTTCCCATCCCCACTCTACGACAAAATTGGAAGAATCTGGGAGCAGGCCAGAATCAACAATTTAGGAGATATAGTCAAATTAAACGGAGTTATGCCATTTGGAGAACTACAGGAGATTAATGGGGTAGACTCCAGATCATGTTTTAAGTATATACAAATCAGGGAGAGAATTAAGCCGGGTGTATTACAGCTTAATAGCTTGGCTCGAATCCCGCAGTTGGAATGTCTTATATACAGGCATCCTCGTGTGAATGAATTGTATTCAATGTTTATGAATGCTAGCCCCGACGATATAGCCAGGTCAGAAAGTGTGTGGGTGGTCAAGCTGCAGAACCAGGATGTGGACTTGTGTAGATCTCTAAAGTTATCAAAAATTGATTTTTTTTGTCTGCTAATCTTAAAGCTCAACATTTTAAGACAGTAGTTAGACTATACTTCACGCCGGCTAAACTGTGTGCCTGGGGGAAATGGGAGAACAATAATTGCCCAAGATGTGGACAGGTTCCAGCAGATATTGTATATATGTTTTCTGAATACAGTAAATTGGATATATTGAAGCAGGGGATCAAAACCTTTTTGCATTAAATTACGGGGCGGGCGGTTACATTAATCCCAACCATGATGTTACTGGGTTGTGATGAGGCTTTACAGCTGGAACATCCCCAAGTATATCTATGTTTCATGGTAACAGCCATTTTTCGTATAATGATCACTTCAAAATGGAAGGATGCAGACCCTTTGTCATACCAGGCTTGGTATGCTAGATTCTTTCATGTATTTAATCCAGAGATGGCATTGTATAAATGTTGGGGCAAGAGAATGAAGAAAAGGGGGTGTCAGATTTGGGGGCTCCTACAGGAATAATGAATTAATTTGTAAGATTGTAATTCATCTCTATGCATAACATTTCTTTTTGGATGAAATAGCATCAGTATTATGTACAGATGGGGGGATAAGATCATGAATGGTACTTGGATATTATGTTTTTGATTTATGGATTCTTTGTAAATACTGCTTTCTAAAATAAAAAAATAAAATAAAAGAGAATAGAGGGTGACAAAGCTGTTGATTAGGGCCCTCAAGCCATTGGAGGTAACATACATTCTGACAACATTGTCTGCATAGAGCAGAGCAGGTGATCTTGAACTTGGACAAATCTTTCCCTGAAGTTTTCCGGTAATCATTTAAACCATTTATGTAAAGGAGAGACAGGATGGGCGCCAGACACGGCCTTGGCATACCCTCACTGTAAATCGAATGAATAAGTGCATTTGCCTCCTGGCCCATACTTTACACTTGCACTCACTCGTCAACGGAAGGCCAGTGGATAACAACCAAGTCATCATCAAGCCCATGGTCTGACAGGTTTTTCCATAGTTCGCTATGATTAAATCTGTCGAAGCCACTGCTTAAATCCATAAAGAAAAGAAGCAGTGCTCCCCCCTTTGGCTGTCCTATACTTATTGTTGATTAGGGAGAAGTGAAGGCATTGTTCTACGGTAGCAATGGCCTCTCTGAACTCAAATTGCACAGAAGAAATCACTTGACTAAGGCCAGCCCGATTCTCAATCCTACTAAGAACGATGCACCCAATGATTTTAACCGTGGAATCTAACAAAGGGATAGGTCTACAGCCTTGGGGGTCTTATCTGCAGCCTTTTTGTGTAAACAGGAATGATGACAGCTGTATGCCAAGAACTTTGGACCCCGCAAATGGCAGCACTGTTAACCACATTAGTAACAACATGTGCCTAAAACCCAATGTTCTCCTTATAGAGATACATTGGGCCCCTATCAGCTCTGTGTGCCTTCCTCGATAGACACACACCTCCGTTAGATCAAACTGAATATTTAATGGGAAGGATGGAGTTCGATCCACATGGCTACGATCTTTGGAGTCCGGTTAAGAATAAATGGCCTTAAAATGGTGAATCCAGACCTCAGCACTAATGTTTGTCCCTTAGTATCAGTCGGAGCTACAGTAACTTTAGGTCGGTTGACATTTTTTCTAAAAAACACTAATATCCTTAACTGTGATAGCTGCTATAAGCTTGTTCGACATTTCTTGTTTAACTTGCGGCTTTCTGGCTCAAGTGGCTTTTTTATATGCGGCTCGACAAGCAACCAATTGAACTCTACCCTTAGGAACAGATGTAATGGCTTCACATAGCTGCTAATTAGACACCCTGCATTCCTCATTGAACAATCCAGGGTCAAATGTATTACTAAAAGACACCAGGCAGAGCTGTTCTTTATGTTAGCATTCAATGAGTGGAAAGCTAGAATATTGGAATTGCAAGACTGATTTAGTGACAACAGATATTCCATAAATTGGGATAATTTATTTTTAATCACTACAATGAAGAGTTTGGAAAAGTTGTGTCCCGCCACCTGAGCCTTAACCCACGATCATATGAGGTGATACCCATAGCCGCAGTTAGAACAGGAGGATGAGCAGTTACCAGGAGATTAAAGGCAAGCTCAAGGGGGTTATGATCACTAAAAGCCCTAGTCAAAATAGCTAATGATTGAGCTAACCTGCCCATAAGGGGAGAAACAAGGATATAATCAGTGGTTGTACTCCATCCTCTCCTGGAAAAAGTAGAGGAGCAAGAGTCGATATCTCTCTCTTGCTATCAGGAACCAATCTGGGAAGATGAACGTTGGAATACGTTCTTCTCTCTGCTGGACACGCAGAGGCAGCTGGACCCTAACAATCCCCAGAAATCATCCAACAGACACTAAACCCGAAACACCAGGGCTCATTAGATAATCTAAATGGAAGGGGGCTTGGGGAACAAACAATAAACTAAAATAAATAGGTAAAATAAAAAGCAAAAATAAAGAAAGAAACAGCACTTGTGCCGGTGGAGAAGCAAACTCCGGGTCACAGACCAATCTGGGACATCTGTCCTAAGGCTCGAAATGAGTATGGAGACCAGGTCCTGAGGCAGTAGTAAAAGACATCAATAAGAACACAAATAATAAATTACATAAATCATGCATAAACTTCTGCTTTTGGTCACGATAAACAAGGTCTTTTAGAATGATTCGAATAAAATCAGAACTGCACTCACTCCATATGGCGCCAAAGATAATTACACACTCACACAATATTGCGCCAAAGATAACTACACACTCACACAATATTGCGCCAAAGATAAATACACACACTCACACAATATTGTGCCAACGAAGATTGCACATAAGCACACCATACATTCCAATTTCAATGAGATAAGACATCATCTGTATCGTCAGCTGAAGTATGTACAAGGCTTGAGAGCGTTACCAAGACCTTTTAGCAAGAAAAAACAGAAGAGACGTAACATAATAACAATAAACACTGCAATAATAATATACACTTCTATCAGCAAGAACTATTCGCAAATTATATATGATATGAGGAGGAAATGACCCAATATCCAGGTAAGTAGTGTAAAGTAAGGGGAGCGGGAACAAGAGGAAACTGAGGAAAAGGAAACAAAGTAAGGAAGTTGCTGACTGCGAAGAGTTTCGTGCGCAGTTACCCAAGATCTCCCCAATAACCAGAAATGAGCCGGGAGTGAAAACAATGGAATTCCACTGAGCACAAGTGTTAAATGTAGCCCTAAAAAGGATTCAGACTTATCTGCGAGTAGCAGCAGTAAGGATGGAACAGGACTGGTCCGACCTCCACCTGCAGAGAACAGCCGTCACGCCGCAGGATCTTCGACGGAAAACTCAAAGCGAAGCACTGAAGACAAGCCTGAGTGAGAGTTAAATACCTTTTGCTAGGCCGATGAGTTATGTAGGCTGCTGAGTCACGGAGGTTGCTGAGTCATGGAGGCTTGTTGAGTCACGGAGGCTGCTGAGTCATGGCGGTTGCTGAGTCACAGAGGCTGCTGAGTCATGGAGGCTTGTTGAGTCACGGAAGCTGCTGAGTCATGGAGGTTGCTGAGTCATGGACGCTGCTGAGTCATGGGGGTTGCTGAGTCACGGAGGCTTCTTGAGTCACGGAGGCTGCTGAGTCATGAAGTTTGCTGAGTAAAGCTCTGGTGTGGCCTGGGAAACAAAGATAAGGAAAACACCATCACATACCGGAGCAGAGAATTAAAGAAATATAAGTCAGCTTTTCTTCCTCAGGGAACACAGGGAGTAAAAGAGGGGATGACCCAAGGGCAAGAGGCATGTGTTGAGAACCTGTTGGGAGCCCCCACCTGACAGGTAGTCTTCGTAGGAAGGATGTAAGTGAATGAAATGCGCCTAGCACCCTGGAGTTCACCCTGAATGGTTCCCCCACCACTCCTGGAGTGCGGAAGGCAGTGGGCAGTCCGATGGATCCTGACACTTGCATTGTGAATCCCAAATTCAAGTATATACTTATATAGCTTATCTCCCCTTCAATCAGAAGTCCCAGATGTATAATCCTCCTGATGTACCTGGAATGCCTGAAGCAGTGTGTGGTTGGGGCCCAATTTAGCATTAAAGTCTGCCCAATTAAAATGATGAAAGAATTAAACAATGGAAACACCTTCTATGGAAAATTGCACATTAAAAAAAAACAGGTCAAAATTAATGACACAAAAGTTTAAATTGTTAGGTTACACCACTTGAATAATTTGTATACCCCCATGTTTTATAGACACAGGAATGATAGCAAAATCACATGTGGTATGGATAAAAAGCATTAAACCATCACGTGTTCTACCCCTCATGGATCTACAAGCTGAGGCACGAAAACTCTGATAGCCAACCCACGTGAGGTGCTCCAGACACCAGGTTACTTGGAGCATAATATAGTCAACGTTTTTTTAGAGCGCGGGACAAACTCCTGGCACTAAAAATAAGTGCGAACGACGCAACTTAATAGACTGCTCCACTGGCGAAACTCCGCGGATCGTGGCATCGTGGAGTTCCGCTGATTGAAGCTCTGCCCAGGCTTGGTGATGATAGCTGAGTTAACAGACAATGTGTCCTCAGTAGCCGGACTACATGAAGAAAGTAAAACAGCAGTGGTATCATCCGCTTTGAAAACTGAAATAAGTCTTTCTCTAAGAGGTTCAAGTTGCCCATAAATACAAATCAAGTTACCAACATTTTGGTAGGATCAGTATATATTATCAAGATCCATCAAGGGTGCAAGTGGCTGCTACATAGGATGTTATGATCTTCTGGCTGAGTTGGAGCTTGTGCCCCCAATACAGTAGTCAAACTCTGGCCCATTTGCAAGCATCTATAAAAGAAACCTAAAGGTAAGACATTTATATTTCCCTCTATGGCGAAGGTCTGCCTATGTTGTAAAAGTACATGCCTTGGAAGGATCGAGTGTCTGAAATTGATAATTACACAATCGCTCTAAAGCATCTTTAATAATCCACATTTGTATAGCGCACAATCACCCGTTAGGGTCTCTAGGCGCAGGGGGCCGTCAGGAAGATTAAGCAAGCTATTGCCCAGAGTAGCATGGTGCTGGGCTAACCTGCCGCCGGCACCGGGGATCGAACCGTGATCCCCAGATTCCAGCGTCAGTCGCCCTGGCCGCGGCGCCACACCTCTCCCATGCAGTGGGCCCAATCCATTCCACTTATCAAACCATCAGGATATTGTTGTAATCGCAAACATTTGAAATTCGAATTGACTCCAAGCCAAAGACATACTTTGTTTTTTTAACTGAAGAGTGGTTTCAGCACTAGAATCCTCTAACTTAATGAAGATTGTCCAAGACTACAACAAAGGGACAACTTTCAGGAGGAAGGTTTGCTGATGCCAAGAAATATTTAGAACATAGAGCAGGGTCAGGGCTAATGTGTAGGTATTTACAATCTGGAGCGATGTCTGAGGTAACTAAAGATGTATGCCTATCAAGGGGAAAATTTAGTATTTTTGTCTGGGGCAAGTATATCCCCGGGTGTATGTGGACTTGGGCTCAGGCATAGGCAAATCTGATAGGGTAGTGGAGGTGATTGCGCAGTGGATGGAGGCTCAGTATAGGGTTGACAGATTCTAGAAATTTTGGCAACTTCAGCATCAAGTTTAACAGTTTTTCCATTGGGGTGCAAACCAGTTATCAAAGACAGATTTACATTTGGTGAAAAAGGTGGCCCATGCTGAGTCATCAAAGGCCCAGTGAGGACTATTAGCCATGGAAACAGAAGGACTAGGGTAGGTGTTACACATGTCTTCCAAAAATAGCGTGCTTAGACTTCCGTTTACATTTCGCAACCAGGATGCAGTTGTGAGGCGACTACTAAACTGTTGGTTACTGGGAGGGGCCAGAGATTATAGTGTTAGGCCAGAGGTCCTCATTATTTAAAAGGACCACAGGTGCCCCCTGTTTGACTCAGCCAAGGTCAGCAGGCATAGGTAGGTTTGGTGAGCCAGCAAGATATAAGGAGAGACATCTTTCTGCCAGATCGATTTCCCTAGGAATAACACCAACAGCTCTGGCCAGAAAGGTGTCTATGGTTGTGCTGTTAGGGTCCAAGGTGGTTTTGGAATTCAGGACCTTCCTTTACTCCATGACTTAGGCTCAAGGACTCAGGGGTGGGAAAACCACACTCCAACCTGGGGGAAGATACCTGATACAGAGGGAAAATAGGAGCATCTAGACACATTACTTCCATACAATCCTGGGTGGGCAAGGTTGCTTGTAGATCCCTTATTGGGAGACCAAGAGGGTAGGCCTAGGCCAACCTCGAACGGCTGTGGATGGGCAAAGATGGTTCCTCAAGTCTCCCTGCACTAAAGAGCATACTGGCAGTGTTGGAGTCTCAAGAGCTCAATGGTATGTTTAACGGGTTGTAGTCCCCCACAGCAGGAACAAGACGGGCCACAATCAGTGGAAGAGAAGAATCTGATTCATGCTTTTGGTGTGCCAACTAGCATTGTGTTGATTGCTGCTCCTGACGGTAAGGAAATTAAATGTAGGAGTGCCTTCAGTCCAGAACACATTCAGGATATTTGGAGGCCTGATATTTTAAGGGAATGTATCAGGCTCAATTGGCCCAAGAAAATAATTTTAAAAACATGACTAGAGATATGAGTCCTAATATGCTTGCAAAACATTTACAGGCCTATTTAAAGGTGAAAGTAGTACAAACGGAGGATCCTCGAGTGATAAAATACATGCAGTAGCAAAGCCAATAAACCCGGGCCCTAAAATGCTGATCTATTGACTTCCTCAATGTTTTTGTGCAATCATGGAAGCCAGTCTTGGAATGGGTGTTTATGAAAATTTCTAACATGTAAACCTGTCCAAATGGTGCATGCATATAACCAGATGCATATGCGCAACATGATATGTGTGCAGTTGTGCATCATGACACAGACAGACATTTTTCATTTACCTTTCTAACATTGTAGAATGCCATGTTAGACCGAGAAATGAAAATAAAAATAATAAGATGAGCTAGTCGCACAAAGTGCAAAAAAGGGAGCAAGCAGAAAAGCAGTGCTTTGCAGCTGTCAGGGCCTCATAACATTTTTGAATAAAAAAATTGGGATCAAGACGAGTGGTATCAGGGAACAGGGGACCCATGAGTAAGTGGCCCAGAAGGGCTTTGTAACTTTCTGGACTTCATCAATTATAAAAATAAAATACAGTTAAAAAATTCCATTAACACACAGAGTGAGATGGGAAACAAGATGGGTGGGGACCATTGTTTAGTAGGTTTAGTAGGTGGAGTGAAGAGAGGGAAAGATGGAGAGAGACATGAAATACAAGCATTCCCCAGGAGTGCTTTAGCCAAAATAAAAAAAAAGGAATCTAATTGAATAGGCAGTGGAAGGATGCAACTCATCAGTCAGATACTATGAGACTGAAATGCTCCTGTTTGGGAGAAACAAAAGAATATTGTGGAAATCTATAGAATCAGGAGCAGACACATGAGAAAGACAACAAAGCCATCTACTCATGAGAGAAGGGCTCGCCCAAAGCCCACTCTAAATATAGTTTATGTGTTGAAAACAATATGTGTGCATATAGACAACTAAAGCTGCCTATAACCAAGGCTTAACAAAATGAGTTTCGAGTAAGCATGTAAATAGACAATCTTTTGGGTCAAATCTTCAAGAGTAAGTGGAAGTTCTGTTAAATCCTATTACTAGAAGTGGCTTCACCACTCTGATTTCAGTTACTTTTCTTGGCAATTATCTTCCAGTTGAGGAAATTGTTCAGTCCTTTCAGTAGAACTAACTAGGTAAAAATAATAGACATTATGGAAAGATATTTAATATTTGCTTTGAAATGGAAAGCGTTTTGTTACTGCTGAGCACCGTCTTCCACATTGAAAATAACTGTTAAATCTTCCTGGGAAAATATCATTTAGAAATTAAAATGAAGTTTATTAAATTTGGTTCACTGACAGAATATTGCAGAAAAAATATAGAATTCGAAAATATCTACTCCCTATACTTAAGCAGGTTTATATATACATATAAAATAAAATAAGACATATTAAATATATTAAATGATAAAATTATTTACAAAAATAAAGTCATTTTAATATACATTTTACAAGCATAACAAATAACAAGTGCAACAGTAGGAATAATGTTGGAGGGTAAAATTTACTATTCCCACCCCAGTGAGTGCAACAATACGTAAAGTGTTAGATAGCGGACGGGTAAAAATTATTCTTCCCACTCTAATGAGTACAACAGTAGGGAAAGTGTTGGATAGCTGAGGTGTAAAATGTACTATTCCCACTCCAATAAGTGCAACATTAGGGAAAGTGTTGGATGGCTGATGAGTAAAAATTACTATTCCCACTCCAGTCAGTGCAACAGTAGGGAAAGTGTTGGATTGGGAGGGGTAACAATTAATATTCGTACTCCAGTCAGTTCAAAATTAAAAACAAACAAGATATTAATAACAACAAAAATATTTAAAAAACTAATTGAATAAAAAATATATACAAATGTAAATACAAATATATTTAATATTACATATTTTTAAAATATTATAATGTCAAATATATATGACAAATACCTACAAATATTATATCAAATAAATTAAAAAATAATTTTCAAACAAAAATAAAAATGTTATCAGAAAATATTTAGAAACAATAACATTAATTAATACATACATTTACTTTTGTTATTTCCTACCCTATAACACCACACAATTCACAACCCACATCTATATATTTTTTTTAAAGTACTTACATAATTAACATAATTAATTACCAATTAAAGAAATATTATTAATTAAAACTTATTAACATTATTAAATGCCCAACACTTTCCCCTATAAGGCCCACAACCCACAGCTACAATTAAACTGTCAAAAACGTTATTGCATCATTAAAACTTATTTTCAATTAAAAAACTAATATAATTTAACAACTAATTATAGAGTAAGTAAAAATAAGGTTACTCCACACCCTGTATACCCATAAAATTAGAACACAAACACAAACAATATAAACAATTCCCTTAATTAAATATCAATTAATTAATTAATATTAGTGATCAACTAATTATTAATTATTTAAACATAATTTACTTTAACCATCTACCCCTATGAACTGCACAACCCACACCTAAAATGAATTACACAATTTCCATAGTTAATTTTCAATTAATTAATAATAATTAAGAACGAATTATTAATTAATTAAACAAATTACTTCCCACCCATTACCCTTATAAAACCCACAACCCACACCTAAAATTAATTGCACAATTTGTATGATTAATTTACAGTCAATTGATTAATATAAAGTAAGAATTAATTATTAATTAATTAAACATAAATGACTTTCCACCCTTTACTCCTATAAACCCCAAAACCTGCACCAAAAATGTATTATACAATTTCCATAATTCATTTTCAATCAGTTAATTAATATAATTAATATAAATTAACAACGGATCATTATTTTATCAAACCCCGCTAGTCAGCTACCTCTCGGAGGGACTCTCTCTGTGTGCATGCAGCTCTAGGTTGGGAGCATTACATCTCTTCCTGACATAATAAGGGGTTCCCCTCCAAAGGGGCGGGTTTCGGGTAGCCCCCTTCACATGTGAACTCTTTTGCATGGGAGACAGTCTCCACAACTCCCCTTGTCCACACATCAGATTAAAGGCTTATGTGTTTTCCTGGGTTTGATTGGGTTTTATACATTTTTTTTGTTCTTCCTTTCATCTTACTTATTTACTGGTGATTTGCTTCACTATAAAAGTAAACGTTTGTATATTGTAGAACTTGGCTTCTCAGAGCTGGTAATGGGAGAAACCGCCCTTTGTTACAAAACTGTACCAATACTACACCTAAGCACTGCATGGATTTTGCTCCTGTGAAAAATGACTGAACGTATTATGGTCTTTGCAAAATGTTTGTAATCCGTGAATACAATTCAATAAACAGATTTTGACAAAAAAAGAAAAATGAGTTCCTACCCTTTACCCCTATAAACCCCCACAACCTGCACCTAAAAAGAATTACAACAATTACCATATTTATTTATCAATTAATCAATTAATATTAATCACTAATCAATTAATAATTAATATAAATATATTACTTCCCACAATTAACACTCTAAAATCTCAATGAAATAATTATTATTAAATAAAAAATGATCATTAATTTATTATAATTAAAATACTTCCCACCATATTCCCGTATAAACCCGCAACCCGCTATGGAACTAATTAACGTAAAATGTAATTACAATAAAATTCATAACTACTAAAAATGTAACACATATATTTAAAAACATAAACAATACTTATGCAAGAAAACATACATCACATACATTTGAAATATAAACTAAAATTCGTAACACTTATTAAAAAATCGAAATTTAAACAACTATCATTTTGCAATCGATATTAACGACTTCTATTTTTTTGTAATGATATCTTTTACCTTAAATTCGATATTCCTAAACACAATATACTTGCTGTTGATATTTCTGTATCTCAATATTTCCAACTCAATATTTATGTTATTCGACATTTCCAACTCAATATTCTGTCTGAAAACCATTAAATTCTACAACCTTTGCACCTGTATTGCAAAGGTTCGTTTTTTCATTCATACCTTATTTTATTATTTATTTAATGGCAAGTGATGTGCAATTGCTAAAATAAATATTTTAGGTAACATGTGATCATTTTCAACTCAGGGTGCATTTAGATGTTGTACACCATTTTTTATGTGACGCAGCAATTTACATTCAGTTTTAAGCCATTTCATTTCAAGAGATACAACTGACACAATCTAGTACACATTTGATTATTGAATAGTTAGTATTTGTTTTTGTGACTATTAGTTACTTTTTCTATCATTTACCTGTACAAAAATATGCTTAAAATATCTAACATTGCAATTACATTTACAACAATACAGTTAAAACAATGTATACTTAATTTCTTTAAGTTAGATTCATAGCATGCGTACAATTTATGATTTTCTTGACATTGTTATGTATTTGTTTTAACATTTACAACATTTGCATTCATAAAAAAACATTTAGGGCTTGATTATGAGTTTTGCAGTCTGACTGCCCGCCCACCTGAGTCCAGAGAAGACCGCCAAAGCAGCAGTCTCCTGACCGCCATGTTACATGCTTTCCAAAGGGCCAGAGTCAGTCTTCCTTACGGCGGTGAATACTTTTTCATATTTAGCAATGCATGTGTGTATATTTTGACTGCACATGTATCGAATATGCACATATGCATGACACATTTGAAAAAATTACCTTCTACCCATTTCTGCTGTCTGGACCAAATGTGGCCAGTCTAGTCACTGGGTAAATGGTACAAAATTGTCTTACCTGGATTTTGGCACCAACAGGGTCGTTATCTTTGGGGTTAAGATGTTGCTATGAGGGGGGGACCTGGAGAAAGGGATCTACGTCAGAAAACAAAATGGGTGACTAGGAACCGCAAATCCTTCAATTCCACCGACTCGAAGCAGGTGGGGCCACAGCCATGGTAGGCTTGTGGGAAAACCACCTTGTAATACGGACAGTGGTGAACTTCTCTGTACTCCCCATGGCAGCAGCTTTTCCCCAACCATTGCTGCGGCAGTCTGCAAATGGCTGGCAGTGTCGTTGGTCTTCAGCAGTCGATCCAACAGCAACCTGACAACCTCGTAATACGGTGGTTGAACCACCAAATTTGCAATCAGGTCTTGGGACTGCCAAATTCATAATGAGGCTCTAAGTCCTTCATTATGAGGTTCCCATTTTCAACTGTTACTCTTACCATTTACCCCGGAATGGGCAATTAAATAGGGACCTTGGGATACATGAAATCTTTTTTCTCTTTTCTGTGGCAAATAGCACAGACCAAGAGGTGCACACATTTGCTGCCTGCTGGGAGCAAGTGGTAAATGTGTAAGGGACAAAATTTAGAGACTTTCTCTGGGGACAGGGGATGGCACAGATGGTGCTGGGCGATAGTTTGCTGCTCCCCCAATGCTGCTTTAGGAGTGAAGGTAGGAAACAGCAGCGGCTTGCAGTCCCACAATTGCAATCTAAAGTCTTTGCCAATAACTATCTGCTCTAGAGTTTGTGGATCCAGATTAGAAAAGGAAGGTTCTGCAGCAAACAAGAGTGGTTCAAAACCAGATTCAAATGTATCAGTTCGTCTAACCAGGGATCTGTCTCTCTTTGCTCTTAGAAGTAGTTTCTGTGGCCAAGGAAAAAAGTTAACCGATGGACTGTCCTACTGTGAGCTGGCAATAGGCATTAGGGGGCATATTATTAAAACAGGCGATAAAATGATCGCCGTTTTAGCGGCAGAAAACTGCCGCTAAAACGGCGATAATGGGCTTGATAATATGCTCTATGGTATTCCAATTAAAGCCCATGTCAGATGTCCTTCACATTTAACATGGGCTTCAATTGGAATTCCATAGAGCATATTATCAAGCCCATTATCGTTGTTTTAGCGGCAGTTTTCTGCTGCTAAAATGGCGATAATGTTATCGCTTGTCTTGATAATATGCCCCACGGTTTTTTCCACAGCAGAGAACACAGGAAGTTTGCCCTTTTTTTTGGTTCCAGTCCTGTTCTGTAGTATCAGGGAGGCAAGAATGGGCATACTGACCTTGCATAGCAAAGAAGGCGAAATACACTTGTTAAGCCTGAATAAAGATAGCAACACAAAGAGATGATGTGCGGAATACTGAACATTGTCATACATTCACCCCCAGTCACAGATAGGAGTTAAATCCATTGGCTTTTTTTGCTGACCATGCAACCCCAGTGACTCAGCCATATGCAAATCAGTCTTGACCCTGAACCCCATGGGAACAGTCCAGCCTAAACTGCCAGCCAGGTACTCCCTGGAGTGGAAGACTAGCATCCTGGGACCTATCTTGAATCCAGTGGAATAGTGAGCACAGGATCCATGTTTGGCCATACTCTAAGTAGGATGGATATGCCCAGATGTGGTATGCCCAGTCCTCGCTCCCACAGGAGTGAGATGGCTGATGTGAAAAATAGCCCTTTTGAGTAATCAGATGGTTCTATTTTTTGATTTTGTGAGACTGCTGGACTCATGTGAGCATCTGCCAAAACAAACTGTCTAGACAAATACATTTTTTGAACCGCAATTTCTCAAAAGCTACTGAACAGATTTACACAAAATCACAAAAAGCATGCTTTGTGGACGGACGAAGGTCTAGCTTTCTTACAAATTTGTAATTCTGTTCAGCCATTTTGGCTGTAGCACTTTTCAAAATCCCTACGGAAATTGCATGGGGAAATGTAATTTTTGGACCCCTGCCTGATGAATCACCCCAAAAAATTATACAGAGGAGCTGAGGAAGAAAGAACACCTTTTTTTGTAAAGTTTTTTTTTATATATAACAGCTTTTCTGATTGTGAACCGATGTTAAAACTTAATAAAGTTTGAGACATCTAGTCACTCAGGTTATATTATGTGTACATTGCCTATTTGCACATCTAAGCACTTTTTGCACTTTACCCGAGTATTCTGTAGTTTGACTCAATTAGACTGGTCGAAAAATAGGGGTATTTAACCCTTGAACTATATTAGCTACAGTGTATATTTGTGGTCAGGCAACTGATGAGGCCTATGTATATTGTCGTTTACATTGCGTATTTGCACTGCAGCGTCTTTTGCACATCTTATATTGTGGCTTAATGCAATAGGGATACAGTGTGGTACCCATTTATTTTAATCTAATAGAATGTTTATATTGCTAAATTTGCACACTTAACATGTTTTACACGTTACAGTCCATCTTTCTTAAAATTGTTGTAGATGGAATAGCCAACCAGCATTGGCATTAACTGTGTTGTATAGCAATGGATGTGGAATTCAACTATGCCACATTAATGTTGCAAAGCCAAAGTGTCAGAGTTTGCTGCAGGAACTACCAGGTAGAACATGGGATTAGAATTTTCTGGTATCGTTGTATTATACATTAACAGGTAGCAAAAGTAAATATGATATGCTTGACAGATTCTCACTGCAATTATTTACGATGGGCATTAAGAAACTGCATTTATTGGTCAATTATAATTATGAGATGTACCAACATATGTTTACATTATTTGCGAATTTTGCACAATACGTATGACCAGTATGCTGATTTTAAATGCTATGAGTCCTTTAACCCCTTCCATGCTGATGACGAGCTCAGCTCGCCATCAGCATTACCTACCCTGCGCGGATGACAAGGTGAACTCGTCACTCAACATGTTGATTTTGAAATTCCAGCGCACAGCGGGAAAACCGCTAGCGTGCAAGTGGTTAAAATGAGGAAATTGACTAAGGAAAGCTTTCTTCTATGCCTATGCTCAAGCACACCACGGGGTCTGACATCAATTAAGCACTTATAAAACAAGAAGAATCCATAAAGTTATGGGTTGACGATGTCCCTACTGTGGTTGGGAGCACGTCTGATGTTTTTAGGTACCCCTCACACACCAACAGGCCCCTTGGTGTCATGCTTCATCATCGGGGTCATCGTATCCCTCTACGGGATACGGCGTGCTGCGACCAGCGAGTGCGCGGGAGCACTCTGATGGCTATGTGTGGTGTAAAGTGAGGGTTGTTTTAATCATATAGTGAGTGAGTGTGGTGGTGGGGTTGGGATAGTGAGTGGAAATTAAAAAGGACCTGACTCGTGGGTAGACTCAAAAACTTTAATGGTGCCCCGAGTTGGTACTATTAAAAAGATATAAGAGGAAGAGCGTAGTATTATGTACGCTGCCTCTTAGTGTGTGTCAACATGTTTCGATGTAAGAACATCTTCTTCAGGACAGGGTTACACAAAATCCCCACCTTACTCACGTTTTTCTAATTTGTGTATATACAAAAAAGTGATATTTATTAGTGAAGGTCTATTATTGTACCTAAACTTTTAGCCGCTATTATGCAGACCTGTAGAGAGAAAGGATAAAAAAAAAATTCTGGTAGTCCTTGCTTTCAAAAAAGACCATGGGTTAAATACATCCGTGGTATTGGTCATGCAGAAAAAGTGCGGTTTTCAAAATGTTGAAAAATGATCATGGCACGAAAGTGTTTACTCTACACAACAATTTTTAACGTGCCTATTGTGAAAAATACTATTTCAAAAGTATTCGAAAAATATTCGAAAAGAGGGCACATACAAAACGAACACACATACAATATAAAGCACACACTCTAGATTCGGGCCATGTTTGGTGCCTCGTGAATTTACCAATGATGGTACAGTAACTGTGATGTAAACAGTGAAACGGCTGAAACATACTGTAAAAAATGGGAGTTCATTGCTACATGAGACCGTGTCTAACGTAGGGGTTACCCGGGCTTCCTTGCTGCCTGTGAACAGGAAAAATGGACAAGATATATACATCCTGCTGTTTATATTTTTGGTACTTACAAAGTGGTCTGGAAATGTCCGTTTCATTTAGTTACTCACGGGTCTATGAGGAGAATCCCTCTTCGCTGCCCCTTACGCCGGCTCCGCTGTGTCTAAGAGTGTGTCTTTGACGAGCCCTTTTATGTGCTGGGTACACGCCCAGGTTTTTGTTAGTTAGCGGCCGGTGTGCAGGTGTTTAGTCAATAAGCCGCCGGGGAGCCCATATTTGGTCCACCGGTGATTTGCCTGTTAATTGGTGAGAGGCCGTGCGGGTGTCTTACGCGCATGCGCGTGGAAGTAGCCTTCCCCGTTTCTACCGAGAGAGTGCATCTCGGTTTTGCGCATGCGCATCGCAACAAAACGGGATGAGTTGTTTAATGTTTCTGTTGCTCAGTGAAACTTCGTCATGACCCAATTACTTTCATTCGCTTCTCCAATTTACTATTTACATCACAGTTACTGTACCATCATTGGTAAACCTTATGGTAAACCATATGGAGACCTGCTCAGAGCAAAAAGGAACTGCAGCACTGAATCTGATTTCTCCAAAGAACAGTCAGTCATGACACAACAATTTCTGACAAGAGGCTATCCTCAGTGGGTAGTTAACAGGGCCATTAACAAAGTCAAATTGGTGAAACATGAGGATTTACTTAAAGAAGGTGCATACAGACAAGAAGTAGATTCAGATAATAACACCACCCATGTTATTTTGCATTACAATGGGAATTCCAACCAGGTCAGAAAATGCATAGCTAAAAACTGGAATATCCTTAAAGGAAATGCCATCATAGGTGATACTTTACCTGACAGACCCAGCATAACATATAGACATGGTCGCACTTGAGGGATATCCTAGTACATAATGATATCAGCGAAAGTAACACCCTCAGGGGAGCAGACCTACAGGGTTTTAACCCCTGTGGTCACTGTAAGGCCTGTGGTAACAGCAAGATGGCAAAAGAATACTGGAATCCCAGCACCAGTAGTATGAGAAAGATAAATCAATTTCTCACATGTACCATTATGTTTGTCGTGTATGTGTTAGTCTGCCCATGCGATCTTAAATACATGGGCGACACTACACACATGGCGAAAAAACGCATTCTTGAACACACAAGGACGATTAAGAAAAACGACAAGCAATACCCTAGAGCCCTCCATTTTGAGGCCTTTCATTTTTCTGACCCCACCAAATTGTCCTTCTCTATTGTAGAACAGGTCAAGCCTAACCAAAGAGGTGGCAATCGTACCATGAGACACAGGCAGAAAGACTCTAAATATATCCTCAGTATGTGCACACGCTACCCGAAAGCGCACATTTACATAAAATCACTATGTGCAGTCTATGCCACTATCATCCGATGCTCGCAATTTTCATGTATGTTTATATCTACGATGTACTACATTGGATGTTGTTTGTAATCACGCCAACATGGCGTTATTATAATATTGCTGTTGGTGTCCTCTTTCTGTTACCATGGGTCACAAGGAAACTGACTTTATATAGACAAACCTTAATGAATTCTGTTGTGTGATCTAGCGCTCTTTGGAGCGTGAAACGCGCAACAGAAAGGTTTATGGAATGAACTAACCTCTACAACTTGGGTACTTTGCGGATGCTGTGTCATTATTTACAACATGAGTGCTTGTTTGGAACTCTGTTTTCATGGATATATATATATATATATATATTACCTACTGGCGGTCGCCAGTAGGTATATATAGTTAGGATTTTTTTGAATAGAGATTTCTGAAAATTCTATGTTGAATAACTTTGGCGTTGATGGACGGAATTGGCTGAAATTTTCAGGAAAATGGCACATTTTGTTTCTGAGCGTCCCCTAAAAGTTTGGGGGGTTTCGTCAAGCGGGGGCCGAGAAAAAAGGGGGTCCCAAAACGTGTTTTTAACATTGAGTTTTCCATAGGGCGGTTGGACTCACTTTTAGCTCGAACGGCTGAATGGATTTCCACAAAACTTGGCAAAATTGTAGGGACTGGTAGCCCGATGTGCCTTTGCTATGTCTCAAGATATATGCTCCAGTGGTTTTTATGAAAATTAACTTTGAAAAATATATATTGGGCTACATTGGGCTATATATATGTTAGAGCCCAAATGTAGCCCAATGTAGCCCAATGTAGCCCAAAGATGGCCACCAGAGACAAAAAAAACAAATGTAGCCCAAATATCAGCCAGATGTAGCCCAACTATAGCCCAGTGACAGAATGTCCCAGAGTGTTCTAAAGAACAACTAGAGCGCTAACAGTCTTACTTATGACAAAAGTATGGCACACCTGAAGTCATCTTGATTAGAATAAAGTGTTAACACTTAAAACATTTAATTTGCAAAGGAACAAAATGAGGGGGTTCATTTTGCCATAGAAATTATGATTAGTGCTGAAGAAAGAAAAATTAGGGCACATTTTGAGTGACTTCTCAAATCCTCTTATATTTCATTAAAAACATTCTGATATGCAGTCTCCCAAGATGGCCACCAGAGACAAAAGAGCCCAAATGTAGCCCAAATATCAGCCAGATGTAGCCCAACTATAGCCCAATGACAGAATGTCCCAGAGTGTTCTAAAGAACAACTAGAACGCTAACAGTCTAACTTATGACAAATGTATGGCACACCTGAAGTCATCTTGATTGGAATAAAGTGGTAACACTTAATACATTTAATTTGAAAAGGAACAAAATGAGGGGTTTCATTTTGCCATAGAAATGTTATATATATATATATATATACATATATATATATATGTATATATATATATATATATATATATATATATATATATATTATATAGTTAGGATTTTTTCCCTATGGGATTTTTGAAAATTCTATGTCTAATAACTTTGGCGTTTGTGGACGGAATTGGCTGAAATTTTCAGGAAAATGGAACATTTTGTTTCTGAGCAGCCCCTGAAAATATGGGGGGGTTCGTCAAGGGGGGGCCGAGAAAAAAGGGGGGTCCCAAAACGTGTTTTTCCAATGTTAATTTCCATAGTTGGCCTCACTTTTAGCCCGAACGGAATGGATTTGCACGAAACTTGGCAAAATTGTAGGGATTGTTAGCCCGATGTGCCTTTGCCTCCTGGCCCATGGAAATGAATGGGTAATTTGCAATTAGCAATTTGCTCAACGCAAATTAGGAATGGTAAAGAATCGCTATTTATTCCTTAAAATTCGCTATTTAGGAAATGCAAAATAGTTTGATGATACATATGGCGGTTCATCTCTAACAAGATAAGAAGCTTAGGGATAGATTTATGATGACTGGCGCATCACCAGGGATGTGCCAGTCATCCTGCGCCGCTGTTCCGCCACCCATGGTGTGCTGCATTTACAATGCGGCGCACCATGGGGCAAAAACGGCACAGATGCGTGACGCATCTGTGCCGTAAAGGTGGCGCATTGCTGGAGTTGTATCGCAAGTGCGATGCAGCTCCAGCAAGGCTCAGGGGTGCCCCATCTCCACAATGCTGCGTCAAGACCTATGCCTGCTTCAAGCAGGCGCAGGGTTTTGACGCAGCTTTGTCCTATCTGATTGTAAATGCGGCACACCATGGGTGGCAGAGCAGCGGTGCACGTTAACTGGTGCATCCCTGGGGATTTGCCAGTTAACATAAATCTGCCCCTTTACATTTAAGTATGTGCAGGGGACACAGAGTCGGTGAGGCTTATCCAAGGTTAAGAAGAGATGAGTCCTGTTCACTGAAAAATTGGACATAGGCTTCACCTCCTCAGCATCGCTGGACATGGCTAAATAATAGCTGCAAAATGTTACTCTTGTTAAACAATTTTACTATTATAATCTCTGAGATTTGTCTCTTACTCTGCAACATCTCATTGTTGTTGTCTTTCTTTAAAGATAAAGACAACATCAACATGAGCGACAATCAGCAATCAGTTGATTTCGACCTCATCATCGAACTCGTAATTGAAACATCAGTGGATGTTGATCCCTTGGATGATTTAAATCCTGAGGATGAAGAAGAACGTGATGAGGATGCAGATTTGTCAGAATTGTATGACATAGGATGGGAAGCTGACGTGCTTGAGCCTATGGAACTATAAACATTTATTTTAAAAATTTATAATAAATGAAAAGTAAAAATGTAAACCGTTCCATTTAAAAATAAAGACACCTTCAAAAACAGGTTATGTGTAGTGTCTTCAATAAAATATTAAAATATGCTCATAAAATTAGATCAGATTCACATATAAAACAGCACAGGTAAAATTAATATAAATTCCATTTCTTTTCTGCTATTTCTGTATTCTAAATTTGCCAAGCACTAAAAAATCTTCTATGTAAAAATGTCAAGTAGTGTGTTAAGTTTTTGATGACTGTTATTGATTTACTGTTGGGTAATAGTGGTTAATAACATTTTTTATTATATTTTACCACAGATTCAACTGCAGATCATTTCAAGATTTCAGCATGCCAACCAAAGAAAGACTGAGAAAGGCTGCAAAACGTCAAAGACAGCAGGTCAATGAAAAAAAGCAGCAGTCCTCTAACAAAAAGATTTGTCAAGTCACCAAGAAAGCACCGGGTAAGAGTACAAAAACATTCATAAGAAATATCTGTAGTAAAAAAAATATTACTACAGAAAATGTTTCAGTCCAGAAAAAGAGAAGCAATTCAAACGGAAAGGAAAGGCCAATGAAAAATGTTACTGCTAGAGCAAGAGATAACTCTGTGCATGATAGTAGAAGGAAACAACAGTTTAGGGACATTCGTAAACGAATGTTCCGCAACAGGATAATTGGCAATTTGTTAAAAAATATTAAGAAAGGTCAACAGAAAGTGGTTTTTTATAAGAGAAAAAAAATTGTTGAGAAAGTTATTGATAAGGCATTTGAAATTAAACGTAAGTTATTTATTTTGATAATCAATAGAATTAGGAAGCTAAACAAGGCAATTTATGATTTCAAAAGAAATAGTAGATGGAAGAGAATAGTTAATCGTAGTAATTTTTGTGAAGTTTTTTCTGGAGAATGGATGCATAGTTCAAGCAGTGAGGCATTTTTTAATGAGGAGAATTATTTCCAGGATAATGATTTGGTGCATGCAGTTGACACCAGTGGTCGAGCTTATGAAGTGAAAGATGGTTGTCCAGTTGAAAAAGAAAAACTTGTGACAGCAGAGATAGAAGAGGTGTTAGGTAATGAGGTTTTAGGAAGACGTCCTAAGGGTCCTGTGTACACCTGGAAGTGTAGTAGTATTTGCAGTGTGCGACAGGATTCCATCAATTTGCTTTGTGATTTTGTACGGTCATTTAATAAGAAAAGTTTGAAGCAGAAAATGAAGTTGTTGCAAGAATTAGATCCTTGCAGAGTGAGAGAAGTGACAGGTTTGCATGGTCATTCACTGGCTTGTCTTTCCAGGAGAGTATGCCAGAGTGTTTTTCATCATTTCAGGATGCTAGCAGTGCATCATAATAAAGTGAGGAAATTAGTTAGAATTTTGTATTATGCTAAGAGTCCAGCAATTATGCTTAAACAATTATGCGCTGCTCTTTTGCATGGTTCTGAAATAGATGTGAAGAATATATGTGAAGAAATTGAGTTTTGTTACTTTGGAAGTAAAGAGGAGAATGTTGAAATTGACCAAGAAGAAGAGGGTAATGTGGAAGATAGGGTACAGGTTTCCAGTACAGATAATTTCCAGAGGGAAATTGCGACGTTTGAGGTGAAATCAAGTGAGAGGCCAAATTTCACTTGTGTGTGTTGTCGACGCACTTATTATAAGAATCAGACTAAGTTAGTGGATTTATATGCAAAAAGTGAAAGGGAAAATAATAGTGAATGGAAGGATTTCACAACATACTTGATGGTAGAAAATTGTTTTGATTTGGGATTGGATCAACGTGTGTGTACTTATTGTTGTAACAAATTAAATCAAAACCAGATGCCTGCTAGAGCAGTTCATAATAATCTGGAATTGGTTGAGATTCCTTCTGAATTGAAGGATTTAAATACTTATGAATCTATTTTGATTCAAAGTATCCATCCCTTTCAGGCTATTGTAAGAATGGAGCCAAAGACAGGGAAATTGCCTCCATCAGATTTACAGAGAGGATTAAAGGGAAGAGTTGTTTATTTGCCTCTAGATTTGAAGAAAAACATTAACACAATTGGAGTAGAAAAAGTGGAAGAGGAACCTCTGGTTATCTTAGTTAATGGGGTTCCGACAAAGAATAAGAAAATATGGCAAGATTTAGTGGATGTTAGGAAAGTTAAAAAGGCAACATTGTATTTGAAAAAAAATAATAAATACTATAAGAATGTATATGTTGCAGAAGAGGAAGTAAGTGAGGAAGAGGATAGCGATTTGTGTGCTGGTCAAATTGAGAAAGTAGAACCCTGTACTAGTGAAGAAATATATGAACATTATAGTGTTCATCCTTTGCATTCCAAGGAAGTCATGGGGAATGCTATTGAGTTGTTTCAAATGAAACAAGCCAAAGGGAGTCCCATTAGTGTTTGGGAGGAAAGTTTGGAAGCTCGGTGTTTCCCACAGCTTTTTCCAACAGGTCAGGGAGGAAGATATGATGAGCGACCTCATCAAATTCCTGCTTCTGAATACTGGACTTTGCGATTGTATGCAGGAGATGCTAGGTTTCGACAATGCATTCCCTATTTGTTTCATCTCCTGTTTGAAAGCGATCTCTCTGGACTGTCATATGCAGTGAACCACATCTTGAAAAGTGGTATACACATGCAAAACATCTCGGCAAGTGACTTTATGGATAAAGTCAATGTCCAAGACAGTATTTTGGATTCTCACCTGATTAATCTCATGGCGTGTCAGCGTGGTACTAATGAGTACTGGTACCGTCGTCATGGTGATTTAAAATGTATGCTGAGGAACTTAGGAACTCCCACATGGTTCCTCACTCTGAGCTGTGCCGAGTATGGCTGGGAAGACTTACTTGAATTTCTACGAGAGGCAAATGGAAACATCGAAAACATCGAATTCAAGACACCCGGAGAACTGTGCTCTTTGGATCCAGTCAATGTATGCAGGTACTTCAATCATAGATTTGAAGCTATGATGTCTTTCATCATGAATAAGAAGAATCCACCTCTTGGAGAGGTGTTGGATTTCTTCTGGAGAAAGGAGTACCAAGCAAGAGGTGCTCCTCATATACATATGCTGCTGTGGATCAAGGATGCACCTAAATTTGGAACGGATCCAGAAGACTCAGTGATGAGTTTCATACAACAGTATTCTATGTGTTCTGTTCCAAACGCAAAGGAGAAGAAAAGCCTAAGAGAAAAAGTTCTACGTTTCCAAAGCCATCGATGTGGAAAGTACTGTCGTCGTAAATTCCGAAACAAGGACAAGTTCTACACCAAATGTCGTTTCGGCTTTCCACGACCGGTGATTTCTAAAGGAAGAGTAAACAGTTTGATGTCTTCGCTGCGACATAATGTGATGAAGAAATCACCTAAAAACACATACAATTTGAAGAGGAACGAAGAGTCCAAGTACATCAACGACTACAACCCGGTGATTTTGTCCATGTGGAATGCTAACATGGATATACAGTTTGTGGCTGATAACTGTATGGCTGTGGCTCGGTATGTGACATCTTACATCACCAAAAAAGAGAAGACAGAATTGAAGGATATGTGGGAGGACATTTCCCATGAAAAGAGCCTCAGTAAGAAGTTGTACAGTTTCAGTCTGAAGATGTTGTCGCATCGAGAAATCGGAGCTTACGAATGTTCTGACCGGTTGTCTTCAGCAAGTCTCTATGCCAAGTCCAGGAGTATCGTTTGGGCGAGTCTTGGTCTTGCTGCAACGCGTAATCGAGTTCTGAAACCTGTGCGGGAAATTGAGTATTTGGCAGAAAAGGAGCCAAACAGTACCGACATTTTGAAGACCAACATGTTGGATACATATTATCCAAATCGAAGCAGTCACCTCGAGAATGTTTGTCTCTATGAGGTTCTTCAAAATTACATATTCAAGAGGAACATCAAAGAAGATACTGAGAAAGGAGTGTATGCTGTAATAGGAAGTGAGGGATGTCTGGTCAAGCAAAGAAAATGCCACTTGGTAAACCATCGAAAATTGAGTGGCGAATCTCCTGAAAAAAGGAGTTTTTCTATTTAGCACTTTTGCAACTTTTCAAGCCTTGGCGTGCAGAAGAGGAACTGCTTGGAGATTTCCTCTGTTACGAAGACTCTTTCAATGCTGCCAAGGAGACCATAGAATGTCCTGCTTTTCCCAAATATGTAGAAATGTTGAATGCGGAAATTGAGCAGGAAGCAACAATTGCAGCCGAGATTGCCAGAGACAGTTCTCAGGACAGTCAGAGTTCGGCTTCATTGAGTCAGGATCCACTAGGAGGACCTGTTATCGAAAATGAAGCTGCCACTGCTATGAATGAAGTGGAAAGAGCCATGGCACATGCTCAGGAGGATGCGGTTAACTTAGAAGAGTTGGAAAGACAACTCAACGTTGAGCAGAGGAAAATATATGACGAAGTTACCATGCAAATTGATCATGGATTAAGTCATGAGAAGAAAGAGTGCTCATGTACGTCGTTGAAGCCTGTCCGACTGTACGTGAGTGGAGAAGCGGGAACTGGAAAAAGTTTCCTTATTAAAGCAATTTCATGTTATTTGCAGGAAAGGACAGAGTCATCGCTGTCTTGTGTTGTCACCGCTCCAACTGGACTGGCAGCACATAACATTAACGGGATTACTTTACATCGTTTACTGATGCTGCCAGTGGAGCATGACAACAAATTACAATATCACAAGCTATCTGGAGATGCTTGTTGTGAAGTTTCAAGAATCTTGAGGAAAATGAAACTTCTTATCCTTGACGAAGTAAGCATGTTTCCAATGTCATGCTTGCCTTTGTGCATTTGAGAATGCAAGAAGTTCTCAAAACAGAGTATGATGTGTTATTTGGTGGCAAACACATCATTGTTTTCGGAGATCTTCTGCAGCTGACACCAGTGAAAGGGCAACTTGTGTTCAAAATGCTCATGCATGAAGATACCAGGAAGTGCCTAGGGAGCATTGGCAACGTCAATATATGGTTAAACTTCAATTATGCTGAACTGCATGAAAATATGCGTCAGGCGAAGGATGAAGTTTACAAGACTATTCTACAAGATGTTAGAATTGGAAAAGTGACCGAGCATGGGAAAGAAGCTTTACATGCACGATTACTGTCAAATTGATATCCAGAACAAGATGTTGTGCCTGAGAATATTTTTCAGAAAATTACTGAGAAGAAATCTGGAATATGTTTGATGCCAACTCTTGCAGAATGTGCCAAATTCAACAACAAAATGTTGCATTTAGAAAAGCAAGAGATTGTGAAACTGGAAGCTATTGACAGAGTAGAGCATATGGGATCAACAATTATTTTGTCTGAGAATTTGAAAACAAAATTGGATTCATTAGAGAAGACTATATCTAAAACTGCAGGTTTTGAAAAGACTCTGAATGTGTGCTTGAACTGCCGTATAATTTTAAGAAGGAATTTACATGTTGAAAGAGGTCTGGTAAATGGATCAATGGGTAATGTTGTTGATTTTGTAAAATACAGAAATAGAGATGGAATTGAATTTTTAAAAATTAAATTTGATGGCATTGAGGAAGTACAGCTAATTGGTCGTTGTTCTGCTAGATTTTTGCTTGTAAAAGACTTATATGTTCGCCGTAAGCAGTTTCCTGTTTGCTTGGCATATGCGGTGACAATCCATAAATCGCAAGGTTTAAGTGTAGACAGTGCATTGGTGAATATTGGCAGTTCTGTGTTCAAGGAGGGTATGGCATATGTGGCATTGTCACGAGTTAGAACTTTATCGGGATTGTACTTGATTGAGTGTGATGTCACAAACATTTGTGCGGATCTAGATTGTGTTGAGGAATACAATAGGTTAAGAAGAGAGTATGCGCCACATTTGCCTCAATATCCTTTGTTTGAGAAACGTGTGGTAGGCCGGAAACGAAGAAATGTGACCAATACTGGGGAGGTTGTAGCAAAAAGACGAAAAGTCGATGAACCTGAAATTATAAGCAGAAACAAAAAGGATTCTGTTGAAGATGTTGTTGGTTTTCAATTTGAAAACAGTTCTGGTGTCAACTGCTATGCTAATGTAGTGGTTAATGTTTTGTTTTCTCTAGAAAATGTAAAAGAAGAGATTGTGGTCAATTCTGATCAAAGATTTTGCAGTTTGTTAAATTCTGTGTTAGAGAAATGTAGCACTGATAGAACAAAAATAGAAAGTGTGTCTGAAATTCGAAATCTGTTAGACAGATGTTCAGGCCAAACACAATTCTCTCAAAATATTCAGCAAGATTGTCAGGAGTTTTTAATGTATATGCTTGATGTATTGCATGCTGAAGGTGTAGATGTAGATCACCTGTTTGGGCTTTCTTATCAATGGCAGCATGACTGTGAGAACTGTAGGGTATCAAGTACTACTAGTGTAGACTCAGAAAGATTTATATATTTAACTTTGCCAGACAGTAAATCAGTCTCTTTTAATAAACTAGTAAAAGCAGCTGATCACAACATGGAGTGTAGCCAATGTAAATCTGAAATGATGTCCACATTATTTATACGAACATATGGCCAGTATGTTATTTTAATGTTCCAACGATGTAGGCCTGATGGAACAAAATTGACAACTTTAATAAAAAATTTTGTGGCTTCACAGTTGTCAATATCAGGAAGGACTTTTGTAACTGCAGCAATTATATATCATGACGGCCCTTCAATAACATCAGGACATTACACAGCTTATTTAAAGTCTAGAAATGGCTGGTCATTCTGCAATGATTCTGTTTTAATTTTCACAAAAAAATTGCCGTATGACCTTAAAAACTCTTACCTGGTGTTTTTAAAACCAAAATTTTAGGGAAAGAATCTCGGGATGTGCTCTGAGGAATTTCAAGAAGTTCTAATGGCTCCTACACGATTTGGCCTTGAGGATAAGTGTAGTACAGAGACATAACTTCTTACCATAACACTGGACGTCATGGAGAAATAACTGCACTTTGAATGAATTCAGAAAAACTGTTTCTTTTTATAAGCAAATTGAAGCAGCCAATCAAAACATGGAGTAGAGGGAATGTAAGTCTGCAATGCTGTCTACTGTTTTATATTGCTTTGTGATTAAAAGTGATGTAGAGAATTAAATAATTGTAGTAGTCATAGAGATAGTGTAAGTCTGCTTCATAGTAAGCAGTATCAGTGTCATAGGAAATGTAGAACATGACTGAGCAAGAAGGGGAAGATCTTACTAGTCCAGGATTGTGAAAATGATCTTCAACATTTTAATTGTGAAAGTTGCGGAAATACAACATGACAGGATTGGCTTACAAGAATTCTAAGAGTTATAAATGGCTCTGACATGATTTGGCCTTGTGGAAACGTGTGGTAGAGAGCAAGAAGTCATTTATTGTATGTAACATGTTTTTCAAAACGATGGAGGTTTTCTTTCAGAAAGTGGCGGTCTGAAAGTAATAACAGCACAAAAGAGTGTAAGCTGTTCATAGGACATCCTTCGACGTCATGGAAAGTAAGATAACTTTAAGGAGTTCGGAATTCTGATTTGTTATGTTGTATGGGTTTTTTAAACACAATCATTTTGATTGTGTTTTTTTTCCCCGCTGTTATATGATGAATACCTTCAAGTCACTGTTTTTAGTGAAATTTGATACATTCTGAGAACAGCAAAAATAAACCATTTAACATGTATAATTAATTCTGTACTGTTTGCATTTATGATGTACATTTAGAACTGTGTAGGAGGCATGGAGAAGGAGAGGCTTCTGTAAGTGTCAAAGTTGTTGCATACAGTGCTCATATTCTACGTAGTCTTTCATATGATAGACTACATTTCCACAATGAGATACCTAAGCAAAGGAAACACAGGTGATATGATTGTGGAATAAGCAAAAAAAATTGCACGTTTTTCAATTATATTACCTGTGTTTCCTAACATTACACATCACATTGTGTAGATGAGGTTTAGGCCTGTTCCTGGAGACAGAGGAGGTCTGACATTTGTTCAACAGTGCAGTGGACATGACTCACTTCGTTGGTAGGCCTCCACATGTATTATCTCCTCTGTATTCTTCAACAAACCTAAATTCCATCTGCAACCCTGAATAGGACTTACCTGAAACAAATCTGTGGTTAGGTTACACCTTATTGGCATCTTGAAACAATCATTTAAAATGTTAGGGTCAGATTTATGGTGGCCGTGCGCCTCTTTTGCTCCATTGTGGGTCACTTTTGTGTAAAAGATGCACCATGTTGCAAGATAGGTTTTAGTTCATCTCCAGCAAGATACCATCAGTTTAAAATGTATATAATTAGCACTGTGTAGGGGGCATGCAGAAGCTGAAGCTTTTGTAAGTGTCAAAGTTGTTTCATGCAGTGCTGCACTTCTGGGTACTGTTTAATATGCTGCACTACATCTGCACTATGAGATACCTAAGCCTAGGCAACACAGGTGATGTGATTGTGAAATGAGGAAAAGAAACTCCACATTTTTTAATTACATCACCTGTGTTTCCTAAGTTTACGAATGACATTGTGCAGATGAAGTTTAGGTCTGTCCACGGACACAGAAGAGGTCTGGCCTTTGTTCAAGAGTGAAGTGGACATGACTTACTTCATTGGTAGGCCTTCACATGTATTATGTCCTCTGTTCTCTTCAACAACTCGAAATTTCATTTGGAACCCTGAGTAGGCCTCACCTCAAACAAACCTCTGGATAGGACACATCTTATTGGCATCCTGAAACAATCATTTAAAATGTTAGTGTCTTGCGACACTTTTGTGAGACAACAGCAGTGCAAAAGATGTTTTAAGATAGGCCTCACTTCATCTGCATCAAGATACTGTTAGTTTAAAATGTATATCTTTAGGACTGTGTAGGGGGCCTGGAGAAGCAGAAGCTTCTGTAAGTGTCAAAGTTGTTGAAAAACTGTTTGTCCTTCAATCTTTTCCCTTGTCTTTTCTAATTTTTAAATACATGTTTTAATATTTTTCAAATGTTTGTTCTCTCTTTCACAGATTGAAAGTATAAAAACAAAAAGTGAGTAAGTTAACGACAATTATAAGGTAAATGTTTTGTACTCTTTTCGTTACATTTCTATCACATTCACCTACTAGTAGTTCGACAGCTTCATTTCTTTAACCCTCAGTTTCCTGCCTTTGCTACTTCCCTCATTCCTTTCTCTATTACCTACTTACTCTACTCCTTCCACTCCTTTTCTCAGTTCCTCTCTTCTCATAGTTCCTCACTCTTGTTCACTCACTCCGTCTCTATTACTCTTAGTGTCTTTGACTGATCACTCTTTCACTACTTGTTCATTATGCTTTTTCTGTGTAGTTGAAGCACACTAAGGGGCATATTATGAACACAGCCAATAAAATTATTGCTGTTTTTATTGGCAGAAAACTGTTGCAAAAGTGGTTTTAGCGGCAGTTTTCCGCCGCAAAAGCGGCTTTAGCGACACATTTCTGCCGATAAAAGCTGCAAAACTTTTATTGCCTATGTTGATGATATGGCTCTATGTTATTTACATTTCTTTGCTGTTTCAATTAATCTTTTTCTGTTATTTTTTCTTTTCTGTTTTCTGTTTTTTCTCTCTGTTATTCCACATGTTTTAATCTGATTTTGAACATTCACTCACATTCTCCAAGAAACTCTTCTTTGTTATTGTTCTACTCTCTTTTTTTTCTTTCACTTCCTTATCTATTTTGTTTTTCACAATTATACCCTCTTCCATCTTTTCTTCGGTAAATAGATCTATTAAACAGTATCTCTGGTTTACTCCCTATAGCTGTCTTTCTTTTAACATTACTCTCTGTTTACTTCCCTTATACTTACTCTTCTTTTTTTACATTTTTTTGGTTCGCTCCCGGTTCGCGAACCTGGAAGCGAACGGGGAAGCAAACTAAAAGAAATAGAGCTTGCCAGAGTGCTAAACATTCTAGCAATTTTTTTTTGAAAGGGGAGGTAGTTCTGAAAAGAACTTTTTTTTTAATGTTTTTGTTGTTTTATATTTTTTTTTTATTTTTTGAACATTTTTTGTTTTTTTTGTATTTTTTGAACAGTTTTATGTTTTTTTTTGTTTTTGATGGAGGGGAAACAACAAAAAACAGGCATTGAAAAGGGCTCAACAGGAGCAAAAAAATAATTACTGTCTGGGGCGGTTAGGGCAATTGTGATTTACATAAGCTAGGTTGATTAACGTAATGCTCATGTTACCACATGACAGCAATGCACCGCAATACATACAGGTAAATTTGATATGAGCAAAGTTCTCCTGAATGTTTGGCACGGTTTCCCGTGCCTCTGCTCCTGTCAACGATATATGTGATGTTGACCTGGCCACAGGAGTTGTTGTTGGGTTATCCTGCATGTCACGTATCTCTGCCTGGCTGTAGTTCAATGGATGCCACCTGTTCATGTGACGATGCATTGTATAGTTACCAAAGCTATATTTTTTATCAGTGCCTCTAGATAACCGGTCTTTACAAATGAGGCAGGTGACATACCTAGCATTTACTTTCTTCTGCCCTCGAGGGAGTGAAAAAAACTGCCAAATAAAACTGGCTTTCTGATGGGAAACCCGGGGCACCTCTTGTAAGAACTGTGGTCCTTCTGACTCCTCTTCCTCTAGTTCATCCTCTTCCTCCTCTGTGTTGCTGATGAACTGGGGAGGTGGTCCTCTCTTCCCATGAGGAGGTGGAGGTGGTGGTGGGGGTGCACCAGCTGAAGCAACTAATGAAGCCATTGCTCAACTCTCAAAAAAGGTCTTCCTCTCACAAAGATGAAAGTCAGAGTGAGGAAAGAAGGAGGGGTTTTCATCATTTGGGAAAAACAATAGTTCTAAACCAATGAAAAGTGTTATTTTTAGGTCACCTGACCTAGCCTTACATCATTATGAAACCAAAAGTGAAATGAACCAATGAAAAGTTTTATTAACAAGTCACATGACCTCTTACGCTTAAGTTACGCGCTGCGGAACGCGCCCCAGATCGCTTCCGGGTCGCTGCGCTTCGCGCCTCGGTTCGCGCTCCGGAGCACTTCCGGGTGCGCTAACGCGGCGCGTCATAAGACGCATTACGCGGCAACGCGATACATCGCGCTTTCGCGATGTGCCGCGGATCGCTTCCGGGGAGCTGCGCTTCGCGTCTCAGTTCGCGTACCGGAGCACTTCCGGGTGCGCTAACGCGGCGCGTCATAAGACGCATTACGCGACAACGTGATACGTCGCGCTTCCGCGACGCGTCACGATGTTGATTTCTAACGCGGCAGTTGCGCAAATGGAACGTTTACCGGTTCGCGGACTGGGTCGCTGCATCAAGATGAGCTAACGGGAAGCTTCCCGGTTTGCGAACCGGGAGCGAACAAAAAAAAATATTTAAAAAAAAAATTATTAATAAATATATAAAATATATTTTTGGATTTAAAGAAGAATACATTTTACAGCTACAGATATTAGCTTTTAAAAAACCAATGAAATTCACTGAAAAAACCATAGGTTATAGACCATATATAGTTAGGAATTAGCATTTACAAAACCTTGAAAATTCACTGAAAAAACCATAGGTTATAGACCATATATAGTTAGGAATTAGCATTTACAAAACCTTATTTTACTCACACAAAACCATTGAAATTCCATATATAGTTAGTTGTACTAACTATATATCGCGCACCCGCAATCCACTGCTGATCATGTCACATATTACATCATTCATGACATGGTCAGTGACATCACTGATGACATCACTGATGACATCTCAAATGACATCACTGATGACATCACTGATGACATCTCAAATGACATCACTGATGACATCACTTATGACATCTCAAATGACATCACTGATGACATCTCAAATGACATCACTGATGACATCACTGATGACATCTCATTTGACATTACTGATCACATCACTGATGACATCATTCATGTGATAATACGATGAACCTCTTCAGACTCTAATATAACCTTAGATACACTCAGTGTAAACAGACACTCATAGACTGTCACTCATCCATGGAGTTACTCAGACACTTAGTCAGTCATGCAAAGAATCAATCACACCTCCATTTCCTCAACTATACAGTTATACACACCTTACTTATTCAAACATATACTAAAACATATTTACTCACTTATACAATCCTGGATACAAGTTCACAATGATCCATACAGCCACTCACACATTCACTGGCTCTTATGCACAGTTATTTATATATGTCAACTCTCACATGTACTGTATTTTACATATGTACTTACTTTGACATGTAGCACTGAGATATCCATTCACTCACCAATACACTCATGTACACAGTCAACCGCCCATACAGCTGTTTCCACATGTACTTTTGAACCCATACATCTAGTCAATCAACTGCTCACACATCTATGCAGAGAGTCATACACCTCCCAGCCACCCACACACACACTCAGTCTCCCATACAAATGCTTGGGCAACCAATCAATAACCCATATAGTTAATCATATAGCTACTGATCAACACATGCAGCAGTTTACAGAACAACAGACATAATGATGCAAAAATTAAGACAGTTTAGTCACTAACCCATGCACTCAGTGAGACACCTTTAATCAGTCACTCATACAGTCAGTCATGCACCTACCAAAACCTTCATCCAGACACTTATACATCCACTCATTCTTCAATATGTAAGACATATTTTAACTTTACAGAAACATACAGTCACTGGATGTTGTCATCAGTGATGTCATCAGTGATGTAATTTGAGATGTCATCAGTGATGTCATCAGTGATATCACTGACCATGTCATGAATGATGTAATATGTGACATGATCAGCAGTGGATTGCGGGTGCGTGATATATAGTTAGTACAACTAACTATATATGGAATTTCAATGGTTTTGTGTGAGTAAAATAAGGTTTTGTAAATGCTAATTCCTAACTATATATGGTCTATAACCTATGGTTTTTTCAGTGAATTTTCAAGGTTTTGTAAATGCTAATTCCTAACTATATATGGTCTATAACCTATGGTTTTTTCAGTGAATATATATATATATATATATATATATATATTACCTACTGGCGGTCGCCAGTATGTATATATAGTTAGGATTTTTTTGAATAGGGATTTCTGAAAATTCTATGTTGAATAACTTTGGCGTTGATGGAAGGAATTGGCTGGGCCGAGAAAAAAGGGGGGTCCCAAAACGTGTTTTTAACATTGAGTTTTCCATAGGGCGGTTGGACTCACTTTTAGCTCGAACGGCTGAATGGATTTCTATGACACTTGGCAAAATTGTAGAGACTGTTTGCCCGATGTGCCTTTGCTAGGTCTCAAGATATGTGCTCCAGTGGATTTTGAGAAATTAACGTACAAAAAAATATATATATCTGTGACAGCGTCCCGGTTAGCGCCCCGGTTCGCGTACCAGACGCTTAACGGAACTTCGCGAGGAGAAGCGGATTGGCTCTCCGGTGACTGTCAACATTCTAAACAGTCCGGAGCGGCCACCATCTTGTCTCTCGGTAGGATCGAGAGACAAGAGGTGGAAACAAACGAAGGGGGAAATGAATGAAAGGGGGCAAGGTAGACCCCTCCTGACCCCCTAGAATTGATGTGGGGGCTATTAAAGGGCCCCGTGGGGCAAAAAAATAAAAATAAAAAAATTTCAATTTTTTGCGGTGGAAGCGCTACCCGGTACGCGAACCGGGTAGCTCACCGGTAGCGTAACGGGAGTCCGCCATCTTGTGTTTCGGACGAATTTAGTCACAAGATGGAGGATAAACAATGTTGGGAATGGGTATAAGGGGGCACGGGAGACATATCCTGACCCCCTATGTTTTTGAGGGTGGCTGAGGAGGCCCATATATGTAAAAAAAAAAAGCTTTTTTTTTCAAATTTTCGCACGGTTAGCGCCCGGTAGCGTTCCGGAAAGCGTAACAAGGGGAAAACCAAGGGAAATATTAAAATAATATTTTAGAGTGCTTTAAGGTAGGGTAGCTCTGAATAGAGCTGTTGTGTTGTGTGGGTGATGTAAGTACCAACATGTAGGTACCAATGAAGAGTCTAAAATTCAATGTACACCGTCTCCTCTGTAGATATTTTGTATGTTCTAATATGGGTTATTTAAATGTAAATGTGTGGAAAAGCACTTCATGCTTTAAAGCAATTGTATTTTTGAACTGATTGTTCTTTCCTCTTAGTCCTCCTCTTTGTTTTTTTTCCTAACACTCTTCGTCAGCATGATAGTTGATAAATTCGTTCCCTCAAAAAATTTATATACATAAAAAAATTATATTAAATACTTATAAAATATATTTTTCCTTTAAAAGAAGAATACATTTTACAGCTTTTGATATTTGCTATTAAAAAACCATTGAAATTCACTGAAAAAACCATAGGTTATAGACCATATATAGTTAGGAATTAGCATTTACAAAACCTTATTTTACTCACACAAAACCATTGAAATTCGCATATATAGTTAGTTGCACTAACTATATATCGCGCACCCGCAATCCACTGCTGATCATGTCACATATTACATCATTCATGACATGGTCAGTGACATCACTGATGACATCACTGATGACATCTCAAATGACATCACTGATGACATCACTGATGACAACATCCAGTGACTGTATGTTTCTGTAAAGTTAAAATATGTCTTACATATTGAAGAATGAGTGGATGTATAAGTGTCTGGATGAAGGATTTAGTAGGTGCATGACTGACTGTATGAGTGAGTGAATAAATGTGTCTCACTGAGTGCATGGGTTAGTGACTAAACTGTCTTAATTTGTGCATCATTATGTCTGTTGTTCTGTAAACTGCTGCATGTGTTGATCAGTAGCTATATGAGTAACTATATGGGTTATTGATTGGTTGCCCAAGTATTTGTATGGGAGACTGAGTGTGTGTGTGGGTGGCTGGGAGGTGTATGACTCTGCATAGATGTGTGAGCAGTTGATTCACTAGATGTATGGGTTCAAACGTGCATGTGGAAACAGCTGTATGGGCGGTTGACTGTGTGCATGAGTGTATTGGTGAGTGAATGGATATCTCAGTGCTACATGTCAAAGTAAGTACATATGTAAAACACAGTACATGTGAGAGTTGACATATATAAATAACTGTGCATAAGAGCCAGTGAATGTGTGAGTGGCTATATGGATCATTGTGAACTTGTATCAGGGATTGTATAAGAAAGTAAATGTGTGTTAGTATATGTTTGAATAAGTAAGGTGTGTATATCTGTATAGTTGAGGAAATGGAGGTGTGATTGATTCTTTGCATGACTGACTAGGTGTGTGAGTAACTCCATGGATGAGTGACAGTCTGTGAGTGTCTGTTTACACTGAGTGTATCTAAGGTTATATTAGAGTCTGAAGAGGTTCATCGTATTATCACATGAATGATGTCATCAGTGATGTGATCAGTAATGTCAAATGAGATGTCATCAGTGATGTCATCAGTGATGTAATTTGAGATGTCATCAGTGATGTCATCAGTGATGTCATTTGAGATGTCATCAGTGATGTCATTTGAGATGTCATCAGTGATGTCATTTGAGATGTCATCAGTGATGTCATCAGTGATGTCACTGACCATGTCATGAATGATGTAATATGTGACATGATCAGCAGTGGATTGCGGGTGCGCGATATATAGTTAGTGCAACTAACTATATATGCGAATTTCAATGGTTTTGTGTGAGTAAAATAAGGTTTTGTAAATCCTAATTCCTAACTATATATGGTCTATAACCTATGGTTTTTTCAGTGAATTTTCAAGGTTTTGTAAATGCTAATTCCTAACTATATATGGTCTATAACCTATGGTTTTTTCAGTGAATTTCAATGTTTTTTTAATAGCAAATATCAAAAGCTGTAAAATGTATTCTTCTTTTAACCGCATGCGTGCGGGCGGAATTCCGCCCGTACCCTGGGAATCTGTAAAGTGCACTTTACATGACGAGCTGGGCTCGTCATGAGCGTGCGAGGAGGCTACCTCATGACGAGCCCAGCTCGTCATGAGCGTCGAAGGGGTTAAAGGAAAAATATATTTTATAAGTATTTAATATCATTTTTTTTATGTATATACATTTTTTGAGGGAACGAATTTATCAACTATCATGCTGAAGAAGAGTGTGGGGAAAAAAACCAAAGAGGAGGACTAAGAGGAAAGAACAATCAGTTCAAAAATACAATTGCTTTAAAGCATGAAGTGCTTTTCCACACATTTACATTTAAGTAACCCATATTAGAACATACAAAATATCTACAGAGGTTACTAGCTATGTGAAAGTCTATATTAGTTATTGATTAGTTAACTGAGTATTTGTATGGGAGTGTGAAAGTGTGTGTGGTTCGGTAGGGGGGGTGTGACTGTCCAAAGATGTGTGAATAGTTGATTCAGTAGATATATGAAGTTAAAACTACATGTTCTAACAGTTGTTTGGGTGAGTGAATATCTTTATGGGTGTGGTGATGAGCAAATATATTTCTCAATGGTACAGGTCCAACAAACTAGAAAAATAAAAGGCAGTGTATGTGTCAGTTGTTGTATATAAATAATTATACATAAGACACAATGATTGTGTGAGTGACTGTATGGATAACTGTATACTTGTAATAATGATTTTATAATTCACTAAGTATGACTTACTATCTAAATGAATAGAAGAAGTGGTGTTTGTATAAGTGTTTTGCTAAGTCAATATGTAAGTATGATCCATTGTTTGCATAAGTGAGTAGGATAACTTCATATGTGAATAGGATGCGTGCTGTTGTTTAATGTCGATATAGATGTATAAGTATTTTTGATAGTGTTCTATTGTTCATTGACAGCATGTATGAGTGAATCCATAGGGAAGTGATTAGATGTGTGTATACATCTATGAATCACTGAGTGGATTTTTAGATTCTTGTATTGCTGTGACAATGGATTTAAATATGATACTCTGTATTTTACAAAGAGTGATGAAAAATTGTAATAGTGTATGAAAAGGTGTATGTGATTGTCACGCGGATGATGTCATCAGTGATGTCATCAGTGATGTCATTTGAGATGTCATCAGTGATGTCACTGACCATGTCATGAATGATCTAATATGTGACATCATCAGCAGTGGATTGCGGGTGCGCGAAATATAGTTAGTACAACTAACTATATAGGAGCAATTTCAATGGTTTTGTATGAGTAAAATGTCCAGCTAACTATAACACGACTAAAACTTATAGTTTTTTGAGTGAATTTTAAAGGTTTTTTAATAGCTAATTCCTAACTATATAAGGCCTGAACCTGTGTTTTTTTCAGTGAATTTGCAAGGTTTTTTAAATGCTAATTCCTAACTATATAAGGCCTGAAACCTATGGTTTTTTCAGTGAATTTCAAAGGTTTTTTAAATGCTAATTCCTAACTATATAAGGCCTGAAACCTATGGTTTTTTCAGTGAATTTGCAAGGTTTTTTTAAATGCTAATTCCTAACTATATAAGGCCTGAAACCTATGGTTTTTTCAGTGAATTTCAAAGGTTTTTTAAATGCTAATTCCTAACTATATAAGGCCTGAAACCTATGGTTTTTTCAGTGAATTCGCAAGGTTTTTTAAATGCTAATTCCTAACTATATAAGGCCTGAAACCTATGGTTTTTTCATAGCATTCGCAAGGTTTTTTAAATGCTAATTCTATTAGCGGATAACGTTTTTATATATTAAAACATTTTTTAAATCTCAAATGCCTGCTTTGCTAACAGAGTTTTTAAGCACCGGCTCTTTTGTCTCTGGTGGCCATCTTGGGAGACTGCATATCAGAATTTTTTTATGAAATATAAGAGGATTTGAGAAGTCACTCAAAATGTGCCCTAATTTTTCTTTCTTCAGCACTAATCATAATTTCTTTGGCAAAATTAACCCCCTCATTTTGTTCCTTTGCAAATTAAATGTTTTAAGTGTTAACACTTTATTCCAATCAAGATGACTTCAGGTGTGCCATACTTTTGTCATAAGTAAGACTGTTAGAGCTCTAGTTGTTCTTTAGGACACTCTGGGAAATTCTGTCATTGGGCTATAGTTGGGCTACATCTGGCTGATATTTGGACTACATTTGGTTTTTTGTCTCTGGTGGCCATCTTTGGGCTACATTGGGCTACATTGGGCTACATTTGGGCTCTAACATATATATAGCCCAATGTAGCCCAATATATACTTTTTTCAAAGTTAATTTTCGTAAAAACCAATGGAGCACATATCTTGAGACATAGCAAAGGCACATCGGGCTACCAGTCCCTACAATTTTGCCAAGTTTGGTGGAAAACCATTCAGCCGTTCGGGCTAAAGGTGAGTCCAACCGCCCTACGGAAATTAACATGGGGAAAACACGTTTTGGGACCCCCCTTTTATCTCGGCCCCCGCTTGACGAATCACCCCCAAACTTTCAGGGAAGGAACGGTGCGCCGCGAGGCAAAGTTAAGAAAAATTTCAGGAAGATTCCTCAACCGGTGCCAAAGTTATTCCTAATAGAATGTTGCGATTTCCCTATGGAAAACAATCCTAACTATATATACCTACTGGCTATCGCCAGTAGGTAATATATATATATATATATATATATATATATATATATATATATATATATATATATATATATATATATATATATATATATATATATATATATATATATATATATATATATATATATATATATATATATATATATGTATAGATGCTCTTTCTGAATCAAGTAGGAGAATATAGGTTTGAAAATTAAGAGACTAGTTACCTGTTTCACCAGATGAGCCTCTCTCTCCAAATAGAGTACTGACAGTAGGCTGCACATGAACCATAATGTTGAAGGAAGGCAGTAGCGCTGATCCCTCCTCTCATAGGAACACTGGTGGAACCAGCACAGGGTGTTGGGTGCAGAGAGAGAGAGAGGTGAAGAAGAGGCTGGATGAGCCAAAAACACAGGTGTCGATAGGCCCAGGAAAAAAGGTGCCATCAGTAACAGGAGGCAACACTTAGTGGTAGGAATCCAGTAGAAACAGCTCATACAATGCAAATTCCAAGGATATCAACAAGAATCACTTTAAAATGATAGGTACAGGCCTACACCAGGTAGGTGTTTAAAGATGTCTCTGTGATTCGATCATACAACATTCGACAACATCCCAACTAATGGGTCTATTATTATTGTCCGCCCACCACCATAATGGAATGCAGGACCATCTGCTAGGGTTGTGGCGGTCCCGCACCTGCACCTGCAATTAGGATGCCACCACCACCATGGCGGGTTGTGCTCACAGCACCGCCTGCCACAATGCTGGGAATGCACATTCTGCATTGGCATTCACAAGGTGACAGGTACAGCGTGGTGCCTGCCACTTTGTCCATGCCAATGCAGGTGGGTAACTATGGTACCCCCAATGTGCACCCCCCACCTCCCCCAACATCCTGGGGGCCTGCTATGGGCCCGAAACAGTGAAGACTGCATGCCTTTCCATGGCGGCATGGAAAGGCTCATCTCCGCCCTCATCATAATATGGATGGCGGTGTCCTACATACACTGCCACCATATTGTGGCAGTTTTCCGCCCGGCTGCCACAATGCTGGGAATGCACGTTGTCCATTGGCATGCACAAAGTGGCAGGCACAGAGCGGTGCCTGCCACCTTGTCCATGCCAATGCAGTGCACCGCCTAACCCCCAATATCCTGGGGGCCCGCTACGGGCCTGCTGCCATGGAAAGGCTCTTCTCACCCTCATTATAATATGGATGGCGGTGTTATTGTGACAGTTTTCCGCCCGGTAGACGGAAAATCAGCAGACGGTTTTTCCTGTCCACCGCAGACCCCCCAGCTATCCTAATGTGGCGGAGGTGAATCATGGAAGGACTGTGGGCGGATCGCCCCTGCTGGGCCGGCAGTGGCTACCACCGGCCCGCAGGGGGTGATCCACCCGCCATCCTAATGAGCCCCCTGATTTTTGCCAATTCATACATTAGAGATATTACAATGGTAAATATATTTTAATTTATGTATTTCTTTAAGAATTAAATTGACTGGCTTCAAATAATTAATTTCTACCAAATAAAACAGTGTTTTTGTTTGATTTTAAATTGACAAAATATCTCTTACAATATGTAATATATTCTTAAAATAAAATAGCTTTGATGCAAACTCTGACAAATCTAGCCATACTATGCCTGGCTAAAATCAGTACAAGTGTGACTCCTGTATATTTCAAGTACAGAAGCAGAAAGCCTTTTGCAAGCTATGTTATAATGAATTGCCCGGGAAGGACCACATTCATCACTGTCTGAGCGGAGGTGCTCACTAGTTCTTATTGATGACTAAAGGGATGAAAAATATGTGCCTCTAAAGCTTTGTTACACACATTCAATTTAAAGTTGCACTGTACATCTGAAACACATCCATGAAACATTCATCCAACCCATGTCAGGGCCTCATCTGATTTTTTAGATTGTTTTGTATTTTATGCATGAAATAAAACCAGATATGGAAGCATAACAAATAAATAGGCTACAACTACATCTTTCACATATACAACATGGTCAAATGAATTAAAATCCCATATTCTAAGAAATATTCCCTACCTCTGAGACATAACATTAGAAATTGCAGTGCAGAAGGTCTGCCTCCTCTCTCAGAGCCCAAGCGTACAGCAGCAAAACAGATGACACATAGGCAGAATGGGCTTAGTAACTCATGGCACACTAACTGTGCACTCCAGGGGCTCTCTACCCTTTATTAATTCACCCTCAATGCTCAACGTGAGGTCATGGTGTGTGTGTGTGTTGGGTGTCCTCTGTGCCAAATTTAATTTCTCTGAAACCTTCCATTGAGAACAAAACAAAAAAGGAAGTGTTCAGGACTACTGTTCATCAATAGTTCTTGTCCTGGCGAGTAACAATGGGAGTGCTACTTCTCTTCAGTCGCAAACATAGTACTCAAGTTTTCAAGGCCTTGTAGTTGCTGGTCTCATTTGATAGGGGTGACCTCGAGAGCACGTCACGGGTTTCAATGATCTCCCATGGTCTAGTTCTTTTATCCAGGCTGGATGGTGTTGCTTGCGGTGAGAGTGTGAACCAAGGGTAACTCCTACTAGGGCTAGGTTTGGAACATTGACTTTTCTCCTTGCTGTGATATCATCATCATTTGTCCGTTCAGCTTTGCAATTTTAGGGAACTGCCACTTGGTAAAAGGGGACACATTTCTTGTGACACATTCTGAGTAGTTTTTGGCTGCTATCATGGTTCCCTTCCTGGTGACAACTTGGAGGGGTTGTGTTTCAAAAAGGAGCCAGAACTTCCCTCCAAGGTGTTGGCCTTAGACCAGTACCCAAACCACAATGACAATGTCCGACTCCTTGGCTTTGTGGTCTTAGCTGTCTCTGTTGTTTTTCTGTATGTGCCTCTGCTACATTGCTACAATGTTAACTGGCTATAGGATCCAGATGGCAGCATGGGGAATGTTATCCTTAACCACTCTCCTGAATAGCACATACGCTGTTGCTCACTATGTCCTGCTGTGCGGAGTGCCCCTGTATGGTCCTATGGTCCTATGGAGGGCCTCCTCAACACCTTGCCATTGGTTGGGGCCGGTGGGATGTGATTCTTCAGTGGGTGGTTGTGAGGGTCTGTACTTATTGCTTAAATGTGTGGCCTTAAAAAGGGGTCCATTGTTTCTGTTTGTGTGTTTGGGTCTCCAGCTATTGTGAATATGATGTTGCAGCACTTCTTGGTGTACTGGAACACGATATCTTGCAGTACTTCTTCTATAGGACGTTTCAAGAAATATTGCGTCTATCAGGCAATGTGCCAACGTCAATGCTGATGCCACACCAGGAGCCGTCACTGGGCCAGTCTGTTGCAACAGGGCGTGGCTGGTCGGGCAATTTGCTCGCTTGACACAAGTGGCACTTTTTGACAACGTCATCATCTTCAGCGAAAATCATTGGGAATCAGATTTGACATCATAGATGGGCCTTCATCCTGGTGGCACCTTTGTGACCTGTCTCTGCTAGGGTCAGCGTGGTTGCCCTAAGTGGGGGAGGAATGACAATCAGGTGGCTGCACAAGAGGTGGCTGGGCAGCAAGGTTCTTAGTTCATGACAGACATTCCAGATGACAGAGCGGTCACAATGCGTGATATCATCATATTTTGCTAGTCCTTGGAGAAAGTTGTTCCCCTTCCCCGATTCAACTGCCACCCAGGCCTTCTAGACACAGGGGTATGTGACAGTGGCATTGGCAATGTGAATGTAGTCATTTGGGTCAGACAATAAACTAGAGGGGCCTTCTACTGATGGGGGTGCAGGGACTGATAGTCGGTTGGATTTTCACAAACTGGTTTGTACCCCACTGTCATCTGATAATTCTACAGTTGCAAGGCCCACTTTTCTTTGCAAGGTGGTGGATGAGGAGCAGGTCAGTAAAGAGGAGTACTAATTGTATGTGATCCGTGAAAACTTTGAAGGGACATCTACAGAGATAATGATGTAAATGGTGGTATCCCCACTTGATGGAAAGGTCCTCTTTCTCGATGTGGGTATAGCATTTTCCGGGGCCTGTGAGGGCTCTCTTGGCACACACCACCGGTGTCCAGCAGTTATTACCTGCATGCTGCATGAGAACTGCTACAAGGCCAATGGGGCTGGCATCACCATTGAGTGCAGATTACTTTGCAGGATCAATGAAGGCCATCACAGTGTTGCAGAGGATTGCCTATATGATGACTTGAAGGCCCCTTCTTCTAGCATCCCCGATGCCTAAGGTGTGGAGGTTTTGTGGCAGTGTCAACAGGTTGGGGATGAACTTCCCATAGTATATTGCAAGACCAGGAAACTCCAGACCACTGCCACAGAGGACGTTATGGCTGCCTCTAAAATGTCGGCGTATTCGGAAGTGTCTACTTTGATGCCTGTGGTGCAGAGGAACTCCAAGTCTTGGTGAAAGAATTACCATTTGACTCGACCGAGTGTGCTGCCAGCTGCCTCAACTAATTTTTGTAAGGGTAACTTATGGCTGTCAAGAGTGAGGGCATGGATAAGAATGTAGTCACTAACGTTGATGACACCTTCTAGGCCTGCAAAAACTTACCGGATTGCATTTTGGAACACATCCGCAGGAGATGATATAGAGAAATCGACTTGTTTTATAGCAATGGTGGCTAACGTGGGTGGAAATTGGCATGCTGTAGCTGCTTCCTTCATGGAGTTCTAGCTGGTGGTACCCGGAGTTCAAATCTAACTTTGAGAGCCATGCCGAGCTGTTAATGTTGCAAATGTAATCATCAATATCTTATGTGTCGCTGTCTTGTTATGGCTTGGTTGGGAAGGTGCATGTCAATGCAGATTCAAATGCCCCCGAGCTTCTTGGGCTTATTCATGCCCACCATGAGATACACCCAGGGGTTGGGCTGGGCCAACGTTTAAAGTTCAGCTTCCACAGCAGAATGTAGGTAAAACGTGACCCTGCAGTGTCACTAGGTGATAGGGTCGACCATTGGGTCAAGGGAGATTGGAGGCTTTTTTAAGCAGCAGAGATCACAGAAGAGGTGAGGGCACTCACACAGGATGAGGTCAACCTAACTCACAGGGTCCCCAACTGTCGCTGTAAAGTGAATGAGATGCAATCACTCTGTACTGTTACAACTAGGGAGCATCTCAGAGTCAGATGAGGTAACAAAGAACTTTGCTGGATGGGAGTTTGTGACATTGGATACTGAGCAAGTGAAGACCCCAGCAAGCAGAATAAGCGTGAAGCTTCCATAGAGGAAGACATGGGCTATTGTTGGCTGCAGCAGGGGCTGCAGGACAGGGGAGTTGAACTGCTCCAGGCTGGTGACGTTAGCCGACTCCTCTGTGTCATTGAGCCTGGTGACTGGGTGTGATCAATTTTGACTTACAAAGATGGACAAGCAGGTCATGTAAGTTGTTCTGGGTGCAGGGTACATGAGGTCAAGAAGATTTTGTCCTTCTCTACTTCAACCTTAATGAACTAGGTGGTGGGATTTTCCTCTGAACCATCGCGGTCTGAAGCATGGTCATGGTTAATCGCTCTTCCTCCTTGGTGTCTGGGTGCACCATGGCCACGAAATGAGGGTGGACGACTCCCACCATAACACACCTTGGCAAAGTGGTTGGGTCAAAGACACATAGAGCAGGTAATGCGTCTGGCTAGGCACTCAGAAAGTGGATGTGGGAGGACCTGCATTATCCCTAGCAGTTTGTGAGAGCTGTGCCTGCAGGGCCAGGGTTCAGGCTGTTGCGTAGTTGGTTCCCTTTTGAGTTCATTGCTGCCATTTCCACTTTAATAGTTTGTGAAGTGGGCTTGGGTTTGACAGAGTGCTTCTCAATCTGATCTGCTCAATCATTGAACAGTTTGTGGGAGTGGGCAATTGTTAAAATCTCATTGAGGGGCTTGTTGGTCCTGCGGGGATGTGGCAACGAAGTGCAGCGGAATCGGCAACCCTGTATGATCTGAACGTGGAATTCATTCTGTGGATCATCTTCAGTACAGGCACTGGCAAAATTCCCACAGAGGGGCATAAAATATAACAATGCACCCACCCTCACGCTGATGGGCATGCCATAGTTTGAATCTTCCAAAATCTGGGTTCATCTGGCGGTAAAAGTTATAATCATCGTCTGCGTCTGTCCCAGGGAGGTTGGGGAAGAACTTGAAGATTTCTTCTGCATTATAATGAAGAACTAGTGAACACCTAGTTTCACAGTCAGTTTCTTTGGTGACTTTGAAATAGTTGTTAGGCCGGTCCACCCATGTCTGCCAGTGGGGGATGGATGTTGCTGGATTGCTGAGCTTGCTTCAAGGCGGCAGCGGATTGGATGCACGACCGATGGGGTGGGCTGGCATGAAGCGCTGCAGCAGCCTTTGTTTCTGACTGCTGATTCATGCCATGGCTAAAGGAAGTGAGCTGGTGACGACAAGAAGCAAGAGTGATGTATACACCTAGCTGGGGAGCATGATCCTGGTAACGGATACGTAGAGAAGGGCAAGGAGGTACTCACTGGCAGGTCACAAACACTAGACACTGCTGCTTCACTGCTGGACTGGCACTAATGCTGGTGAGGCCAAATCTGGTTCAGAAATAGAATGAGAGTCGCGGCTCCAGGCACAGATGTACAGTTGGCAAGCGCTAACCTTGGGTCAGACTCATATCAGATGCTCCAGGAACCAAGAGCATGGATGTGCCCAGGTAGCTTGCGACACAATAGCTGTGCATGCCAGAGACTCCTCCCGTTTTATTAACTCGCCATCATCACTTTACCAGGGGTCAGGATGTACGTGTCCATGTCATGGCGATGGGTGTCCTACGGAATTAGCCATGTGTAACAGAGGAATGAAATTCCATAAATTTGTTCACAAAGGGTTCCTTAACCTTCTATGGAATTCTCAGAACTCTGGTGAATTGTCACAAAACTGTAGCAAAGGTGACAAAAATGTGCAACTATTCACAACTGTCCATATTCATCTATCTGTGATGTGAGTAAAAGTAGTACTAATGCAAACCATTTTTGTTGCCGATTAAAAACGCATACTGCCAGTTTAAAACAAGCTGTGGCAAAGCTAATAGACTTTGCTTATGCAAGATCTATTGGCTTTGTTAATGTATTTTTATCCATATTGTGCTGCTGTTTAGCACTAAAATGCATGAGGAAGGCAGGATAATGGATGGTAGTGGAAAGAAGGATGGTGTGCTACCAGCAGAGCAGCCCTCCTCAGAACTGAGGTATATCTGAGGTTGACCGGTAGAAAAACCATAGAATTTAGCTGAAAGCCAGATATACTAAAATAACTTGACCTGGCTTTGTCCTAAATTAATCACAAATTATACCAGTGCAAGCAATGTCTGACCCTTGTGCAGCTGTCAAGGAAATAAATACAATTTGTGCTGGTGAGTGTTTCCAAACTGTAAATCTAAGCTGGTCACACTTTGTTTGTCACACATGACATAAAATTCACTGAAAAAACAGTCTAGCAGATTTTAAGAAATATCAAATCGCCTTTTTGGTGATCTAGGATGCGAAGTAGTTTGAAGAGGCATCTGATTTTACTCCCTCGTGGTTGTCCCTTGAGAAGATGCTTCATGAGAATCTCTCTCTCTCATCTCTCCTAGCAATAAACAAAACCACCCTATTTTAGCAAAAATCTTATTTTGAATCATAGAAGAAATGACCTTCTACAGCTAGACTCTCGCTTCTCTGTAGCAAAATTCCTCCAGTCCATTGGAGCTTCAATCTGGCACAAAATAGATACCAATCTGGACACTACCCTCTCCCAAGAAGGTCCCTAGTGTGCGAAAGGCATACTTGTCATGAGCAATCTCGGCTCCAGAAAACACCCACTAACATTTCCCATAATTAAACGAAAATATGACATTGCCACCATTGATATCTATGATTTCCTTAAGCTAAAGGCAGCCATCGCCAAGCATGCTGATTTCCATTTTAAATCCACATCCCTACCTAAGCATCTTGCAGCTCTCAGAAAAGGAGGTCATGTTGCCTTAAAACTGAAACCTCTAAACTGATGGTAAGGATGGTAAGTAGGATAATAAGACCAGCGCCACCAGGAGTAGCATCCTTGCTGCTCAGCCCACACACTCCAACTGTCTCTCTCTCTCCACTCCACCAGGCACTCCAGCATTCCACTACCTCATCAAGAATTCTAACATTCCACACACATCACATTCATACTGGCTGAGCAGCAGATAATGGGTAACCAGGTGAAAGGATGCATTATAGGAATTCAAGTTACAACAAAATTGTGTACCCTTAGCAGCAGAAATGGGTGACTGACTAGACTCGGGACAGAGACCCGGATGTGTCATCCATCAACTGGGGGAAACTGTGGTCATCTCAATTTAAAAAACAGATTAGGCCTAATCTGCCACAAACCAAATGACACATCCTATACATAATATTTGGACCCCCGCCCCAATGGCCAGCTTCCATGGGTCTATTAGAAGATAGCTGCTGATGGAGCTGTAAAACTGAGCATGCTTTTTTATGACACATGCTGTACGAATGGCCAGCATTACAAACTTTATGGGAGAACATACATGATATTTTTGACAACATTTTCCAGAAAGTTCAAATATATATTTGTGACCGTGACTGCATTTATTCTAACTTATTGGGAAACCAAGGAGTTGGAATGTGATAGTGTGTGTGTTGTAAGTTGACGATGAATGGGGAATGGTGTATGAATGATTAAGTATGAATGTTAGTGGTTTTTACAAACCAGAGTGTGGTCCGGTCATTGTAAAAAAATATTTGATTCAATTCTTTTGTCTTTTGTCAGTTGGGATCTTTGTGGTGTTTTTGAACAAAACATATTGTATTGTGTATAAAAAAAAAGAAAGTGATTAAAATGTTTGCTTTAAAGAATATATACTATTTAATAGTGACGGGGTATACTGACTTGCAGCTTTTGCGCCGTTTGAATTCTTGTTGAATCTATAATCAGTATTGGCATTTGTTATTGTACCTTTCTAAACAAATTTCAGCACCTAGCTTGCAAGCTCGGCTAACCCCGGCACCAAAAAGAACCATTTTAAAATCACCAGTGCCTCTCCGACAGACTGACGACCGTCTTCACATTCCATTGGCAAGTTTTGAAACATTTTACTAAGAAACTTACATTTTCTTTTTAATTTTAGACAGCTCATTACTTGTCTCACCTTCCTCATAAGCTATTTCGCATTTTCAGGTTCTCCAGCGCCGCAAGGTCATACATAGCGCTATGCAAATATAATCACTCAACTTCAAGTAAAAAAGCATAAGTAAAAAACAATGTCATTTTCAATGCCAAGAGCTCGAACTTTCCCAAATGTGAGACCGATTGTATTGCAAATGCTTATTCTGACTATGATAGCACACAAAGCTAACACATGTTCATCTATGGTTCAAGGACTCAAAAGAACTGGAACAAAACCTGTTGCGCTATTTTTGTAAATCTTTGTCTAAATTGGAGGACTTCAAAAGGCGATTTTGTACCTCGGTACTCCATAAACTAAAGGGTTTAGAAAATAAACTGTAAACACATTCACTCTCAATAGGCACAAAAATACATCTTATTCAACTGAATTAAAACTTCCATTTGTTCCAGTAGAGCAATAAATAATGTTGCACGGGGTAAACCACAAATTCCGTTAGCCTAATTTTGGGATCACTCAAGAGCCAGTCAAAGGGACCAGTTAGGACACGTGTAAAGCCTCATGTGCGTAACCCCCCAGAAGAGTTAGTGCAGTCGGTTTACAATTGCCTCTTAAATGCACCCCTACGTGTTTTTACTGGATAATGTGTTGATGTTAAAGGAATCGCAAAGAGAAGATTTACATGAATTGAGTAATACAATCTCTCTTTGGTTTAGGAAGAACTGTGGTTGGGCGCATTACTTTTCTAATAATAAGGTAATTATGGTGAGAAGGATTGCATGGATTGGTTATGACCCTAAAACAGTCCGGGGAGGGGGGGTACTGAGAAATTCCTGTATAGATTACACTAACAGGAGATTCAATGCCTTGCCTTTAAGGTTTTTTTATAGACCAGCATACAAACAGAGTAACAAACAGCCAACTTTGAGAGTGAGTACACCGGCACAGTATGGCTTTTCTAGACCCTATAATGTTACTTCTAGTAATCTATTTGAACCACTTCAGGGTTAGGTCAAACTAAAAAGGTCAAGCTTTAACACAGAGAAATGGATTGGGTTAGAGACAGAGAAGTCATTAACTCATAGCCATAACCAAGACATGCATTCAGTACACTCTGGGCAGCACACAAGGGAGAGAAACTGACAAAAAATTAAGCTACTACCTTGGGACATAGCAGAAATGTGATCCCTAAAAGGAATCCAAGTTTAGCTATCTTTTATTAATAACATTAACATTATAGACTGTTTAGAAACGTGGGCCAGAGAGGATTTTAATATTCAGGGTTATTATAATGTGCTTTATCCCGCCAATCAACAAAATGTGAGAACAGGGAAAGGGGGGGGTTGCTTTCTTGAAATCTGTTAACCTTTCTGATCTCACAGTGAGCCCAGTAAGTAACTACCCTTATCATATTTTAATTCTGAATGTCTGTGCAGTGTACGCATAGAATTGATTGATTTTTATCACATCTGTTTTGAAAACGAATGTTCGTATGTGGTTGAGGAACTAAATTGAGAAATTGATGGACTGATGAGAATTGTCACACACCCCTAACAATTCTTTATGTTGAATATTTTATTGCTACTACATGTAGATTTTCCAACAAAGTAATGTGTATGGCATTTCACTAAACAATTTAATACTGAAACATAATTTTGTGTTTTATACGACTGATGATTTCTCACCAACAGGACCCATAATGCTGTCATTCATTGGGAACAGTCCAGGAAGCAGCATCTTGTTTTCATCTAGCCTATTATACCTGACGACCAATTTCACTATGATTCCAAAATGTATGAGTGGCCATAATCCACTATTAATCACTTTGAACACAGGAATAAAGGTAGATTTTTAAATAACTTTTTAAAGTTGTTTTAAAGCTGAAATATCATAACTGTTTTTTAAGTTTTTTTTCTTGCATTTGTTGACCTCAGTTGAGGTCTAAATCAAATTAAATAAAAATCTGGAATCTGGAATAAAGGTACCCACAAGGTAGGGATGGCTCCTATTTATTAAAGAAATAAAGGTCTAATGTTGAAATGAAATAAAAGGGGGAACATCCATGACAACGCGGTCAAAACACAGCGCTGCCATTACCACGCATCTTTTACAACGCAAGTCGTTACCACGACTTGCGCTGGAGGGTGCTCTAGACTAAGGAATAGTAGATTTACTATTCCAACACCTTCCCTACTGTACGTAGGCTGGAGTTGGAATAGTTAATTTTTAACCATTCCTAAATCCAGCACCCTACAGCGCATGTCGTGGTAAAGACTTGCATTGTAAAAGATGTGTTGTGATGTACCGCGATCTAAAAGATCGCGTTGTAACATCATACAACCAAATAAAACAGATCCAAGAGCATATATGGAAGAACTCCTTACCACCTCTGATTAAGTATCTCAGAATGTATGGTGTACGAAGCAGACTAAAGCCATTTTAACTTCCTCTGGCTCTCTCTGTGATACCATTAGCTCTCTACTGAACCCTAAGAACACTCTTTCACGAGTACAGCAGTGACACTGGTTTAAACTTGCCTGTTCCAACACACATAAACATGTCCCTTGATCAAGTGAAGACATCAAGGATTGTGGGAAAAAATATCAGAAAGTGATCACAGAAAGAAAGAAGGTAATCAAAGGAAAACCTTTGGGAAGATCTGTTAGCTCAGATAAACGAACAGACAGTGGGGCATTCTGGAGGGCGGTGTACTCCTTTTTTCGTGACTTTAACTGCCTGAATGTGGAAAACGTAAAGCTGCAGATAAATGGATAGACCACTTTGCATATGTTGTAAACCCAGGTAATTCCTCCTCTTAATTTATTGGTGCGAGAGAGTACCAGTGATACCGAGAGGTCCCTCCATTTCAGTCATTACATACAGGTGGATGAAGTAAGTGCTGCAATTAGGAACAGTTTGTCGGGAAACAGCCCAGGCCCAGAGCAGGTACCGGTTGATCCTTTCAATCATAATATTCCCCTATGGGCCCAGGTGTTAACAAACATAATTTGAGCGAGCAGCCATCACCAGTATTTTACCACAAACATGAACTGAGGCCATTATCATGCCAATTTTTAGGAAGGAGAATAAGACCTCACTCACCTATTCTTATTGCCCCTTACCGTTGCTCCACTTGACCATAAAGATATATTACTGTCAAGCCTAGAGGCTTGGGCGGTGGATATTAATATCTTTTCAGACATTCAATATGGTTTTCGCCCGGTCTTTGATAGGTTTGAACAATGTCTGAACTTATCCTTATTAACTGGGTAATGTGTCAAAAGCACAAGGGGTTTGATCCACATGCTGTTCAGGGATCTAATCATTGCGTTGGATACCATTAACTGTTCTACTCTCTGGTTATTGTTGCAATCCATAGGTGTGGGAAAGAGATTATTAGTTCTTTTACTGCAACAATAACATCATGGTACCACTGCTAGGGTCCATTTCGGGGGAAAAAACTTTGCTCATTTCTAGGTCCAATTGAGTGTCCTTTACACTGGAAACATTTGATCACAATAACAGTGCAACAATCCACATAACCAACAGAGGCCTTGTTTAGAGTTGCCTCTAAATTGGGTGATAATATAATGTTGGAAATTCACAAGTTCATTGCACCTGGGTTGGTCTTTACGGAGTGGTGGTTGGGGTTATTTTAACCCTGAGTCTTTCCGGAAGGCTGAGAACACTTTTTCAGGTCAAGCTTAGCGTCAGTCCGCATGCACTGCTTGCTCTGTGAGACTCCTGTAGTAGAGTATGGGAGAGAAGCTGTGCCCACTCTCCTCCCATATTTTTAATTGGCTTGTGTCACTCTCTTTCGTAAATGCTGCCTTTGGATTAGTTAATAAACTTGTTAGTCCCTCCTTAGTACGGCCTTGTCTTCATTTGTATGCTCCCATTACAGTTGTTACACCGGACCTGTTATTTAGTCTGTAAGAACTATTTACTTTATTGAGTTTCTCTTACTGCAGGCCGGACATGCTCCGCTTCAGCTGAAACCACTTGTGTGTTTTTTAAGCAGCATGGCCGCCCCCGTCACATGAGCACCCACTTTCAATCTCTTTAACCCGGCATTATCTTGTTTCTCTTTCATACCCTCCCCCCCCCAAGTAAAATGGATTTAGAAATGATTAGCAAATTAAGTTATGTGAATTCTAGGTACCACAAAATCCTATGCTAATGGGCTGTAGCTGACAAGAGCACATCTGTGTTACAAGTAATCTGTACTAAGCCACCTGACACGTTGTTTTCAAAAGCCTGTTTTATTAACAACAACACCACCACCACCAATACCACCACCATCAATACCACCACCTCCACCAATACCACCGCCACCAATACCACCAATACCACTACCACAACCACCAATACCACCACCTAACACCACCAGTCACTGTCACCACCATCAATACCTTCACCACCACTAATACCACCACCAATACCACCAACACCACCACCACCACCAGCACCAATACTACCACCACCACCAATACCACCACCACCAATGCCACCACCAACAGTACCACTACCACCAATATCACACCCACCACCAATACCATCACCAATACAACACCAATACCACCACCACCACCACCACCACCAATACCAATACCACCACCACTAATACAAACACCACAAAACCGCCACCACCAAAACCACCACCAATACACCCAACACCAACAGCACCACCAATACCAACGCCACCAATACAGACACCACCACCACCAATACCACCACCAATGCCACCATTAATACCACCACCTCCAATATCACCACCACCAATACCACCAGCATCAATACCACCCCCACCAAAATCACCACCACCCCCAACACCACCACCAGCAATAACACCACCAATACCACCACCAGCAATACCATCACCACCAATACCACTACCACCACCAATACCACCACCAACACCATCAATACCACCACCTCCAACACCACCACTACCATTACCACAATCAATATCACCACCTATACCACCACCACTAATACCACGACCACCAATACTGCCACCACCAATTTCACCACCACCAATACCACCATCATCACCAATACCACCACCACAAATACCACCACCACCAATACCAACACCAATACCACCACCACCAATACCATCAATCATCACCACTAACACCATCAATACCACTACCACAAAAATGAATACAACCTCCATCACCAATACAACTACCACCAATACCACAACCACAACCAATACCATCACAAATACCACCACCACTACCACCACCATCAATAACTCCACCTCCATCACCACCAATACCACCACCAATACCATCACCACCAATACCATCACCACGACCAATACCACCATCACCACCAACACCACCACCATGACCAACAATACCAATACCACCAACACCACCACCACCACCAATATCACCATCACCAGTACCACCACCACCACCACTACCACCATCAATTCCACAACCACCAATACCGCTACCACCAAAACCACCACCAAACCCAATACCACCACCAATACTACCACCACCACCAATACCATTACCCCCACCAATAGCACCACCACCAATACCACTACCCCAATATACCACCAATACCAATACCACCACCAATAACACTACCACCACAAATACCTTCACCAATACCACCACCACCACCATAAATACAACCACCTCTACCACCAACACCAATACGACCACCAATACCACCAATAATACCACCACCAGCAATACCACCACCAATACCACCACCACCAATACCACCTCCACCAATACCGCCACCATCAATACCACCACCAATAACACCAATTCCAACAACAATACTGCCACCACCACCAATACCACCACCCATACCACTACCATCACCATCAATACCTTCCCTTCCTCCACCACCAATACCACCAACATCACCACCAATACCACCACCAACACCAATACCACCACCAACACCAATACCACCACCACCACCACCAATACCACCAATACCGCCACCACCACCAATATCACTACCGCCACCATCAATACCTCTACCCTCACCAATACCACCACCAACATTATCTATATCACCAACACCACCACTACTACCACCACCAATACCACAATCACCACCAATACCAATACCACCACCACCATCACTGATACAACCACCATCAATACCACCACCACCAACACCACCAACACCACCACCACCAGTACCAACACCACCATAACCAATACCACCACCACCAACACCAATACCCCCACCAATACCACCACCAATGTAATCCCCCATTACTACCACGAATACCACCACCACCAATACAACCAGCACCAATACCACGCCCTCCAAAAGCACCACCACCCCAACACCTCCACCAGCAATAACACCACCAATACCATCACCGCCAATACCACCACCACCAATACCACCACCACCACTACCACCACCATCAATACCAACACCCTCAATAACACCAATACCACAATCAATAGCACCACTTATACCACCGCCACCAATACCACCACCAAAACCATGACAGCCACCACCACCAAAACCACATCCACTACCAATACCACCACTAATACCACCACCACCAATACTGCCACCACCAATTTCACCACCCCCAATGCAACCACCAACAGTACCACTACCACCACCAATATCACCACCACCACCAATACCATCACCAATACAACACCAATACCACCACCACCAATACCAATACCACCACCACCCTAATACAACCACCACCAATACCACCACCAATACCCCCACCAAAACCACCAACACCAACAGCACCACCAATTCCAGCACTGCCAATACCGATACCACCACCACCACCAATACCACCACCAATAACGCCACCACCAAAACCACCACTAATACTACCATTAATACCACCACCGCCAATATCACCATCACCAATCCCACCAGCACAAATTCCACCCCCACCAAAAGCACCACCACCCCCAATACCACCATCAGCAATAACACCACAAATACCACCACCAGGAATACCATCACCACCAATACCACTACCACCATCAATACCACCACCACCGCCTTCAATACCACCACCTCCAACACCACCACTACCAACACCAATACCACCACCACCCCCACAACCACCAATACTACCTCCACCAACACCAGCAACACCACCACCAAAATCACCATCACCGGTACCACCACCAATACCACCACCACCACCACCACTACCACCACCACCAAAACCACAACCAAACCTAATTCCAACACCAATACTACCACCACCACCAATACCATCACCCCCCAATACCACCACCACCAATACAACCACCCCAATATACCACCAATAACACTACCACCACAAATACCATCACCAATACCACCACCACCATCACCAACAGCACCACAAATTCCAGCACTGCCAATACCGATACCACCACCACCACCAATACCACCACCACCAATACCACTACCACCATCAATACCACCACCACCGACTTCAATACCACCACCTCCAACACCACCACTACCAATACCACAATCAATATTACCACCTATACCACCACCACCAATACCACCACCACCACCAATACCATCACCAAAATACCACCACCACCAGTACCACAACCACCACTGATACCTTCACTAATACCACCACCACCAATACTGCCACCATCAATTTCACCACCACCAATACCATCATCATCACCAATACCACCACCACCAATTTTACCACCACCAACACCACCACCAATACCAACACAAATACCACCACCACCAATACCACCAACACAAATACCATCAATCACCACCACCAACACCACCAATACCACGACCACGAATGCCACCTCCACCACCAATACCACAACCAATACCAATACCACAACCAATACCATCACAAATACCACCACGATCAATAACTTCACCTCCATCACCACCAATACCAACACCAATACCACCACCACCCCCACAACCACCAATACTACCTCCACCAACACCAGCAACACCACCACCAAAATCACCATCACCGGTACCACCACCAATACCACCACCACCACCACCACCACTACCAGCACCACCAAAACCACAACCAAACCCAATACCAACACCAATACTACCACCACCACCAATACCATCACCCCCCAATACCACCACCACCAATACAACCACCCCAATATACCACCAATAACACTACCACCACAAATACCATCACCAATACCACCACCACCATCAATACCACCACCTCCACCACCACCACTACCACCACCAACACCAATACGACCACGAATACCACCACTAATACCACCACCAGCAATACCACCACCAGCAAGACCACCACCAATACTACCACCCCCATCACCAATACCCCTACCACTACCACTACTAATACAACCACCACCAATACCACCAACACCACCAATACCCCCACCAATACCACCACCAATGTAATCCCCCATTACTACCACGAATACCACCACCACCAATACAACCAGCACCAATACCACGCCCTCCAAAAGCACCACCACCCCAACACCTCCACCAGCAATAACACCACCAATACCATCACCGCCAATACCACCACCACCAATACCACCACCACCACTACCACCACCATCAATACCAACACCCTCAATAACACCAATACCACAATCAATAGCACCACTTATACCACCGCCACCAATACCACCACCAAAACCATGACAGCCACCACCACCAAAACCACATCCACTACCAATACCACCACTAATACCACCACCACCAATACTGCCACCACCAATTTCACCACCCCCAATGCAACCACCAACAGTACCACTACCACCACCAATATCACCACCACCACCAATACCATCACCAATACAACACCAATACCACCACCACCAATACCAATACCACCACCACCCTAATACAACCACCACCAATACCACCACCAATACCCCCACCAAAACCACCAACACCAACAGCACCACCAATTCCAGCACTGCCAATACCGATACCACCACCACCACCAATACCACCACCAATAACGCCACCACCAAAACCACCACTAATACTACCATTAATACCACCACCGCCAATATCACCATCACCAATCCCACCAGCACAAATTCCACCCCCACCAAAAGCACCACCACCCCCAATACCACCATCAGCAATAACACCACAAATACCACCACCAGGAATACCATCACCACCAATACCACTACCACCATCAATACCACCACCACCGCCTTCAATACCACCACCTCCAACACCACCACTACCAACACCAATACCACCACCACCCCCACAACCACCAATACTACCTCCACCAACACCAGCAACACCACCACCAAAATCACCATCACCGGTACCACCACCAATACCACCACCACCACCACCACTACCACCACCACCAAAACCACAACCAAACCTAATTCCAACACCAATACTACCACCACCACCAATACCATCACCCCCCAATACCACCACCACCAATACAACCACCCCAATATACCACCAATAACACTACCACCACAAATACCATCACCAATACCACCACCACCATCACCAACAGCACCACAAATTCCAGCACTGCCAATACCGATACCACCACCACCACCAATACCACCACCACCAATACCACTACCACCATCAATACCACCACCACCGACTTCAATACCACCACCTCCAACACCACCACTACCAATACCACAATCAATATTACCACCTATACCACCACCACCAATACCACCACCACCACCAATACCATCACCAAAATACCACCACCACCAGTACCACAACCACCACTGATACCTTCACTAATACCACCACCACCAATACTGCCACCATCAATTTCACCACCACCAATACCATCATCATCACCAATACCACCACCACCAATTTTACCACCACCAACACCACCACCAATACCAACACAAATACCACCACCACCAATACCACCAACACAAATACCATCAATCACCACCACCAACACCACCAATACCACGACCACGAATGCCACCTCCACCACCAATACCACAACCAATACCAATACCACAACCAATACCATCACAAATACCACCACGATCAATAACTTCACCTCCATCACCACCAATACCAACACCAATACCACCACCACCCCCACAACCACCAATACTACCTCCACCAACACCAGCAACACCACCACCAAAATCACCATCACCGGTACCACCACCAATACCACCACCACCACCACCACCACTACCAGCACCACCAAAACCACAACCAAACCCAATACCAACACCAATACTACCACCACCACCAATACCATCACCCCCCAATACCACCACCACCAATACAACCACCCCAATATACCACCAATAACACTACCACCACAAATACCATCACCAATACCACCACCACCATCAATACCACCACCTCCACCACCACCACTACCACCACCAACACCAATACGACCACGAATACCACCACTAATACCACCACCAGCAATACCACCACCAGCAAGACCACCACCAATACTACCACCCCCATCACCAATACCCCTACCACTACCACTACTAATACAACCACCACCAATACCACCAACACCACCAATACCACCACCAATAACACCATCACTACCAATAACACCATCAACACCAATACCATCACCACCAATACCACCACCATCAGTACCACCACCAATACAACTACCACCACCATCAATACCTCCCCCTCCACCACCACCAATACCACTAACATCGCCACCAATACCACCACCAACACCAATACCACCTCCAACACCAATACCTCCGCCACCAATACCACTACCACAACCACCAATAAGACCAGCAACACCACCAATACTGCCACCACCACCAATATCCCTACCAACACGATCAATACCTCCACCCTTAACAACAACACCATCACCATTACCACTATCACCAACACCACCACCACTATCACCACCAATACCAATACTACCACCACCACCAATACCATCACTCCCATACAAATACCACCACCATCATTAATACAACCACCACCAATACCACCACCACCAATGCCACCAACACCACCACCACCAATAATTTCAATACCACCATTACCAATACCACCACCACCACCACCAATACCAGCACTAATACCACTACCACCAAAACCAACACCAATACCACCACCACTGCCAATATCACCAACACCGATTTAACTAGCACCAATTCCAACCCCACCAAAAGCACCACTACCCCAACACCACCACCAGCAATAACACCACCAATATCACCACCACTAATACCAGCACCACCAATACCAACACAACCAATACCACCACCACCAATACCACTACCACCACCACCACCACCATCAATACCACCACCTTCACCACCACCAATACCACAATCAATAGGACCACTTATACCTCCGCCATACCATGACCACCACCACCACCACCAAAACTGCAACCACTGCCAATACCACCACTAATACCTCCACCACCAATACTGACACCACCAATTTCACCACCACCAATACCACCATCATCACGAATACCACCAACACCACCACCAATACCACCACCACCAATACCACATCCACCACTAATACAACTACCACCAATTCCACAACCACCACCAATACTACCACCAATACCAACACCACCACCAATGCCAATACCACCACCACCACTAATACAACCACCACCACCAATACCACCACCACCAATACCACCACCAATACCACCAAAACTAACACCACCACCCCCACCAACACCACCACCACCAATACCAATACCACCACCACCACCACCAATACCACCCCAACACCACCACCACCAATAAGACCACCAATAACACCACCAATTTCACCACCACCTATATCACCATACCACTACCACCACAAATACCACCACAAATACCACCACCATCAAAACCACCACCACCACCACCACTACCAATACCACAATCAATACCACCACCTATACCACCACCAATACCACAACCACCAATACCACAACCACCACCAATACCATGACTAATACCACCACCACCAATTTCACCACCACCAATACCACCATCATCACCAATACCACCACAACCAACACCATCAATCACCACCACCAATATCACTACCACAACCACCAATAACACCTCCACCACCAATGCAACTACCTCCAATACCACAACCACAACCAATACCACCACCAAGACCACCCAAACACCACCAATACCACCACCACTACCACGACCATTGATACCTCCACCTCCATCACCACCAATAGCACCACCACCACCAACACCACCATCAATACCACCACCATGACCACCAATACCAATACCACCACCACCAATACCACCACCACCATCAATATCACCATCACCAGTACCGCCACCAACAACAAAATCACCACCACCACCACTCCCACCGCCACCAATACCACCACCACCAAAACCACAACCACCCCAATACCACCACCAATACCACCACCACCACCAATACCATCACCCCCACCATTACCACCACCACCAATACCACCACCACCAATAACACTACCACCACAAATTGCATCTCTAATACCACCACCACCACCAATGCCACCACCTTCACCACCAACAATACCACCTCCACCACCACCAATACCAACACCAATACCACCACCAATGCCAATATCACCAGCACCAATACCACCCCCACCAAGAGCAACACCTCCCCAACACCACCACCAGCAATAACACCACCAATATCACCACCAATAATACCACCACCACCAATACCACCACCAATACCACCACCACCAATACCACAACCACCACCACCACCACCATCAATACTACCACCTCCACCACCACCAATACCACAATCAATAGCACCACGTATACCACCGCCACTAATACTATCACCCCCACCAATACCATGACCACCACCACCACCACCAAACCTACACCCACCACCAGTACCACCACTAATACCACCACCAATTTTACCACCACCAATACCACCATCATCATAAATACCACCAACACCACCACCAATACCACCACCACCAATACCACCTCCACCACTAATACAACTACCACCAATTCCACAACCACCACCAATACTACCACCAATACCAACACCACCAACAAGACCAATACCACCATAACCAACAACAATATCATCACCAATACCACCACCTATACCCCCACCAATACCACCAGCCCCAATGTCACTACCAACAGTACCACCACCACAATACCATCACCAATACTAACACCAATACCACATCACCAATACCAATACCACCACCACCACTAATACAACCACCACCACCAATACCACCACCACCAATACCACTACCAATATCACAAAATAAGACCACCACCCCCACCAACACCAACATCACCAATACCAATACCACCACCACCAATACCACCACTAATACCACCACCACCAATATTACTACCACCAAAACCAGCAGCACCAATACCACCCCACTAAGAGCACGACCACCCCCAACACCACCACCAGCAATAACACCACCAATACCACTACCACCAATACCACCACACCACTACCACCACAAATACCACCACCATCAATACCACCAGCACCACTACCAAAACCACAATCAATACCACCACATATAACACCACCAATATCACCACCACCAATACCACAACCACAACCACCAATACCACAACCACCACCAATACCACCACTAATACCACCACCACCAATACCACCATCATCACCAATACAACCACAACCAATAGCTCCACCACCGACACCAATACCACCACCACCAATACCATCAATCACCATGACCACCAGCAATATCACTACCACGACCACCAATACCACCTCCACCACCAAGGCAACTATCTCCAATACCACAACCACAACCAATACCACCACCAAGACCACCACAAACACCACCAATACCACCACCACTACCACCACCATTAATACATCCACCTCCATCACCGCCAATAGCACCACCACCACCAACACCACCACCAATACCACCACCATGACCACCAATACCAATACCACCACCACCAATACCACCACCACCATCAATATCACCATCACCAGTACTGCCACCAACAACAAAATCACCACCACCGCCACCAATACCACCACCACCAAAACCACCCCAATACCACCACCAATACTACCACCACCACCAATACCATCACCCCCACCATCACCACCACCACCAATAACACTACCACCACAAATTTCATCTCCAATACCACCACCACCACCACCACCACCAGTACCACCACCTTCACCACCAACAATACCACCACCACCACCAATACCACTACTAATACCACCACCAATACCACCACTACCAATACCAGCACCACCAATACCACTGCCACTACCACCACCAATACCACCAATACCACCACCAACAAAACCACCAATATCACCACCAATAACACTACCACCACCGCCAATACCGCCACCAACAATACCACCACCAATATCACCAACAATACTGCCTCCACTACCAGAACCACCACCAATACCACTACCACAAGCATCAATACCTCCACCTCCACCACCACCAATACCACCAATACCTCCAACATCACCACCAATTCCACCACCAATACCACTATCACAACCACCAATAAGACCACCAACACCACCAATACTGCCACCACCACCAATATCACTACCACCACCATCAATACCTACACCCCCACCAATACCACCACCATTACCATTACCACCAACACCACCACTACTACCTCCACCACCACCAATATCACCACCACAACCACCAATACCACCACCACCACCACCAATACCACCACCATTACCACCAACACCACAACCACTACCACTACCTCCCCCACCACTAATGCCAATACCACCACCACCAATACCAACACCACCACCACCACCAATAATACCACGAATACCACTACCACAACCACCAATAAAACCACCAACACCACCACCACCATCACAAATACAACCACCACCATTACCACCACCACCAATACCACCAACGCCACCACCACCAATATCAACACCTCAAATACCAATACCACCACCACCACCACCAATACCACCACTAATACAAGCACCAATACCACCACCACTGATACCACCACCAATACCACCACTAATATCATCACCACCGCCAATATCACCACCACCAATACCACCAACACCAAAACCAGCACCACTACCACCACCATCAATACCTCCAACTCCATCACCTCCAATACCACCACCACTACCAATACCACCACCCCCACCACTACCAATACCACCACCACCAATATCACCATCATCAGTACCACCACCACCAACAATACCACCACCACTACCGCCACCAATACTACCACCACCACCAATACCACCTCTAACTACCCCAATACCACCACCAATACTATCTCCACCACTAATACCATCACCCCACCAATACCACCACCCCAACACCACCACCAGCAATAACACCACCAATATCACCACCACTAATACCACCACCACCAATACCAACACCACCAATACCACCACCACCGTTATCACTACCACCACCACCACCACCATCAATACCACCACCTCCACCACCACCAATACCACAATCAATAGGACCACTTATACCTCCGCCAATACCATCAATCACCATCACCACCAGCAATATCACTACCACGACCACCAATACCACCTCCACCACCAAGGCAACTACCTCCAATACCACAACCACAACCAATACCACCACCAAGACCACCACAAACACCACCAATACCACCACCACTACCACCACCATCAATACATCCACCTCCATCACCACCAATAGCACCACCAACACCACCACAACTGCTGCTCTGTTAACAACCTCAGGAATTGAGCTTTATTTAGTATTTAAAGAAATGTCCATCTTGGAGTTTACCCGACTTGCCTTAGTCTCAATACAATGCATTCTTTATTAGCATTTCTTGTCTTGAAGAACCGGGCCTTATGGGCCTGGCGGCACAGGGCACGCCTTAATCTCCGAGTTCACCTGCCTTGTCGGACAGAGACACGAGACACTCTGTTGGGCGTGGAAAATCAGGTTTATTAGCTGCAGCTAAGCACAGTTGTCCCAGAAGTACAAAGTAGGTTCTCAGGAGACTGCCACTTCAATTCCGTGGCGCACAATCTTTTATAACACACATATTTACGACATGGACTCCCAATACATACAAAGCTAGCCAATAGGAGAAGTTGGAAAACAAGCTATCGAATATCCCAAATACGCCCTTCTTTCAGACCCTGTGTATTGCCCCTCCCCACAAGTTAATCAATGCTAGTGCCATAATCTAATTCGCAGGTGGCAGGACGTATTTGTGTGCCTCAAAGGATAGTTGTGTAACAAGAGAATACAAGGAGAGAATAGCGAAGGCCAGTTGGATAAGATAAAGTGAAGAAAGAATAGGAGAGCCAAATAGTCAGTCGAGACAGGGATCAATCAGCCCAGACATGGATTAGCAGACTCGGCCAGACCATGACATCCGTTTCGTAAACAAGGGCAGGGGGTTACTTTTTAACAGAAGAGACACGCAGCAGCTGGAAAAAGCAAAAACACTCTGTTCGCCGTGTCGCCTGAGTGAAGGCAACACAAAATGGCGGCAGGACACAAAATAGCGGCCAAATACGGGACAAAGTCGAAAATCGCAGAACCTCAGTCTGTGGCTCATGGCTTAAATAACTTCCAACTTTTCTGTGTGAAAATGTTACAGCACAAAGCACTTTTCATGCTGTGCTTTTTTGCACACAGTTTAGTGCCCCCCAAATGCAGCTCATAGTTGATTTATTTATCGCTTGCAATATTAGAAATTATCAAATGATCATGTTCGCAATACAACAGCTTTTACCTGAATCAAATTGTGTCACAGTAAGTAGTTTTATTCGTTCTGCTATGAAAATCTGGAAACGTTATGGAGAAGGTAATAATAATATATTGGAGGTTAACAATAGATATACAATATTTTAAACTGTTTATGGTCTGTTTCTATGGTATTTAGATGTCATTGTTATGAAGTGCTGGCCCTGGATGACTATGTTTTTTTGGACTTTTTTTAATGGTACTAATACTGGAGTTCTAACCCAAGGATGAAGGAAGGTGGAGGTAGTAAATGTGTGAAAGCACTCCTCCACCATTTTGATTTTGGAAGGTGTGTGGAAACATTTTGTGGATTCATTATGGAGAGCTGATGTTGTGTATAGGTTCTGAAGATGCGTTCAAGTCTCTGCGATGGCTGGTAAGGGCAGGTACATATAGATTATATAGATTGTATGTTCCATGGATAAGTTGGTAAAGCAACATGGCTTTTTATTCAAGATTAGCTTCACGCTGAGGCAATGGGTAGATAGGTGAGTATTTAATGCTATAGTGGGCCTCTAAAAGTTGGAGAGTTGGGCAGATTGTGTGAGAAAGGTGGAGGTAGATGGATGATGAAGTGTATGTTTTGAGTGTCCATATAAGTCATTGTGTTTGTGGAATACAAGGCAAAGAAAGATAATGGTGCTTATAATGAATGGAAACATGATGTGCAATGGTGTGCCCAAAGTGAATAAATATTACTGGGGAAGTCTCGTTCTGTGGTGGCTTAACAATATCTGTGAAAGAGTGTGTGAAGACAATGGTATGCATTATTCTCTGTACTGCCAGCAGTTGTGAAGGCCCTTTGCGTTGATCAGTAGGATTGAGTGATATAGAGTACTGTGAAAAAAAAGGTAATAGTGGTATGTATTTGAAAGTATTAAAACCGTTTGCCACTCACTCCATCAAACTCCTTGACTTTTTGACTTTCACTCCACCTTACGTAAACACAATTTTATTCAAATCATCTGTCTATACATCCTTGCCTCTTGAGCCCTTCACACCTATAATAGACGTCATTATGAGCTCTCCTCTATCAAACATAATCCCTGCATTCCTAAAAACATATTGAAACTCACAGCCTCCTCAGAAACACATACATGAATAAGAACTACTACCTAATTACCACCCCATCACAAACCTTCACTTTCCAAGGAACAGTCTCAAAAATTGCAATTGCTGACCTGCTTGAATTTCGCCTTGATTTTCACAGCTTAAGATAGCCCTGCCACCCAGAGTTTTGCCCTAACTGTAATAAGAAGATCACCAACATCTAGATAGCAGACAACAATCACTCCTGGTAATGAACCATGAACAATGAACCTTGCCTCTTTCTGCTTATTATCCTATCTGTGGAAATTGGTTATGTTGACTATTAGGTAAATCTTGAAATTCCCAATTCCCAATTCATCCATGGACATCACAGTCATCATTCTAAGTTTGTTCCGACTGATGACACAAAACAGAGGGCCCGATTCACATAGGTATACTGAGTCTAACTTTACGACTTTTGGTATTCACAATGGGCATTTACAACTTGTAAATGCCATTTGTGAATACTAATAGTTGAACTTTATGACTTTCTGTATTCACAAAGGGTATTTATGAGTAATAAATGTCATTTGTGAATACTGAAAGTCGTAAAGTTAGACTTTCATCTCATTTTATCTTTGTGAATTGGGCCCAATAACTTTAAAGAACAACTTAAATCTCAGTTCAAATAATATTACTCAGAACTGCATGTCCACTGTATCTGAAACTGCCCTGACAAAGACTCAGTTCTCTATTGTTAGCTCATTAAGGGTCCTATTCATATTTCAGCCAATGGCTCATTGTTTCCCCATGGGGGTGGAATAGATTACTCTCTCTCCCTAGTGAAAGGACCGACCACAAAATGTATAAATAACTGCCAAGCTGGACCGCTGTCATGCCAGTTCCTATCAATACCCTTTGTTGTTCGGTGCTGGGCTCCTGCTACATGATAGAGCCCCGCACCAACAGTTTTCTTTTTTATTTTCAAAAAGAAAATCCTGAAACTTGATTTTCTTTTTAAAAAGAAAAGAGAAAATGCCCCCCCCCATCATGGAAGTCAACTCCCATGGTGAGGTAGGCATTATTGCTTTTTTGCTTTTTTACTGTCCCTTACTGCCGGGGTTAGCCTGGCAGTGACAGACAGTACAAAAATGGCTATATATCCACCCATCTTAATTAGGTTGTGGCTGTGGCCTCTATTTTGATAGGCATTCAAAGAGGTTTGGCTATGACGGTGATGAATAAGTAGTAACCGCTGTAGTCAAACCTATGGTCTGTCAAATCGGACAGATCATTACCTTGGTGATAAACATACTTTATCACTATTTAGACAGAGTATGATTTGTGCCGCAATATAAACCAGGTCCTAAATTCATTATCCTTAAGTGGTTTAACTATATGAACTTAAACTGGTTCACCCTAGCCCCATTAGTGTGTCCTTGGCTGCTAGGTATGTTGGATTTCTCAGTGTTCATTATATAATCTTCAAACAAGATAAGAATTAGAACACAAACAACCTAGTTCTAGCTTAGATGTTACTCTACACAATCAAACCATTTTCCCATCATGTGCACTTTTGATCAAAGTTTAGACTTGCTTCTTGTCACACAGTGACAAATGCAAAGTAATACTCAATGATCTCCTTGTCAAAATCATTATTCATGCAGTAGAATGACTGCTCACCAGTCAGAGCACATTTCAACACATCTGCCTAATGATAAAAGAACTGTAATGGCTCCTTTTCCCTGCCAGAATCTTGGAGGCAGGGCTAGGCCATGAGGAAGACCAAACTTTGTTTCAAGGAGCTCCACTGGGTAGCATTTGATCAAAACCCAACCCAGTCACTATTGAGCGTACCATCACCTACCCCTGCTATGGAAACTGATCCTGAACACAATGGTCACTGTATTGCTATTACCTGCTGATGGTCGCCACTAAGTATTTACAGTTTGCTTTCACATAGACAAAGCCTTTTTATAGTTTGCTAATAACTTTGGCCTCATTTGACGAATCTTCACAGAGATATGAAAAAAGATGATCCCAAAACGTAAAATCTCCATAAAGTTTTCATAGACTTCTTAAAAACAGGTTATAGCAAAAACTTATTAGGTGCATTACACCAAATTTTGGCAGGAAACTATATTTTGTTCCAAAGATTGTGCTTTTTATGATTTGGAATAAATTAGTCTAGTAGTTTTTGTGAAATTAGTGTAAAACTAAATGGTATATTTGTGCAGCTAAGCTTACAAGACTCTCCAAGACTCTCGTGGAAGTATTACTTTTAAATTTGAGCATTTTGATTAGCCCAGGGAGCTTTATTTTTTTAGAGCCATATTGCTTCCATGGGAGTCAGACAGTTGCAAGAGTAAGTGCTCTGATTGGCTTCCAACAACATGGTAAAATGTTGCTCACAGCCATTACAGTAGTCAGGGACTGAGGGGCATATTACCAAGAGCTTGAATCGCCGCTTTCTCGGCGAATTGTGCCGAGAAAGCGGCAATACAGCTAGAGCCCTATTACCAAGGGCACTTTAAAGTCTGACCCGAGCCCACTTTGCATGTCGGCGATAAACTTCGCTAATGACATGCAAAGTGGGCGTTCCCACGTCCAACCACATGTAAAATGTGGTTGGAGGTGGGAACACCTTATTGCCAAGGCAGGCGTTGGGAGACAAAAACCTGCGATAAACTCATTTATCGCAGGTCTCCCAACGCCTGCTCTGACAAGGCGTTAGGCATTGTTAACATGGGGGTGTGGATCATAAAGCTGAATCCAGCCCCCCATATTATCAAGGCCCACATTAGCGCATTAAAACAAAGTTTGTTTTCATGCGCTAATGTGCCATATCGCCGACTATCGGCGGATTTCTGATCGCCTGCCTGATGCGCATTGATAATTGCGCGCTAATTAGGCGATGAAATACGGCGATAGCCGGCGATACGGAGATGTGCGTTGTGCGTTTTGCAATGCACATCTCGGTATTATGCCCCTTAGTCCCCTGTCCTGAAGTTGTAAAATAAAAAGATATATGGGGCAGGCTAAGGGATACCTGACCCCTAGGCTTCATGAGGGGGACCCAGAGGGACCCCTCTGGGGATAAACAAGAGAGAAAAAGGCAAAAAATGCTGTAATCCTGCAATACTCTTGGCATTTAACTATATCATGCTGCATGGGGCCTACCCCGGGGCTTTGTCTGGAAAGGGGGGGAGGCTTTACAGTCCCCCTCCATGAGCCGTTGGAGTCCCTGGGGAGCCCACACTCAGGGCAAATATTATTTATGAGCGGGGGGGCAGCACGGTCCCCCTCTCTGTGTCTCTAGAGGCCCAGGGGGAGCCCACCCCCAGGTCCAACATTCATTTTATGGGGAGGCCCCGGGGGAGTCCACCCTGGGGGCTGATTAAGAGAGGGGAGCTATGTGGTCCCGCACCTGATCCATTAATGGCCCTAGGGACCCCATCCCCCAGGGCCAGCTCACTAGCTGTGTTCGGGATGCCCGCCCCTGGAACATAGAGGTTTTCCTGTCCACACCAGCACATGCAGGGAAACATGTGTTTGCTCTTTAAATCTCCCGCAAAGCAGGACCAAACACCAAGTCTGCTGCCAGCTGGCGGGAGCTTCAAAAAGGCTTCCGCCAGCTGGGAGCAGACTTTAGGGCATCCACCTTTATTTGGCTGGGTTACGGTGCAGGGCGTTGTTCCGCCTTTGAATTTGTGTTACCTCATGTATGGCCTCAGTTACCTGAGGCCATAATCAGCCAGAAGAGGGGGCACATATCTCCTACCCATATAAGTTAGTACAGGGCCCCAGAGGATGGGGCCCCATGGCCAAAACTGGCAAGGGGAGGGGATTGCGTGCCCCACTCCCCCTTCAAAATAGTGATGTTCCCTGGGGATGAGTCCCCAGGGCCAAAATCGGCCCAGGGATGGGGGCCATGTGCCCATTTCCCCAATAATAATGCAGGTCCCCAGGGTTTGGGGTTTTCAGGGCCAAAATCGGCCAGGGGATGGGAGGGCACATGCCTCCCTCCCCCCTAAAATTAACACTGGGCCCCAGTGGATGGGGTTCCTGATCCTGAAATCGGCCTGGGGAGGTGGGTTGTATGCCACCCCCCTTTTAAAATAGTGCTGGGCCTAGGGGGGATGGGCCCCCGGGGCTGAAATCGGCCGGAGAAGGTGGTCCACATGCTCTCCTCCGCCTTCTAATTGATGCTGGGCCATGGTGGATGGGGTCCCAAGAGCTGAAATCAACAAAATGGACCCGGAGAGGTGTACCATGCGCATCCACTCCCCCTAAAAATGTGCCCAATCCCAGGGGGTGGGTCTCAGAGCTGAATTCAGCATAGGAGGGGGGACTGCGTGCCTCCTTCCCCCTGAAAAGTGCTCCAGGCCCTAGGGTAATGAGGTCCCTAGGGCCAAAATTGGCACATGGAGGGGGGCAGCATATCCCGTCTCCACATGGTAAAGGTGTCATATTTATTCTCTGCATTAGCCAGCGCATTCTGCAACATATTCATAACTTTTTCTCACACTGCTCCATTTCATTTTTGCAGAACCTCTTATTTGCCTACTTTAATATTATCCACAAGTCCCTGTTTTAAGATGGCAGAGCTCTTCCACACTGGCCTCTATTCAGCTTTATAGCCACTTCCATGATTACATGAGCTCTTCTGCCATCTGACAGGATCCAGACAGGCTCGTTCCCCCATTGTCTTAGGAACCTGGCTTTTTTTAGGGTGTTAGAGCTGTCAGTCTCAGGGTGGCCTTCCACAAAGTTTTTGCTTGCTTGCGTCACTTTTTGCTGAACAGTTTTTGTAGGTTTTAGGACTCTTGGCACTTTGCCACTGCTAACCAGTGCTAAAGTGCATGTTCTTACTCCCCTTAATATGGTGACATTGCTTTAATCATACATATAGCATATTTATTTTAGTTATTAGTCCCTATTAAAGTGCACTATATTTGCCCAGGGACTGTGAATTAAATGCTACCAGTGGGCCTGCAGCACTGATTGTGCCACCCACTTAGGTAGCGCTTTAAACATGTCTCAGGCCTGCCAATGCAGAGCATGTGGGTGCAGTTTCGCTGGCATGTTAACTTGGCATTTAAAAACCCTTGCTAAGCTCCCCTTTTATTACATATATGTAATCCCCAAGGGAGGTCCTAGGTAGACCATAGGGCAGCGTGCTTGCAATTAAAAGGTAAGACATGTTTTGTTAGGTTTTATATGTCCCACTCCCAAATTCATTTTTCACTACTGTGAGGGCTACCCCTCTCACAGGTTAACATTGGGGATTCTGTTTACATCTAATAAGTTATAATTGCTGATTCAAAGGGAGTAGGTCTGTCATGTTTGATACCCCTGGACTTGTAATAATACATCTTCTTTAATGGCAATTTCAGAGAGTTGGTGTTTTTCTGCTCTTAGTCCTATGTGCCTGCTGCCTGTCTCTAATAGGTGGGTGACAACTGGGTCTTGTGCATTCTCTCTAGACAGCCACACACAACAGGAGCTTAGGTGTGAATGATGGGCTATTAACATCCTGACGGGCTATCCAGGGCAGGATGGAAGGCAGGAGCTGGGCACAGCCTCACACTTACACCTGAATATGCTGTGCCCTGTCACCACACAAAGTGTTGCTTAACCCCCTGTAGTGAGTCTGGAGCCAGGCCAGTAAGGGAGGATCTCTGTGCACTTCAAAGCCCCTCTAAAGCATCTCTGGGTATAAGAACTAGACTTCTGACCCTACCAACTCAGTGCACTTCTGGTCCTGTGGATACTCTGCCAGGAGAAAAGGCTGCTGTAGTGCTGAATGACTGCCTTTCTGCTGGACTGCTGCTGCCGAAGAAGAACTGCTTTTCTAAGGTGCTGACCTATCTGCTGCCCCCCTTGCATGGGTGGGAAGGACGGAACTGGGGTGGGAGGAACTCACAGTTTTACTATACCGAATTCCATGGAGTTACCAAACAACGATGCAAGATTCCACATAGTTCTGCAAGCAGCATAATTCTGGTCTGTTGCACTGCTCATGCTGAGTTTTGGTGCCAGGAACTGTAAAATCAGTGTGAATGACATGACGTGGCATGCCAGAGGGCACTGATTCTTTCTTTTGTTCAAGTAGATGTTCTACCTAAGCGGCAGCTTTCACAATGTGAGTGGCAACATTCTCAATGTGAGCGGTAGTGACCTGCTGTGACCGCCTGCGTCGAGAAATCTTGCTGGGAGGCAGTCAAGCACTGGTTTCTTTACCTCACACTCCCCACCTTAATGCTGGTGAGCTGAGTGCGATAAAAGGTCTACCACGCAGCGGTTGGTTGACTTTTTGCCAAACTCTTTATGTTTGCTCCTTTTGGGTGACATGCTTGCACAATCTTTTTGTTGTTGTTGCATGATTTTGCTGTGCTTATTGTTCCTAAATGGCATTACCATGGAGTTAGAGAGATGTATTTCATGTTATTTATCACCAATCTCTCTAGGTGGAAAGCTTGATTGGATGGTATCTGCAAGAAGTAATATCTCCCTGCTCAGGTGGCAGGTGTGGTGTAGGAAGGTGTCCCATTCATTTCCTTCCAACATATTTCTGCCCTGTGCTAATGAAGTGTGTCAGACAGAAATACTTTTATTAGACACAGGACGCATGATTGTGAGCCCACTGGGGAAAAAGTGTACGAAACCATTTCCAAAGAGTTTAAATATGTCTCAGAAGACCATGCCATCACAAAGGTCCAGAACTCAGAAAAACTCAGAGATGCCTTGACACTCATGGCTTAAAACTGTATGCATTACATGCTGGTTTACATGTGAGAGGTGTGGTCATTCTAGCTGCACCATTATATCACTGAGTTTGTATATGATGTCACTGTTTGAAGGTGAGACCTAAAGGGCACATAACAAAAGAAGCCTGGTACCCCTACAGCATGCCAAAAGTGTGCTACAGTCTTCCCAAAGGGGACTTTTTAGTGATGCTACCTGCAAGAGACTCTGCCAGTTACTGCAATGTGCTGCATAATTGGCATGTGTTGTGTGTTGTAATGTAAAGTTCAGCAAGTTCCCATCTACTAAAGAGCGACTTGATCTTAAAAAAATGAACGGAGATAGATTCATGCTTCAGTCTGGATTTACTAACCTTTCAAGCAACGCAATGCAGAAACGGAAATTGTTACGTTGTGCTGTATGAAAGAGGACGTCGTGGAACAAACAATATGCCTGGGCACGCAAATAAAGTGAAACATATTAGCACAGCATATAGTTACAAAATTGGTAATATATGAAAAATGTGCTGTAAACAATTGCCCACCAGCCTATAATATTGGAGCAAAACTGCGAAAGGATTATGGCCTGTACACTGATCTGTTAGACCAGTCCAATGGGCCCCGCCCGATTATATAGGTCTGTCCAACCCTGGAAATGGTGCACTTTTGCTCTCTCGCAGCAATACTGTACGTTGGGCTGCCAAGCACCAACTGAGGCACACCTGCACCATGGTGCAAGGGTGCCTGCATTATGGCCAGGAATGCATGTGTGCGGGAAGAGATACCCTCCTGCACAAAATCAATCATTAGCTGCATATTCCTCTTTGTATGTGTGCTTGAGAATGCAGCACACATGGAAAGAGGAAGGAAGTCATGAGGAGAAATGTAGATATTTCTCCTAGTCATGCCTCTCTTGGGTACGTGCACCCTTTTGGTGCAAACCCAGGTTTACTGGCTTTAATAAATCTGGGTTTGCATTAGTATACATGGGTAAACACATGAGAACTCCCTTGCCCCACCCTTGCAATTCCTATTCGATGCAGTGTCATGCAATGCAACACAAGGCGCTACATTTTGTTAATTTTTTCATAGCCACACAAAGTGATGCATATCAGCCCTTGTGTGGCTTTGAAATCTCGACTAGCGTTTTGTGTTGTGGCTGCATCAAAAAAGTGGCTTAATGACCATGGAAAATATTAGTCAAACTGGGCCTTGTTAGAATATGTTTTACAAATGTATTAATTTACACTCCTAGCACATGCTAGGGAATGGTTTCAAATATTTTACCTACACTTACCTACCTTGTTTTTTTCCAACCACATGCTCAGAAGTTGTAGCTATTTGATTGATTGCAGAGTAAATATCATCCTAGGAAACATAAAGATCATGAAGGATTCTTTAAAATCACTTTAATAGTTTGATTTACAGCGATTGCTATGAAACATTTAGCCCTGAAAAAAATAAAAGAACCTCAGTAAAAATATACATAATGCAAAAACATTTAACTTCATAGTACATATGGCATTATCGAGAACAATTCTCACAGAGATGTATATTAGCTGTCCTGAGGCCTGAAGGTGTCTCATTCCCATTTTATCACCATCTTCCCTTGAACAGTAATCTTTCTTTCCAGGATATCTCATATTCTCTATCTGCAGAGTGACTGTGGAAGGGCGAGATTTTGATCGATACCTTATCACTATTGATCCAAACCTCGATCTGGTCGACTGAACCTTTGTTGCCTGTCTTTGAGGAAGAAAGTGCATCTATTACCAAGCTAGTTCACCCAATAAAGGACTTCGCTCCCAAGGATCACAAACAACTTCTAGCTTTCAAAAGTTTATTGTAAGGATAGGATAAGCTGCAAATACAGGCATCTCAGAATGAGATTCACGAGATACACAGGTCCAACTACATACATGTGCTCTCTGAAAGCCCTCAGACGAGCAACGGAAATTACTAACACAAGTTCTAAGAATAATAAAGCTATCAGCATTGACGCATATTGAGATCTCTCCTTCATTTAAGTTGGAGGAAAAACGCACAGGTTAGGCTGTCCCTACCCTGCTCTAGATGGTATCCCTACTTAACCAAATCCCAACCTAACGAAGGTGTCAGCAGTGAATGACCCCCAAGGGAAGTCACTCACTCTTAGTCTCTTGGTGAAAACCTATAGTTCTCCAGTCATGACCCCTCTCTGCCTACCCATCCGCTCTCTAAAGGGTCCTCAGGTATCTGCTCTAACTCCCCCCAGGGGTGCTGTCCCTAATACAAAACAGTCAACAACATTTGAGACGCCCCTCGCGAGACGCCCCTCACGTGGTGTAGCTTCTGGCTTTTTCCATGATGCTTTGTATTGGGCCTCATACGTTGGAGTTGACCTTGCTTCTCAGACTCTTCTCCGGCCCGCTGATACCCCTTAAACATTCCGGAACCCTCCTCCATGTCTGGGCCGTCTCTGAACAAACCTCTATTCATATTATTTATAATTGGATTCCCCCTTTTCTCTTGCAGACAGACATCTGCAGCCAAGATCCCAACTCTCATAGACTTTCAAAAAGGTTCGCAACATTTCTTGGCCCAGACATGTACGTGTAAACCAACGTTAAAACATTTCAGGCCTACAGTATTTCTCATAATGATTATAGCATTCAACTTCTTCATTAATTAAAGCATGTTAATACTCTTATTCTATTATTCAATAAACACATCTATAAATCATGGCCCATTAATGCAATGACCAAACATTAGTACAATCTATGTCGTGAAAAGAAACACCTTCCCCTTCCCTTCTAGCTCTGGCCCTGAGGCCTACCACATTCTGCGTTTAACCACATGCCATCTTACATTTTAACAGCTACACGACATGGATTCAGGAATAATCACATCTAATAAAATCATATAGTGTCACACATTTCTGTATTAGTTCCACTTCTACTTAAATCTCTACATTAGCTATACATTTAGAATATAATTGCAGATACTATTAGCACTCATGGCATTTCTCCTCATGATTTGTGCTTACTACAGGTAAGTGTGATGCACTCATACATTTAGGTCAGTTTGCGCTCTCTCAGTTCCCCCCTTTGATGACCTCTCGGGGTCATCACTAACATTTAAACTGCAGTTATTGCTAGCATAACTTGTCTCTGCGTTTCCAGAGCCCTCAGACTCCTGTACTGATTATCTTGTATGACAGCCAATCTCTGCAGCTGCTCTCTTTGGGCCCTTTCTGACCTTTTTGCTCTGTACCATTTGAATACCCTCACCAATCCCCACAATATGATCCCACAGATCAATATTATGATGATAGGTTTTAGCATATACCACACAAAGCTTTTGCCTAAGGTGGAGATCCACCCTCCAACTTCACTCATTCCGTGGCCCACCTTTTCCCAGACATTTTCTCTACTCAAGTCTTCGATCTCCTTGTGAATATCAGTTATGTTCCTAATAACTTTCTCAAGGGGCTTTGAATTGTCTGGAATGTAGGTACAACATTCCTGGACCTTCAAAGCCTTACAGACTCCGCCCTCTTTTGCTAGTAGGACGTCTAACGCAAGACGGTTCTGAAGAACCATAGCCCTTATCGATTGCATCTCTCCTTCTACCAGCATTAAGGACTGAGCAGTGCTGGCAGACAACCTGTCGACGACTGTTGCCAGTCGTCTAATTTTAACATCATTAAGGATTAGACCCAAAAGAGGGAACATAGCTCCAAAGACATCTCCAACCATTTCTGCATCTCCTACATCTCTCCTTCCCCTCGATGATGTCTTGCCCTCAATGATCTCTAAGTCTTGTGCATGATATATTTTGGGGAAAACAATTGCTAAGTAACATGATCCATACCAGTTGTCAGGTAGTCTCACGTAGGCATTTCTTCCACATACAAAATACACATTTGGAATCACTTGCATTCCCTTCAGGAAATCTTTAGTATAATACTCTATATTGAAAGCATGTTCACAGTCGACTTCTCCCACGTATACATTTTCATAATACGTTTTGGCTCGGTGAAGACATAGCTTTCCTCTCTGCGTCTTATCTAAAGCTATTGGACCACTACTACCCTTTCTCTTGTGTGCCTTCTCTTCCTCGGTCCAATCTGTTTTCCATTGTCCTGATTTTTTCAAAATCTTTTGTCTCCTGTAACGATCATCCACCTGCCCTATGAACTTCTTCTCGACTTCTGACACCTTGCATGTCAGGTTATTTCTACGGGCATGTGAAGTATCTAAGGTAATCCAAGGAATGAAAAACTTGGCCAATCTGTCTTCACTCTTCCAGTAGTCCCATTTGTTCATCTGCTTATAATTTGGGACTTCTGGCAACACTGAATCATAATTGGAGAAATAGTATTCAAAACTATCTCTCTCATAAAATATACTAAGCAATAAGCTACATGTAATGCCATATGTCAGCGGGAGGTGATGATATCGAATGCCTTCATCTACAGACGCCGGCAACTGCATGCAGACGTAACAGTCCTTAACCTCCATGGCATCCACGTATTCATATAAGAGTTTAGCATAAGCATTTGACCTAAAGTCTCCTTGGGACTCATCTACGTGTAACCTGCGGGCTTCTGCAGCTAATAACGCTTTCTCTTGAGTGTTTTCCCTTTTCTCACCAGCAACAGTAGGTGTAAGCGTTTCTACAGATTTCACATCAGTTACCTTCGCCTCTTCCTCATGTCCCTTTACATAAGAAATTGTTACCACTAAAGCTATTAATATTATCACTCCTACTATTAGTGTACCTATTATACATTTAGCTCTGCGGTTCTGGGTGCCGGCTTCCATTTCGTCAGACAATATGGCTCTCTTTTATCTTGGCAAAAGTTCTTTTCTTCTCGTTCCTTTACAGTCTCTTTTTACTCCTTTTGTCTTTAGAATCCACACAACTGGAAGCTGACAACCTTCTTCGCAAAAGTCCTTTAACAGTTCAATAAAGACAACCCTAGCCCTTCTCCATCAACTCAAGGGAAGTTCCCTAATATTCTCTGCTTCCTGGGCGCTAGGTAATCTTCTTTTTCTGCTCGCTTTATTTACAAAGTCCTTTAACAGTCTACTATCAGGTTTGTGCCTGCAGCTTCGATAGCAAAGTTCAGTATTTCCAAACGAAGATTGTGCTCTTCATGTGCTGTTATCGTTGTACCAAAGTCGGGGAATTGCAATTCTGAGAGAAACATGTGTTTTAACTTGCTGAGGCGGGGAGGTCTGGGGAGCATGAATGTTAGTGACCCTTCTTGTTCGACTCCGGGTACCAACAGTCGTATTTCCACGGTGACGATGGGCTCAGAACTGGACACCACCACCGCTCGGATCCTCCCTGTCTCCTGCTTCACAGACATTTGTCGCCAGATATGTCCACTCAGGGGTGGAGTATCTTCTGCTAGGCACACGCACTCTTCTTGACCTTCTTCGGTCCGGTGCTTCAGCGCCCTGAGCACCTTCTTCCGGGTCTGAGTCTTCTGATATCGGAGGAAGGGTTATCTCTGGAGTTGACCTCAAGCTAGAGCTCCTTCTTTGCGGCCAATTAGCTTCTCCACGTGCCCTTCTACTCCTTCTCCTTCTTGTCTGTTCTCGCTCTCTGTCAGACCTGTCAGTGTCTGACTCGTACTCCCAGCTACTTTCTCCTTCTGTAGCGTCTTCTGTTTCGCTGTTGTACTGACCGTCCTCAGCTTGGTCAGACTCGTTCCCTGCTTCCGCTGGCACCTCTACAGCTTGGCTAGCCCCCTCTATGGCTTCTCGGTCCTCTGTTGGACGTCTATCCGAGAGAGGAGCTGTTTCTTCCAGAGGTGCTGGAACCCTTCGCGTATGTGACGCGTGGATCCAATTGGGCAGGCCTCCCACCTTCACAGCCGTGTTCGTGATCAGGATGATCTGGAAGGGCCCACGCCAACGAACATCCAGGCAGCTTCTTCTCACATGTTTTTTCACCAGGACCCAGTCCCCAGGGTACAGGTCATGGCACGGGCCCTGGCACGATGGAACCTCGGCAGCCTGCACCTGAAGGGACACAGAACGAATGGCGTCAGACAGCCCCTTACAATAGTCCAGGATCATATCATCTGTGATATTTAACAGTGCAGCAGTTGGGACAGATGGCAGCCTCATTGCTCTCCCCATTAACACCTCATGTGGTGACAACCCCGTTCTTCTGTCTGGGGTACTACGAAGGCTCATGAGAACCAATGGCAGGGCGTCAGGCCAACTCAGGGTCGTTGAGGAACAAACTTTTGCTATTCTGGCCTTGATCGTGCCATTGATCTGCTCCACAATTCCTGAGGCTTCTGGTCGGTAACTGCAATGCAACTTCTGATCGATATTCAGAGCTGCACAAATCATCTTCACAAGCTCGCTGTTAAAATGCGTTCCCCTATCTGATTCCAAAAAGGCCGGCACCCCGAAGCGCGGAATGAGTTCCCTAAGCAGTAACTTGGCCACTGTGAGGGTGTCGCACCTACGTGTAGGGTATGCCTCAACCCATCTGGAGAATACACAAACAACCACCAGGACATAGCGGAGGCGGTTGCACCTCGGCATTTCAATGAAATCTATCTGCATTCGATTGAATGGACCTCCAGACCTTCCTATGTGACTCAGTGCAACTGGTGTTCTTTTTCCTACGTTCAGCTGCTGACAGGTCACACAACGCTGGCACACTGCTTCTGCTGCTATTCTAAACTTAGGATTGTACCAGGTCTGTCTAAACACTCTCAGCATAGCATCTCTCCCTAAGTGTACGGGACCATGTATGAGTCTGGCCATTGGGCTCACCATCTCATTGGGCAACACTGCTCTGCCGTCTGCTGAGACCCAAAAATGGGACTCACCCATTACACATCCTGCCTTTTCCCATGTTTCTTTTTCAAAATCAGGAGCATTTTCTTGCATGTTTGACAGTTCATCCCAAGTATCAACAGTTTCCAGTATCATGGCTAATTCAGTCCTTACATTTATTCCACCCACTTCCACCTCTGTGAAAGAGTACCCTTGCTCCGCGCAATACCGCGCAACTTCATCAGCATATCTATTGCCTTTCGAAACGAAGTCCTCATTTCTGGTATGTGCGGTGCACTTTACAACTGCGATACCTGCTGGGCATTGCAACGCCTCTAACAACAGGCGCACAAACTCTCCATTGCGAATGGGAGAGCCTGAAGAGGTCATGAACCCTCTTTGAGACCATAACTGCCCGTAATCATGAACCACCCCATAACCATATTGGCTGTCGGTGTATATGGTGACTCGAATTTGATTGCTTGCCAAGCAAGCACGTGTCAAGGCAATAATCTCGGCTACCTGAGCGGAGTGTACTCCTTCCAGGCACCCAGCTTCTACAACTCCAGCAATTGTACAAACAGCATAAGCTGCTCTCAACTGCCCAACTTCGTCTCTTACACATGAGCCATCGACAAAGAAAATTTCGTCTGGGTCGGTCAGTGGCTCATCTACGATGTCGGGTCTGGGTTTGGTGCATAGTTCAGTCACATCGAGGCAGTCATGGTCTGTACATTCATCATCATCCTCGATATCATTTGGGAGTGGCATCAAGGTGGCAGGGTTCAAAACAGAGCATCTCTTGAGGGTCACATTCTCTGCAGCAAGAATAACTTGCTCATAGCGCGTGAGCCTGCTGTTGGTCAGATGCTGTGTTTTGGTCCTGGTCATCAACAGTTCAACAGAATGGGGCACGCACACCTCTAACGGGTGCCCCATGACGATATTTTCACATCTCTCAATGCTGACACCCGTTGCAGCAACGGATTTGAGACATCCGGGCAACGCTGCGGCTACTGGGTCTAAAGTAGCCGAGAAATAAGCAACTGGTCTACGGGCATTCCCATGGATTTGGACTAACACAGACAACGCGCAACCTTCTCTCTCACAACAGTAAAGCAAAAATGGTTTATTGTAATCAGGCATTCCCAATGCCGGAGCACGACACAGGTCCTCTCGCAGCTGTAAGAATGCCATCAAACAGTCTTTGTCCCATGGTACCGGATCGCTCACCTCCTTGTGCGTCAGTTTTTGCAAGGGCTTTGCTTTCAGTGAAAAGTTCGCGATCCACTGTCGGCAATAACCCACCATCCCTAGGAACATCCTGACCGCTCTCTGTGTCTTAGGCGCATTCATTTTCATGATCGCCTCTATCCTGTCTGGTGACACCTTTCGTTTGCCTTTCTCTATTCTGTGTCCCAAGTACTGCACTTCTGTCAGGCAGTACTGCAATTTTCCCGGGGACACCTTGTGCCCATTGGCAGCTAGGTGATTTAACAAGGCAATGGAGTCCTCCCTGCAAGCTTCTTCTGTTTCTGACGCCACGAGGAGGTCGTCTATGTACTGGACCAGAACTGACTTCTGGGGCAGCACTAGACTTTCAAGATTTTTCTTCAAAAGCTGGTTAAAGATCGATGGGCTCTCTGTATACCCCTGAGGAATACGACACCATGTTAGGACGCGATTTTCCAGCTTAAATGCGAAAAGAAAATGGCTTTCTTCGTCCAGAGGGATCGAAAAGAAAGCCTGACAAAGATCAATCACAGTGAACCACTCAGCTTGGAATGGAATCTGAAACAGTATCACTGATGGATTCGGTACCACTGGACAACACGAAACGACTATGTTATTAATCTTTCGAAGGTCCTGTACTATCCGAAATTTCCCATTTGGTTTCTGCAGACCCATAATCGGGGAGTTGCATGGACTACCCACGATTTCTTTCAGTATTCCCTGTTTAATCATGGACTCGATCACGGGTTTTATGCCTGCAATCGTTTCTGGAGTCAATTTATATTGGGGTGTTCTTGGGAACTCAGCATGCGGTTTCACTACAATTTTCACTGGGTCCACCCCTTTGACCAATCCTATCTCTTCCCCAGTGAAATCCCATACTTCTGGTGCCACTGTCTCTCTCAAGTCCCAGGGGAGCTCATCTACTGTCAAAGTAGGGTACAGCTCCACGCATATTCTTGAGTTTGCAACTTTGAAGTCTGCGTCATCATCATTGGTCAATACCTCCACTCCCTGAGGTGTACAGTATATTGTACAATTCAATTTACACAACAGGTCTCTCCCTAGCAGACACACAGGACTTGAATCGCAAACCACAAACTGGTGCTCATCGCTGTACTTCCCTATTTTCACCTGTACCGGTTCTGTCAATTGGCTGGTTATTCTCCTGTTTGCGACCCCCACCACTTGTATGGTCTCTCCAGACATGGGCAGGTCTGGAACTGCAGCTGATCTGATCGTGGATCTAGTGGCTCCTGTGTCCACCAGAAATGTCGTGGGGCACCCTGCTACTTCTGCTTCGACATAGGGTCCCCTCTGGTCCACCTCCAAGGCTGCCCCGAGGGTGCAGTCTTCTCTTTCCACCCTCTGTCCGGTTAATGGGTCCACATAATAGCACTCTTCTCCTTCTACAAACAGGGGCATCTGTCTATAGGTCTTACCCATAGTCCCTACTCGAGGAGGTTGCGGGAACTGGGCTCGGGGAGGAGCCCCCCCCCCTTTGAGCACCTTTCCCTGGTATGTCGTCACCCCTCTTGTAGGTGCGCTCTGGACCTCTTCCTCCTCTATCTCTTGTTCTCCTATCTCTACATTGTAGGGACACTCGCGTTTCCAATGCCCCACCTCGTTACACTGGTGGCACCTAGTCGTTTTCTTCAAGGCAGCTATGTCTAATCTGGGTCTAAAGGTAGAACTCTCCTCATTGCCCTTGTTCTGACTGTACTGCTTCTTTCCTCCTGTACCTGTTCCTTGCTGCTGTTGCTGCTGTCCCCCCTTTCCTGCTGCCTGCATCTGTACCACCATCAACTTTTCTTTTAGTTTCTTAGCCTTGGAGTCTATCTCATCACAGCAGTACCTGGCATATCTCAGTATTTCGTCTAGGGGTTTACTTTGCCAACAAATCGAGTGTTGCTGAATCATTAAACTAATATCCGGTCTCAGTCCCAGGACAAACTTGGACACGAATTGCCCTATGTCTTTTGGATCCATTACATCCAAGCCGCTATACTGTTTAAACGCCTTCAGCAATCTCTCGTAATATTCGTGGACGGTCTCTTTGGGTTCCTGTCTGGTTCGGTCTATTCTGACCCAATCTATGTCTTGCATTGGCACTTTCTCTTTCAGCCAAGTCATCACTCTCTCGAATTTTGCCATCACAATCTCGGACGGCCCATTAGTCTTAGCATCTCTCTCTGGCTCCGTTGTGGGCCACTCAGCGCTAACCTTGCATGCTGTCCACAGATCTCCTGGTACTACAATGTCAAACAGCGTGTTCAGATCTATCCATAGGACCTTTGAGATTTTTACAAATCTCTCGACTTGCTTGTACCACTCCACTGGGTTCTCCCGCAATTTGGGGAAGGAGGTGGTAAAAGCAGCTAAATCTCCCCTACTCCAAGGGACATGCACATAGTTCCCATTTGCGACTTCACGCAAAGGGTATGCTTCTATTCCCTGCAGCCCTGGTGTCATACCAAGCGTGCTTCTCCTGACGGTCCCTTTCTTGGACCACCTCTCTTCCCACTTATCTAGAGCCCTCCATGTCCTTATTCCAGTGATCAGTTCCCTTATGTGCGTTTTCAGCCCAATCGTTCTCCTCTCATCTAGGTCTCGATCTGTGTAATGTAGCCTATGGTTACCCTGTAATGCTTTGGTTCTTGACAGGTCCACCATATATTTGCCTGCTAGTTCGACTAACTTCTCATGGATTGCTCTCGCCTTTCGAGTAATGTCCTTTGCCATATACAGTATTTCATCCTGCTCATACATTTCCATTCTTTCTAAAGGCAGGGTACCATCTATCATGTCATCCAGGTCTGACCTTAAGCTGGCGACATCGAGTCTCTTGGCTTTTATCTCAGCTCGCAATATGTCTTTCGAAGGGGGCTCACTGGTCTCCCTACCATCCCAACTCCGAGCTCTACGTTTGGGCTCGGGAGAGTTAATGAGTGCTCTCCCTTGCTCCCATCTCTCCAGGTCCCATGCTCGGCCATCCGATCTTGGAAGGTGATGGAACACGGGCCTGTTACCCCCACTCTTGCTCTGCCCACTCTCTTCTTCTTCTCTCCTTTCACCGTACGCCTCTCTGTTATTTTCCCTCTGGTCGCTACTCTCCCTTTGCCTAGTATCGCTCAGTATCCGATACGATCCTTCCTGGTTCCCCATATTCCCTGGGCTGCGCTCATTTCCGTCATCACAGGGACTATGATGCGACCTCTCACAACTCCCATTCAGTTCTCTAGTGCCGGGCACACAGTGTGGACACTTAAAGCTGTTTCTGTACTCTTGCGCTCTCCTCTCCCCTTCACTGAGTATTGGGCGCGACACCCCTCCACTCCCGGGGCCCCCATTTTCCAGGTCCGTTCTATCTCCACTCCGGGCCCAATGGGTGACTCCCCTACTATCTCTCTCTCTACAGTCCCACTCCGGGCTGCTCTCCCCAGCCCCGCAGTGAGTCCGAGCTCTGCTGTCCTGACTTTCCCTTTCAGCTTCTGCAGCTATGATGCTCTTGTGAGCCTCCACTGCCTCATCCCACTGCTTCATGTACTCATTTAGCTCTTGAAAGGATTTTCGTCCAGATCCCCTCAGATCCACTGGCCATCTAGGGCCCCCAGGATCGCCTCCTGGGTCCCCTGCTGTGTGCATCGGGGTGCTCCACTCTCTTGGTATCGGCATCTGACTTGGGGAATTAATCGTATCGTTCCTCCTTGCCGTCCCTGCTCTTTCTCTGTCTTCCCGTACCCGTTCTTCCCCTCTTGCTCTCTCTTGGTCATATATCGATATTATAGGACCTATGGTAACAGGTACCTGTAGTGCATCTGGTAATGCGTAGGATGTGGCGCTCTCCGTTTCCGGCGCTCTTTGTACCACAAACCTCCCGACTACCTGTTGCACCTGACTAGGCTGGGACAGCTCTTTCTTTGCCTCAGGATCCCACTCTGAACTGGGAAGCGGTCCATGCTCTCCTGCATTGCCCCCCTTTTCTCTTTCACTATGCTCGACCTCCCCCCCTGCTCTATTATACGGGGGTGGCCTGTCTGTCAATAATCTGTTTATCAGGCTGTCCTCTGTTTCGCTCTCATCATCTTCTTCTAGGGGGCTTTTATTTCCGGGCACCTCTAACACTGGGTACAGTTTATTTACTTCCATGTTATGCACTCTCCATCTTTTAGCATCCGCATCCCACCTGGCATCCTGCACTGCCCTTACCGATCGTTTCACCCTTTCTTGTCGTCTGTTCATATTCTTTTCATGCGCTGCCCTAATCCATGCATCAAGAGCTTCAAACTGGGTCGGTCTAGGCAAGGGTCTCATTGAGGTCATGACTGATTTTAATCGATGTAACACCTCTAATCTGAACGTCCCGTACTTCGGGAACGTCAGTTCCTCATTTCCTTCCGTAATCTTACTCCACTCTGATATCCAAAGGATCGTATGCAACCCAACATTCACTGCCATGTAACGAGCCGGCGTACCCTCCGGCGGGGCTTCTTCCCCTTCATACGATCCCCGCTTCTCTTTTTTAAACACCGCTCTCAGCCATTTAAAACACTTCATAATTATGCGCACAATATCCAGCCTCGCTACTCTGTTTACTTCCTGATGACAATCCACCAATCCTGTCGCGGCTTTGCTAACTTGGCCTATCGCAGCGCGGTCTTTCTCCGGTCGGCCAATCACGTCGCGACCCTTTCTGACGTCTTTGCTAGCTGGCCTATCACAGCGCGGTCTTTCTCCGGTCGGCCAATCACGTCGCGACACTTTCTGACGTCACTTTTCTTCGCTTCGCAGCAGCACCCCTCCTTTCTCAACTCGTCTCCCGGTTATGCATGCGTCCCATTCATACACCGAAAAATGACTACTTCCGACCAAGCGGTCACTTCCCTCGACTGTACGTCCACAGTCTATATGTAATTGTCAACACAACTGACGAAATGTCTATCGTCTCTCTGATAGGTTGCTTACACACACAGTAACCTCCGACCAGCGTCCGTTACTCACGCACTCACTCTTACGTTCCCCCTATCTCGGTCTTTCGGGTGATCAATGGTACCTCATGACCCCCTTCACTCCAGTTGACAATTACTCTGGGTGTCCGATACACCCGAACCACTTAAGCTCTCCTTGAACTTAAGATTTCCACCGGTTGCGCGCGCTCACAACCTGTTCCACAGTCACTCTACAGACATTCAACTCCGCCAGACATTACAACATAGATACAATACAAAAACACCGCAATCTAACACGCATAACCCTTTATACTCACTCTCGACCGATACTGCTGCTTTTTCTGTCTCACGTCATCCGGATCTTCTTCAGCGGGCGGTTCTTCCGATCATCGATTTCTAGGGGCCTTGGGGTAAGCTAACCTGGCCTAGGTCACCGTCCTCAAGAAGGCAACCATCCTCTATAGCTACCAACTGGAAGGGCGAGATTTTGATCGATACCTTATCACTATTGATCCAAACCTCGATCTGGTCGACTGAACCTTTGTTGCCTGTCTTTGAGGAAGAAAGTGCATCTATTACCAAGCTAGTTCACCCAATAAAGGACTTCGCTCCCAAGGATCACAAACAACTTCTAGCTTTCAAAAGTTTATTGTAAGGATAGGATAAGCTGCAAATACAGGCATCTCAGAATGAGATTCACGAGATACACAGGTCCAACTACATACATGTGCTCTCTGAAAGCCCTCAGACGAGCAACGGAAATTACTAACACAAGTTCTAAGAATAATAAAGCTATCAGCATTGACGCATATTGAGATCTCTCCTTCATTTAAGTTGGAGGAAAAACGCACAGGTTAGGCTGTCCCTACCCTGCTCTAGATGGTATCCCTACTTAACCAAATCCCAACCTAACGAAGGTGTCAGCAGTGAATGACCCCCAAAGGAAGTCACTCACTCTTAGTCTCTTGGTGAAAACCTATAGTTCTCCAGTCATGACCCCTCTCTGCCTACCCATCCGCTCTCTAAAGGGTCCTCAGGTATCTGCTCTAACTCCCCCCAGGGGTGCTGTCCCTAATACAAAACAGTCAACAACATTTGAGACGCCCCTCGCGAGACGCCCCTCACGTGGTGTAGCTTCTGGCTTTTTCCATGATGCTTTGTATTGGGCCTCATACGTTGGAGTTGACCTTGCTTCTCAGACTCTTCTCCGGCCCGCTGATACCCCTTAAACATTCCGGAACCCTCCTCCATGTCTGGGCCGTCTCTGAACAAACCTCTATTCATATTATTTATAATTGGATTCCCCCTTTTCTCTTGCAGACAGACATCTGCAGCCAAGATCCCAACTCTCATAGACTTTCAAAAAGGTTCGCAACATTTCTTGGCCCAGACATGTACGTGTAAACCAACGTTAAAACATTTCAGGCCTACAGTATTTCTCATAATGATTATAGCATTCAACTTCTTCATTAATTAAAGCATGTTAATACTCTTATTCTATTATTCAATAAACACATCTATAAATCATGGCCCATTAATGCAATGACCAAACATTAGTACAATCTATGTCGTGAAAAGAAACACCTTCCCCTTCCCTTCTAGCTCTGGCCCTGAGGCCTACCACATTCTGCGTTTAACCACATGCCATCTTACATTTTAACAGCTACACGACATGGATTCAGGAATAATCACATCTAATAAAATCATATAGTGTCACACATTTCTGTATTAGTTCCACTTCTACTTAAATCTCTACATTAGCTATACATTTAGAATATAATTGCAGATACTATTAGCACTCATGGCATTTCTCCTCATGATTTGTGCTTACTACAGGTAAGTGTGATGCACTCATACATTTAGGTCAGTTTGCGCTCTCTCAACTGTAGGGTAAATAAAGGGATCCACCATGAAGGCGCAGAATTGTTAGGCAGGCGGGAGCTCTCCTTGTTCGATAATAACTTTTCAATTTCTGATCCTCCATATAGAAAGCATCGCAGGTGAAATTACCTAAAGAAAAGTCTACCTGGCTTCTGTAAACGCATTTATTTGTTTACCGGTAAAACTAGACAAAGCATGTACCTCTGGAGTTGTATTTTGATATTTTTGGATGTTGCAGCTCTATGAATTGCAAGTGTTACATTACTTTAAAGAAGCAATCTCAAAAGACAGAAAAAAATGTTGAGCTATTTGAATGCTTTCCTCAGGTCTATAAAATTCAATCTAAATTCAGAATAGTTGGAAGATGAAGCAACAACATTTTCATTTAAAATCTTGGGTTCTTTACAAAAGTAGAAATAGAATGTGATTATGCGTATAGAGTCGGAGCCTAGCGTTAAAAATAGGTAATTTGTCCGTTTGCATGCTTAGATGCACGAATTTGAATTCGAATTTCTTTATTAATCGTTTGATTAATTACAATCGTTACAGTAAAATAAAACTCTTCACCCCACACCACTTTCCCACCTCATGCGTGCTGGGAAGGAGGTATGAAATGTGCTTACAGGTAAAAAATGCAACAAATAAAGATGCCTGTCATTTGTTGAAATAGGTGTAAACCCCTGTGCAATTATTCAAAATTCCAGGGTTATTTTACAGCCAAGTGGGGCCCGTTGCTGTATGTACCTTTGTGAGGCATCCTAAAACTAATAAATAGCTAAAAAGGTAAACATCCAGAATTGATTAAAGCAGGTAATCAAGTAAGCCCTTTCTTTGCGGACCTTCTAAACAGGAAGGTGCTAAGGAGCTATGACCTGGGACCCACTCCCCCTCCCCGCAGCTCCGCCTGTCCGTCTCCGCTTCTGACAAAGGCGAGCAGGGTTCGAGACCACTCTCGACCCGCCCTCTGTGTCTGCCCTTGCCCTGCAGTTTGGTTCGACCTGCTGAAGCCTACTACCGTATTTATTTATTTTTTGCCCTCTTCTTAAACTCGCTTTGCCCTCTTTTTTTCTAATACCTATGTTTTTCTTGTTTTCGCCTTCTCTCCTCTCGCACTCCTCATGGCCACTCCCACTTGCCGCTTCCCGCCTTTCCCACCCCCCAGCTGCGCTTTCCCTCCCCTCCCCTATTGAATGGCACCCGCTGTATGTCTGCGCAGCAGGCACACCAAAGGCACGCCAAAGGTAATCCCGTCTGCGCCTGTCTGCGACTCAACCGCGACCAGCGCTAGGGACCCTGGATCCCGACCCATCCACCACTATGACTCAGCTGCACTCCTTGCACTCAACCCCAGAAAAAACTACAACTGCCAACTGTCCACGCCAAACATGACCCATGGCCAGTTCTCCTGTTGCCACTGCCGCCAGACCTTCACCACAGCACCGGCCACTAACTCCACTGACGGCCCTAAGATGCATCCTCCTCAACGTGCGCTCCATGCACAAACACGCTGTGGAGATCTGGAACCTCATGGACACCCTCTAATCCAATGTCACCTTCTTTACAGAAACCTGGACCAAGGCCTCCTCCACCCCGAACGTCGCCATCACCATCCCAGACGATTGCAAGATCCAGAGGAAGAACCACCACAAACTCCCCGGAGGAGGCCTCGCCATCGCGCACAAAAACTAACTCTGCATCTCCACCTCCAGCGACACCTTCCCCACGGTCGAACACCTGCATTTCCAGGTCCAGACAAGCCCCAACTACACACTCTGCGGTACCCTCACCTACAGACCCCTGCCCACGGGTCCCACTTCGCCGACACAGTTACAACCTCATTACACCCCACGTCATTGCCGCAATGGACTACATACTCATTTGAGCCCTGAACTTCCGCCTTGACAACCACAGCGACCCCAACTCCACCACCCTCTGGGACAACCTCGCCAACATCGGTCAAAAACAACTTGTCCCCACACCGACCCACAAGGCAGGACACACCCTTGACCCATCTTCGGAGGCAGAAACAGGTTCCACTTCAGTCACACCACGCAACTCCCGTGGACCGACCACCACTGCGTACACTTCCTCGTCAACTAACCCCAGCCCCCCAATTCCACCACGAGCCCCCGCATAGGAACTGAAGCAGTCACCGAGGATCAGCTCAACTCCACCATCAACCACAACACCCCCACCACTGCAACCAATGCCAACCTCACGGCCAGGGAATTCCACACATGGATCTCCAACTGCGCAGACAAACTGGCCCTCTACGCATCTCCAACAGACAGCACCCCAGGAAAGCCTCCTGGTTCACCACTGATCTCCAAGAAACCAGGCACACCTGCAGATGCCTGGAAAAGAACTTGAGGGACAGCAAGTCAGATGAAAACTACACCACCTAACACGACGCCATGACGGAATAACACCAATGCATCAGAAACACCAAATGGAACTTCATTCACGACAAAATGCTCGCAAATTCCAGCAAGTTCAAGGAACTCTTCAGCGTCATCCAGGAATTCACCAAGCCAGTAGCAAAGAAGCGGACATCACCCCCTCCCAGGACCTCTGTGACAAGCTCGGATCCTACTGCAACCTAAAGATCAAAAACATTTACGACAATTTCAACAACCATACGCCTGACTCCACAGCCTTCCAGCCCTCGCACAGCGTCAGATAGCCCACCATCTCCTCCTGGATATCGATCAACACCAAAGAGACTGCCTTAACCGTGAAAAGCATCCACTCAGGAGCCCCTACATACCCCAGCCCACCACACATCTACCGCAGAGTCACCATCGCCCAAGAATTATGACACACCATCAACACCACCTTCAAGACTGGCACCTTCCCTGATGAATGGAAACACGCCGAAGTCAGGCCACTGCTCAAGAAGCCCTCAGCAAATCCGATGTCCTCAAGAACTATGGCCCATCTCCCTCCTCCCCTTCGCGGCAAAAGTCACTGAGAAGACCGTAAACGCAGAACTGGCAAAGTTCCTCGAGGACAACACCATCCTCAATCCTTCTCAATCCGGATTTTGCAGCAACCACAGCACAGAGACTGCCCTACTCGCCACCACAGATGACATCTGCACCCTCCTCAACTAAGGCTACACTGCTGCCCTGATTCTACTTGACATTTCAGCAGCCTTGGACACCGTCTCTCACTGCACACTCCCCACCAGGCTACATGATGCTGGCATACATGGAACCACCCTTGACTGGACAAGATCATTCCTCACTGGCAGAAGCCAAAGGATCAGACTATCACCCTTCCTCTCCAAACCCACGGAAATCAATTGCGGAGTCCCCCAGGGATCATCGCTCAGCCCAACCCTTTTCAACACCTGCATGGCCCCCCTCGCTGCCATCGTCCGACAGCATGACCTCAGCATGGTATCCTAAGCCGACGTCACCCATATCATCCTCTCCTTCACCAATAGACCACACCACCACCAAACTCAACTTCCAGGAAGGAATGCAGGACATCACAGCAGGATAAGCAACAGTTGCCTAAAGCTCAACTCGAAGAAGACAAAAGTCCTTGTCCTCTGAACCACCCCATCGGCATGGAACAATACCTGGTGGCCCACCACCCTCAGCAGCTCCCTAACCCCCACAGATCATGCCAAAAACCTCGGCATCGTTCTCGACTCTTCCACCTCCATGAAACGACAGGTCAACACTAAGGGTGGGCGTAGTTCGCGAAGTAGCGCTACGTGAAGCTACGCGAAGTGCACTTCGCACTACGCGAAGTGCACTTCGCACTACGCGAGCTGCGTAGTAGCATGTTCGCACTGTGCAAGATGCGTTTTCAATGATTGCACAGTGCGGACAAGCATCCGGCACTGTGCATGCATTGAAAACGGCATCTTGCACAGTGCGAGCTGTAGTTTTCTGCTGCTCGAGGAGATTATTACTTGAGCGGCAGCTTTCTCAACGCGAACAGGTAGTTTCTCATTGAGAGCGGTCGCGAGCATGCACAACCACTCACAATGAGAAACCTGACCTCCTCGCGTTGAGAATCTCGCCGGGATGTCATTTTGCTTGCTCGCGGTCGCGAACATGACGTTCAGGACCGCGAACAAGCAAAAAATGAGCGCTGCACTACGCTACGCTGCACTACGCATGTTCGCACTGTGCTACCTGCCGCTCGCGTAGTGCGAAGTTGCAAAAACTTCGCAAACTCCGCGAGCGGAGCGTAGTGCTTCGCCCAGGGTTAGTCAACACCATCGCCTCCAGCTGCTTCAACACCCTCTGCATCCTCAGTAAGACCTTCAAACGGATCCCCCCAAGTCAAGGAAGACAGTCACCCACGCACTCATCACCGGCAGGCTGACTACGGAAAGGCCCTCTATGCCGGCATCAACAAGTCTCTACTCTGAAAGCTCCAGACAATACAGAACACCGCCACCAGACTCATTCTCGGGATCCCTCGACACGAGCACATCAGCCAAAACCTACAGAATCTCCACTGGCTCCCCGTCGAGAACAGAGTCACCTTCAAGATACTCACTCACGCCTACAATTGCCTACACAACACCTGGCCCCAATACCTCAACAACAGAATCACCCTGCACGTACCGAAAAGAAACCTATGATCCGTCAACCTCGTCCTCGCCTAGACCCCGCGCATCTGCATAGCCAAAGCAGGGAGAAAGCCTTCTCCTAAATCCTGGCTAAGACCTGGAATAAGCTCACGTCCACATCAGACACGCCCCCCTCCCTGAACTCCTTCAGGAAGGCTCTCAAGACCTGGCTCTTCGGCTAAGGATCTAGGATTATGGGAGAGGGGAGCGGAGGACTGCGATTAGGTAAATTTGCAGAGGCTATTTTCCTTGCACAATCGTGCTTCAGAAGTTAGCGGCATGACCCCATCTCCCATGGGTCACTGAACACTCGATTTTGAGGGTTTTTTCCTTTCCCATAATCCTGGATGAAAGGACACAGACTGTAAGTATACAGTTAGGTTTCTATGGTCGAGGGCTGGGTTCACCTTAGCGTGTGTATACCGCCCAGGTCACTCACACTTGGTCCTGACGAAAACCTGGCAATTTCCATCACAGGTTGAAACATGTAGACCTTTATTATTCATTTTTATTCTTCTTCACTTCATATAGATACTGACGGTCAATCTAACCTATGCAAGTATCAAAAGATGTTTTTAACATTGTCCGGTAGCTCTTGAATAAAGTTTTTTCCATAGAGTTATACCTGGCCAATTTTTAACCCACTTTTTTACCTCACTTTCACGAAAAATAACCCGCTCCACTGTAGTCAGGTGTGGCAGCAAACCCGGACGGCACTTGGCATTCGGGGTGGGTCCCCGATGATGAAGCATGTCACCAACCAGGTTGGTGAGTGAGGGGTCTTCTAACAAAAGAACATTCTTCTTTTGTACATTCTTTCTCCCCACATTTTGTTGGGGTCAGGAATCTTACCCACTCCAGGACTTTAGAGTCGATTTGTTCGAGGGCGGGAACATGAACTAAGACTATTACTCCTATTCAAGATATCATAAGGGCACTTGATTTGATGTTTAGGAGTAAGAACAAGCTCATAGGTGTGGGACATTTAGTTGAAGGCTAATGCCTCTACTATTCCTGGGCCCCAGATTTGATTGTTGAGTGGGGGACCAGGGCAAATTGGAGCCATTGGGGTGTTACCAGTTTGATGCCCAAATGTTATTCCTGAAATAGGGGCCTGACTCTCTAACATCCGCTGTGAAAATATGGGAGACCCTGACAGGCGCATTGGTATCTCCGCATCCAAGGTATTGGCCCTCAAGGCTTGAGTGCTGGCGTCCGTCTTCTTGAGAGTCATCACTGGTGTTTCTTTGAACCATGAAACTAAGTTTGTCCTCTCAGGGACCTGAAGGCCCTGCTTGTTGCTTGGAGGAAGCAGAGAATTTTGGCCTGGAGACCTTCCATCTTCTATTTACCTTATTTGGCCCCCTGTTTAGTAGTACAAATCAGGTAAAGTGGCTTTTCTTTGACATGATTCCCTGGAATTATTATTTAGTTCAAGGTGGATGGCAAATTGTCCTTCTTCTAACTTTGTCCTTTTTTTGTTGTTTCCTCATCTTTTTCCTTGCTCTTCTTGCTAGAGGGGCATCTGACGGCACAGGGCTAAATGGGGCCACTGTGTCATGGCTATTTCTTTTGGGATCAGCCAGTTCCCTGGGCTGTCCCCCGACTTGGGGGTAGGCTCTTCAGGCTGTAACTCTGGGCTCATTAGGCCCTGATTAGACATATGGTTGGCACAAGCCTTCGTCTTTGGGCTCAATGCGGGCGCACCTTCCCCTATTAAGACCTGGGAGAGGACATCTAGATCTGCTAATCTGGTGGTTACCGGGGTGCTCTGCCAGCTCCTGAATAACTCAACAATATCCCTAAGTATCTCCAGGAGAGTGGCACCAGGCACTGTTCCATCGATTGTAGAAGATCTATTTGAACCTCCATTTTAAGGGGGTTACCATAATAAGGCTCTTGCTATGGTATGTTTTGCCATGCTCATGGCTGTCGAGTGCAGGTCTTCCTTGCCAAGTGAAAATTGTGTCTCCGGGGGATTCCTCTTACCTCTTCCTTCATTCACAGATTTGAGGTCAGTTCTAGAGTTCTTTCTATTTTTAACTCCAAGATTTGAAGTAAGGGGGCTGATAGATTCAGCCGTCTGGCTGACTACTGGTGGAGGGGCCCTAGAATTTCCTGCCTTGAATCTTCAATACCAGATCCACATATAACAATGAATTTGCACGGAAATAACTTGAAGACCACATCTTTATTTAAAACCTCATTGGCAATAGCTGGATTATAGGTCTTCATTGAGATTGATGTCACAGCCTTCCTTACTTGCCATGTGGGAGAAATATTTAAAACCAGTAGATATTTGATGGGCCTTGTTTGTGCCCAGTTTAATTGCACCCTTTTCTCGAGGGCATGATTGTGATCAACGCTTTAGGATGGTCTTCTTGGGAGGGGGAATATTAACCTTGAGCAGGCTTGAAACTTTCCTCAACGGAGTTAATTCAGCCCCTTCTGTTCCGCCTACCATAGAAAAATAAGAGACGGGTCTTGAGCTTGCAGATATTTGTGATGGGACCTGGTTGGGGGGATTTAAATGGAAGCTTCATTGTTTGGTGTTCTTTAACTGTAGCCCTTACTCTATCAAGGTGAATACAAGTGAGCTCTACCTCCCTACTGCAAGAGTTTCCTTCCTGAAGGGACAGATGGATCGAATACAATGCTGCTGGGCTGAGCGGGCTCTCCGAGACTCCACAAGCCGCATCCAGTGTCAGCTGGGCCTCTTCATTTGAGTCCCCAGGGCACACTCTCTGTGGTGGCCCACTAACGCCACTGTGCTCGCACTATTTACCCCAGTTATTAAGCCGGGGGAGCTTGAGGTGGGTTACGGAGGAGGCCGGGGCTTTATGGCCGGGGAAGGCTTGACAGGGAACCCAGAGCCAAAGCTGCAGTGTCCCCATCGGCCTGGTAGAGCTGTTCGGCTCCAACACTCTCAAGCACCCGCCTCGCTCTCCAGGTCCTGTCTGCTGTGCCCCTCCACTGACAGTACTCCGGCGCCTGCTTCAGCCTTGCTCTTCTTAGCTCAGCGCAACTCGGCTCCAGCCTTCCTCCCACGGCCAAGCGACTCGGCGACTCAGCGGCGATACATCGCTCCACACTCTGCCCTTGCACTCTGCACTTCCAGTTCACCACACTAGTACACCATAGATGTATGATCGGGAATGTTAATTCGCATTTAGTCTTGTTTTATGTTTTTTGCAGCACTTCACTAGAGTTGAAGAACTACTACAGAATATGGTTAAGTACATTATAATTAGCCTGGAAAATCTGGCTAAGAGAACAGGCAGATTTTAATGAAAATTCAATAATACATGTAAGGAATCCATATCAGAGAGATCGAAGGCAGTGGGTGATACTGCCCCTCTACAGTAAAAACTGTGGGGCATATTATCAAGACAGGCGATAAAATTAGTGAAGGACAACAAACCTGGGCTTCAATTGGAATACCATAGAGCATATTATCAAGCCCATTATATCCGTTTTAGCAGCAGTTTCCTGCCGCTAAAGCAGCGATAATTTTATTGCCTGTCTTGATAATATGCCCCTGTGATCTTTAGCCACTGATGTCCTCGGGGCCCAGTGCGTAATTTGTAAAAACAAAAATAGTGCTCAGGCTCAAACTTTTTCACAGAAGTCCCTGGTTGGTGCTACTGATTGTCAGCATACAAAATACTAAAGCTGTGAAGTTTTGATTCCACCTTATGCCTCCTTAATCCACCACCATACACTCACTGCCCCTTTATCTCACTCTTTCAGATTCTTGCTTTCTCCCTTTGTCTTTTGCCACATTTTCAGTCTTTCTCTTAATCCTTTTTCCCCCTTATTTAAGTAATTCAATCTTTTTTTGCAGGATTACTTAAAACCATTGCACAGAAAAACAACTGTGTTAAAACGTCTCCAAATTCATAAAACCATAATTTTACTTTAAATGAGACCATGATAAATAAAACCAGCAATATATAATTTGTCCACATTAAAACCTTTTGTCATGTGCCAGAGGTTGCTGTGTGAATCAGCAATATCCAAATTGTCCATGTAAAGAACCCTTATTTGTAGGCCAGCAGTTGTAGTTCTTTTTGACGGGTGCATAGACAAAGGATTTACGTCCAATAGGTGGTGTATACCTTTATTCCTCCAGCGCCCATGAGACGAGTCAGTGTAACAGCCCTATTGAATTCTCATTAAATTAGTAAAACCATCATTTAACTCTAAATGCAGCCGTTATGTGTAAAAACAGCAATGTGCAAATTATTTACATTAAAACCTATAATCGTGTGCCAGAGTTTGGGGTTTCGCTGTGTACTTTAATTATGTGGACCAACCATATTGAGATCTTTAGTCATATGCCAGCGCTTGAACGTCATTGTAATGGGAGCAGAGTCTGAGGATTTGTGTCCCATGAGTCAGCTAAGTGATGGTGTTTAGCTTTATTCCTGCTGCACCCATGAATCGAACCTGGCGACAAGCATGCTGGATATCCCTTCCTTCGAACTATGCTTTCACTGCCTATCTGCATGTTCTCATCTGATTTCCATTCAGGGCAGGTGTTAATATAATTCTTTGTTCCTTGTCTAGAGTCTTACATATGCACAATAAATGTAGTACATCTTCTTTTTCCTCACTGCAATACCTGCACAGTGTTGTTGTCTGTGGCCGCTTCGATGAGGGCAGATGCAGCATTGATGACAGAATGCCCAGCCTCAAAAGCAGGTATTTTTCCTTTTTAGCTCTAGTAAAGCCTGCACCTAAGTAAGGTTGGGGAACATATGGAATAGCTCTGTATGACGAACCAGCTATGAACCTTCTCCTTTAGTGCAGCTTTGTCCTCCACAAGGTACATTGGGGCAGATTTACAATAACTGGCGCATCCCCAGGGATGCACCAGGTATTGTGCGCTGCAGCTCCGCCACCCATGGTGCGCCGCATTTACAATGCGGCGCACCATGGGGCAAAAACGGCACAGATGCGTGACGCATCTGTGCCGTAAATGCGGAAGAGCGACGCAGCTCCAGCAATGCTCTGGGGAGCCCTATCTGTCCAATGCTGCGTCAAGCCTTACGCCTGCATCAAGCAGGCGCAGTGTTTTGACGCAGCATTGGCCTAAAAGTGCCTGAGTGAAATCTTGTAGATTTCACGCAGGCACTTTTGCGAGGCGCACCTGCCCCGGAACGCCCACCATAAGCCGGAATGCCCACAGGTGGCGCAGGGCTTTACAACGTGACGCATCTGCCGATGCGTCACGTTGTAAATGGGTCGCAGGGATGCGCCACGTTTACGCCGCTGTTGCGTGACGCAACGGCCGTGTAAACGTGGCGCAAGTCCGACATAAATCTGCCCCACAGTTTTTACCATTTTATTTGTCAGCTCTCTGAAGCTTTTTCAGACCCAACGGTTTCCCAAGGGTCCTGTAAGGCCAGGCAGTCTTTTGAAGCTTGTAAATAGGTCACAGCTGCGCTGTCTTCTTTCTTATTAGTGTCCCTCAATCGGCTCCCTTTATTTTATGTCAGCATTTAACTGACATAACATAGGCACCCTTTTGTGCAATTTGTTGCTTTTGCAGTCCAAACTCTAATCTTATTTGTGCCGGTGAGGTGTACTGCGGGAGGTCAAATATTGTTCTCATTGTCTTGGACACTGTCCTGTCCAGAATGCCTGCATCTCTTCCTCTTAGGCACTCTCTTCTGTAGGTGATGGTAGGGAGGAACCTCGCTCGGATCACCTGAAGTAAGGGGGTGAGGCTTGGGCCAGTTATTTTATGTTTGAAGCAACCGCCAAAGCAATCCCTCTTCCTGTTATGGCTGCTTTTTGTTGGAGGAACATGCATTTACTAATGCATATAATGCCCAGGTATTTGAATTCTTCTACTGTATCGAGTCTGAGTCCATCCAAGTCCCAGTGAAACTGGTGTGCGATCTTTTTCTGGTTTATTACCATCACTTTGGTTTTGTCTAAATTTATACTTATTCCATTCTTGACAGAGAAGTTGCTTGTGGTATTTATCACATGTTGCAGGCCAATCGGTGTACGGCTGATTAGTACGAGGTTGTTGGCATAAAAGAAGTTTGTGAGGGTGAAGCCTCCCAGATTCGGAGAGTGGTGGTTGCAATTATGTAGTTCTGGCGAGAGATCTAACATGAATAGGTTAGACTGGGTAGGCACCAGAATTATTTGCACCCATGTATCAGTATGAAGTAAAACCAACAGAGACAAGAGACCTGGCGAGATTTTCATTTTGGAGAGTTTTGCCCAAAGTTTCTTTCTGTCGATGTTGTCGAAGGCAGATGTATAATCTATGAAGCAACAAAGAGCAGTTTATCAATGTTTGTTGACGGTATCGATAAAAGTGATGAGGCAAGTATATTTGTTGATGTCCCCATACATTTCTGGAATCCCGTTTGATTGGTTGGAATTTATGCCATTTCGGATGCCCAGTCTACGAGTTTTTCCAGTAGGAGGCCCGCAAAATATTTGGCATCATTATCTATTAACAACGAGCCTCTAATTTTTCACTGTCTTTCTTATGAATGGGGAAACTGATTGAGCTCTTCCAGGAATCTGGCATTCTTTCCATTTCCAAAATATGTGTGAAAAGTAGCAGTAGTGCTGCCACCGAGTAATCCGGGTCTTGCTTATATAGAATTGGTGGGATACCTCTGGGGCTACGCGCACCCTCTGCTCTGCCTTTCGTGATTCTGTTCACAATATTACAATGTGGCTCTGGATTTCCAACAGTACACAAACACCAACACTGCTGTCACTAGGCACTTGCGCATGAGAGTGCGGGTGGAAGCCATTGGTCTTGCAGACGTTTGGTGGCTCCACCATAGGAAAGACAGTTTATTTTCTTCTCCTCCCCACAAAGAGCCTCCCCCTGCATCGACTACACATTCTCCCCATCCAAGGACTCAAGGCTGCCTGAGCAGCCTAACAATCTGAGACAATACAGCAAGAGCTACAACTGGCAGGTGTGGAATTTAAATAGCAGCCCCTGGATCCAGCCAGCCTGTCCAAGCGCTATGCTCAGGCAGGGTATACAAACTGGCCAATAAAGCGGTAAACTGGATAACGGGGCACAAGATGACGGCAATTTAGTTTCCGAGCTGCATACCTGCGCTAGGGAACTACTCCAAATGGCACCACATGTTGTGGGTGAGTTAGTAATACATTTTAGAGGCTTATATGGATCCAGACAGTATTCCCCAACTGGAATTGACAACCCAATAGTGCAGGGCCTCCGGTGCAGACTTTGTTGCCAGCTGATAGGGCATAATCGGATCTTTCCCTCACTGAGGTGGAGATCTATCATTGCTGAGATTCCATCAGGGAAAGCCCCAATATATTTCACCTCGAACTGTTCAAACAATATGCCTACCTGCTTGATCTGATTTTACTGGGCTAAATGATCAATATCACATGATTTAAGAGTGGCAACCATAACAGGCCTCCGTAAACCACGCAGGAACTGCATGGGTTGTGCTTCATATCACTCAATCCCATTAATAAACATAGAATCTAAAATCCTTGCCAAAGTATTGGTCACTTGCCTGGTTCGAGTAATCCACTCCCTAGTTCACTTGGACAAAAATAGCTTTATGCCTAATAGAAGAAGAATCAAACACTACCTTCCCTGCATGCATCTGACCCTGGCTGGAGTAGACGAGCTGTGAGAGGCCAGCTCCCTTCTCCTGGTATTTAAGGAACAGTGGTTCAGGGGTGGCCTAATAAGGTCCTTGAGAAAATATCTGCAGTGTATAATTAATTAACACTTAGGGAGCTTGAGGTGTAGGTAGACATAAACTCATTAGTTTATTCTCATTTTTTAGCATATAAAAAAATATATATCAAAGACGTTTCAGGTGCTCATATTGGTGACAAAGTGCAGAACGTGACATAAGTGAACATAGTGAAGACGAAAGAACACGTCACACAACAACAAGGTATAAACCACATAAATATATACAGTAGAGTGGGGGTATTTCCTTGGATAGGTCGACGGCGTTTCGATCTATAGTGATTTTAGATCATCCTCAGGACTGATGAGCTTCCTGAAATCTCCAAATGAATTGGTGGGCGTGATAAATCAATTCAAGATTAAAACGGAGTCCTCGAAAAATACAGCGGTCAGATTTCTTATCTGATTTTCTATACAATTATAATCCATCGGTCATTGTGACAGTAGTACTGCAGTGGTGATTAAATATTCGCTTGAGTCGAATTTAAAGTTCTATGATTTTGGATCGGTTAAAATTAATGATGGTATGTAGGTCTCTGGAGTAAATTTTAATAAGCCCGTGGTCCGTAGTTGGAGGTCCGAAGGGCGGCTCACTTGCTTCTGAGGAGAAGGGTTCGTCCTCGAAACAAATCGCCTCGACTTAATCAGGGCGATTCGGGAGCTGCAGGGTGGAGTCCGGTCGTCTCGTTTCCTCGCTGCTCTCAGACATGAACTGGGCACTTCCTAATATGAATACTCCACAAAAGAATGATGAATTATTCCACATACTGCGCAAACGGACAGTGAAAAGAAAAGATGAGCTTGATAAGATTATGCAACAACCAATTTTCACGTTTTACCAACTTGTTGCCACACAGTGCAAACTGAATACTGTCTATATGACTGGCCAAAAAAGCCCTACATCACCCCAGAGGCAGCCAATATGAACGTGCTTAGAATGCTGAATCATTATTGATGCCACACCCCAAACAGAGTGGAAAGTGGTTACCTTTTTGATACAATGTCCAGGATATTAATAGTACCAAAATCTATGGACATGACAAATAGGTTATACTATGAGGCTACTCCTTTTATAAGCTGTCATACTTTCTTGTCAGATACAATCAGCATATGATGCAGCAACCACAAGGATTGCCCCTTTTCTTCTCTCCCATGTTTGCTAATTCTGGAATCTTTATGATTGCAATCAATGAATTGACAGAGACTAGTGATAGCCTTACCCCAGCAGGCAAGCTCAAACTGATGCTGTATGCTGGTGACATCCTGCTGACTCAGTCCTCACCCAGAACTTCTATACTTGCAATGATGTTTACAATCTTGTCCTACTCTGTAATGTCAGGCTATAAAACTAACTGGAGTAAAAGCAAAGCACTCACTTTAATCAGATATGACTTTATAAACACCCGGAGGTCAGCTTTTCATTTGGATGCAGACAAAGCTGAAATATTTAGGCTTCCTTGTTGACCCTCTGTTAGGCTAAATGAAGAGAGATTTCTTGAAATGGCAGAAATGTATGCTCTCTCTTTAACCGCATGCGTGCGGGCGGAATTCCGCTCGTACGCTGAGATTTTTAAAAGCGCACTTTACGTGACGAGCTGGGCTCGTCATCAGCGTGCGAGGAGGCTACCTCATGACGAGCCCAGCTCGTCATCAGCGTGAAAGGGGTTAAGGCAAGATACAAACAGTAAAAATGGTATTAACAATAATGTAATATTCTGTGTTATATATTTATGTTCCTGTATTTCACTGTATTTAGCTGCTCAGCCAGTGTGAATGTTCCAAGTAAGAATGTTGGTGTGATTGACATGTATGGAATGCTTGGGTGCTTGGTATGAGAGTTGGCAGTTGAGAATGAACTGAGTAGCTAAGAGGCTGCTCCTGGTGGGGCTACTTGTTCCACAGTTATACTTCTTGCTATCCTGCTAATGGCTGAATAAATCTACTTCATAACTCTACTTCATCTGCCTCGGCTACATCTTTATATGTATGTATGGACCTAAATACTACAAATATGTACTGGGAATGCTCGCTATTCCAGAGCACTATTCTCTGCTTAAGGAACATATCACCAAATTGAAGCCTATGTTTGGTAACCCCAAAGACCTAGGAAGGCAGCATCTAAATTATTTGCTGCTACCAAGTAGCATACAATTTCAGTAATGCCATGTAGGCTCTAGACAAATTCATTCTAGAAAACCAGGGGACAGCTTGTAAGGCTCACATAATACACAAGCATCAGTCATCGAAAACTGCCATTAACCAGATGATGAGAGTGTCCATCATAGAATAGCCTCCAGGGCATACATATCAGGGCCAAAACGGCTTATGAAACCTACAGGCTCCTATCTGGCATAATGTTTTGTTGTCAATAAGTGGGTAAGTGCTGCACTGGCTCCTATGGCTAGGGAGAGGTGTTAGATCTGCATCCTTGGTGTGGTTTTCCCCCTAACATTTTGTCTTCAGACCTCCTGTTTTAGTTGGCGTAATTTTTACTGACCATATGCCTCTGTGCACTTTACCACTGCTAACCAGTTCGAAGTGATTGTGCTCTCTCCTTAAACATGGCAGAATTTACTTATATCCAATTGGCATGTTTAATTTCCTTGTAAGTCCCTAGTAAAGTGTCACTACCTGTGACCAGGGCCTGTAAATGTAATGCTACTAGTGGGCCTGCTGCACTAATTGTGCCAACCACCTTTAGAAAGCTGAAATGTTCTTGCCTGCAGCCTGCCTCTAGGTTACATGACTGGATGTGGGTGACAGTTGGGTTTGTGCATTCCTCCTAACCAGTCAAACACAATGGGGAGCTCAGGTGTGACCTAATAGGCCATCACTGGGAGAATGGGAGGGAGGAGCTCTACCCAGCCTACCTTACACTTTAAATATCCTGCGTCAGGTCTCCACAACCTGTAATTAGTCTGGAGCCAGGGCGAGGAAGGCAGGGCACCGCTACACTTCAAATGCATGCCTCTATAAGCATCAACCAACTTCACACAAAACTCTGTATAAATACCTCAGAAACCACCACTCCAGTACACTTCTAGACTTGGGCCAGAAAGATGGTCTGCTGTGCTGCTGAATGGATTGCTACTCTGCTGGACTGCTGCTCTGAAGGAACTGCTGCCTTGCTGTGCCGACCTGTTGTCGGCTGCCCACTTGCATCGGTGAGAAGGACTCAACCTGCATCTCTTGAACCCAGAACTCAGAGTGACTCCATGCGGTAGCTGGCAAGCCTCCTGATCTGAAGACATAACAGGTTTCCAACAACCTTGCACCTGCACCTGGACTCTGCCAGCTGTAAGTCTACCCTTCCAAGTGCTGCAACCCCAGTCCTGGATCTTGGAAATGGGCCTATGGTGCTGGCCAGCCTCTGTGGATTATGGGGAACTGAGGCATTTCCGCTGCTTCGTGGCACAAACCTGAGGAGATCGGACACATTCCTGCTGCTGCGTGGATTGGACCCATCACAAAAACCCGCATCGCTGTGCGACACTTCCTCGGTGCAGGCCTTCGTATCCCTAGTCGATGGCAACCTTGATGCTAACTGCGGCATCTGCATCACCATTGACCGGATCCCCGAAGACAACACAGGCCCTAGCATTGCAGCCTCGCCACATCGTAGAACAGACTCATCGCTTTGGATACACGACCCATCTTCAACATAGATCCCCCAATGCCCTGTAAACCAGGGTTTCAAGTAATTTCTTTCAGCAGCCTGACTGGGTCCCTGTTGCTCGCCTGCATTCCATTGTGATTGGCCCAAACTTGTGACTTTGTCTTGGTTTGGTCAGAAATCCACAGTTGGCATCTTGTGGTTTTTGGTGCTATTTACACAATAACCTTTAACAATTGTGTATCTCTGGTTCTACTGATTGGCCTTTTGTCATTTTGGTCATGTTTTATTAATTATAGGATATTATATATTTCTATACTGGTGTGGGGCCCATTTTGTGTGGTGTTTTCACTTTATTACTATTTAAAGTGTTACACAAATACTTTACACATTGCCTCTAAGTTAAGCCTGACTGCTCTGTGTGAAGCTACCACAGGGTTGGGCGCAGGTAATTTAGAGTTGGTTAGTGCCTCACCCTGACACGGACTGTGGTTGCTTCTTGATGAGGGTTCTTAACCCAGTGAACCAACTTCCCAACTCACAAGAGGCATATTGACTATTGTCCAATTCCTGATTAAAGGTTCTGTAAAATCCTTCATGGACTTGCTTACTAAGTTTGACATAGACTTATACTAAAACTGGTATTGTCAGCAACTCAGATAATGTCTGTTAAATAAATTAGGGAAACAACTTATCAATAGCCAACCATTTTGCCTCTTTTTTATTTGCCGGGTCCTGTTATCGCGCCGAGATACCCCTCCTGGGGTGATTCGTGCAAGCTTTAAATTAAAATAACATAATATAACAACATAACATTAACTCTGCATTCTTACCTAGAAAATTGGGAGGTTCTACGAAATTAATTTCTTGCATTTATGATTCTTTGATTGACGATCTATCTTAAAAACCCAGCACTAGACTACTACTAAAAAAATTGCAACTGAGGCTCAAAAACCACTACTTAGAGAAGGATTCAATGGACATATTGGCTGCTCAGCACCAAGGTTTACGAGAATCTTGTTTGAAGTCCAGTTATTTAAACATGTTGCAACTGGCAGTGGTCGCTGGATAAACTCTTTTGGAACTCAATCAGTTTTTTTGTTGAATAGTGCAACAGCTGTGTCTAAAATAGGTGTGTTGTCGCTTCAGTAAGGTTCGGAGCATAACTTTTTTGTTTTTAAATTGCATTCCAAGAGTATTTTGCCTAACACAATAGGATGCTTATTCCAAAGCTTCGATGCTGGGAATGAAAAATAATGATCAGCTATTCTGACTCTGCGTACTTTGGAACTTGCATAGGGTAGAGCTTGGTGAATCCTAATGATGTGATCAGAAGTTAAGGTGTGAGCCTGTTGCTAAGATACAAGGGGCCCATGGTTAATGACTTAAAATTTGAAGTGGATGCATTTTTCCACTAGCAACCAGTCTGCCCTTTTCAGATAGGGAAGGTGTGACGGGGTCCCGGCTTCCCCCCCCCCAGGTTTCTTCCCCCCTGAGTCATTACCTCACTCCGGGGTGGTCTGCACGAACACTTGCCTCCAAACCCCTCGGGTCCGCAACATTGCCGAAACGGAAACCATGATCCACAGTCCCCCGCCTCTCTCTCTATTCCAGGAGCCAATCACAGACCAGCAACAACCGGAAGCACATCGCCTCGACCCCGGAAGACCCGCCCTGGAGGAAGCGACAGAACAAGTGAAAAGCGGAAGGAACAGCGAAGGCGTCGTCGGAGTATCGTGGCAGGAGATTTCGACTGGCGTTGAGACGGGAGCGGAGAAGCCGAGGAGTGGTCGGAAGACTGGTGGAGTCCCACGGAGGTGGCTGAAGAGCGGCCGTAGCTCACTGGAGAGCTACGGCGGACCGCGTGAGTAACGTAAACCTCCCAATGAGCACGCTAGGTGCTCATTTGTACATGTTGTATATAGTCCTCTCTCTTGTAGGCACCTATCACGTAGTAGAAGCACTGTGAATACTGTAAAGCACCATCACCGTACACAGCCCGTTTTCCCATCACGTCCCGAACACCCTTGCCGATTCACGTTCTCTATCCTTCTTGCTCGACCCTCTTCCCCGTACCTCCTTCCCTCACGACTCGTTTCTACTCTGCCCCTTCACTTCCCGGTGTTGGTAGTAGCATATGTCAGGAGTCCCTGTTCGGACTAACGGTCCCCTCTCTCTTATTGCCCTCCGAGGTGTCTCCCCAACGAAGAAGACAGAGCATCCGCCAAGGATCATCCCAAGTGGAGTCTCGCCGACCCAGACGACGGATCCGGAACATTGGGAACCGCTGTACTCGTCCCTTGAGAGTCTCTTGTACTGATAATAAAACCCTTAACAATTGCACATTTCCTACGGCCTCCTCGCCTGATTTACCGGCCCGCTGCAACCCCACGACCACATCTGGTGTCAGAAGTGGGATTAGCTGGTGGCATGGAGGCCGTCATGAAGAGAATGGCCGAATCCCAGGAACAGCTGGGGAAACTCATGGAACAATTCCTAAAGACAGCCAAAGACGACCGAGGCCAACTGCATGATGTATTGAAAGGCCAAGGAACCGTGCAGGAACAAGCTTTGGGTAAACTAACTGACGTCCTTGGACAACCACGTCCCATGACCTCTCTCCCTTCCGTGGTGTTGCAGAAATACGTCCCAGGGGAAGACCCCGACTACTTCTTTACGAATTTTGAGAGGTTGTCCCAAGCCGCGAACTGGCCTGTTGAACAATGGGGTCAATACCTGGGACCCCTTCTTACAGGGGACTTGCAGGCCGCTTATCAACAGGCCAACATTCAAGGTAATACCCCGTATCCAGACATAAAGAAATGCATCCTTGAGCGTCTGGGGGTGGACGACGATACTTATAGGATGAAACTCAGACAGACCAAGGAAGGGCCCCAAGAAAACCCTCGGGCTCTGTCCTTTCGTATCAAGGATCTCGTCAACCGGTGGCTTAAACCAGAGGCCTCCACAAAAGAGGACATCGTAGAAAAAATCTGTCTCGAACAGTTCCTGAACTCCCTTCATCCCGCCACACAACGATGGGTACGTCAACATACCAGACTCAATCTTGAGACGGCCGTGGAAATTGCTTGTGCGTATGGCCGGGCTCAAGACCTGCAACGTGGTAAGGACGAAACCACCCACAGACCGCACAACCCCAACACCAACCGTTTTCCCAGACCTCCACATCCTCGACGACAGGAACCCGCTCCTCTTTTGCCCTCCCCGATCATGTATCGTCCCCCCAACCCTGGACCCCAATGCTACCATTGTGGGAACTACGGACACATAGCCCGCATGTGCCCCCAAAAGGAGGTGCCGATGGAAATCGGACTGGTAAGAAACTACGAATGTCACGCGCCGGGGGCTGTTCCCCCTCTGTTTCATTGTCCCGTGGCCATAAACGGGCAAGAGGTTCTGGCCCTCGCGGACACTGGGTGTCGACAAAGCGTCCTCCGTCCTCAGGACTTGGCTCTCCACCAGAGGACCCCAACGGGAGCGGTGGCCATCCAATGTGTACACGGGGACACGAAACGGTACCCCACCACTCGGGTTTTGGTGCAACATCCCGGCGATCCGGGAACCAACCTCACGGTCGGACTCATCCCAGCTTTGCCCGAACAAGCCATCCTGGGAAGCGATTACCCCGGCCTCCCTACGCTTCTCCAGGATACTACGGACTCCCTGGCCCAGTGGTGGAAAGAGGCCCCCTACTCCCAGGACCCGACCTCAACCCATAGAGAGGTGAAACCCCACAAAACCAAGAGACAGAAAAGACAGGAGAAGATGGTACACGCCTCTGCCTATCCCGTTGCTGTGGATGAACATCCCTGGCAAACCGACCAAGAGTTCCGAGCCGCTCAACAGGAGGACCCGCTCCTACAAGAAGCCTGGGGAAGGGCCCTTGAGAATGAAGACCCCACACAAGTAGGTCCCTACTTCTTCAAGAAAAGGGGTTTATTATACAGAAAGGGAGGCCCGCAACAAAACCCACAATTACTGATTCCTGGCCCCTTCCGGGACAAAGTCCTTTTCTTAGCCCACAGTCACCTGTTAGGGGGTCATTTCGGGGAGGAAAAGACGAGTCAAACAGTCCTTGACAGATTCTATTGGCCGGGGATCTATCAGCACATTAAAACCTACTGCCGTGAATGTGCTGTTTGCCAAAAAAACAGTCGTTACAAACCCCCTAGAGTGCCGCTGCATACTCTTCCCCTCATCGACATACCATTCAGTAGGGTGGGGATGGACATAATAGGGCCCCTGTTACCCTCCCGAAGCGGATGTCGATACGCACTTGTCATCGTGGACTATGCCACGCGCTTCCCTGAAGCTTTTCCGCTACGCCAGCCCACAGCACAGAACATAGCCAAAGCACTGATCACGCTGTTTTCCCGAGTAGGCTTTCCCCGTGAGATTCTCACTGACCAGGGCACACCATTCGTCTCTGCCCTAATGAAGCAAGTCTGCTCAAGACTATGGATAAAACAGATCAGGACCTCAGCATACCATCCGCAAACGGATGGTTTAGTCGAACGCTACAACGCCACCTTGAAGCAGACCCTAAAGAAACTAATAGGACTGGAAGCCAAACAGTGGGAGGAGCTCCTCCCGTTGGCCCTTTTTGCCATCCGGTGTAAACCCCAGAGCAGTACAGGCTACTCCCCGTATGAGTTGCTGTATGGAAGAGCCCCTCGTACCCTGCTGGAGATGGCACAGGAAGCCTGGGAAGCTGAACCGGACCGCACCCGCCCTTTGCCCGAGTACGTAAACAACCTCAAGACCCATTTGGCACAGATCAGAGACATAGTCAAACTGAACATGGAAAAGGCCCAAGACACCCAGAAAAGACAATATGATAAGGGCACCAAGAATAGGGTTTTTGTCGTAGGAGACCTTGTCCTCCTCATGATGCCCTCTTCCGACCATAAACTCCTGGGTCAGTGGCAAGGGCCCTACACCGTCCTACGACAGGTGACCCCGGTCACTTACGAGATCGAACTCGACCCCACAAAAGGTACGGCCCAGATCTATCATGTAAACCACCTGAAGAAATGGGAAGGACCCCGTCCTGTCCTGTCGGGGAACAGACTCCCGATTCCCTTTTCCTTTGATCCCTGTATAGATCCCGCTTTGACCCAGGGACAAACCCATGCACTCCAAGTAGCCCTGTCACCCGTGATGAAGGTCTTCTCGTCCTACCCAGGAAGAACCACCGTCACCGAACACGCAAACGACACCGAACCCGGGAAGGTGGTTAGGTTGCGACCCTATCGTGTCCCTGAAGCTCGAAGGGCAGTCATGCAAAGAGAAACCGAGGACATGTTACGGATGGGGATCATAGAGCCTTCGATCAGTGATTGGAACTCCCCTATAGTCCTGGTGCCAAAACCAGACGGATCCGTCAGGTTCTGTATAGACTTTCGTGAAGTAAACAGAGTATCCAGATTCGACACATACCCCTTGCCAAGGGTTGACGAAATGGTCGAACGAATAGGGAAGGCTAAATACATTTCCACCCTTGACCTCTGCAAGGGATACTGGCAGATTCCCCTCAGGGACCAAGACAAGAAAAAGACTGCCTTTTCTACCCCTGAGGGATTGTTCCAATTCATCGTCATGCCCTTTGGGCTACACGGTGCCCCCGCCACCTTCCAGCGGGCAATGAACCAAGTCTTGCGGCCACACGCACTGTATGCAGGCGCATATCTAGACGGCATAGTCATCTACAGCGACAGCTGGGAGCAACACCTAGTTCACTTACATGACGTTGTCTCTTCCCTAGGCTCCTTTGGCTTTTCCATAAACCCCGCCAAAACCACCCTGGCTGCACAAACCGTCCAGTACCTCGGGTTCCTTTTGGGCGAAGGTATGATCAGACCCCAGATATCCAAAACCGAAGCCATAGAGACCCTTCCTTTTCCTCGGACAAAAAAAGATCTCCGGGCTTTCCTCGGACTCCTAGGGTATTATAGGAGGTTCGTGCCCAACTTCTCTCAGAGAGCTGCCCCTCTTACGGATCTTCTAAAAAAAATCTACACACACCAATCTCGCCCTGAAGCACCCAAACCCACACATATGGCAGGCATTCACCGACCTGAAGGGAGCCCTAACCTCCAGTCCTGTCCTAGTGAGCCCCGACTATTCCCGGCCCTTCATTCTCCAAACCGAGGCCTCTGACCAGGGTTTAGGGGCAGTCCTGTCGCAGGAAGACGAACAGGGAAACGAGAAACCTATCCTATATCTCAGTCGAAAGCTGTTTCCCAGAGAACAAAACTATGCTGTGGTCGAAAAGGAGGCCCTCGCCATCAAGTGGGCTATCGAAACCCTGAGATACTATCTGGAGGGTCGTGACTTCATCATTTACACCGACCATGCCCCCTTGGAGTGGATGGCCCGGAACAAAGGACACAACGACCGGGTCCTCCGCTGGTTCCTGTCTCTCCAGCCCTTTCACTTCCATACTCGACATCGAAAAGGATCCGAACAAGGCAATGCTGATTTTCTATCCCGGTACCCCACCTCGCCCTCACCGACCCGTACAAGAAGGACAGCTAGGGGAAGGGGATGTGACGGGGTCCCGGCGTCCCCCCCCCCAGGTTTCTTCCCCCCTGAGTCATTACCTCACTCCGGGGTGGTCTGCACGAACACTTGCCTCCAAACCCCTCGGGTCCGCAACATTGCCGAAACGGAAACCATGATCCACAGTCCCCCGCCTCTCTCTCTATTCCAGGAGCCAATCACAGACCAGCAACAACCGGAAGCACATCGCCTCGACCCCGGAAGACCCGCCCTGGAGGAAGCGACAGAACAAGTGAAAAGCGGAAGGAACAGCGAAGGCGTCGTCGGAGTATTGTGGCAGGAGATTTCGACTGGCGTTGAGACGGAAGGAGAAGATGGGAGCGGAGAAGCCGAGGAGTGGTCGGAAGACTGGTGGAGTCCCACGGAGGTGGCTGAAGAGCGGCCGTAGCTCACTGGAGAGCTACGGCGGACCGCGTGAGTAACGTAAACCTCCCCATGAGCACGCTAGGTGCTCATTTGTACATGTTGTATATAGTCCTCTCTCTTGTAGGCACCTATCACGTAGTAGAAGCACTGTGAATACTGTAAAGCACCATCACCGTACACAGCCCGTTTTCCCATCACGTCCCGAACACCCTTGCCGATTCACGTTCTCTATCCTTCTTGCTCGACCCTCTTCCCCGTACCTCCTTCCCTCACGACTCGTTTCTACTCTGCCCCTTCACTTCCCGGTGTTGGTAGTAGCATATGTCAGGAGTCCCTGTTCGGACTAACGGTCCCCTCTCTCTTATTGCCCTCCGAGGTGTCTCCCCAACGAAGAAGACAGAGCATCCGCCGAGGACCATCCCAAGTGGAGTCTCGCCGACCCAGACGACGGATCCGGAACATCGGGAACCGCTGTACTCGTCCCTTGAGAGTCTCTTGTACTGATAATAAAACCCTTAACAATTGCACATTTCCTACGGCCTCCTCGCCTGATTTACCGGCCCGCTGCAACCCCACGACCACAGAAGGATAGATTGTCAGTAACAAATTTTAAACATTCAGTCCGGTTGCAAAATTTTGGACCAACTGCAGCTTACGTATCATGTACCATATGTATCATGAGCCCTAAATGCAAAGCATTGGCGTAGTTCAGCCTAGTGGTCAAAAATGAGTGCAAAACGATTCTCCTTGTGTGATCTGGGATCAGATTAAATATTTTTTTCTGGAACTCCAATAAGGTAAAGCAGGTGGAAGTGAACATTAGGATTTGGAGAGGTAAGGCAAGATCTGTATCAAATTTAAACCTCAATTATTTTGACAAGTGGGTCGGATTTGGGGGCTGATCCATTTCAAATGGTCACCAACGGTATGAACAAGAGGACATTTTGATACCAAACATTAAAATTTCATATTTTCTTGAGCTTTTAAGCAGCACTTTTTAATTCAGTCAGTATCTGTTAGGAGGCATTCTTTAAAAGTCTCTAGAATACCTCCATTAATCATTTGTTTATTGGGTATTGTCAGCATATGATACCACCTTGAAGTCCCAGCGTTCCACAACCTCTGCGAGAAGAGCCATATAAATGTTAAATAATGGAAGACTTAAAACAGAGCCATGTGGTGCACTGTGTCTCAATGGTTTATAGGGTAAGGCAGAGGGAGAGAGATGGAGAGTCTGAGTTCTGTCAGATAAAAAAGACTGCAACCCTGATGGTGCTGTGTTATGAATTCCCAGGTTGTTCCAGATAAATATCAAGTGACAAGGTATCAAATGTTACTGACAAGTCCAGTAGGATCATCTCTGCAGAATGACCCTGATACAGATTGATCTTAATAAATGCTGCCACTTCCAGAAGGGTCGATTCTGTGGTGATTCCAAGTTGAAAGCCTGATTGGGTGCTACAGCTTTTTCCACTTTATCATGTCAGAAGCTGCAGGGAGGAGAGAAAATGGCTTAGCACAGTAGGATCAGCATTATGTCTTTTACAAAAGGTCTATGGTGTACCTGTTTCTAGCTTAAAGGTACAACAGCAGTCTTAAGATAATGGATAAGAAGGGTATGGATTAATAAATGTGAGCGCTGTTTTAAATATCTGCAGTTGGCAGAGACCAAGTGGACAGCCTGACTGACAGAGAAATCCGATTAAACGCTGCGAGACAGGGGTGCATTGTAGGCACCTATATACTAGCTGGAACAACCTGACTTTTTGAGATCCTTTCCTTATCGAATTCTGAATTAATATTTTCAATTTATTATGAACAAATCTGAGAGATTGAAAAATTCAAAAGGGGAAAACCCAATGCCTGAACTTAGGGGGTCATTAGGATGGCGGGCGGAGTGCCCCCGCCAGGCTGGCGGTAGCCACCGCCGGCCTGGCGGGGGCAATCCGCCCGCCATCCTCAGTTAAATGCCACCCCCCATATTAGTATGGCGGGGGGACCGTGGCAGACGGAAAGACCATCCGCCGCTTTTCCACCCCTGTCGCCTTGCGACCGGAGCGGAAAAGGTTTAATATGGTGGCGGTGTCTATCAGACACTGCCAGCCATATTACAATGGGCAGTAACAGATGCCTATCCGTGGTGGCATCGGTAAAGGCATGCGGTCTTCACTTCGGGGGCCTCCTGCGGGCCCCCGAAGTGAAGGCGAGGTGGAGGGTGCACATGGGGGGTATCTGTGGTACCCCCCAGCATTTGCATACACAATGCGGTAGGCACCGCGCGGGGCCTGCCGCTTTGTGTATGCAAATGCATACATGCATTTTTAGCATTGTGGCATGCGGTGCTGAGATCACCACCTGCCTCAATGTTATAAAGGCAGGATGCACCCGCCACTGTGGCGGGCACATCCTAATACCCCCCACGGGACCCCAGCCCTTATGGCGGGCGGTCCTGAATTACGATAGGATGGCGGGCGGACAAAGTCCGCCCGTCATCCTAATGACCCCCAAAGTTTGAGAAAAAGCATTACCTCAATGATAAAGCCAAAAATCAGCAACGTCACATCCCCCCAACGGAGAAGTACACTGTGCTTGAAGTCAAAAGAACCCTTAATTCCGAGGGCACTGATGATCTGAGACAAAATTATCATAACAAGAATATCAAATGCATTCCAACATTTCTCAAGGTACAAAAAATATGTGATTAATATTCAATGAATAAATAGTTTGTAGTGTGCAAAATACAGTCTAAGAAAAACCCAGGGGCAACGCTCATTCTCAGGACCAATTCATGATCACAGCCCAATTCATACTCATTCATTCAAGCATACACCAAAATCACACACGATCCAATGCATCAAAAACCATTTGGTCTCCCCCAAGGATTTTTCCCAATATGATGCATACAATCAAATACAGTTTACTGTATGGTTCATATGTATGAACAAGCAGTCACCCTTTACGCTGTTGCTTCATAGGATGAAAACAAAAAGACATTATTCATGCAATATCTTGGAAGCCTCACAAAGAGCCTCAACTAAATAGTGTGAAAGGAGACATGATGACCAGAGGACCAGAGGACCCCAGCGCCGACGTGCGTTTCGGTGCCCAACCCAATGTGTAGGTTCCACATTCTTCAGGGCGAAGTAGAAAATGGATGCATGGCAAAACAGAGTGCCTGGGTAACCTGTAATAGGAAAATAATACAACTAAGGGTATTATAGTCAATGGATGGAGCCAAACTTTCAACAACAGGGGCGGTTTGACGAGCACAACATAAAGTCATAAAGTCCGAAAATATGCGGGAACGGAGACGGGCATGGGATAAAACAAGATCAACCTCATATACCATATCCAGAGTTCCAGAACCAAATTGTGGTGGACCAGCATGCGGCCCAAAGTGAAGTATTAGAAAGGGATCAGTGACTAAATATCGAGGGACAGAATATCGACTGTCCAGAATATCGATTCAAAAATATTGAGGGACAGAATATAGAATCTCTATCTACAAACAGGTAAATACTAAAATATTGAGTACAAAAAATCGATAATTAAAATATAATTAACTAAAATATCGAATTTTTTAAATGTATTAAAAATAATATAAAAGTAATTAAATAATAAACATAATTAAATAAAACATATTTTAAATAATGTAGAAAAGCTTAAAATGTAAAAATAATAAATATAATTTAAAAAACATAAACTTTTTTTAACATGTATATTTACTTCATAATATACAAAACATGTTTATCTTAATTATAAAATATGTAAAACATTATTACAAATATATTTACATATATACAAATAGACCTCTTATATAAATATGAAAATACATAATATATAATAATTGTAATATTTAAAGTAATACTTTTTATGTTAATTATTAATTTACACTACATTAAATACAACACAATTAAAAACATTGCATAGCTAGGGGAATACAATTAGTATTCACACTGCAACAAGTGCAAAAGTAGAGAATTTGTTGGATAGCGGGTGGGTACAAATTACTATTCCCACTCCAGTGAGTGGAACAGTAGGGAAAGTGTTGGATAGTGGGAGAGTAAAAATGACTATTACCATTCCATTGAGTGCAACAGTAGGGAAGGCGTTGGATAGCGTAGGGGTAAAAATTACTATGCCCACTCCAGTGAGAGCTACAGTAGGGGAAGTGTTGGATAGCCAGTGGGTAAAAATTACTATTCCAACTCCAGTGAGTGGAACAGTAGGGAAAACGCTGGATGCGGGAGGGTAAAAATGACTATTCCCAGTGCAACAGTAGGGAAAGAGTTGGATAGCGTAGGAGTACATATTACTGTTCCCACTCTAGTGATTGCAACAGTAGGGAAAGTGCTGGATAGTGGAGGGGTAAAAATGACTATTCCCACTCCAGTGAGTGCAACTGTAGGGAAAGCGTTGGATTGCGTAGGGGTAAAAATGACTACTCACGCTCCAGTGAGGGCAATAGTAGGGAAAGTGTGGATAGTGGGTAGGTAAAAATTACTATTCCCACTCCAGCAAGCGGAATAGTAGGGAAAGCATTGGATAGTGAGAGGGTAGAATTTATTATTCCCACTCCAGTGAGTGCAACAGTAGGGAAACAATTACTAGTGCAAAAGTAGAGAATTTGTTGGATAGCGGGTGGGTACAAATTACTAATCCCACTCCAGTGAGTGGAACAGTAGGGAAAGTGTTGGATAGTGGGAGGGTAAAAATGACTATTCCCACTCCATTGAGTGCAACAGTAGGGAAGGCGTTGGATAGCGTACGGGTAAAAATTACTATTCCCACTCCAGTGAGTGGAACAGTACGGAAAACGCTGGCTAGCGGGAGGGTAAAAATGACTATTCCCACTCCAGACAGTGCAACAGTAGGGAAAGAGTTGGATAGCGGAGGGGTAAAAATTACTATTCCCACTCCAGAGAGTGCAACAGTAGGGAAAGTGTTGGATAGCGTAGAGGAAACATTTTGTAGACCCAGTGCTACAATTTAAATAAAATCAATACATTTAATTAAAAAAAAATACATTTAATTTACCTCCACTATTCTAAAATATTAATCAATTAACATAATTAATTAATTAACATTTAATTAATTAGTTAATCACAATTAACAAAAATATAAAAACAATGATATATAAATTAATTAACACAATTAAGAGTATGAAATAACTTTGATTAAATATTATATAAATATTTAAAATATTTATTTTCAAATATTTTAATAAACACTATACTCCCCTATAAACACTCAACACACTCCTCAAAAAATTAACATAATTAACATATAATACACCAATTATTAATATTACATTTTTAATTAATTACTAATTAAGGACAATTTACACAAGTTACATGTTTATCAATTAGTTAAAAGCGGGTATCAATAACATTTTTTTTATTGAATAATACATTAATTATTTAATTAACAATATTAATTATTAACCATAACATTATTAATTAATGAATTTTTTTTTAATTTAATTTAAATTACTTTCCACCCTATTCCCCTATAAACCCACAACCCTCTACGGAACTAATATTCGCAAAAATTAACCGTGATTGACAGGATTAATGCAAGATAAAGGATTAAACCATTTTTGAACTTTCTCTTGGGTGTTAGCTGCCAAGGAAAATCGAGAGGAGAAGAATTCATGCTTGGCCTTATGAATGAATTTTTAGTAATTCGTTAGAACCACCTTATGTACATTTTTGACTGAGTCGTTGTAATATTGTTGCCACCTTCTCTCTAGCTGTTTACTGTGATTTTTCTCTTCTCTAAGATCAGCTGTACACCACTGTGCCATAGATTTGGGTCTTTTAGAGAAAATATTCTTCAGAGGAACACTTTTATCAATGGGTTTATTCAGACATTTACCAGTAGTATTCACATCTTCTTCCATGTATTCCCTAAAATGTTGGATTTGTAGAGGAGAGCCGATTTGAGAGGTTTTGCTACATGACTTTATGACAAGTTCAAGAAGGTTTATATGCTGTCCTCTCTAGGCCTTAGAAAAAGTTTCTTTGTGCCGGACTAATTGGAATAATTTCACAATACTCGTTTGCAGCAAAATTACAGAAAATAATGTGATTATGCCTGTTTGCATAATTATGAGTAGTTTGGCCTAAAACTTCTACTGCAGGGGCACAGAAACTACAAATTTTGCAAGCATGAGCAGCTGCTGGTTGCTGTTGTTCATGTTCTGTTGCATTTAGGGGCATATTATCAAGTAACAGCGTTAATATTATCGCCGCTTTAGTGGCAGTTTCCTGCCGCTAATGCAGCGATAATTTTAACTCCTTCGTTGATAATATGCCCCTTAGTGCTTTTTTCATAGAACAAAAGGCATTTTGCACTAAAGAATAGCTCTAAACATGAGTCACATTCCTCTCATAGATCTGAGTAATCTCATGTAATTTTGCTGTAATTTTACATAATTACGCTGCAGCAGATTACATGAGTTGTGCCCACCCCTAGTCCTATCAAGCAGGTGCTCCAAAATATAAGAGCAGGAGAAGGGAAGCAGAAAGCTATCAGACCGAATGAGACAGAGTGGAGTGTCTACAAGAAGATTGGATAGATTAGAGACAATAACATCCTGATGTGATTTACCTGTGGGTTGGGAATGAAAACCAATTGTGCAATATTGAGGCTTAGAAGCACTTCTTGGAACTGGCAAGCTCCTCTACAGTTCGGATCTTCTACATGAATGTTTAAATCTCTTAAGATTAAGAAGTTGACTTTGAATGCAGAACGGGCCAGTACATAGGCTAATGTCTTGCCAAAATGTGTTTGATAATTGCATGCGTGATAAATCAGTGCACCTGAAAATAAAAGTTTGAAGTAATTTCGATCGAGAATACAAACCCCTTAGCTTCCCCCAGGCCATCCAATTTGGTAATGGAGAAGGTAAACTGAGAACAATATACTACCCCATCCCCTCTCCTGGTCTACTTAAACACTCATATTAGAAATATGTTTCCTAACATGTTTGAGTGGGTTTCTTAAGCTATGTATGTCATCTTCACTTCTTGAGTGTGTTTTCAGTACAAATTGGTATTTGAGGAAGGATTCCAGTTCCCTTAGGACGCCAGTTTCATGCGTTGTAGACAACATGCCTTTCTCCTTAATGCAAAAAGCTCATTCCATCTGTAAGTAATTAAACTCACTGTCTCAGAGGCTAAACTATCAGCATAGCTGGCTATGGCTGTGGTTTAACGTTGGGGAGACTCAGACATGCATCCCTTGGGCATACCTTAGGCATAACAGTGGCAGTTCCGCACCACAGTGTCCTTTAAGTAGGGCAGTGTGATTGAATGGGTGCTTGATTCCCAAAACTAGAGCACATCTTACGTAAACGGCACTTCGAGTTTGGGTCAGCCTCAGCAGAGAGAAATGGCTGCTCGGCTCCCTCCGCAAGGATGGACCAGAAAGCAAGATGTAAGTTACACACAGTACAATTGTTAGACCTGTCATCCTTGGCGTGGTTTCCCCTGACGTTTTTGCCTTCTGGCTTTAGGACACTGGGCACTTTACCACTGCTAACCGGTGCTAAAGTGCATGTGCTCTCTGCTTTCAACACGGTAAAATTGGTTTATCCACAATTGGTATATTTAATTTACTTCTAATTCCAATGTAAAGTGCACTATATATGACCAGGGCCTGTAAATTAAATGCTGCTAGTGGGCCTAAACCATCTAATTGTGCCACCCACTTCAGTTACTATTTAAACATGTGTCAGGCATGCCCTCGCAAAGTCTCTGTGTAGTTTTGTCATGTAGTTCCTATAAACCTATACAGGATCTGCACGTTTAGACAACATAGTCTGTGGGATTGGTGTTCAGACTGATTCCAGACACCTCCACCGGGTATGTTTGCCTGTATACCAGCTAGCTCACAGTGCCACTAGAAACCCCTCTTACAAAGGAGAGAATAGTTCTTGACAACTATCGAACATGGCAACTTTGTCCCATCAGGGATCGGGGAAACAGTACATTACTTTTCGCTCAGTCACTTGTGCTCACTTTGTCTCAAAGAGATACACAGAATAAACGGTAGGGACGTTTTCAATAAGGATTTATTGAACCAACATCATTCTAGTGTAAAATAGGTATGCTGAAACAACCATTAGAATGAAACAGACATAAATGATTATAAGCAACAACAGAGTAAAAGGATGGTAGATTTCTACCATAGTGCTAAAACAATGAATACAGGCAAGTATAAAAATACATGACAGGAAATATGCATACTCCTATGATGCAACCCTATCTAAATACACCTAAGTGTACCTAGCATGTATGTAGGTGTAGAGCTAAGAATCCATCTAGAATAACGTCATCCCCGTTACTTTAAGTGAGAGACTGTGGAACCCCATCTTGGTCTTGAGATGGACACCCCGCGAGAGATGTCAGACTACTTAGAACTGGGGTGTCTGCGTGCAGGTACCTCAGTGTCAGTGTGTCAGCATGGAAGACCTTTTCTCCTCTGCCCTACCCCAGCAAGATATGGTGTTTATATACCCAAAGTGGTACCCTCATGGATTTTACCTTGCTGTGTCATGTCAGACTTAGGATGACGGAAGGAATGACCCTTAAACATAGTTATTATGCAGGAGATGGTGTCCTGCTGAGTTTCCAAGAATCCTCATGCATAATGGATGACGCTAGTTTCCAGGGAAAACTCTACATCCTGTAACCAGTACCGTAACTAGGTAAAAGGGCAGTCCCAAGAACCCTTATGTAGTGTAATGGTAGTGGAGAATTTTGATGAAAGGTTATGTTACTACTTGAGCCTATATTGGGGTACCTATATGAAACTTAACAGTTTAAACTGCCAGGTTGACCGGGCTGCTAACCTTTTTGCCAGGCCCAAGCTTTCCTTTCTAATACATATATGTCGCCCTGGACAACCCATGGGCAGAGTGCAGTGTATTTAAAAAGTAACACATGTAGCTTTAACATTTACATGTTCTGATAGTGAAACCTCTTAATTTCATGTTTCACACTTGAAAGGCATATCTCTACCATAGGCTAACATCAGAACTACCCAATTTGGTGTCTCCGGAATAAAATCCTAACTTATAGTAAAGTTAGATTTTAAATTGTAATACTAAAAATACCACAATGCAAAAGAAAGTGGGGAACTCAATTAACCCTTGGAGACTTGAGAAAGTAAACTATTAACAGGTGAATGTGCCTACACGGATTTGTTTAGGCGTACTTAGTTAGGCAGTTCATATAGTAATATGTCTAGGTTCCACCTGCAACCTGCAGTTAAACAATCTACAATTCAATTGTTAATTACTTCCTAAAAGATCTGTAAAAGATGCTAATGAAACCGGTTAAATTCTTCAAAAGACAAATGTATGTGGTATTCTTGATAAGGGTACAAAGATTTGGAACAGCACAAAAATGACTGAGGTTTACAAAAGAACAGTGAATCTTAACAAAGCAGAAAACACTTCCTACAGAAAGCCAATCAAAAAGAAAATAGATGCAGTTGTCGACGTTTTTGGTCTTGTTGATGTGTGCATTTGTTAGACCATCTTCAGGACAATCAAGTGAACTGTTGTATGACCCCTGTACTGCTGGAATATTCAATCAAAATATATATCGATAAAAGTTCAAACTAAATAAGAAAGTAGCACCCATGAACAAAAAAAGAAAAGAAAATAGTGAATAGCCTCAAATGGGCAGTAAAATTAAAACCACACCCTGCAGAAGATGTTGAGTGATGAGAACACTGACTCAGATGAAGAACGATGAATAAGGGTGAAACCACTACCTTCAAAGGACACAGAATAGGGATCATCTAACAAGTGAAGCAGATTAGGAATATTTAATAACATGTGGTGAGTAGAAATCAGTGACAATGATTTACTTCTGAACAATCCTTGGGGAATGTCTAAAAATGACAGAATCTGTTAAGTAGGTGAAACCTTCCTGGTTGATTGCACTGGGGAAGAGCTATTAAAAAGCCCTTTTCAACTATGAGGAGAAACAGATACAGTAATCGGTGGCTCAGAAATAATTCGACATCTAACAGCGATACACACAGCATATTGTACAGACTGGAATATCTGTTGCAACAAAATTGCAACTTATCTTAAACGACATGGAACAAGGGAGTTGTCAAAGCTGTAGGAGTGGGTTGACAAATACAAAGACTAACAGATATATGACTAAAACGACAGTCTGATGGGTGGATACAAGGATACCTAAGATTAGGGCTCAAGCTAATCGAAACAATTCTTGAAGACTGGGGTACGCCTTCCAACACAGAAGTTTAAAGATTCAACTTGATATGACGTATCTCTGTGAGAGTCTCCATTTATAACCATAAATTTACACTCTTTATATATCACAGAGATAGTTGCCACTGTTGTTAAGTAGACTTGACTGAATTGTGTAGTGCCCATATTGTGGCCATGAAAGAATAATGGATACCCAAGTGCAAAACTGTTTAAAAATTAAATATTCAATAGTGTTTTAAGGTTGCACGCTCTGGCAAGAAGTGGTACGAACCCTACAGTTCTGGCGAAAACCTAACCACCTCAAGACTTACCAAACAAAGAGCGGGGTGCTATTCCTATGACTGCCCGCTGTCCTTGCAGTCGGCAACTGTAGGAGCATAGAAGTAAAAGCAATGAAAATATAGAAGGGAATGGGAAGGGGAAGAGGTGTGGTGCCGCGGCTAGGGCGACTGACTCTGGAATCTGGGGATCACGGTTCGATCTCCCGGCACCGGCGGCAGATTAGCCCAGCACCATGTGACTCTGGGCAATAGCTTGCTTAATCTTCCTGACGGCCCCCATAACCTAGAGACCCTTAAGGGTCATTGTGCACTTTACAAATGTGGATTATTATTATTATTATTAATATTATTATTATTATTATTATTATTATTATTATTATTATCTGTAGCATAGAGCATTTAAGCAAGAGACTATTTTGTAAATGGATAAAGGGTGACCAGTGGTTCTCATTCAGATTGGATTGATCAAATCACAAGAAAAATACCTCAATGGATATCTGTTCCATGAGTGTGGTGTGTATATCATGAAATGTATTGATACAAATCCTCTCCTTTAGAATATATATCTTCAGACTAGAGTTTATTAATACTTTCGAAGGTAACCCTCTAATTTGTATAATGAGGGACATTGCCGCCATAGTTTAAAGGGCTTACCTAATTCTGAGGCATTGTTGTAGTCCCCTTTGAAAGTTTCCTTCATATTTGCGCTTGCAAAATTCTATAAAACAAACAACATAATTAACCCATCTAGTATGCTAAATCATAAGAACTTTAAGTGGTGGCAAAAGTGGCAAGGATACATGAACTTACCAAATTCTGAACAGAGCGCAACTCCTCTGACAGTCTGCTGTGAATACAGTTGGCGTCTGTAGGAGAAAATGAGCGCGACCACGTTCACCTATGTCTGCGAGCTTCTGCAATGCACAATTTACTAGACTGACTTGTTCTAACTAGAGCGCTATGGAGATACTTAACAAATTGGCAGGAATGCGCCTACTTACCAGACATAAAATTGAGCGGTACTTCTCTAACCCGCCGCTGTCAAAACAATGCAGCGTTTGTGGGAGCAAGTGCATGCAGCCAAATTCAAAGGCTTCTTTTTCGAAATAGAAGAGGGACCAGGGGTATATTATCAAGAACAGATGATAAAATTATCGCCGCTTTGTCGGCAGGAAACTGCCGCTAAAGCGGCGATAATGAGCTTGATAATAGGCACTTGTGAATTCCCACAGCAGCCCAGGTTCTGGTGTTAACCTGGGCTTCTATGGGAATTCACAAGGGCATATTATCAAGCCCATTATCGCCGCTTTAGTGGCAGTTTCCTGCCGACAAAGCGGTTATAATTTTATCGACTGTTCTTGATAATAAGCCCCCAAATGACTTCTATGCCCAGGTTTTCTGGAACAGCGCACACATTTAAATCTCAAAAGACCGGTAAGAATCCTGAAGAAAAATATTTATAGACCGCAAAATGAAGAGTCAAATAAATGTACCTTCATTGCATCCACACTCATCAAAAACATGCAGAATTGAGCGTGGCATGCCATATTTAATAACTTCCTGATCGATATAAGGGACTGACGGAAAGGTGTCTGCGCCTAAATAATTTAAAAAATGGCAGCTCTATTTGAGTAGTAAAGTGCAAATGATCATAGCTGTAAGGCAAAAATTATTAAAATCACAAAATGATACAGAGGAAAATTATGATGAATATGCCCTCATTGTATTTAAAACTTTAGCATCCGAGAATATTAATATTGGGAACCTGTATGTCCATATATAATATATCCTGTTGTTTAGCATCTGTGAATCTTAAGATTGAAGACCTGTATGTCCATATAAATCCTGTTATAAGATATTGACAGGCCATGTTTATCCACATATATTATTAGATACTATACTTCAACTGGATACTCATTATTTAGTCACGAACTTTGGCCACCTATGTAATAAACAAATGTGCCTCAATCTATAACCTCTCTGAAAATGGGGGACCTCACACAGCGTCTTTGTGGATATTAAACCCTACTGTATAAGATTGAGAGCATAGTGGGCCAGCAAGAAGTCTCAAAAAGAGCCAGTGACAGAGTATATAAGGTGATCATTTTTAACTCTTAACAAATGGATTGGATACAACCGTGTTGTGAGTAATTTACATAGGTGATCTCAGATTATCACTTTTACTATCAGTCATTTCTGGTCTCGATAATCAAGAAAGTCATGTTAATTGGCATTATTAACAGCTTCATCTCAACAAAACGTACTAATGCATCATGGTACTTTGGTATAAGACCCTCCATTAGAGGTATCATGAGCAAGATAGGGACATATCTCACCTGACACAGATCAACAAATGGTGTTAGCGAAGCAAATTATCCAATCAGTGGAAGCTACCTTGTGCATATATATGTACAATTCATATCAGTATTAAAACACAAAGGCAAACTTCAGTCCCAGATGGTAAAATCAAGCATACCTATAAGATCCCATTTATCAAACACGGGGCAAGCACTGAGATGTCCCAGTTGTTCGGGTTCCTAAAGTGGAGTTGTGCATGTAATTTTATTGTGCAGCCCAAATTTGTATTATCCTTATGCCAGGCTTTAATCGTGCGTGTTGTCGGTCCGGTAAAGGCACAATTTATTTGGATTTGTATAGAGTGCTCTGTAACATCTGAACCTGTCCCATGACGCACCAGTTTGTGTGGAAATGCGGGTCCCCCGATCCTCATGAGCCCAGCGGTCAATCGCCACCAGTTGAGATGCTTCATAATATGAGCTGACGTCGGGTAATGCAATTCCCCGGTCATACCAGCTCGCTGACAGCTTCTTCATCGCTATTCGTGGAGCCCCTCCGTCCCGCAACAAGGTGTGCACTGAACTGTCAATACTAGAAAAATAGAAGTTGGGGATCCTATCAGGGGTGTTTGGCAGCACATAGAGGAAACGGGGCAACACCAGCATTTTAAAAAGGGCATCACTTCCCAGAAGGGTAAGAGGAAGGGACTGCCAGTGTTTAACATCAGTGCGAAAGCGCATCAAGGACCCTTATAGATTTGCTTCATAAGAGCAGGACGAATCAGACGTTATATATATAACCAAGCATCGAAACCCCTCCAGTACTACAGGGATCTGATATTCCCTAGGTATGGGCGGCAATGGGCCATGTAGTAGATATAGTTGTGATTTGGACCAGTTTATTGTGTAGCCCGAGTGATTGCCGAATATGCTGAAGATGTGGAGGATATGATGAAGGGTGAATGTTGGAGAAGCCATGTATAACAGTATTTTGTCCGCATATAATGAGAATCTATCCTTGTGACTCTCAGTCCATTTGAGTCCACGAATCAGAGGGCCAACCGTCACCCAAACCACCAGGGGTTCCAGCACTAAGGCAAATATTAAAGGTGACAGGGGGCATCCCCGCCCGGTTCCCCTGCCCAGTTCAAAGTTTCTGAAGATGTGATGGTTCACCACCGCTTGATCCAATTTATAAAATTAAGCCCAAATCCCATTTTTTCTAGGACCGCGAACATATAACTCTATTCGATAGTATCAAAGACCATTTTGGCATCAAGGGACAGCAGGGCCACATATTCTCTGATTGTATGTTGTCTGCCGAACAACACGTACAGGTGACGTAATTTCTAGCCTGATTGATCCGGGTGGATCAGCCCGGTGAGCAGGGGGATGAGTCTATTAACAAGTAATTTTGCAACTATTTTAGATTCTGCAGTAAATAGAGAAATAGGCTTGTATGCTTTGCAGTCAGTAGGTGGTTTGCCTTGCTAGTGGATAAACACTATTGTGGCTAATCGGACCTCTGTCTGGCAGTGTCCCTTTCCCATAGCTCTCTAGAAACATTTGGTGAAGATGGGGAGTTATCATGGAAGCCGTTGATTTAAAAAACTCAATTGGGAGTCCATTGGGTCCCATAGCCATGCCCGAGCGGATGATCTGGATGGCCAGTTTGATTTCTTCTTCTGTAGGATCTCCTTCAAGAGAATCCCTGTCTTCCGACGACAAAGAAGGGACAATTATGGTCGAGAGAAGCACCCGAGCCTCAGGAGACAAAACTGTCACGGTTGACGTATAAACCGAGTCAAAATAGGTGGCAAATGTTTCTGCTATCTGTTGAGGATTGGTGATTTCCTCCCCCTTGGGTCCTTGCAAGTCATGTACCCATCTCGATAATGGCTCTCTTTTTTCTAACCAGGCCAGGAGCTTACCCATTCTCTCCGCATACTTATAGATCGTATGTCAGATTGATGTTTTTTTGCCTTCGCCGCCTCAGTGAGGAGCTGTTTATAGTCTAGTGTTTCGACCAATAACTGCTATGCAGCTAGTTCAGGGGACTTTGCTAGTGGTGCTTCACACTGTAGGATGTCTATCTCAAGTTAGTCTATGCGTTTTGTCAATTCCCTCTTATGACCTACCATCAGGGAGAGGGATCTCCCCTTTATGACGGCCCCGAAAGTGCCCCACAAGATCTGGGCTGAGGCGACCGAACCAACATTTTCTTTAAAATACAATTCAGCATCCTTGATCAATGCTGCCTTGACATGTGGTATCTTGAGTGCCCATGGATATACAGCCAAGGTCGTAAACCTAATTTGGGGACCCACAGTCAGCTTGGTGACAATAGGGGAATGATCTGAAATTCCACGAGCCAGGCAGTGCGTCTCGTTAAATTCGGAAAGGTCTTGAGCATGTGTCTCTGGGCCCCGGAATGAAAAGTGAATTGTGAGGACATGGGGTTGAAATGACGCCAGATATCTACTAGGCCAAGTGCCGATAAAGCACGGCCAATTTGGACCCAGAGACAGGGTCTCTAAGCAGGGGCAAACAGTCCAGTAAACCATCTACTGTGATGTTGAAGTCTCCCCCAACCACTAGAGTGCCAATTGGGAGATCAAGAATACATTTGCTAAGGTCCTTCAAAGCGGACTGTTACAACCCGGGGGGACATAGACCGAAAGTACAGTGAGTGTTTTCCCTTCCAAGGAACCGGACACCGCAACAAACATGCCCTGTTCATCAATCCAGGTTTCCTTCACCATGGAAGGGCAGTTTCTACGCAGAAGCACTCCTGTCCTACAAGAACCCGAGGTGAACCCTGCATGCACAATCAATTGATAGCCCGATCTGCTAACAGCACTACAGTTATTACCAATCAGATGGGTTTCCTGCAAAAGGGCAAATGCATGGCTTCTTGTATTGCTTTTGTGCCTGTATGTCTATTGACCTGTTTGCATTGGCATCTGTATAGCTGAATCTCTATTGTTTTTGTAGATGTAGATCAGTGTTTAAGGTGGTGAGTAGTATGCCTTTGGCATGTGTAGTCTGAATCTTAAAAAGTGCTTGCTAGTCTGCTGATGTGTGTGCATAAGTGCCTGTTCTTCTTTTGGTCTAGGAGCACGGGTGCCTCAATGTTTATTGTTATGTGCGTGTGTTATTGTGGGTATATGTGTGTGTTTGCATGTGTGTTTGTGTGTGTTTACACATGGGCCTTTATATATCATTACTGTGCCCCAGACTCATCAGAGGCTGTCTTTGGATACAGAAGATTTTGTGTGAGCACATCCCGATGGTGTATTGTTCTCCTGGTGCAGAGCTGGGTGTACTCGATGGCCCCCATAATTCTAAGGTTGCACCCAACAAAGGTCCTGCAGAGTACAGAAGTGCGGAAATGGTATCAAACATTGGCTCCTTCTTCATGTTTAGCCAATGTCATGATTCGTTCGGATAAAAGAGGCATGGACAGACATGTGAAGTTTAATTTCCAAGGTAATGGACTATCCAGAAAATAATGCGGGAAGTTTTAATCCAAAAACTGAGTCTTTTCTATAAAGTCACTTCCTGTTTAAATCATATATAAGGGAGGTAATCATCTCAGGGAAATGAGTTCCCATACATTTGTACCATATTTTCCGTCAAGTTCATTGTCCACTTGTTCTGAATTTCGGTCCCTGATTCCTGATCTTTTGCAGCTGGATTCCAGTTGAATTCTTCTGTATAATTTGGAGGGCTTCTTCTTTTTACCAGTTGTCATAGTGAGTTTGGTACAAAAACAAATAAAATCCCAAGCTGTGTATTGGGTTCAGCAATGAAAGTCTCCTAGTTTACCCAGGTTAGACCTGCACTTTGTTATTTACAGTTGCTAACTCACGATTGCACTTTATTTGTAACTGGCTTTTTAAAACTAGCCCTAAGATTTAGAAATAGCATGGAGGGTTAATTGTCTAGAATCGTTGTTTTGAACATTGCACTGTACATGATCAATTGTGATTGATAATTCTGGATGTGGTTTTTAGATTGATCTAATTTTAACTGTGTTTTTATTGAATTGTGCTTTTATGGTTGTTTGTATGAATAACCGAATAAAGATTTTTGAATTTGAATTTGAATAAGTCTCCTAGTGAGAGCTCAAGAACCTATATGCGTTGTGGTTTAAAAGTGCTTTTGCGACTCTGCATAGGGTAAGACTATTATTTTCCTTCTTGCAACCAAGAAACGTAAGCTGCAAATAACTATGCATCCAACATCTCATGGGGGCACCATTAGGAAATGGAATAAATGCTCAAGTGCTTAAACGTATCTCAGGCTTCTCGTCATTGCCATGCTCCACTGGGGAGAAAGATAAGGGAGGGTCATACTATTACAGCTAGGGGTGTGTGAGCTGTCCCTATCTTAACCTGTCTGCGACCTGTCTATAGTATCAGCAGAGGGAGTGTGGTTCCTGGGTTATTTACTGCAACATAATTGGTCTTATTCCCAAGGACATTTTTACCTTAATATCTTTTATATCCAATTTGGAATCCTCGTAAGAAGACACCGGGCATTTTCACATGTGTTATACTGTGAAAGCATACTTTGTGGCTGCCGGAAGGAGTTCCCCTTCCTTCACGCAAGTCAAGATGGACGCTGAACAGATCTTCGCTGAACCAGTCCTTGAAGGAATGTCAGATGCTCTTTGTGTAATGGTTCCAGTAGGTCTTTGGTCTGTCTGAATATGTGCATACATGTTGTGTGTCACTCTCTCCACACACCATTACATTCTTAAATTTACTAGCTTTATCAATCCTTGTTGACTGCATGTGATGGAAGTAATTCCAGATGAAAGCCTTCAGACAAACACCCATGTTGATAATAACATTGGGCCCAATTCACAAAGGTAAACTGAGACGAAGGTCTAACTTTATGATTTTCGGTATTCACAAAGGGCATTTATGAGTATTAAACTTAGACTTTAGTCTCAGATAAACTTAAGTTTTGTTCTTAAGTTTAACTGAGGCAAAAGTCTAACTTTACTACTCGTAAATGACCTTTGTGAATACCGAAAGTCATAAAGTTTGACTTTTGTCTCAGTTTACCTTTGTGAATCGGGCCCATTGACTTTATACTCATTTATATGGAATAAATGCGGACCTTATGATTTCATTTCACTGTTTGGTAAAATATGTTTGGATATTTGTATCACTAATTATTTAGGTCCTCATTTTAAGCAGCCTGGTAAGTGGAGTGATAAAATCCCATGCCACTGAATTGGAATTTATCGAGTGATGTAAGTGTCACTTGAGTACACATTTCCGGGGAATAACATTGCGATTTTGGGCTTACCACACCAAAATCATCATGTTCTCGGTCACTACTCCACATATTTCTCCAGAAAAACATCAGCAGGTTTGACCTGCCATTATTAATCACAAAACCCTTCACCTCTATATGTGCAGTAACAGCAGTTACTGCACATATCACAATTAAACAGGACGCTTGTAATGTGGAACATAGAGTTATTCAATATTTTTTTTTCTAGTTATTTTCTTTACGTAAACTGTTAGGGTAGGTGAAGAAAAATGTATGTGAGCACATTGCTGGTGCTCAATATCAAAAATAGATGTTTAGTCAATGCACTCACACAGTTTTTTATGATTTCTCTGAAGGTGATCTAGTTAGGAAACAGTTATAGTACCGAGGGAGTTTATGTCCTTCTTAGGTAACGTACTGAATCTATAATAAGCGTCTTTTGATGTGAATGATGAGAGTTTTGAATAGGCTGCTGAGAGGATTAACTTTTCATAAAACAGAAATACTTCTGCAGTGGCACAGTGGAATATTTAAAAATATGAGTCATCTCTTATTAAAGGAAGTCTTGCACTTCAGGGCTTAAACATTAAATGTAGAAAAATCCATGCTCCATGGCTCATGTAGAGGTCAGTTATGCATATTCAAAAGCCCAGCAGGGTACATTCACTTTCTTGATCTGATGAAATGATGAACGTATTGAAAATGGCAGCCAAAGTATTAAAAAGATGTTGTCATAAATGTAAACCTGATAAAACTTTGAAATTAAAAGGAGAGGTTAATACAAAACAAAAAATAGAATGCTTAAGGATAGAACAAAAAAAACGAGCGAGCTATACAAATCAAGCAAAGTAGGAAGCAAAACGTATGATAACTTATCTGTAAAAGCCTGTTCCATAGATAGGCAGTCTGAGCGTTAGCAACAGGGACCAACAACAGCTAACAGCAGGAAAATTCAGATCTCCCAACCTCACTGCAGAGACCATTCATTTCCTGCTCAATCAGTTCCTGCTCTTACCTGTGGCCAGCATGGGGTAGCAAACGCAGGGATTGCCAGCACCCCATCCATCCCCGCTCTTACCTGCAGCAGTCGTGGTGCGGCAAATGCAGGGACAACCACGGGCAGCAAAAGGTCTATCTATGCCAACTTGCTCCATCATAGCCACCTGGCTTTCTCAGACTGCACTGAACCTTATACCACTGAGCACTATATATTGACTGAAGGTGACATAACAGTGCTTTAGAATAAAGTACTTGATTAAATACATAACTAGAGAACCGTACATGTGCGCCTGTCCTTCCCCAGCACATATCTCATGCATACAAAGGTAGGTTCTGCAGCGGGAGGTGGGGACTGCCTGCAACCTATCCCTTCTTTCAAAATGAAGAATCAGGTGCATGGCTCTATGTTGTAATGCATTGATTCTATTCAATTACCTGGATTGGGGAAGCAGAGATCTGCTCAAATAACTAGGGGGCTCATTTACGATGCGCCATCATAACGGTGATGGGACCACCTGCCAAACGTGCGGCGGTCCAACCAGCCCAATTAGGATGCGACTGCCATACTGGAGGGCGCATCCTGGCCTTTTACCTTTGCGGGCGGTTCTGCTGGCTGCAGCACTGTCCGCAATGGGAAAAGAGCATGCACAGCATTTCCATGCACCACGTGGCAGACAACCCCCACCTACCCCGAGGGGGCCCTCAATAGGCCCCCAAAGCCAATCACCGCCAGCCTTTCCATGGCAGCATCGCCACCATAGAAAGGCCTATACTCACCCACATCCTATGGCGGGCAGTGCCTGCTAGGCATCGCCACCATATTAGTGGCCCAGCTCTGCCCGGCAGGCAATCGTGACGATTGCCACTGGCAGAAAAGTGGCGGACGGACTTTGCGTCCTCCGCGATACCCATCGTCATCCTAATATGTCAGTGGTTATTTCATATTACGATGGTGTACCAATCGCCACCGCCGGGCTATTGTTACACCATCGTAATGAACCTCTAGGTTAGGGCTGGATCATCATTTTCCTTGATACTACTACTTTGAATTTCTCTGCACACATGGAGCAGAAATTGACAGTAGTAAAACGATTTAGGCCTGCCAAAATCCTTTTGTGCAGTGGTCATGAATATTTGACTTCTTAGGGAGCCCACTGAATCACTATTGCAAGCTGAGCACCCCTAAGCCATTTGGACGTCTTGAACACTACTCGTGAGTACTTCAGCCTATGGCCTGCTTGCCACAGAAGACATCAGTGTTTTAAGTTACTGACCTATAGCTTGCTTTAATTTCTCCTTTCTTTTCTGACTTTGAGGGACAAGGGTTAAAATTAATGTAAGCATGGTATTTTTCACTAGACGGCTATCCTTCCAGTACAAAACCTATGCTAAACTTACGGAGACACCCTTTCACTATGGCACAAAGGTGTCTCTGTAGTGCACGGCAGCTGATTTTAGCACTAGGGAAAGGGGAGGAGAGTGCCATATTCCTGTAAATATGATGCTCTCCTCCTCTCTCTTTTTCATGCAGTGCAGCATGCACTGTGCTGCCTGAGTAAGTGATAAATCTGGCCCAAAGTGTGCCATGACAACAGAGGGTCACATCCCTTCCTCCTAATCATACCTCTCAGATGGTACAGTGCCTGAGGTCAGAAGGCAATAGAACATGAAGTGCAGTGGTGACTGATAGAAATTGAAAGTGTTGAGGCCTGACATTTCTCGATGGGTTATATTTATTGTAGGCTGTGTAGCATGTGTAAAATAACGCATTGATAAACTACAATGTGAGGAATTTTCTACTGTACATCTTGCACGCATTTTGCTTTTTATTGAAGTCACTGTTTTGAAAAGTTATTTTAAAAATAGCAATAATATTTAAAAGCAAAATGTGTGAAACATATACAGCAGAGAGTTCCTCACACTTATCAGTGGCTAATAACACACATGCAGCACAACCTAAATGAGTTTTAAGGCACCCATACTGAGCTCATACACAAAAAGGAGCTGCAGAGGGATATAGAACAGGTCGCCCTCCCCTCATAATATTCAATCACAAAAAGACCTTATCTACTATGGGACAATCCTTGTGAGCATACCCAAATGCCATATCTTGACTCTAATGTTTAGTAACAGCTTTTATAATGCTGTCGAATCTAGGTGCTCATGTCCCTATTTTAAAAGTTGTTTAGTGTCATTCCCCAGTATACAGCTAAACAGGTGCATTTCACAACAAATATAAATGTGCATATCACAACAATAAAAAATGTGCAATTACTGAGCTCACATATTTCAAGTCAGTCTCCTATATGCTAAGAACTTCATTAGTACATATGAAACCATTTTAAAATACGTGAGCTAAGGATGTGCACACTCCCCTGTCTTTGCTTTCATTCTCAAAGACTGGATCAGAAAATGCCAGGATCCACCTTTAAGGCTCAAAGCAAAGAGTAAAAAGGCAATACAGGCTGTGCAAGCATAAGGAGAGGCATCAGCCCCATTTTACCTGGCATATTCTTCCTGGCATGGATTGTCAGCAGCATGTACGCCAGCTACTAACAGGGTGTGCTGCTGCAGCTGTTCAAGTCAGAAAGAAAGACAAGGTGGTGAGAGTGCTAGCCTCCATGGAACTGCAGAGGAAATATGCTGTGAACAGATGCTCTTCACATGCAAAAACATTCCCAGCGTATTTCTTTAAACTATGCCCATGTCCTAAGGTCTCGGTCACATCAGGTCACATGCCCTCACTCATTCTCAGGCAGCATGTTGAACCTCTTATTTTTCTAACTTATCACAGGTGCCAAGGTCGTAAAGGGTATTCCTTACAGTCTGTGAAGATATTGACAACCAGCCCCGGGAAATACATGGATGATGCCTAGGACTGCTTGCTTGAAAATATGATGCAGCTGTGTGTCATGAGTCGGAGGTCTCTTGAGATGTCTGAAAAATACAGCCAGGGCTGGTGTTAGGTCAGCCCATAGCCCTCGTAGCAGTTAAAAAAAAGAAAAATGTAATTTGGCGTATGTGCATTAGCTCATATGCCTCTCTGGATAGTAACTGGCTGCCTGGCTCTCATGTTAGCCAGAGGCAGCCAAGCACTGAGGATGGCACCCAGTACATTCTTTAAAGACCTTATTTTATTAATAAGTTAGGATGTTAAGAGGATAGTAATTGGTCTCAGCATTTGCAATATGCACACCTTCAAAATCTGAGTGGACAGATACCTATCTTCTGTTCTTGGGAATCCGCATGGCCATCTCAATTGGCTGGCTGCCATCGTCCTCTGGCCCATAGCAAAATTGACCCTCACCAGTTTATCAACTCCTTGGCTGCCTCCAGGCCTCTCCCCCAAGATAGCCTGGAGGGATTTGTTAATGGGTTTCAAACTTGGATCTCAGACTCAGTGTCTGCTCTTGCAGTTCCCTATCAACCCAAGTTGGCAAGAGACTCGCCCTCTAAACCATGGTTTATCCAGGAGTTGAAGGCCCTTAAACATGAATGCAAGGCTTTGGAGAGGGCTTGGTGTTCCAGTGGCTATGGCGCCGCATCCAAACTTGCACTTAGGGCCAAACAAAAAAGTTACTACACCGTTATTGTTGCCGTCAAAAGCCTCTATTATGCCGCATGGATTGCCTTGGCTAATAATATTTCGAAGGAAATCTTTGCCATTGTTCAAAATTGTATGGCCCCTAGCGCACTGGTGCGAGCAATGCCAATATCAGACACCCTTTCTAAGTTTTTTGTTGACAAAATATGTAGCATTCAAGCTACTTTCTCCACCCCGGCGGGAGGGCTTACAGCTTCCTCATCTGTCCATCTGATGGTCAACCTTTTCGCCTGTTGAGCTAGCTACGTTAAAAATTCTTAAAGCCTTGAAGTCTGGCTCTCCTAATGGACCTTGTCCCGCCAGACTCCTGGCCGCTGCTGCGGACATTATCAATCCTGAAGTCAACCAAATCATTATTATGTCCCTCAGAGAGGCCATGGTTCCTACTTCTTGGAAGCAGGCACTGATTCTCCCTCTTCTTAAAAGCCTTCTCTTGACCCTTCAGTACCCATGAACTACAGGCAAATCTCGCTACTGCCAAGCTTAGCTATGGTCTGCGAGAAAATAGTCACCAATCAGCTTACTAACTTTGTTGAGGCATCCGGCCTGCTGCATCCAGCTCAATCTTGCTTCCGTGCAGCCAACAGTACGGAATCAGCCTTGGTAGAGGTGGCAGAGGCAATCCAAGAGTGTTTGGATGCGGCCAGGAGGGCAGCTTTGGTTATGCTAGAACTCTCTGCGGCATTCGACACAGTGCCCTGTTCTCTACTTCTTAACCGCCTCTCGGTAATTGGCATTGTTGGTTCCATCTGAGGCTGGATTAGGTCCGTCCTCAAAGCCCCAACACAGCAGGTCTGGCTTCCCCCATGTGCCTCGGAACCTCAGCAGATGGCTTCTGGTGTTCTGCAGGGGTCATCCCTTAGTCCCCTTGTATTTAACATCTATGTTACGCCGCTGGTTTTTCTAGTGAAATCATTGGGGGCTAAGGGGATGGCCTACGCTGACGACACCCAGTTTTCGTTTTCTTGGGGAAGAGATGATGAATCTGTCCAGTCTGCGCAACACTGTCTTGCCTCCGTTTTCCACTGGCTGGCCCAGGAGCAGCTGAAGTGCAACGAAGGGAAGTCAGAGGTTATCTTGCATGGGACCTTTCTGGTCGATTTTAGAGCAAAGCTGTGGCCCCTGGCTTCCCCCTGCCTAGTGCAGGGAACAATATTGCTAAAAATCTAGGGATTTGGTTCTCGGAGAATCTGAATTTCTCCACACAAGTTAAGAAGCTTGTAAGCTTGTCGGGACGTGCTTTGACACCTTGAAAGTCCTGAGAAAGTTTCTTCCCTTTCTTCCAGGACCTGCTAAATAGCTAGTGGTCTGCGCTTTGATTTTATGTTGCCTGGATTACGCCAATGACCTGTATGTGCGCATTCCTGGCTACCTCTTGGGTAAATTTCAGGATCCTCTGTTCAGGTCAACGGAAGACGCTCTCACCGGCACCTCCCACTTCCGTCTTCTGCCTCTGATTCATCGGGAAAGTCGCGAATAGATCGACGGAGCTGCGGAGTGGCGGTCGGATTGTGCTGATCAGACTTGTGGACGGCGCTGTAACCCCCCGTATAGTGGTGAGCGCGGGGACGGCGAGGCAGTGACCGCGGGAGCCGCGAGCCCGGTGGCGGGAGGCGTGAGCCGCGAGTCGAGGGTCGTTCCCGCGAGTGACTTGAAGTGAACTGGATGAGTGTGCCTAGCCAGGCCACAGTTTAATAAGTGCCTTCATCCACTTGAGGAGTTCTGAGCTGGGATGGTGCAGTGAGCTAAAAAACGGTGATGGATCAAGCCCTGATCTTTGGACTGGGTAAGAGTGGTCTGCTTAATTCAGGCACTCTGTTCATCACCACCCCCTTTTCTGAATCATTTTGTCCACCATAAGCGTGGAAGGGTATACTCAGATGTGAGTCCCTTGCTCATTGCACCATCAGGATTCAAGCAAGCCGGGCCGACGACGCCTGAAATGGCAGAAACCGGTCCCCGGAAGCTTGTTTCCTTCTCAGTACAAGAATTGGCTTGGTAGTTTGGTTTGCCCTGTTCCCATCATGCACTGGGACAGGAACAGACTAATTTGCACATAGCCAAGTTCTGAGCTGGGATGGTGCAGTGAGCTAAAAAACGGTGATGGATCAAGCTCTGATCTTTGGACTGGGTAAGAGTGGTCTGCTTAATTCAGGCACTCTGTTCATCACCACCCCCTTTTCTGAATCATTGTGTCCACCATAAGCGTGGAAGGGTATACTCAGATGTGAGTCCCTTGCTCATTGCACCATCAGGATTCAAGCAAGCCGGGCCGACGACGCCTGAAATGGCAGAAACCGGTCCCCGGAAGCTTGTTTCCTTCCCAGTACAAGAATTGGCTTGGTAGTTTGGTTGGCCCTGTTCCCATCATGCACTGGGACAGGAACAGACTAATTTACATATAGCCAAGTTCTGAGCTGGGATGGTGCAGTGAGCTAAAAAACGGTGATGGATCAAGCCCTGATCTTTGGACTGGGTAAGAGTGGTCTGCTTAATTCAGGCACTCTGTTCATCACCACCACCCCCTTTTCTGATTCATCCACTTGAGGGGCACGTCGACATCAAGGAGCAGTTGAGGCTCATTTATTTATTTATGTACAGTTGGCTACTGATAAAAAATAGATAAGAAGAAAATGAATTGTGGCAAAATTGTGGAAAAGTTACGGAGGAGAGAGCGAAGGACCTTGAACAGAGGTAAGTGGATCTTGTTTTTCCGCCTACATAAAATTCCCTGTAAAAGGAAGTAAAGGGGATCATTAGTAGGCATATGTGGTGTTGGACTTTAGAACCCCCATAGTTAACACTCAGCCGTAAGGTATCTAAAGAGAAGAATATTCCAGTGGGATTTACACCTGAAGGTAGGAATCCAGGGACTAAGGGACGCTAAGAGAAAGGAGAAGAGATGGCTTTAGGGAAATCTAAGCCCCAGAAAGACCCCAAAAATTCTAAAAAATCAGGAAATAAAAGCCCGGCAATGGAAGCTTCGACTGAATTATCGAAAGGATTGAGTGAGGGGAATGGCAGTAAGGAAGCACCAACAGGAACAAAAAAAGTAAAAGGAAATACTAAATCATTGAATTTAACTCCACACTCAGCAATGACGACTACGAGGTCAGTGGGCCTAAAAGGAGGATCAGCAGTTTCAAAGTCAATCAAGGACTTTTTAGGCAAATATTTGAAAGGGAAGAAGACACCTGCGAAGGAGTAGAACTTTGAAGAGACTCCCCCAATCATAGAGGATCCGGCAGCCCTAAGCTTAGAATCTCTGAACCAAACAAACTTTAATGTTACAGACATCTCAATGGAACCACGTTTATCCTCCTTGCCTAGGTTATTCCGGTCATTGTTTGGTCATGACATTGAATCAGAGGTAGGGGAGGAAGAAGGAGCCCCACAAGATAATTCATTGTGCAACGGAGATTCTAATCAAAGGAAAGACTGTTCTTATGTAAAAGGACATTTGGAAAATTCCTACATCGCTCGATCTGACTTAACATGTCCATTACTTCATAGCCTGGAAGTTACGGGGTCCTCCAGCGTATCTATGTTAGAGGTCATACTGATGTTTCAGAAAACTCTGCAGGGTATTTTAGAGGTTTCAGTTTTAAATAATGAAATATTAAAAACACAAAGGAAGCAGTTTAAGATTATGACTGGGAAGCTGACACAAATTAAAGGTCTAATGCTGTTGTTAGTAAGGCCAGTAGAAGCCCAGCAGGAAATAATGGCCGGGGGAGGAGGAAGAAGCTGTAAAGAATAGTAAATTACAGAAGGACGAGCCAACGGTTTATATATCACGTTACCCGATAATTATAAAAAGATGCGGTAAAAGGAGGTATAATAAACAATGTATTCCGCGAGCAAGAAAGGTGAGGAAAGGTTCCAAGGAGATGGGTTAATGGGAAAGGGGGACAGTTAGAACAAAGGTCAATTGGTAGGGCATTGACCCCAGAGGCTAAAAAGATTAGTTTTGTAGAATCACGAGTAACTACCGGTAGCACAGAGTTACAACCTAGATGGATAAAGGGTAAAAGAACCTTTAAGAGTGCAAATGTTAGGAAACCTTCGGGGGCAAATAAAGAGGTATTCGCAGAAAGGAGGTTGTGTACGTCCTCAGGTGTAGGTCTTAGCAACCCCACCTCTGACAGGGCCCCTAAGAAGAGTAGCACTGTTGTGGAACGTGGGCAAAGATGTGAAGAGAGGATAGAACGATACCCACCTAGTTTAAATTTAGAACGACAGGGGGACCTTTGGCTCTTTTTGGAGCCTATAGGTCAGGGTAAAGGTGGGAAAAGAGTTAGGAAACTCACACCCACATGCATCAACCTATTTAGGAAGTGCAAACGGTGCGAATCGGTAAATTCGTCCCTTTGCACTTCCTAAATACGTTTTTGGGATGCATCAAACAGAGTGCAATATTTCGCTATTTTTTGCATTTCTTAAAAATGCAAATGAAATTAAGGTATCGCATTTGTGCGATTCCTTAATTGCAATGCACATTTTTTTTTAAATTGCGAATTTTGAAATTGGAAGTGCAAATTAACACAAGGTTGACCCTCGTGTTAATTTGCGAAAATTTATAAAAAAGCAAAAAAATGCATTTTTTAAACTTGCATGTTACAGACACACATGTCCTTAGGACATGTGTGTGTGAAACATGCACTTGAAAATACATTTCAGGGGTGCAGGGGGGGGTCCTTTGGACCCCCCTCTGCACCCTTGCAATGCATCAACAAATTGCGAGTGCAAAAAAAAAAAAAGCAAAACGGCATTGATTCCTATGGGCCTCTAGGCCCATAGGAATCAATGTAATGCCATTCCTTAATTGCGATTCGCAATTAAGGAATCGCAATTTCCGAAAATTAAGAAATCCTAAAAACTTTTAGGATTTCTTGATGCATAGGATTTTGCATTTCCTAAATAGAGATTCCTTAATTTTCGCTATTTAAGAAATGCAAAATCCTAGATTGATGCATGTGGGGGTCAACCCCCTAAATCGTTCCCAACTCCTCTCTTCTTTCTCTAAATGCCCAAGTCTACGATACATATTAGGTTGCACCAACACGGTTTGTGTTAGTGTCTCCCGGGGCACAGAAAGATGCTAGAATTCTGCCAAAAAAGTTCTTCCAAATGAATTTTATTTTGTATGTCTTCAAAGTATTTCTTTCATACTCAATTCATCACAGTTAGTAGGATTTTATCATTCCATCACATATTTAAACATCTGTGTTTATAGTCAAAACGAATATTTGATTGAATATTTCATCATTCCAATGCATTTCGGCTAAAATGCCTTCATCAGGGAAATCTACAAAAGAAGAGAAAAAAGTTCCTCAATTTCTACCCCTTAGTTAAATAAGATACAAAAAACACCTTCATGGACCATTAACACATGTTAATATAGTCTGTATCTGTCGTCCAATTCAAAGGTTATTGACTGTTCAGTAAATCCACCCATCATTTCTTCATTGATTCTTAACATATACCAGTCATGATATACTAGGCATTTGATTGTATCACAAAAATGTTTCTGGCAAAGTAACAAAACCTATGTCTACATCTATATCGGATGATCGGCTATTCCGTGTTATGGTCACTGTGTGTATATAAAGAATTAAAGCGTGCTCGTTTAACATTTGAAGTTACGATATGCACACATTTACATTGCATATCAGCCTATTCTTTCTTACGCTCACCTGCTGAGAATACAATTCTCCTGCACAATCCGGTTTACCGCTATCTTACATTCGAACGCTAAACCAAGTAACCGTCGGACATGTCCTCGCTAGGGAAAGACGGCGTGTGACGTCAAGTTAAGGGTGGAGCTTAATTTGTGAGTTCACGCTGCGAAATAGTTTAAAGAGATAGTACCGCCTCACGGGATGAATGTTCCCGCACATCATACAATAAAGTTTTACGCTTCAATAATAAGTATAAATGTGGTAGCAGTCATTTCATGAATGTTGCCAATATAAATAACGTGAATAGATGAACGGGCTCAATGTTCCTCGTAGAGAAACCATGTAGATAATGATGTGTGTAGATACTAATTTCACATACTAAACACAATCGATAATTGTGAATCTGTGCGTGGTTATCTCAATGTTATAAACAAACAAATGTCCATTAATACCAATAAATAAAAATGTTACCCTGCATAATCAGCGTCTGCACAATCCATAAGTATTATGGGTTACTCGATCATAAACATCAAACATTGATAAAGATACAACAATTTACAGATAGCAATTAAATTCTGTTCTGTAATTCATCCCATTTGGCTTCAATGCTTGTAAGTTGTATATCCAATAGTTCTCCCTTTTAAGCAAAGTTTTTTTGTTGTCTCTGCCAGCTCGCTTTTCTACTGTTTCCAACACGCAAGCTTTAATCTGGCTAATTTGATGATTAGCTTCGATAAAGTGGGTTGCCACAACTGATCTTAATGCCCTTATTCTAATATTGCTTTTATGTTCATTCAATCTAGTTTTTAACTTATGTTCAGTCTGACCTATGTATACCTTTCCACAAGGACATTTAATCATGTAAACAATATTCGTTGTGTCACACGTAGCGTTAACTTTCAAATTGATTTTGTGGCCCCTCATCGGGTGGGAAAATCTATTGCCTTGTAAGATGTTATTACAATTTCCACAATTTCTGCATGGAATTGTTCCTTTACATTTCTGTACTTGTGGTAGGCCTGAACGTTGTTTGATGTTTTCGCCCAAATTTTTTCCTCTGTTAAAAGAAAATGTAGGTATTTCACTGAAAATTTCCTTGAAATCTGGTTCAGTTTGCAACAGCGACCAATGTTTTTTAATGATGCTTTTGTATTGAGGACTTACAGTTGAAAACTTGCTAACACATGTGATTTTAGGATCCTTCACTACTTTAGTTGCTGTCAATAAACTCTTTCTGTCTCGACTGTTAGCGCGTTCCATAGCTTGTTTCAATATTGTGTCAGGGTAACCCCTGTGTTTAAAGCGTTGCACCATTTTTGCTGATTGGTTAGAGAATTCCTCAGGGTCTGAAACTATCCATTTAACTCGCTGTAGTCGTGAGTATGGTAGGAGATGTCTAAGTGCTTGTGGGTGGAAGCTCTGATATGCTAGCAGATTATTACAATCTGTTTTTTTGGAGAATATAGTAGTTTCAAATTTGTTGTCAATTTTCTTAATGGTAACATCCAAATAGTTAATGGTATTCTCATTCATTTCAAAGGTAAATTGTATTCTTGAATCAATTTGGTTCAAATCCATAATGTTGCCAGCCAACTCTTCTTTTGAACCTTTCCACAAAATGAATATATCGTCGATATATCTCAAATATAGACGTAATTGATTTTGCCATTTGCTGTTGTTTAAGATATGGTCACTCTCATATTGATGCATGAAGATATTGGCGTACGCCGGCGCCGCCGAATTACCCATTGATGTTCCACTCTTTTGGAGATACCAGTTGTTTTCCCAGGTAAAATAGCTGTGCATTAAGGTAAAATTAAATAGTTCCAGAATTAATCTACGATACGTTAGTACTGAGGACCTTAAAGAAGTAGGGTTTTTAATAAATATTAAAAGGGAAGAGGTAACCAAAGTTCTACTTTCCTCTGTATTAGTAAAAGTAGCTTTGGAAAAAGCCGAACCCGAGATGTCAAAAGAAGGCAATAGAATAGTAAAAAGAGAGGAAATGCCGACTGATAAACAAGGGAACGCTTTTCTTAGGAACCATGCTGAGTTGGGTGATCAGCAAATAAGAATGATCAACTCTGGTTGGGGTAAGAAGGATGACCTTGAAATAACAATAGCACCAAAGGATTCTTGGTGGGATGATGGAGATTTACTGGTTGCGAATAGATTTAGAGAGCTTGCATATATGGAATGTGAAAAAAAATGGGTTCCTGAGTGATATCGATTAGGAGAAGGGGTCGTCACACAACCTGTCTATAGTACCCTGGAATGTTAATGGTTATAAAAGAATAGTGCTCCAGGAAAATTTTAAAAAGGTTCTAAAGAATATTGACATTGCGTATTTACAGGAGACTTGGCTGTGTGACGAAACGCTAATGACTGAAGGATTCACCCATCACATAAAACCAGCAAGAAAGAATACGTCTGGCAGACTGTCGGGGGTCAGCTGACGCTAGTCTCTACAAAGATTGCTAGGAAAATAGAATTCCTGGAACTTAAATGTAAGTGGGTGTTAGTTAGCAGAGTGCTGACATTGAATGAAAAACCATGTTACAAAGGTATATGTATCGTCAACGTGTATATTCAGAAGGGAAAAGGCAAAGATTACAAGGTATACCTGGATAGCCTAAAAAAGGATTTGGAGGGCCTTTGCGATACATACCCGAAAGATGTGCTTTTGATATTGGGTGATTTTAATCACAGACTAAAACCCTCAAAAACAGATTTGTGGTCTAGAGATTTACTAAGAGCTTACAATATAGAGACAGCTAAGTTCCCGAGCAGTGATATTTCGTCTCAAGATGTGACACTTGGACAACTGTTGGGCTCCTTAGGCCTGGTGTGTGTAAATGGAAAAATGGGCATGGATAGACCTGCAAAGCGTACTTTTATAAAAGGGCAGCAAATGTGTCCGATAGATTATATGTTTTTGCAGGCTTGGAGCTTTGATCTAGTCAAACACTTTGAAGTAGTAGGGGTGGAAGGTAGTGATCATTAACCATTGTTGATGAAATTATATGCAAAAAGGGTGCCTCGGAGACAAAAAGCCAGAGGTAGAATACCCAAAGCGACTAACGACTCGTATCACAGAAGAACATATATAAAAACTAAAGGAAGTCCAGCTGACATTCATGTTCGAAAAATTGCCACTAGAAGAGGGTATTGCCTGGTATGAAAATACAATAAGACAATTGGCAGAATGCCTCAGGATACAAATTAAATGGGGTAAACCCGAGTTAGTAAGCAAGGAAAAATTAGATACAAATAATAAGCCTTGGTTTGGTGAGGATTGTAGCAAAGCAAAAGCCAGCATTAGGCAAAAGGAAAGAAGCTTAAGGGGGAGACCCAACGATGATCTGTTGCCTAGCCTACAGAAATTGAGGACAAAGTATACACACTTATTGGAGATAAAAAAAAGAACTTATAAGGATAAATGCTGGATGAAGTTACTTGAGGTAATCGAAGAAAGAAATGTGAAAGGCTTCTGGAAACTAGTACAAGAGAGCACTGGTAAAGTAGTAGGGTCTTTACAGTGCTCTGTGCCAGAGGATCAGTGGGTGGATTACCTGGAGGAAATGTATGGGAAATGGCCAAGGGTGGGGGAAGTAAATACCATCGGATGGCCAGATGTATGGGAAGAAGTAAAAGAGTACTTCTCAACCAGCCATATTAGAAGAATAATATCCAGGTTAAATCTAACTCGTGCCGCTGGTCCAGATAATCTGCCAGCCGTGATTATAAAAACGAACCCAGATTGGTGGTCAGAGTTCTTTTCAAATATGTTCCAGGAGATTCTTAAAACAGGGGGCATGCCAGATAGTTGGAAAGGGGCCATTGTAAGACTTATACTTAAAAAAAGGTGATGTAAACTCCCCTAAAAACTATCGTCTAATAAATCTCCTGGACATAGGCGAAAAAGTGTTCTCTAAAGTAATACTGGGTCTGCTCAAGAACTGGACAGAGGAAAAACAGATAGTGCCCCCAGAACAGGGAGGATTTAAAGAGGGTCATTCGACGGTTGAGCACTGTTTTTCCCTTTGGTCCATTGCGCGGAAGTCGATTGAGCAGAGGGGCAATTTGTTTTGCTGCTTTGTGGACTTCCGCGCAGCCTTCGATCTGGTGAAAAGGGAGCAGCTGTGGTCAACCTTATTGGGTTACAAAATTCAAACGGATTTGTTGACCCTAATCCAAGCATTGCATAATAAAAATTGGGCCCAGATAATCCTGGATGAGAATGGAGGGTTGTCCAGGAGGATCCAGATTGTTAATGGACTAAGACAGGGGTGTGTGCTTGCCCCCTTGCTTTTTTCCCTTTTTATAGCTGACCTGCCCTCAGAATTAAGAAAGGCTAGACCGATGTTAAAGGCCTATCAGGCAATGGTCCCTCCACAATTTCTGTATGGAGCAGAGGTACTCTGTTTAAGTGGCAAAAATAGATGGGATAAAGAGGAGGGAAATATCCTAAAATGTTTGTTCTCGCTCCCAAGTTAGTCTATGGTACAGGCAGTAAGATTAGAATTGGGAACCACTGCATGGAGTATCATAGCCTGTATGTCTTTGTTACGTTTCTGGCAGTGGCTGGGTCTGGGTGAGGATGAATGAATGAATGAATGAACAAATGAATGAATGAATGAAAGGAGTCTTCTAACGCGCAACTTAGCCCAAGGACCAAAAAGTCTCACAGTGGTGCAAAAATGAAATTGCCAACAGTGAGTTGACCTGGGCAAAAGAGACGAGACCCTCAATTAATGAAGCGTATGGTGTGTTAAATCTAAAGTGGGGCCCCCAGTCCCTTGAACGTAAGCTAGGTAAGAAAGTCCTTGGGATTTTGGGATTGGGAGTGTCTCGAACCCTTGACCAAGAGTATCTATCACGGAAAGTTTAGTCTCCCATATGGCCATAGCATGGAAAAATGATCTACATTACCCGTATATCGACAGGTTACCGAGCTGCCAGCTAAGGCGTGAAGTGCTACGATTGAGAATTGGGATAAACCCTTGTTGCATGAACAAAGGGGTAAAGCATTTTATGATTATCAGCAATGGAAAATGCACTTGCACTTTCGGTACTACTGGTGGTATTTTACATATACTGTTAGACTGGGCATGGACGTTATATATACGAAGAGAGATTTTAGGCCCACTTTTTTGAAAATATGATATTAAAATAAGACAAATACGCCTGGAGCAAGGATGATAGCGCTAAAGACAAAGAACTTGATGATGGGCCTGAAAAGAGCCAAGAAGTAAATGAAGAGCCGGCAATATCCCTTCACGACATAATGTCACCCATTACGACAGTTAGGACATCACTGGAGTCCAAAATTGAAAATGTCTCTACAGAAATCTCATTGATAAGCGCCAATATGAGGTCAATGAATGTTATAACACTTGCATTAAAGTTGAACCACCTCAGTATATAATTTCATGAATGTACATGAATATAAAAAAAATGTGTCCAATTAATACAATTCCTTCCTTCAGGGTGTGTATTCTTCTCTTTATTTAAGTGTTCACAGCCAACGCGTTTCGTTCTGAAACCAGAACTTCTTCAGGGCATCCAAAGCCGTATAACGTCAATAGGATCATGGAATCAAATTCATTCCTTTTTACGTGAGTGCACAATAAATCATGTAGCGAGAGCAATTCCAATATTTTGCAGCAAATTCTGACAATAATGTGTCATTCTCTGGATCACCGGATCCACGGGTCAAATTGAGGTTTCAAATCCACCTCCTTAATGTCAAGATTGATGTATTTCACCAGCTATGTTCGTGGTCCGCTGTAATAAGGCTCCTACAGTGTATCTTCTTGGAAATGTGGGCGCTTATTTCATTTGAATCGACCGCCAGATACGCATTCCTACGGGGAAGGTCAATGAATACTAGACTCAAAGAGGTGGAATCAACCGCAATTTCCCAGGTCAAAGACACATCCAGCCTTCTTTATTTTATTCCTCATTACACCATGGCTACTGCACTCTGGGTCGATTGTAACACCCTCGATCCGTCTGTGGTCCAAGCAGTTTCGGACTCGCACTTTCCATGGCACAAGTCTTTGTGAAGGGTGAAGGGCGGAGAACCCCCACTACCTGATCCATAGCTTGATGGAATCATTGCACCAAATATCAATGTTTATGACCAACTTGTCGGCTTACCCTCGATTCCTAACCTGACCACTTCAGAAAATCCTCCCAAATTTCTGCGAACCGTCATAGGTTATCCTTAGTATCTAAGTTACATGTCCATTTAACCACACTTAACCAGCAGTTGAGTTCGGGGGGGTGCGGGTCCAAAATGTTTATAAATCTCTCGCCTGGCCAAGGTCTACTGATAAAATAGTAGACCCCTTTGCCTACTGTTTATAGCCTGTTGGGAGGCGTTGTCCACCCAAAAGAAGCACCAATGTTTCAGTTAAGATTATATTTTCTGCTAAGATGGCCCTTATGGTGGCTTCTACAGTCTACCAATTTTTGTTTTATTTCTGGACATGTATAGAAGACATGGACATCATCAGCCCATGAATGGCTATATCTCTTGAATGGGGAACAGGCTGCAGCACAAACTTGTCTAACATAATATGACCTGGTCCTACTTCATGAACAGTTCAACTTGGATTTCTACGTGTCTTTAGCTCCCACAATTTTGTGTGTTATGTTAGCAGTTATTCATATACTTTCTATCGCAGCAAATCCCTGTTCTGTTTTCTTGTTCAGCTCCCTTTATGTACAACCAAATGTGTAATGTAACATACATTCAAAAAGTGAAAAGAAAAAGAAAGAAGAATGAAAAAATGGTGAACAGGTATGGAGTACCTCACGGAAGTAACACCATGGTAGTCCACTGGTTGGTTCTCACCAGTGGGCTCAGGTTCTCATCATCAGCACTACCATACCATAACAAAAAATGTGCAAAAGTTGTGAAAGAACAATAAAGCCAGTGGAGAAAAATACTGGTGACGTGAGCGCTAGGATGTATCTCCCTAGTGCTTACTATATCTGACCCCTACTTAATAAAATGGAACCTATGGCCACATGCATCATTGCACCCGTTTGCGATTCCTAAATTGCGAAAATTAAGGAACCGCAATTTAGAAATCGGAAACTGCAATGCATGAAAAATTTGCTTTTTTTTTTGCGATTCGTTATTTTTCCTTAATTGCGATTCACAATTTGCGAATCGCAATTAGGGAAAACCCTTCCCATTGATTCCTATGGGCCAAAAGGCCCATAGGAATCAATGGGAAGGCATTCACATTTTGCGAATTTCAAATTGCGATTCGCAAAATGTGAATGCAATTTCAAGGGTGCAGGGGGGGGTCCAAAGAACCCCTCCCTGCACCCCTGAAATGTAACTTTAAATGCAATTTACACACACACATGCCACAAGGGCATGTGTGTGTGTAAATTAAAACTTTCAAAAATGCAATTTGTGCATATTTTAAAGTTTTTGGTAAATTAGTATGAAGGTCAACTTCATGCTGATTTACCACTTCCAAATTGCGAATTCACAATTAAAAAATGATCATGCATTGCATTTAAGAAATCTGAAATTGCGATTACTTAAATGCAATCGCAATTTTAGAAATCGCAACATGGTTGCGATTTCTAAAATTGCGAAATGCATGATGCATTCCAAATTAGTCAATTGCATTCGCAAACGGACGAAAATTGCGATTCGCACCGTTTGCAAATGCAATTGACTTTGATGCATGTGGGCACTAGTGCTTTGAAACCACTTGATTAAGTTTAAAAACGAGCTAAACCACCACTAGCTATCCTCCTGTATTCTGTGCCATAGGTCTGTTCACATTAAAAGACACTATGTTGCCTTCTATCTCCATAGAGGGCCAACATGTTTCATTGCCATGTGTATTTTAGGCAATTTCTTCAGGGCGAGGGTCAGTTTTCACCACACTGCAGACGTTTCATGCATGAATTATTACCACTTCACTGACCCATTTGGGCATACCGGTGTCAATTTAGGTTGCTTTTTTGGTCACACTCCATCGGTGTGATCCCCGTGCTGCTGTCCGTCAGCCGGCTCTGTGGGAGTGCTGTGTCTTATTTTGTCAGCTCTGAACAAGCAAACATAACAGGGATTCGCTGCAATAGACAGTATATGAATAACTGCTAACATAGCACACAAAATTACGGGAACTAAAGACACGTACAAATCCAAGTTGGACTGTTCATAAAGTAGGACCAGGTCATATTGTGTTACACTTGTTGAGTGGGGTTGACCTGTTCCTTTTAAATAAACCATTGAGCTCCTTTTTGAGAATAGTGTAGCACAAACTTGGCAAATCTTTGGGGTGTCCAATACAACCATGGATGACAAAAAAGTGATGGCATTTAAAGTTAGCTGGAGTTACTGTAGCATAAAGCAATTTCACAGAGTCTATCTACAGAGATTGCATGCTACCCTCCAGCAATATATCTGTCCAGACCTCAAAGGGATCCTTCATTTTCTCTTCCTCTGCCTCCAAGAATTGTCCATACCATTTTGCCACTTCTTTAGCTTTCTGATTGGTATCCTGGAGTGAGGTCTCAAAATCCCAATTACCACCAACATCATCCCCTGCAGTCAGAGCCCATGAAGTAAGCTGCAAGTACTTAAACACGGAGAGCCTATGGCCTGTCCTAATGTTCAAAACCTCCCAGGGAATCAATCATCCCCATTTCGTTATCCCCGCCTGCTTTAAGGGCAAGCATCTTCCAGACATTCTGGTGTCCCCGGGGATTCCCAAATTGGGGCAAATTCTGAGAAATAACCAATCTTTAGAATCCGTCTCACTACAAGCCAGAGGCCTAAAGCTGATCTTAAAACCTTTAACCTTACTTTTTTTATGCGAGCCTCAAATTTATATAAAAAGGCTCCTCCCACATCTTTGGTAATTTCTCTCAATATTAGACCCCAGGTAGTATTCATGGATTCCCCTGCCAGCATACACATTTTTTTTTAAGTGGAAGGCCATACAATAAAGTCTGAGATCTGGCAATGCTAACCCCCCCCCCCCCCCCACCCCCACCCCCTTCTTAAGGCTACCCAGATAAAACAAGATTTTGTCCCTTGTATTTTATTAATTTCATCTTTAGGGAAACTTACTTCAATATGATACTAACCATAGCGTGATCTGAGATGTGACCTGGAAGTATTTGGACCTCCTTTATTTTCCCAGCCCACTCTCTATCTACTAGCAGGTAATCCAAACTTGAGAAGTGATGATACTTCTTACTATGAAAAGTGTATCCTCTTTATCCTTTCATTAGGTGCCTCCAGGATTCAACCATACCCAACTCGTTTAGCATATGCTTAAGGGCCTGTTTTGTCTTTGGTGCTTGGGCTAGAACCTCCCTCCTGCTCGTAGATCTATCTAATATTGGCATTGGAAGGGTATTGAAAATACACAAGAATTAAGGGAGGGACAGTTTAACGACCTGAGCACAGTTATAATCCTCCTGACAAGCTATAGAGAAAACAACAATTAACTGTGGGTCATGAACAATCAGAAGGCTATGTGTGTATCAAGTTGGCTAAGTGTATGCTTTCAAATTAAAGCAGACTATCGGACATTTACCCTTTGTGAAAAAATGTCCATCAGTTACTCGTATTGTACCGCCCAATACATCATTTGGTCTACTTCACAGTAGGTAGTCCATTGTTTATCTCCACAGATTTAACAAGGAGATGAATTAATTCAGGTGGATGTTTGGTAGATGTTATTTACTGGTAACTAAAAGCAGTGCATATGTGATAAATAAAAAGTGAATGTGCTTATAATAAAATTGGATAGTGTACGCAATATGACTTTATTCTGGAGTCGTGCACTTCCAACCATAAAAACAATTTAGTGCAAAAAAGTCAGATGGTTCAAACAAATAACTTCTGACTGGGTAATCTGGTCGACATGTTTCTGCGGAGATTAAAAGTCCAAGTTGGTACCTGCCGCTTCTTCAGGACCCATTAACTTAATTGCTACTGCTCTTACGTGAAAAAATTACGTGAAACTAATGTAGTAGGACAACAGTGAACAAAAATGCTAAATGTCACCTGTTCACTTCTGGTTTCCCTCCTTTTTTGGGGTCAGAAGGTCCAGATATGGGATCACCAACGTACACACACATAGACAAACACAGGAAAAGAATAGAATGACAAACCATCATTAGTATGGGTTATCGCTAACATTATTAAATTGTTATCCTTGTCATTTTAGGTCAAAACCTTAATTTGCAGCCCATTTCACAAAATATATTAGGCTCACCTTAATTTGTAAGGGAAAACTGCCTCTCCTCGCCTGGCAAACACCTCAGGACAATGGAGCACAGCTCTATAGTGTAGAAAATTGAAAAACTCTGTTAAAAACGTGACCACTCAATAGTTAAAGACTCAGCGCTATTAAAAACCTTTGCAAAACGAGTTTTGTGTTTGTTATGCTTTATTATACACATTTTTACTCGTATGCTCTTCATATTTTTGTCTCTTCGTCAGACTAATGGATTATACTCATGCACTAGATGATTAACAACACGGCAATGAGCTAGTCGCTGATCGCTTTTATATGTAGTAGGGCTGTAGCACTACCACACGCGACTTATAGTGCTTTCAAACATCCTGTTGGGATGTATACTGTGTCCCGCCAGGCTCCCTGATCAAGCGGAGCCTCAAATACTACAACTGTGCTATAGCGCGAGTTATTGTCACGTGGCAATGTTATCCACTCGTAGTTATGGAAACTGATGTATTCGTCAAGCCCAAACATCAGCTCGGGATAGATCGTCTTTCTGCTACCCAAATTTTTTAATCTTACTGCGTTTCTTGCAGCATACGCTCTAATCTTTAGCTGCTAGTGTCCCGCCCTTACCTCTCCGTCGGTACTCCGATCAGCCTGCTGGGCTGTTTGGGGAGGTAACGCGGCTAGGTCAGAGCACTTCCTTATTGCTTTCCAATCGATCGTGATTGGGTCTCAACTATCAGATGATCCAACAATGTTGATCTGGGAGTTGTAGTCCACAATATGTAAATGGAGACTATACTTCAGATGGCCCGAGATTTTGGTTAAATGGATATACTTTAAATACTTGATTCAGTGTAGATTGTATAAGCGCTCTCATTTGGAGAGCGGGAACTTTTTAATTTTTAACCAATACCTTATTACGAGCGGAAGGGTGCCAAAAAACTTTGAAATCGTCACTCCGCGCTATACCCCACAATTGTAATAAGCGAGTTGTTTAGTGTCTGCAGGACAGAGAAGTTAGTTGCGTCTATATAAAATCAGATATGTGTGATGTTTTCAAGAGTCACTTCTTAGTATTGCTAGTAATAGATACGACTCATCCTGAATCAGAACATGTATTGAGTCATAGTAATGCGTTAATCTCATGTTTGGTTGGTATACAGTGTGCAGAGACCGGATCGATATCATTCGGTTCAAGGAACTTTGATAGTGGCAAAGTCAAATCAAGAAAATTATAATGACATCCATGGGATGTCTTCATTGAGTCCGGCTTTGTCGCAATTGAGTTTATAAACCCACTTTTGTTCAATTTTAAACAAGTGCTTGGACACGTCAGTTATGTGTGCTGGGATTTTGGGTTGTTCCAGTACTGTCCATTCAAAAGCAGTTGGTTTGTGCCCCACTTGTATAAAGTGGTTGGTCAATCGGGTCGCTTGTTTTTTACATCTTATTGTGCTCTTGTGCTCTGAAATCCGTGTTCTTATTTTTCGCGTTGTCATTCCAACGTACCTGAGTGAACACGGGCAGGTTATTAAATAGATCAGTTGGTTGCTGTTGCAATTTGTAAATCTTTTTTGCTCCCAGGGGCGTCCTGTCCCTATCTCAATGGCTGTGGAATGTTTTGTCTGGGGACATGCAGCACAGTTCCCACACGGATGATGCCCTATTACCGGGGGCATGTTCCATAGTGTGCCTACTTGATGGATCTCTTTAGTTAATGGTCTGGTATGTATCAGTTGATCTCTTATACTGACGCATCGTTTAAACGCGAACAAAGGTTGTTCAAGAGAGTCATTCCCCGTGTTCAAGATCTTCCAATGTCTACGAACTATACGTTGAATGGCATTAGACCTTGTGCTAAAGGTGTTGACACATGTCAGTCTTTTGTTCTTCTCCTTATGGCCAGAAGGCTCTAGCAGGGCTTCCCGGTTATTATTTGCTGCTCTCTTCTTGGAGCGTTTGATCAGTTTTTTGGGGTAATTTCTTTCAGCGAGTTGATTTGCTAAAACCTTGGAATGTCTTTCAAAGTCTTCCTTCATTGAGCAGTTACGTTGTACACGTAAAAACTGCCCATATGGTAAGTTGTCACGTAGTGACTTAGGATGACAGCGGGTGTATTGTAACAAGGAGTTACGGGCCATAGGCTTCCTATACAGTTCTGATTTAAGACCTTCTGATGTCGCGGTGATAAGCAGGTCTAGGAATGCCAATGAGTGTTGGTTGCATTCCAGCGTGAAACGCAGAAACTTATTGCGATCATTCAGCCAGTTATGAAAAGACCGGAGGGAAGATTCATCGCCATGCCAAATCACCAGGATATCATCGATGTATCTCTTCCAAGACCGTATAGATGTTAAATACGGGTTCCCAGTGTTTAGTACATGATCTTGTTCGAATTTATGCATGTATAAATTAGCCAGGCTTGGCGCAAAAACGCTGCCCATGCTGGTCCCTGATGTTTGTAGGTAGCATTGGCCCTCAAATTCGAAAAAGTTTTCTTTCATGGCTATTGTGGCCAGGTTCATGATCACAGCGATCGGTGTTATAGAGTCCAAATCTCGCTCTCCTAATAGAGTTTCAATAACTTCCAAAGTTTCATTTTGAGGGATGGAAGTGTACAATGACTCTACGTCAAAGGACACAAAAAATCCATCGAGGAGTCAAACTCCATTTCAGGCAAAAGCCTGAGTAGATCTTTCGTATCCTGAAGGTACGTAGGCATGAGTTTGACCATCGGTCTCAGAATAAAATCAACGAACGTCGATAATGGCTCCAGTATGGATCCGATTCCCGAGATTATCGGCCGGCCCGGTGGAGGTCTCTGTTGCTTATGAATTTTGGGCAGGACATAAAAATACGGTTTTATAGGATGTGGAGTTTGTAAGAAGGCTGCTTCCTTAGTTGTTATCCACCCCTTTGCCAAAGCCTCCTCTACAATATGAGCAATAGTCATGGCTAATCTCGATGTAGGATCTTCTGTTAGTAGTTGATAGGAGTGTGTATCTCCCAGCTGGCGTAAACATTCCTCCCTGTAGGTTGTTGTGTCCATAAGTACTGTCGCTCCGCCCTTATCCGATTGTTTGATTGTTAGCGATTGATCTTTCATCAGTTCTCTCAGGGCTTCTTGTTCAGATTTGGCGATGTTAACAAAAGGTTTATGAGTTTGTTTGAATAACTCATGCACATCATGCTGTACTGCTTCTTCAAACGCAATAACCTTCGCCGGCACAGTGCCTGTCAGTGGATTGAATGTCGAAGGTCTTTTTAGTCCAGTGTTCTGAGGGTTTGTGTCTCCCTGGTCATCTTTTGCGAAAAAGAAGTGCAGTCTCACCTTTCTGAAAAATTTTGAGATTTCAATCTGAGTCTGGAAAGGGTCTCCCATATTTGTCTTCACAAAACCAAGGCCTCGGTTGAGTACTTTTTCTTCCAAAGGTGTTAGGGACCGTGAGCTCAAATTGATTACGAGGCTGGTCCCACACTCGTTCCTGCTTGTTCTTGTGGAACTTGTTTCCCGCTCCGGAGACCCATTGCTTGTTGGGGGACATTCCACTGCACTTGGCCCTGTGGAGCCCGGCGTCTTCCGCGAGACCTCCCTTGGCCATACCCTAAAAAAGGAGGCATGTTTTGGCCTGTTAGAAACGGTCCTGGTCCAAAAGGTCCCATATGTTGGGGGAACTGCAGTTGTCCTTGTATCCACGGATTTGGAGGCCACCAAGGATTGAATTGGCTTTGGTTGTAATTTTGTCCACCTCGTTGTTTCCAGCTTCCTCTCCCTCTATTAGTGGTTACAGAGTTATTCTGATTGGAAGAGTCCGAGTCGGTGGAGTTATCTTCTGATGAAGATGTACCATAGATAGAGCCTCCTCTTCTGCCGTCACGATTGAAAGGTGTGGGGACATAATTAGTACTTGTGTAAGGATAAATTTTTTCTTTAGAGAATTTGGAAAGATCTTTCTTACATTTCTCTAGTTTGGAAAACAGAATGTTGTCTTTAAAATCCTTATTTGTTTTGTTGTTTTCGTCCTGTTGTTTAGTAAACAGTTTACCCGATATGGTGGCTTTTATTTGACCCTCCAATGTTTGGATCTCTATCATGATGTTGTCTGCAGCTTTTTTTGCAGTTTTTATGATTAAGACCAACCAGTCTTGCGTGCACTTCCAGGCGATGAGATACCAGTCTCTTATAAAATCTTCATCGTCCAGAAAGAGTCTAGGAGAATTTGAAACAATTAAACCAGAGGGGGCACCATTCCCTCGGAGGTATTCCGCCATGGTAATTCCATGAATACAAGTGCGAGAATGACTCTTTTTTAAGATCAAGATTTTTGGCCACCCATCCTGACTAGCGTCTTGAGGTCTTGGTAGGTTATCTAGCATGCTCGGATTGTCGTCAAGAATCGACTGTATCTCGGCTTCATCATAGGCTAGGCCTAGATTTGATGCCATTGTAAATTCCAGACCTGAAAGTAATGTCTCAGTCTGTAGTGATTTATATACATCTATAAAAACAGAAACAGTTTTCGGTAGCTAAGGAGTCAAGGTCACTAAAAGAGCCATCAACAGAAATTAACAGAGCTATTCGAACCACCTCTAATTTTAGAAGTGGATAGTGAATTTGTCACTCATATCCTAGAGTAGGACCCACAGCCTCGGCTGCTCTGGGACTGAAAATACACAAGAATTAAGGGAGGGTCCGAGGGACAGTTTAACGACCTGAGCACAGTTATAATCCCCCTGACAAGCTATAGAGAAAACAACAAATAACTGTGGGTCATGAACAATCAGAAGGCTATGTGTGTATCAAGTTGGCAAAGTGTATGCTTTCAAATTAAAGCAGACTATCGGACATTTACCCTTTGTGAAAAAATGTCCATCAGTTACTCGTATTGTACCGCCCAATACATCATTTGGTCTACTTCACAGTAGGTAGTCCATTGTTTATCTCCACAGATTTAACAAGGAGATGAATTAATTCAGGTGGATGTTTGGTAGATGTTATTTACTGGTAACTGAAAGCAGTGCATATGTGATAAATAAAAAGTGAATGTGCTTATAATAAAATTGGATAGTGTACGCAATATGACTTTATTCATGAGTCGTGCACTTCCAACCATAAAAACAATTTAGTGCAAAAAAGTCAGATGGTTCAAACAAATAACTTCTGACTGGGTAATCTGGTCGACATGTTTCTGCGGACATTAAAAGTCCAAGTTGGTACCTGCCACTTCTTCAGGACCCATTAACTTAATTGCTACTGCTCTTACGTGAACAAATTACGTGAAACTAATATAGTAGGACAACAGTGAACAAAAATGCTAAATGTCACCTGTTCACTTCTGGTTTCCCTCCTTTTTTGGGGTCAGAAGGTCCAGATATGGGATCACCAACGTACACACACATAGACAAACACAGGAAAAGAATAGAATGACAAACCATCATTAGTATGGGTTATCGCTAACATTATTAAATTGTTATCCTTGTCATTTTAGGTCAAAACATTAATATGCAGCCCATTTCACAAAATATAATAGGCTCACCTTAATTTGTTAGGGAAAACTGCCTCTCCTCGCCTGGCAACCAGCTCAGGACAATGGAGCACCGCTCTATAGTGTAGAAAATTGAAAAACTCTGTTAAAAACGTGACCACTCAATAGTTGAAGACTCAGCGCTATTAAAAACCTTTGCAAAACGAGTTTTGTGTTTGTAATGCTTTATTATACAAATTTTTACTCGTATGCTCTTCATATTTTTGTCTCTTCGTCAGACTAATGGATTATACTCATGCACTAGATGATTAACAACACGGCAATAAGCTAGTCGCTGATTGCTTTTATATGTAGTAGGGCTGTAGCACTACCACAAGCGACTTATAGTGCTTTCAAACATCCTGTTGGGATGTATACTGTGTCCCGCCAGGTTCCCTGATCAAGCGGAGCCTCAAATACTACAACTGTGCTATAGCGCGAGTTATTGTCACGTGGCAAGGTTATCCACTCGTAGTTATGGAAACTGATGTAATCGTCAAGCCCAAACATCAGCTCGGGATAGATCGTCTTTCTGCTACCCATATTTTTTACCCCAGGATCTCTGCTTCTCTATACTAAAAGTAAACCCTAGTAATGTGCCTAGTATGTCTAATGAGGACTGATTTTTTATTTTCTCCAACTGCTCCCCACCCTGTGCGCCCTTAACCCCACCCTTGGAAACCCCCCAAACTGTCAGGCATAAAGCCTATTGAACAGCTGGAGGAAGGAGACTTATCTGTGATTAGACCCGGACCAACCCCTCATCCCACCCCTAGTGCTGATGACTATGTATCTATATTGTATTTATTTCATTTATGTGTTTTTTTTCCTTTTCTTTCTTTTTCTAACTTTTATTTTCACTCTTTTTGGCTCACACTTAGCTTAAATTAAAGACTCATTTTCTCAGGAGCTCCCCCCTTTCCTTATGGAATCTATCAAGCTATATGCTTCTTCTATGGACAGAATATTGCGCATTTGGTTGTTCCACATGACACAGAGCATAGCTGGGAATTTTAGTTGGGCCTTAGTCCCAAGATTATTAAGCTCCCCCATTCTTTTTCCCAGGTCCCATTGTTTCTGGTCCGTTGTGTGGCATACATCTGGTCTAATATTAAACATGAGGTTCTGGATTGTGTAGGGACCATTCCTCAGCACGGCCAACAAAATGATTTCTTTAACTGAATATGAAAGAAAATATCAACATTTTCCTTGGCTTCTGCCGCTGTGGATTCCTCTTGAATGGGTCTCTAAGTACCCGTTATATCTCTTGATCCAGGTTGATATCTGGTCTATCCTTCTGGGTCGTCTCCATTAGTAATTTAATCACAAATGCTTTAAGGTTTGTCCCCTCCTCCGCCTCTGGAATATTTAAAATTGCAAATTGTTTCTCCGAGAATGGTTTTCTATTCTTTCCAGATCCTCCCTGAGGCTAGCGTTTTCTTTAACCAATGTTTCAATACTTTTTGTGTTATTTGAGATGTCCTTCCGCATCAAACTACTTCCTCCTCGAGTTTCCCTGTTCGAATGGCACATCCACCCTTCACCAAACAGTGAGCGACCTACAGTCTTGCAATGATAGGATGGAAGCTCGGAAGGATGAATATGAGGGGCATTCTAGACGTAACAACGTGCGTATTCTTGGTGTCCCAGAAAAGACGGAAGGGCAACGACAGACTTGTTCATGGAGGAAATTGTTACGAACTATCTAAAGCCTTCAAGATTGTCAAAGTTCTTTACGATCGAGCGGGCGCACAGAGTGACTGAAACCCGGTGCTCCTCCGAGGCCTATAGAAGCAAGAGTCTTCAACTACAGGAACAGAGACATCATTCTACAAACGGCTAGCACAGCACCTCCAATTGAACTCGAAAACAGTAGGGTCTCCTTCTTCCCAGACTTCACGGTAAAGGTGCATCGTCAACAACGAAGCTTTCTTGAAATTAAAAAAGCCCTGCATGATCAGGACATTAAATACGCAATGCTCTTCCCAGCCAAGTTGTGAGCGGAATCGAAGGTAAATGCCTGGTTTTTCATCACTCCTGAGGAGGCATGGGATTGGCCCAACGGCTGGCGAACAGCATGAAAGAAGGGTCACCAAAACCAATGAGACAGACCAGGGAAACTGCGAGTGGAACAGAGAGGGCAATCCTCCACAGAGGAGAATGCAGAGATTGATGGCTACAAAGAGGACTAGTCATCATTCTTCACTTCTTTTACGAAAGTATAGGGACTCCTACGTTGAACCTCACACGATCTTGATTCCCCAGCTGGCAAGCATTTAGGAGGGAGGTGAGATAAAATGGTGCTACTGACCACGAGGGGCAAGAGATAATGTAACAGATGGAGCTAATTGAGAAATCAGGACACTGACTCAGTATTTCTAATTTTTAACTGCTGGGCGGAAGTGGGGTTTACACACGCACCACAAGTTAAAGGGGTGGGCGATAGGCACTCTGCAAGTTTGGGGTGGTGGGAGGTTCTGAAACTGCCATGCTAGGAGGCAGGGAGGGGGTAAAGTTCTATGAAATGGGAGGGGTGGGTTTCCAATCAGCGAGAATCTCCGGCGAACACCACATTATGCATATGAAGGATCGGTCAATATACATTGGTGAAAGGAAGCGGGTTGAGAAGTGTTTAGTTATGGAAGCAGATTGTTTGGACAAGGTAGACACTACGCGTAAAGCTTGAGACAGTACAATCCATGCATTGGGAAATTCAAGATTGATAACCGGCAGGTCGAGATGGACAAAAGGTCCAACACAAAGAGAAGAGGCGGCAGAGGTCTTCCCTCCTCGATGCAGATTAATAACTCATACAAACATGGTAATAGCATCTAAACAAGGACTTAACTTGTTGTCCTGGAATGTGAATGGGTTAGGGGACAAGAAAAAGAGGAGTTGTTCTCCAATATGTAAAACATCACTCCTCTGACATGATTCTGCTCCAAAAAAACCACTTATTAGGCAATGCATGTAAAGCACTGACAAGATGCGAATTCAAACTAGTAGCACATGCAGCGTTCGGTTCGGGCTCCCGCATAATGACTCGTAAGTCATTTCAGATGACGACTGAGCACACATGGATGGACAATTTGGGTCGCTTTGTGGCAATCTCAGGGATGTGGGAGGGACGTACGTTAAATTTAGTATTTGTGTACCTACCACTGGGCCTTTAGACCCCAGCATTCAGAGACTTTGGTGACCTCCTGCTCACCCTACCAGAGGGTAGACTCCTAATTGGGGGCAACTTTAATTGAATTGTTTCTGATTCCTAAGACATATGGCCCCAGAAAGTGCTACCACCAGAGCGTACACAAATTCATAACTTTATGGAAGCAATGGGTCTAGTAGACATCTGGAGGGTACTCCACCCCAGGGAACAGCTGTATACATATTATTCAGGAGCTCACCACAGTATGTCCAGGATGGATTACATTATAACGCTAGCATACCAGTTAGAAAACATCAAAGAATTGAGCCACCTTGCCAGCGGTATATCAGATTACTCACCTGTCTGGGCCCAGATCGAGGTGGGAGAACCCAGAATTGGTAGAGTAGCCCCAATTAATCGGTGGTATCTTAAAAACCCTCAAATAAACAAGAAAATTATACAAAACACAGGACTGTATTTTCAGGAAAACGAGCATTTGGTGGATTCGGCTCAGACACTGTTGGAAGCCTATAAGGTTGTAATTCGTGGTGCGGCTATCTCTCAAATTGCTGGAAGAAGCAGGAAGAATTAGTGTGTTTAGAAACAGAAATACTGGAACAAGAGGGGAAGCGTCGAGAAGCTAACCTAGACGAGACAAGACACACCTTAACATTAAAAACAAAAGAGTATTCTGCAGTGGCCACTGATGCAGCCAAGACATTGCACAGGGCAACGCTCAGCAAGATCTATGAAGTTGAGGACAAAGCTGGGAAACTGCTGGCCTGGTTAGACCATAGGGAACTAGCAAGTTGAGTAGTGGCGGAGCTCGCATTGGAACCTGGGGAGAGACTCGCTGAGCCACAGGAGATCTCAGATGCCTTTGGTGTATATTTGGTGCCTGTGGTATACATAGGTCTCAGATGCCATAGGTAGAAAAAGACGTGCACTCCTTTTCTTACGTGTAGGAAAGGCATCAGGCCCAAATGGCTTGCACATTGCATACTATAAACTAGCCTCGAGTAAGATTGCACACTATCTCACTGAAATGTTTTGGGACAGCAGATTGTGGTAATTCATAAAAGCGGCAAACCCAAGAATTTGTGCTCGTCGTATAGGCCGATATCGCTGCTCAACGCAGAAGCCAAGATATAGGTGAAAGTCCTAGCCACTCATTTAATGAACGTCATAACACAACTGGTAAACCTGGACCAATCGTTCTTTATGCCAGCCAGGAACAGTGCTCTTAACTTGCAGAGACTACAGGGAGTACTGGACCGAGCCAACACGATTACCGAAGACGCAGTGGTGGTGTCCCTGGATGCGGCCATGGCGCTTGACAATGATCCTACAGGTTTGCAGTATTACAGAAGTTGGGATTTGACCCGCGCTACTTGGGATGGGTCCGCCTTCTTTATTCCGAACCGCTTGCTCAAATAGTGGTCAATAGCAGAAAGTCTCCTGTGTTCGAACTCTATAGGGGTACCTGGCAAGGCGGCCCAACCTCCCCATTGCTCTTTGCCTTAGTGCTTGTGCCACAGGCAATGTGGATACAAAAGGATCTCGTCATTAGGGGGCTCAGATGGGCTGAGGGCTGGGAAGACTGTATTTCGCCAATGATATTTTATTGTATTTGGCATCCCCTCTCAGCCTCCCTAAATAGAGTACTCCACATTTTCATGGTGTTTGGAAGATTCTCATGTTATACGATTAATTGGTTCAAGTCGGTCATCTATGTTGTTAGTGGAGGGCTGCCTACCATGCCCAGGGGTTTCAACAAAGCAGAAGCAGGGACAGGGTTTAAATATTTGGGCATCCGAGTCTCTAAGGACACGACTCACTTCTACGATCACAATCTTCTACCCCTGTTGAAGAGACTTAAAAGCTATATCCAACACTGGAGGTCGCTCCCATTGACCTGCTGTGGCATGTAGCCTTATTTAACATGATGTCCCTTCCAACGTTCTTGTTAGTCTTACAGAACACGCCATACATGGTGGGGGCTGACTACTTTAGAACCATAAATGGTGCCCTGAAAGATCTCCTCTGGGATGGTAAACCACCCAGAATTGCCATACATAAGCTTACATGAGGGTGGTATGACGGGGGAATTGGCCTCCAAGTCATTAAAAAATACTATTGGGAGGCGCAATTAGCCGCTATAAATCAATGTACATCCAGACCACAGGGAGATCCCGAATTTCACATGGACAGGTGGCTGCTCCTGGGATGTAGCTTTACAGGGTCACTATGTACTAATCCCGCCAGAATGAGATTTTCAGGGCCTACTGAACACGCAATCCAAGTGTGATGGGCTGCTTCAAGGAGCCTGGGATGGGAGGGTAAGATCACGCTGGCCGTCCCACTCTAGGATGCCGACCTGCTTGGCTATTTGTGGCACACCCGTGGATTCGACCGCGAGGACTTAATTGGTATCTCTAAGGTAGGGGATCTATAGAAGGCATGAAGAATCATTCCGTTTGCCCAACTATAAGTAGAGTATGAATTGGCCAATACTGAGTATTCTAGGTATCAACAGATCCGACATGGGCTACTGGCGGCAATAACAAAGGGAGAGACCCCACCAGACTCCACCCCACTAGAAGGTAGGGTCCTAGACGGGAATCTCCCATAAAAATCCATATCATCAATATATAAAAAAATTGTCAATAATGTGACAGACCCTCTTCTTCAACTAAAAGCCAAGTGGGACTATGATGTCGCTGCCCTGGAGGATGACGGCTGGCTTGAGGCCTTGGCCTCTCCTAAAGAAACTACCATATCCTCCAGGCTCAGACTCGTACAGCTGAAAATACTCCATAGAATATACCCAGCGGTACCTATGTTAGTAAAGATGGGATATAGCGAGGAGGCAGGATGCATGAGGGGATATGGACAATGAGGGCACTTTTATACATACACTTTGGGAATGCACACTAATCCAGAGATACTGGTCGTCCCTGAAGAAGTGTATGGAACGTGTAATGGGCCACATGATTGACTGTAATATTAAACAATGTCTCCTAAATATCTGGGCTCGACTGACCTACGTACCAAAGAAAGGTTATAGGTGGCACTTGGGATGGTTATTGCTAAGAAGAATATCGCTATATGGCGGTAGGCGAAGGAACCACCAACAATGGTTAAATGGCGGAAAGACATGGACTGGTGTATGGTAACGGAGAAAACTGTTTACGAATCCAGGGGATGTCCCACCAAATGGACACAGATTTGTAGAAAAAGGAATATCTACACATGGGAAATATGTGATCCCCTGGAGCATGGGAGGGATGCTGTTCCGGGAGGGCCGGGTATTAGCGGCTCCAATGAAAATGGGTTGTAACAGTCATGTGATTTCAGATGCATTGTTACGTTTTTGCCAGTACAGAACCAAATGTACATATGTACGAATGTTGATTAACGTGTATGCACCTTGTCCCAAATAAAAAGTTTTATAAAAAATAAAAAAATAAACTCAGAGTGCAACACTACACACTCATCTTTACTTTTAGAAAGCTGGGATTTTCTTACGTTAACCATTCTATTCCTCTACCTGTCTCTGAATACATGTCTGGGTTGGGTGACAGCTGGGCTTTGTGCATTTCCTATAGACCTTCATGCAAAGGGAGCCAGGGTGTGACATTTGCATCCTAATGGCCTATTACCAAGACAATGGGCCTTCTTGAGGTAAACTGAGAAGGAGTACCTGGCACTTGCATATTAATCAGGGATGTGTCTGTACCCACACATAAAGCTGCATACTCTTCATAGTATGTTGGGAGCCAGGGCAGGTAAGGCAGAGACTTGTGATCTTCAAAGGCCTCTGTGATGTCTCCCCTACTTCAAAGGCACATTTGGGTGTAAAAACTGGGGTCCTGAAACCACCAAATAACAAGTCTACTGGCAGCAAGATCATTCTACCTGGAAAAAGAGCTTCTGTGCTGCATAAGGGACTGCCACTTTGCTACTTGCTCTGCAGTGTTGGCGTGCTGTCTGCAGCCCCTTGCCTGGGAGCGAGAGGCACTGGAGCTGCTCTCTACATCCTTGAACCCAAGATTCTCCAAGGGCTTGCTGGCTTGCCTTTTGTTTTCTGAAGTCTCAGGGAGACAAAAGACTTCTTGCAACTCTGCTGGTGTTGCTGAACTCTGCCATTTGTGAGTCCTACCCTTGTCTGAGGTGCCCCCAACAGTCGTGGGCCTCAGAAGTGAGTTCTGCAGCTTTTTTTTCTACAAAAAACAGTGATTCAATCCAATTGTGTGAGACACATCGCTATTCGATACTCACACAGTGCCGAATGAACGACAACATGGATCCCGACTGCAAGGCTTGACGACGATGCAGCGCTGATCCATCGCTGATCCTTTGACAACATCTGTGAGGCTTCACAACAACACATTGGCCCGAATGCGTGAATTGGAACTGACACATTGAGTCTTTGACGTGGATGCTTTGCTCCATACAAGGTACTTTTTCAGCGGACCCTGCATAATATCTGTAGCTGGCCTGCCCTCCATTGCTGTCAGCTCAAACTTTGGATTTGTAATAGTTTCTCACTGCCCCAGGGAACCTTTTGACCACTAGTGAGGTCCAAGTACTGTTTCAATCTTGAAAAGTTCATATTTCAAGTTCTACTTGTTGGATATTTGTCATCTTGGTCTTGTTTTACTTGGATAAATATTTTCTGTATTATAAACTGGTTTGAAGTTTTTTGATGGTGTTATGAATGTGTTACTGGAATTAAAAGGTGTTCAAATACTTCACACATTCCCTCCTAAGTTAAGCATTATTAGCAAACTTTAGGGAATGTTTTTTTTAAATTCACAACATTGTGGAGTTTGTTGTACCTTTTGAAATTCTTCTAAAAATGTGAGATTTGCTGCAGGCCCACATATATTTAAAATGGGAAACAACCTTTACAACGCAACTTTTACAACGCACTACCATTACAACGAAATTTTACAACGCAAAAACCATTACAACGCATGTATTTACAACGCATGTTTTTACAACGCAGGTACCTTTACAACGCATACCATTACAACGTAAGTATTGGTAAGTATATAAGTATATTTAAAATGTTATATGTTTGGTTTCTTTTAGGGGTATTTTTAGGGTTCAGGGTCAGTTTTCAATTTTTGGGTAAAGGGGTATTTTTAAGGGTTCAGGGTCAGTTTTCAGTTTTTGGGTAAAGGGGTATTTTTAGGGTTCAGGGTCAGTTTTCAGTTTTTGGGTAAAGGGGTATTTTTAGGGTTCAGGGTCAGTTTTCAGTTTTTGGGTAAAGGGGTATTTTTAGGGTTCAGGGTCAGTTTTCAGTTTTTGGGTAAAGGGGTATTTTTAGGGTTCAGGGTCAGTTTTCAGTTTTTGGGTAAAGGGGTATTTTTAGGGATCAGGGTCAGTTTTGGGTTTTTGGGTAAAGGGGTATTTTTAGGGTTCAGGGTCAGTTTTCAGTTTTTGGGTAAAGGGGTATTTTTAGGGTTCAGGGTCAGTTTTCAGTTTTTGGGTAAAGGGGTATTTTTAGGGTTCAGTGTCAGTTTTCAGTTTTTGGGTAAAGGGGTATTTTGAGGGTTCAGGGTCAGTTTTCAGTTTTTGGGTAAAAGGGTATTTTTAGGGTTCAGGGTCAGTTTTGGGTTTTTGGGTAAAGGGGTATTTTAAGGGTTCAGGGTCAGTTTTGGGTTTTTGGGGTACAGGGGTATTTTTAGGGTTCAGGGTCAGTTTTGGGTTTTTGGGTAAAAGGGTATTTTTAGGGTTCAGGGTCAGTTTTTGGTTTTTGGGTAGAGGGGTATTTTAAGGGTTCAGGGTCACTTTTGGGTTTTTGGGGTACAGGGGTATTTTTAGAGTTTAGGGTCACTTTTGGGTTTTTGGGGTACAGGGGTACAGGGTAAAAATAAAATAAAATTAAATTTAAATTAAATCAATTAAATGAAAATAAATTAAATTAAATTACATTAAATTAAATTAAATTATATTCATTTCAATTAATTTAAATTAAAACAATTAATATATACTTACCAATACTTACGTTGTAATGGTATGCGTTGTAAAGGTACCTGCGTTGTAAAAACATGCGTTGTAAATACATGCGTTGTAATAGTTTTTGCGTTGTAAAAATTTCGTTGTAATGGTATGCGTTGTAAAAGTATGAGTTGTAACGTCATACATCCTATTTAAAATGTGTTTTTCTCTGTAAATAAACCTAAAAAATATTTTTCTTTTTAATACTATTTATGTTTTTCCACCTAGTATGAAATGTTTGCAAAGCATTCACTTACTAAGAATACTAGAGACAAGTATTCCATAAGCAGCAAATTTGCATGACAATTTCCGACTTAACCAATGCAGATGAATTTGCACACACTATTTAGCATGTTAGCATGTAGTGTACTAACTGCAAAAATCTGTACCAATCAGGCTTGCTATTATCCTCCTTCAAACAATGGTACCCCTCATCCTGCTGGTGTGTAAAAGTGTTCATTTATGACCCTTTGTTAGTATTTTGGGCTGTAGCAACTTTAGAATTGTACTTTGTGATTAGCAATTTTCTTTCTCTTCAGTGGGTGAGTGTTGGTATTAGTATGTCCCTCATTAAACCCTTCCTTATTCCTGCCTAACCCCTTCCTAATTTGTAGTAAGTGTTCCCAATTTTCCAGCAACTTCCCCTCATCTCTCCCACATGTACTAGTAATTAGTAAAATTACATGTGTGGAGATGTCCCTTAAAAAAAGATAGGAGAGTTTTCCACTCAATTGTCTGTGAACTTAATTTTGAAGTACGTACGACAAAATTCAGCTTGTAAATCATGCCCTTTTTGTCCAAGTCTCCCACTCACAATTGCACCATGCAACCTGTAAGATTTGTTCATCTTAAAGTAAAGAGCAAAACGTTATCGTTCAAAACGGCTCTGTAGTGTCTGATTAAAGAAGAGAAGGACTCTGGCTGAAAGTTCAACAACGATTTATTCCAGGGGTTACCAAGTAAGAAATATACGACCCCAGCCACAGCTGACAAGCTCCCTTTTCTCCGGTGACAGCTACCGCCTGGGCGCTCGCCCGTGACAATCTGCATGATGTCACACGGCACGTTCCACTGGTGGGTGGGGAGACAGGGGGTAGTGGGCAAGCACACCTTAACTATAGGTGGGTGATACCACACATCCCCCTTCCCTACATAAAACAAGACAAAATTAATACATTTGAACAGCTCATGAGCAATAGTTGCACTACCTGGTTACATATTGCTCTGGGTATCTGGGATGAACTAACCACCCTTTGGCTAGTTCCGCAACCAGTGTGGGAAAACACATTTGAACAGCATGAGAGCAACAGTTGCACTACCTAGTTATATATTGCTCTAGGTATTTGGGGCGACTAACCACCCTCTGGCTAGTTCTGCAAGTAGAGTGGGATGCCCCAAAACGCTCCCTAGCAGGCAGTTCGCACCGCGTCCGGGTTTTGTCTTCCCTCCTGACCTCAGGGTTTATCTCTTCAAGGGGAGGGTGATATCTCACTACACTTCCCAGATTCCAAATCTTTACCTCCTGCGTTTTCACAGCATTTTTAAATAGTTTGACAATCCTTGTGGGTTTGCTAAACTCAGACCAACTTGCTCTGCCTGTAGGTGCTTTGATTTTTATAACATCTCCTACTTTGAATCCCACCTCTTTTGTGGCATGTAATTTATCAAACCTTTCTTTTCTCTCTATCATGGCTCTGCGCTGTCTGTCTAACCCTTTGGACTCTCTAGAGTGATCTGTCTATCCTTTGTGCCACCCCATCCATCCCGGTGAGAGTTTGGTATTGGGCCTTCTCGCCCGGAGCAATTCAAAGGGGGTGGCCCCTGTCGTCTGGTGTGGAGTCAAACGGTAAGCTTCCAGACGCTTCACAATTTTTTCCCTCCAGTTCAGTCCATTGGTTTTCGTTAACTGGATGCTTTTCTTGAGGGTCTTGTTGAACTGCTCGACCATCCCGTTGGTCTCAGGGTGATAAAGCGCGCAGCGTTTGTGTTTAATCCCATTCTTCTCGAGAAAGTCTCTCATTTCCTTTGAACAAAGTTGTACTCCATTGTCAACAGACTACTGGGTAGGCCTTCCCTGAGGAATAGTTTATGTATGTATGTATAGGCGTACTTATAAAGCGCTATCACTGTCACCCACCGGGCATCCTGGCGCTATGACTGTTTCTGACACAAAGCAAGATTATACCAACTACTGCTCTTACTGCGTTATCCTAGGGAACAGGTACGTTTTTAACTCCTTTTTAAAGATGGAAAGAGCTTCCAGGCTCCTGAGGCTCAATGGTAAGGAGTTCCACAATCGTGCCGCAGCCGTCCTGAAGGAGCGACCGCCCATCCGAGTCCTCCGAAACTTGGGTACCACCACCAGAAATGCCGATGCCGACCGAAGAGTTCTTACGGGGGTATACCAAGAAAATAAATCTTGTAATGGGACCGGGCCTTGGTGGTGCAGAGCCTTAAAGACGATACACAGAGCCTTAAAGGTTACCTGTTGAGAAATTGGGAGCCAGTGAAGATCCCTGAGTTCCTTTGTGGAGGAGTCCGAGCGGCGCCGTGAAAGCGCCAACTTAGCGGCGCAGTTCTGAATCCTCTGGAGTTTCCCAAGCACGGTAGTTGGAGCCCCCAGAAGCAGTGCGTTGCAGTAGTCCAAACAACTAAAGACTATGCTCCGCACTACTTCTGGTCTTACCGATGCTGGGAGCAAAGGTAGAATCTTTCTCAGGGATCCAAGTAGGCCCATGCACGTGGCCACAGTCTTGTTTACTGAGGTGCCCAGTTGTAAATCGGAGCTAAACATCACCCCTAGATTCCGAACTGAATCAGCCGGCAGATTTGAGCCCACGAAATCAGGAGGCCAAAAACCCTGGGGAAGGGGCCTGGGAATCCGATCCAAGGAGCATTGTAAAACCTCTGTTTTTGAGCTGTTGAATTGAAGGGAATTTTTCCCTAACCAATCTGCCGTGGCCCTCATGCATTGGTGGAACACCTCCTGTGACACCCCACCCTTACCCTCAAACGAGAAGATAAGCTGGGTGTCGTCAGCATAATTGGTGACCGTAATGCCAAAAGACCTGATCAGTGTGATTAAGGGCCGGAGGTACAGATTGAAAAGGATGGGGCTAATGGCCGAGCCCTGGGGAACTCCCTGACCTACCCTCTTGATGTTAGATTGGTAGGGCGGTAGTGCAACTACCTGATGTCTTTGCTCAAGATAAGATACCAACCATTCCAAGGCCGACCCTGACACCCCCGCCTCTGACAATCTCCTGATCAAGGTCACATGGTTGACCGTGTCGAACGCGGCCGACATGTCAAGCAGCACTAGAAAGGCTGCCTGACCCATGTCGGCCCGCGTCCGAAGATCATCGAGAACGGACACCAAAGCTGACTCTGTCCCGTGTGCCGGTCGAAACCCAAACTGAGCCACATCCAGACAATCGTTCTTCTCAAGAAAGTTGGATAGGTGTTTTGTGGCCAGTTTCTCTAGGATCTTGATGGGAAATGGCAGGAGGGAGATGGGCCTAAAGTTAGCTGGACATGTGGGATCCAGATTTTCCTTTTTGAGCAGTGGGGAGACCACCGCCAGTTTCCAGCAATCTGGTACCCGTGCCGAGGTGAGGGACTGGCAACATGTGAGAAACAATGGTGGAAACAGCTCATCACGATAAAATTTCCAAAATCTGGGTGGTAGAGGATCCAGCGGTGAACCAGAGGACACCCAATCAGCCAAAGAGCAGAAATCCTCAAAAGATGGTAACGGGAACGTGCTTAGCTCCACCAATTTAGTGCGCTCCCTATCATTTTCGGGCAAGATGAAATCATCTGTAGTACTCCCAGTTGGAGAAGGGAGGTTATTTAAGATGTTGGTGATTTTATCCTCAAAGGCTAGTGCTAACTGATCGCACAAAGCCTGTGAGGCCGGGATGGCGTTCTTGGTACATCCGGGGTGGGCCAGGTCCTTCACGATCTTAAATAGGGCCTGAGATTTGTTGGCCGCTGCCAGCAGAGAACTTTCTAAAAAACTGGATTTAGCCTGCTTGATCTTGATCTTATAAAGTGCCAGTGCTTGCCTAAAGAGGACCCTGTGCGGTTCCAGGTACTGTTTCCTCCAGGTTCGCTCAGCCCGTTTACATTGTAGCTTGAGCTGCCGGAGATCTTCCGAGTACCATGGCATGGCAAGATTGGGCCTATCTTTGATTTTCCTTTTCGGGGCCACGGAGTCCAGAGCTGTGGAGATTTTCTGGCAGAGAGTCTCGTAGCTCTCGTCCACGCTCTCTCCCAGCACAAAAGCGTCTGGCAACAAAGAAGAGGGCGGGGCGGATTGTCTAAGGAGCCTGGACCACAATCTCCCTGTTCTCGTGCCCATCACACTCTCTCTCTTCAGAGGGGTGCTGGTGCACACATGAGAAAATTGAACAAGGGCGTGGTCCGTCCAACACTGCGGCTGAACATCCCGAATAGAAGTATTGCCGGGGTCCGCGAAAAGAAGGTCAAGTATGTGACCCTTTACATGGGTTTTAGATAGCACTAGTTGTTGTAACTCAATGTTAATACAGGCTTGTACCAGATCTTCATAGGCCGACTTAGTTGAACCCTCTGAGCACAAATTTAAATCCCCCAGCACCATCATCTTGGTGTGGGAATGGGCGAGATCGTATATCAGGTCAATGAGCTCAGGAACGGCCGCGAGCGGGCCAGCTGGAGGTCTTTAACATAATAGACCTGTGAGTAGCACACCTCCTGGATCCTTGATAGAAAAGGCCAGCGATTCACATCCAGCAATAACCTTCACATTATGCTGAACGAGATGTAAAGTCTGCCTGAATATAATGCCAATTCCGCCTCCTCTACCTCCCGCTCTAGGAGTATGCACTATTTTAAAGCCCGGGGGGCACGCCGACCCCAATTCCACAGAGCTGGTAGATGTTGTCCACGTCTCTGTCATGAACAATATGTCCATATTCCGTGACTCTATTAGTAGCGCAATCTCATCGCAGTGTTTAACGAGCGAGCGCACATTTAGCAGTCCGCAGGATACCACAGCTGGATGCTTGGTAGAGGCATTGTCCCTTAAAATGCTGGCCTGACCAGAGTTAACACTCAGAAGCTCCGCGCAAGTGTACGAGAGAGGGGGGGAACCTATGTGTCCAGAGGCATTCCGTCCGGCCCCCGGCGCGACCCGTGCGCGAACGGGCGCAAACAGGCTTACCTCTGGCGCACCTCCGGCGCTCCGCCTGCGCTCCCGCTGCGCGCCCACGCTGCGCGCCTGTATGTTAGCCATATTGAATAGCCGTAGACTCTGCAGTCCTGTAGTGCGAGCACTAGACCCCCCAGCCAAAATGGCGCCCGCAATTCGGCGCTCCCTGGCTTCCCGCACTCACCTAAGATGGCGGCTGCAAACAGCCCAGCGCGATGTCTCTAGGAACCCTCAATCCCTAAGCAGGTCAGTTTCCCACTAAATGCGGGATGAGGGGCACAATTTAAGGTGCAAGTGAGAGGGGAGAAATCACAATAGAGCGCTTAGATGGAATAGCGCCAAAGGCAACAGCGCGCACGCGCTATACAATAGGTGGAGATTTTTATTTTTTAAAATAGTTAAAACAGCAGCAGCAGTGCAGCGCTAGGTGTAGCAGCGCGCAATGATCAAAAAAGTCTTGTAGGAACTCAATGACCACTTTCGTAGTGATCTCAGACACGATATTTATCTCTGGCCACCTAGAGTATAGATCCATAAGCACTAAGATATATGGAGTGCGTATCTCCCCCGTCAGTGGACCTATTATGTCCAATGCCACTTCTTTCATTGGCCTAGAAGGGGGCGGCCTGCACTGCATGGGGGGTGTATGCTGTTTCAAGACTTTGTCGCAAACATTACATGGAATACAGTTTCTTACTTTCCTCTCGATCATATGATCCATGCACGGCCACCAGTAGTCTTCCCGCATCCTCTGTTTCGTCTTGATGATACCCAGGTGTCCTTCATGGGCCAAATCTACCAGGTATTCTCTCACAGTTTTGGGTGGGATCAACCTTGTTCCACGGAACAGACACTCATCAACGACAGATAGTTCCTCCCTGACCATCCAGAACGGGCGCAGGGTTTCGTCTTGTTTGTCTTCATGTTTTCAATTTCCTTTTGCTCTCCCGCACACTTCCATCAGCCGATCATCTGCCCTAAGGGCTTCTTTCCAAGAGTCTTCTCTAATGGCCCCTTGAGTAATCACACAAACATTTTCTGTCTGGAAGTCATCCTTGTCTTCTCCATTCTTGTCCCCGGACTCATCTTCTTCCTTTTCTTCCACTAGGCGCGAGAGGCAGTCTGCTGCTAGGTTCCTTGTCCCAGGCACATATTCGACGCAGAATGTATATTCCTGGAGGTTTCCAACCCAACGCCTGATTCTTCTCGAGATCGCGTCGAGCCCCGTCTTGTTGAATACTTCAACCAAGGGCTTGTGGTCTGTTCTCAGATTGAATTTAGGGGCATATTGCCAAGCAATAGCGATAATTATCGCTATTGCTTGGTTAGAGACAAAGGGGCATATTATCAAGGGGGTTTATCTCCGCTTTTTTGGCTTTAAAAGCCAAGAAAGCGGAGATAAAATTATCTCCCTATTACCTAGCTGTCGCTAACACCAGTTAGCGACAGCTAGTAGGAGATAGCGACCATCTTGGGCCCCGCTTTGCATGTCAGTGATATTTATCACTAATGACATGCAAAGGGGGCATGCCAAGATGTTAGCGACTGGAAACAGTCGCTAACATCGCTATCTCCTATTACCAACTTTTGGAGATATTCGCGCTAAGCGCGAATATCTCCAAAAGTTAACACCTGCCCTGAGCAGTTCTTAGCCATGTTATCCAATGGGAGGTGGATAACATGGCTAAGAGCATTAGCTCGGTAATGCATGAATATCGCTGACTTTTCAGCGATATTCATGCATTGCGGCCGTTTTTTATCGCATTTGCGATAAACCTTGGTAATACCAAGGTTTATCTGCGATAAAAATCGCCGCAGCTTAGCGGTAAAATTTTGGGGCATATTACCAAGCAATAGCGATAATTATCGCTATTGCTTGGTTAGAGACAAAATGGCCGCAATGCATGAATATCGCTGAAAAGTCAGCGATATTCATGCATTACCGAGCTAATGCTCTTAGCCATGTTATCCACCTCCCATTGGATAACATGGCTAAGAACTGCTCAGGGCAGGTGTTAACTTTTGGAGATATTCGCACTTAGCGCGAATATCTCCAAAAGTTGGTAATAGGAGATAGCGATGTTAGCGACTGTTTCCAGTCGCTAACATCTTGGCACGCCCACTTTGCATGTCATTAGTGATAAATATCACTGACATGCAAAGCGGGGCCCAAGATGGTCGCTATCTCCTACTAGCTGTCGCTAACTGGTGTTAGTGACAGCTAGGTAATAGGGAGATAATTGTATCTCCGCTTTCTTGGCTTTTAAAGCCAAAAAAGCAGAGATAAACCCCCTTGATAATATGCCCCTTAGTTCCCCAGACGAAGTCTCTGAACTTGTTCATGGTCCAGTGTACCGCCAAGGCCTCTTTCTCGATTACCGAGTAGTTGATCTCGGACTTCGTCAGGGATCTCAATGCGAAGGCTATGGTCTCCTCACCACACGCCCCTACTTGTGTAAGGACTGCCCTGAGCCCTTTCGCACTCGCGTCGGTTGTCACCACCGTCTTCCTATTCGGTATGAATGCTTTGAGGCTGGGTGCCTCTGCAAGTGCTGTCTTCACATCTTCAAATTCTTTCTGGCACTCTTCGTCCCAGCAACCGGCGTATGGCATAGGTCCTGCCTGCGAAGTTCCGCACAAATTTGCTGTAGAATTCCAGCATTCCCATAAACGATTTTATTTCTTCTTTGTTTTTCGGTGGCATCAAGTTGGTTATGGTGTTCTGGAGTTCAGCTTTAGGACGGATTCCGCCTGGTGTCACTTTGTGTCCCAAGAAGTCTAGTTTTCTCTCTTCACTGTGAGGCCTTGCATTCTTAATCTCGCCAGCACTTGTCTCAACCTTGCGTTGTGTTGTTCATTATCTGTGCCAAACCCCAACACGTCGTCTTGATAACACAAGACGCCGGGAATGTCTCTCAGAATGCTGCCCATGATCCTTTGGAATACAGCAGCGGCCGAGACAAGCCCGAAAGGCATTCTCTTGAACTTGAACGTTCCCATTGGCGTTACGAACGCTGTAAGTTCCTGCGAGTCTTCATGGAGCCTGATTTGGAAGTAGGCCGAGGTCAGATCTACTGTTGAGAATACTTTTGCTACTTCCAACATGCTCATCATTTGTGTGATATTGGGCAGCGGAAATTTGTCGACCACGACCTCCTTGTTTAGTGCCCTGAGGTCAATGCATAGGCGGACCGATCCATCTTTTTTTCTTGCTGCGATGATCGGCGCCAGCCATTCTGTTGCCTCCACCGGTTCTATGACCCCTAGGCTGCATAACATTTCTATTTCAGTCCTAACTGCCTCCTGGATTGCAATGAGGAGGTTCCTAACTTTAGCTACAACAGGTACTGCGTGCTCTTTCAGTTTTATCTTGTGGAAGTAGTTCTTCAGGCACCCCAATTCTCCACTGAACACTTCTTTGAACTCTGCCTCGATGCTGTTTTCTCTACCTTCTGCACTAAAATTTGTGGGGTTTTGTTTGGGTTAAGGTATACGCCTAATTATTTTGGGGCTTGCCACCCCAGTATGTTGTCTCCCAACGGGGACACATAATCAATCAATCAATCAGTGACACTTATAAAGCGCGCTACATACCCGTAGGGTCTCAAGGCGCTGGGGGGGGGGGTGCCGCTACTGCTCGAACAGCCAGGTCTTCAGCTTCTTCCTGAAGGAGAGGTGGTCTTGGGTCAGGCGCAGGTCGGTCGGGAGGGAGTTCCAGGTTTTGGCGGCCAGGTAGGAGAAGGACCTTCCTCCTGTTGTCGTCCTTCGGATGCGGGGAACGGCGGCGATGGCGTGGTTGGCTGATCGGAGGTGGCGTTTGGGAGCGTAGAAGTTGACTCGGCTGTTGAGGTAGCTCAGGCCTTGGTCGTGTAGGGCTTTGTGTGCGTGGGTGAGGAGGCGGAAGGTGATTCTTTTGTTGACGGGGAGCCAGTGAAGGTCTCTCAGATGTCCGGAGATGTGGCTGGTTCGTGGGATGTCGAGGATGAGTCTGGCTGAGGCGTTCTGGATCCGCTGGAGTCTCTTCTGGAGCTTGGCGGTGGTACCGGCGTAGAGGGCGTTGCCGTAGTCCAGTCGGCTGGTGACGAGGGCCTGGGTGACGGTCTACCTGGTCTCGGTGGGGATCCACCAGAAGATCTTCCGTAGCATGCGTAGGATGTTGAAGCACGCCGAGGAGACGTTGTTGACTTGCCTGGTCATGGAGAGGGAGGAGTCCAGGATGACGCCCAGGTTGCGTGCATGGTCTGTCGGTTTGGGTGCGGTGCCCAGGGCGGGAGGCCACCAGGAGTCGTCCCAGGCGGAGGGTGAGGAGCCCAGGATGAGGACCTCCGTCTTGTCCGAGTTCAGTTTCAGGCGGCTGGTCGTCATCCACTCGGCTACCTCTTTCATCCCTTCGTGCAGGTTGGCTCTGGCGGCGGCGGGGTCGTTGGTCAGGGAGAGGATCAGCTGGGTGTCGTCGGCATAGGAGATTATGCTGAGGTTGTGTTTGCGTACGATGGCCGCGAGGGGGCTCATGTAGACGTTGAAGAGGGTGGGGCTCAGAGAGGATCCTTGGGGGACGCCGCAGATGACTTCGGTGGCCTCTGACTTGTACGGTGGTAGGCGGACTCTCTGTGTTCTTCCGTCGAGGAAGGAGATGATCCATTCCAGTGCCTTCCCCTGGATTCCGGCGTTGTTGAGGCGCTGCACTAGGGTGCGGTGGCAGACCGTGTCGAAAGCCGCGGAGAGGTCTAGGAGGATGAGGGCCGCTGTTTCTCCATTGTCCATCAGGGCTCGGATGTCATCGGTGGCGGCGATGAGGGCGGTCTCGGTGCTGTGATTGGCTCGGAAGCCGGACTGTGAGGGGTCGAGGGATCCGTTCGTCTCGAGGAAGGCGGCCATCTGCTTGTTGACGGTCTTCTCGATGACTTTGGCTGGAAACGGGAGGAGCGAGATGGGGCGGTAATTCTTGAGGTCGGTGGGGTCCGCTGTTGGTTTCTTGAGTAGAGCGCTGAGTTCGGCGTGTTTCCAGCTCTCAGGGAAGATGGTGGTGTCGAAGGATGTGTTGATGATGTCTCGCAGGTGGGGTGCGATGACAGCGTCGGCCTTGTTGAAGACGTGGTGAGGGCAGGGGTCGGTCGGTGATCCGGAGTGGATGGAGTTCATCGTGCGGATGGTGTCTTCGGTGCTGATCGGGGTCCAGGCGTGGAGGGTGGTGGTGGTGGGTGGTTGTTCGGTCATGGTGTGCGTTGGTTGGTTGTTGAAGCTGTTGTGTATGTCCGCGATCTTGTTGTGGAAGTATGAAGCGAGGGAGTTGCAGAGGTCTTGCGATGGGGTGATGTTGTTGTTTCCTGCGCTGGGGTTGGAAAGCTCTTTCACGATGTTGAAGAGTTCCTTGCAGTTGTGTGCGTTGTTGTCCAACCGGTCCTTGAATGCTGTTTTCTTGGCGGCGCGGATCAGCTGGTGGTGTTTCCGGGTGGCAAGTTTGAAGGAGGTCCTGTTGTCCGGTGTCGGTTCCCTTTTCCAGACTTTCTCGAGGGCTCGGCAGTTCTTCTTGGAGCTCTTGAGTTCGTCGGTGAACCATGGGGCCTTCTTGCTGCCGGGTCTGCTAGGCGGGGTCCTCAGTGGGGCGAGCTCGTCCGCGCAGATGCTGATCCACTTCGTGAGGTTGTCGGCGGCCTGGCTGGGGTCCGCTGAGCTGGCAGGAGGGTGCTGGCTCAGGGAGGTGGCGAGCTGGTCTGCTGTGATCTTGTTCCAGCTTCTGCGGGCGGCTTGTTGCTGGTGTTGGTGGGTCGTCGTTCTCTTGAAGGTGAAGTGGACGCAGCTGTGGTCCGTCCATTGAAGCTCTGTGGCGTGGCTGAAGCCGATGTCTGTGCTGGAAGAGAAGACTGCGTCGAGTGTGTGTCCGGCGAGGTGGGTGGGGGTGGACACCAGTTGCTTGAGTCCCAGGTTGGCGAGGTTGTCGAGCAGGGTGCTGGTGTTGCGGTCGTTGTTGTTTTCCAGATGGAAGTTGAGGTCTCCCAGTAGAATGTAGTCAGCGGAGGGGAGGGCATGCGGGCTGACGAAGTCGGCGATGTCCTCGCTGAATTGTGTGCGTGGTCCAGGGGGTCGGTAGATCAGGGTGCCTCTGAGGGTGGTGTTCGGGTTGGTGTGGATCTGGAAATGCAGGTGTTCTGCGCTGGTCAGGGTGTTGTCGGTGCTGGTCGTGAGACGGATGGTGTTCCTGTGGATGATGGCGATGCCTCCTCCCATCTGGTTGGCGTTGCGGTCCTTCCGGACATACAGCCTGATTCATGTACGGGCCGTTTTGCGTGGCCCTAATAGCGAATCATAGCGACTCGCTATTGAGGACACGCAAAACGGCATTCATGTAGGAATTGCTAAATCAATAGAGATTCCTACATGTTCTCTATTTGCGAGTAGCAATTTGCTACTCGCAAAAAAAGGAATAACTCCCCATTCATTCCTATGGGCCAAAAGGCCCATAGGAATGAATGGGGAGTATCCCTCATTTGCGAGTAGCAATTTGCTACTCGCAAATCAGATAGCGATTTTAAGGGTGCCAGGGGTGTCCAAAGGACACCCTGTAGCACCCCTAAAATGCACATTTGAACAGGTGTTGCGCACACACATGTCCAAAGGACATGTGTGTGTGCAACATGCAACTTAGAAAAATGCTTTTAAAAGCATTTTTCTGAGTTTTTGCTATTTACCGAGAGGTCTGACCTCTCGGTAAATAGAGGCCCAAAAGTGCTAAATCGCAATTTTTTATTGTGTCATGAATAGCATTTGAGGAATCTCTATTAGAGATTCCTTAAATGCCATTCCTCGCAAATATGCGAATTCTTAAATAGCGATTTTTGCATTTGGGATGATGAATACCAAATGCAAAAATCGCACTCGCAAAGGGCCAGATTCTCAGAATCTGGCCCTTTTGCGAGCGCTTTTAGCTACATGAATCAGGCTGATTGATCTTAGACACCGTCAGTCTATCTTTATACTCTACTGTGCACCAGAAATAACCCTTCATGCTAATAGGTTGTCCACCATAGCCACTCGGCCTTACATCCATTTTGCGCAACTTGATTTTAACTTTGGCCCCCTTTCAAATTCTTTTGCATTAATGATCGTTAATTTGGAGCACGAGTCAAACATAGCTTCTACTCCAGTCTCTTCAACCTTTATGGTGTCCTTAGGATTGCTGACTTGTCCACTCTGCACCTGCAGGACGATTTAATCACACACCCTGGTAGTGTTGTCCTTTCCTTGCTTCCTATACCCCTGACCACTCCTGCAGTATTGTCTAAAGTGACCTTTCCTGCCACACTTGCTACACGTGTATTTAAGCTCAGGGCAATCTTTGTCACTCACCATGTGCCCTTGCTTCCCACACCTACAGCAGTTGCCTTTGAAAGACCATCCTGCTTTACTCTGCTTCTGTTCTTTGTCCACCATCTTCTGTTCTTTGACTTTCAATACACTGTCGCTTTCTGCCACCACTTCGCTCACCTTAACTTTGCTCTCGCTTGCCTTATTTTTACTGTCCTGTTTAATTTCACTTACACACTGCGTCATGTGTTCCACTTGCTTAGCAACTATAAGTACCTCTCTTAGTGGTGGGTCATCTTTTAGCCACAATGCCTCATGCACACGTTCAGTCCTGCACGCTAATACAAACTGGTTCCTGATTCTTTCCTCACAAACACCCCCAAACTTGTATGTGGCAGCCAGTTTGCGTAAATCAGAGATGAAGTCTTCGATCGATTCCCCCTCCTTCTGCCCTCTTTTACCAAAATTGTATCTTTCCATAATAGTGCTGGTTTTTGGGAGGTGTAAGTCTGGATTTTTGATACTTATTTCGAATTCATTCAATCCCCTAGCTTCATGTGCACCTAGCTCTGGGAGATGCTCCAACACTTCTTCACCCTCCGCCCCCAAATAATACGATAGCAAAGCCACTTTTCTTTCCAACCCCAGATTCGGTCCGCAGACAACTGCGTAGTTCATGAAGACCTTTTTCCATTTTTTCCACTGGATGGTAGGCTCCCCTGGACTCGATAGGAAGAAGGGGGGGGGGTTATGTTTTGCATGCTTCCCAAGGTAATCTGCTATGCTAACACACCAGTGCACTTAGTATTACCCACCCTATTGGGTTGTAAATGGGGTCTAAAATGTTGAACAACACAGAATAATCACACTTTGTTACTTCAGTACTTCAAAATCACCCCACTACCTGTATAGTTGAGATTAGCTGAGCAAATATGAAGAAGAAAAGTAACAATTACACTTTGTAATATCCACAAACAGTCAGGAATATTTCTCTCATCCTCAGAATGACAGTTTACTCTACAAGTTGGCAGATGAAGGTCAATACACCCTGAAACCCACTGGATGGCGCTGTTCCTCAATGTTAATATTTCCTGAAAGGGTTTCTCTCACATTAGGCAAAATCCCTGTCTTTTACTACGGTGCCATTTCCTTCTGTGTGGCAGAAGCTTCCAGACAACGGTGAGGGCACACCCCCATTCACCTCAGGTTAATTTCCTCAGGGCGTGGAGTATGAGTTCCTAATGCGTCTCCTTTCGCTTGGAGACTGCACTTCCTCACGCGGCTACAGCTGGTTCTCAGGCTCTTGTCATGATCCCCGTCCAAAAACGACCTTGCAGTGAGTTTACGTGGAGATTGCGTGGAAACTCTGTTGGTACTATGTGTCATGCGCTGTCACTCCTCACGGCTGCTCCCCGCTTGCTTCTGTACATGATCGCCGCAGGTTTCACCAGCACTTCATACGCTATGCGCTAAATAATGGAACAGGCAGTGTATTTTGATTGCTAAAATGATCGTTTGCCCTGCAGTTTGTTATGCTGTTACACTACGTTGGAGGGTTCGCATCCCCATTTTCCCTCGATATCACTCACCGGGTATATTCCGGCATACGCTCAGATATCCCCACGTACTTTCACAAGTGAGGGGAATGGCAGATCCGACCTCCGTGACAGTTTCCTGGACCACAGCTTTGCCCGGTTAGTTTTGTCCTACTCTTTCTTCAGTGCCGAATATCCTTCTCACAGTTCTTCACTCCCTGTAGTCTTTTTTCTTATTCTCCTTTGTCAAGGTGTGCCGGTATGATAACTTCTTTCTGCTTCGTTTCTGTTTTCTTTGCTTATGTGTTGGGGTCGAATTCGTTTTTCTTCAATTCCGTTTGTCCTCGTCGCCAGTGTAGCGTCTGATTAAAGAAGAGAAGGACGCTGGCTGAAAGTTCAACAACGATTTAGTCCAAGGGTTACCAAGTAAGAAATATACGACCCCAGCCACAGCTGACAAGCTCCCTCTTCTCCGGTGACAGCTACCACCCGGGCGCTCGCCTTGGAATGCTCACAGCCGTGACATTCTGCATGATGTCACACGGCGCGTTCCACTGGCGGGTGGGGAGACAGGGGGTAGTGGGCAAGCACACTTTAACTATAGGTGGGCGATACCACAGGCTCCCAAAGCCTAATTCAGTTTTAGCTCCTAAAAACAGCCCAGTGAAGCATTGATCTATCAACTGAATAAATTGCTGATTTACCAACCTTATGACACACATTTCAGCCCTATGGGATCCCAAACAATGTTGTTAGGCTTTTCCTTAAATTTAAAACATGAGTTTCCTACAGCGTATAGTTTCGGGACTCAATGTACCACTGTTCGCAAGTAATGTTTGTTCATAACGGATAAGGATTTTCACCTTCTCTAGAATAGGTGTGTCTTACATAATACTTTACTGAGTACAATTTGGATAGTGTTGTCTTTTTGATACTGGGTTTCATGAACTGAGGTTTTTGTATATTGTATTTCTTTGTTTACATGGTAATACAGCATGTTTCCATATGACTTGTAATGCTTTGTTTCCGCCTAGTAGGCAAGCCAGCACTGATCCCATTGTAACAGTAATACATTAGCTGTTTTGGTTTTCTTAAATTGCCATTGGCATCATTTTCGTTTCAGGTGTAAGTCAATCAATCAATCAAATAAACTTTATTCGATTTTCAGATTAAAAAATCATAACAGTCACACATTATAAAATTGTCATTACATTCTTTAAAACAAATTCCAGTACCATGCATGATTACATCTTTATATATCTGTACAATATTAAAATCTTAAAATCATATCTCCAGTTAATTATTATGACAGGTATTCTAAACATTAGTCAGCCTCACATTGTTATACTTTTTCTTTTTTTCAGTATAGCCTTCAAAAGTCCAGTCATAGCTCCCACACAATAAAAATTATCCAATTTTGGTAAATAAAGGTAAGCAGGGTGACATTGCCTCCAGCCCCCGCCCTTCAACATTGGCAAAATCCATCTTGATCTTTCCACTCAATAAAATGTACAAAATGTATTGTAGTCTGAAGGGACATTTCATCACAGGGGCACCTGCAGAGCTCACTTGTCCAATCAGTTTGTGTAGGGAAACTGACTAGTCAATGAAAGCTATAAATTCTAAGTCTTGTGAGGACAAGCCTATCATTACTTTCTGTACACCATTCCAGGTAAGCTTGAATGGTAGGTGATACAAGGGTTAACTGACGAGGAATGAACGTACTTTTCTGCATTTCTGTGGCCGCTCTTAGGAACTCTAAATGATCTTGACATAAAACTCTAAAATCCTTCCTAGAAATTGTAATCAATTTTCCTGAATTACTATAAAACTCAGATTTACCCAAGTCTGTTAAGAACCTTCTAATGTACGTTAAAAAGGGGATCCTATTTGCGTGAGTTAAGCTCATGGCATCTCTAATAATATTTCTATTTAATTCTGTATTATTGTACGCCCAAACTCTATGCCATAACATCAGGGGCTGCATCTTGATCAAATCGGAGATATAAGAAATCCCCAATTCGTTGTGGCAAATATAAATGGATGTGCTCTGTGGTACTGCTAATATAAATTGCAAAAACTTGTTTTCCTCTTTTTGTAGCATGGCCGCATCCTTGTATCCCCAGACGCCCGCCCCGTACATCACTACACTCAAGCATTTTGCTTTATAAATCTTGAGGAGGATCCCCGGGGGTCTTTTGCCCATTTTGTTAGAAAAATTAATCAGTGCCCCAATTGAGCGTTTAAAAAGGAGAGTTCTGTTTTTAACCGCTGGAATCCACGACCCAGATTGGTCAAGTAAAACACCCAAGTATGAGAATGTATTGGTTGCGTCAATCCTAACCTTCCCCAGTGGAAAACTTTTACAGCTATTTCTCCCCTTCCCACATGTCATCACATATGTCTTCTTGACATTAAGTTTTAGTCCTCGACTTTCCATAAACTCAATTTAAGTTATAAGAGCACTCTGTAATCCCAGCTGAGTTCTGGCCATAAGCACCGCGTTGGCCGCGTAAAGTAGTGATACTATGGGCTTGTTGTTATAGTGAGGAGGGTCTTTTGTCCTGGCCGTTAATTCCTCCTCTAAAGCGTTGTTATATAAAGAGAAGAGGAACATTGCCAGGACACACTCCTGCCTCACGCACCTCTCCACCGTGAATGACGCAGTGCATTCACAGCCTATTCCATGTCTCACTTTTACTGAGGCCCCAGCATACAGTTGCCGCAGAAACTGGACTAAAGTTGGGTCTACCTTTAAGGCCCTCAAAATATCCCACAGTCTAATATGGTTAACGCAATCAAAGGTCGACGTAAGGTCCACAAATGCTACGTACATTTTCCCTTCTTCGGATTGGGTATATTTTCCAGATTATAAAATTCAGCACCTGTTCAACGGTCCCTAACCCCTGTCTAAAACCAAACTGCAATTAACATAAAATAATATTATCCTCGGCCCAATGTTGTAGTCTTTTCAGGACTATTCTACCTACTACCTTAACCAGGGAGTCCAACAAAGAGATCGGACGATAACACGCGGGGTTGTCATGTTCTCCCTTTTTGAAAATTGTTATGATCACAGATTCGGACCACGTTTTGATAAAGCCCTTCATACAGCAGGCCTTCAATACCTGTGTCAGCAATGGGGACCATAGCGCTGGAAGATATTTGAAAAGGTCCATAGGCACGCCATCTGGCCCGGGCGCTTTACCGCCTTTACTTTTGTTAATCGCTGCATGACCTCTTTTAGTGTGGCGTTTAGCCCTATAAGCACAAAACTATCCGCCTAATCTCGTATCTGTGGAACTGAATCAGTAACAATTTCCCTGGTCCCCCTAACGCTATATATGCCTGGGAAAAAATGAATCCAGGACACCTGTCTATAGCAACCTCAGGTCCCTCATTATTCGCAAAGGAAGGGGCATTTACTGCTCGACAGAACATAGTACAATCCTTTATTTGTGAGGCCTCATAGAGTAAAACCCAGGCTTGCTCCTTTAGTTCTTTTTTCCTATTTTTTCTAACCAAGTTATAGTTTTTTCTACATGTACTAATGTCCTCCTGGTTTCTTACACTTTCATGAAGGGCTACCTTCAGCAAGTTGTAAGCTTTCGTACATTTAGGGGCCGATTATGATCGCGGTTTTCCCACATCCTCCGGGCCAGCGGAAGCCACCGCCGGCCCGGAGGATGCGGGAAAACCGCTGCGGAGCCTCCAAAGACCCACCGCCAAATTAGGATGGCTGGTGGGTCTTAAATTCCGTACGCAGCTTTTCCGCTGCGGTCGCCTTCCGACCGCGGCGGAAAAGCACTAACATGGCTGGCGGTGTCTATCAGACACCACCAGCCATATTAGGATGGAGGGAATCACATGCTTTTCCGCGGCGGCTCTTCCGCTGTGGAAAAGCATATGGACATTCACTTCGGGGGCCCGTTGCGGGCCCCCTGGGTGAAGGGGCGGTGGGGGGTTCACATGGGGGGTACCTATGGTACCCCCCTGCCTTTGTGTGCACGAAGCGGCAGGCACCGCGCGGTGCCTGCCGCTTTGTGCATACAAATGCACTGCTTTCATTTTTTACATTGCGGCGGGTGCTGCTTCAAGCAGCACCCGCTGCAATTTAAAAAATACAGGATGTGACCGCCAGGGTGACGGTCACATCCTAATTGCCATGGAGGGACCGCCACTGCCCATGTGGATGGTCCCTCTTACTCAGGGGTGGCGGACGGACGCAAGTCCATCCGCCATCATTATAGGGCCCTTAGTGTCGAACCAGCCATTAATCCTTCTTGGGGAAATCTTCTTTTTGTCTTTTAGAGAGTTTTGAATCTCAGTAGTGATGGACGTATAGGCTCTCAGGATATCATTATAATCTGCACTCTCATGAAGACATACCGCTATATGATCATTTGCATTAACTACGATTGGTTTCGTCACTTCTTCAGCCTTTATATTGCCCATCATAAAGAATAGCCATTCTTGCGTGCTAGGGTAATGGTTTGTGACAATGCCAGATAGCTACTATTCAATTGTTCAACTATTTTAGGGAATATTAAGCTAATATTCAGGGGCACTAAGGGTGTTACAGTGAGTTATAAACGTATCAAGCCAGGTTGTGTATCTATTGGGGATGATTATGAAATCTATCAGTGAGGTTAAACCTCGACCAATGAACATAGGGTTAAAATCAACGCGTGGACTGCACAAATGGTTAACAAAACCCAGATCAAGCCCTGCCATAACTTTGTTAAACATTTCTCCCCTTATGATATGTATAGAATGTGGGGTATGTGCATCTGCTTCATCATGGATCCCACACTACCCATTTTCAGTATTAGCACAAAAACCAGTGTTAAAATCCCCGCCCCATAGGAAAATTACATCAGTGTCATTCGATACCTTTATATTAAACATTTCCTCATGCAGGGAATTTATGATTTAACCCAGCTCACCCTGTTCGATGTTATTATATAAATTCACTATACATAATACAACAGAATAGTTCAAGTGGATGCCCAGCATTTGATAGTATATCGTAGAACTGAGCTTTTCTATTTTCCTGACTTTAATCAAATTCAAAATATATACACACAACCCTCCTTTATTTCTTCCATGTATAGTTCTAACAGCAGGTACATGGAAGGTTTTATAGCCATCTAGGTTGATCTGCTTCAGTAGCAATGTCTCCTGAAAGCATTGCATGTCAAAACTATGAATGAAATCTATCCAGATGTGATTTTGTACTTTTGAATATAAACCAGCGATATTCCAGAAGAGCACGCGTATTCCCTCAAAAATATGAACAGTTGGACTATCTGGGCTGATTATTCCTTTAGCATGTGCATCTATCCCACTACCCTCAATAGTGTTTATTAGACATCCATCGCTTATAACCTCCTTTACTACCTTATTCGCTTCCTCCCTTTTATCCTTTATCACACTCAGGGTAATGTTACGCCCACCAGTGATACACTCTGGGATAATCACACTTAATTCTGGAGGTGCTTCTTTAACAACACAGTTATCCTCGTTGCAGTTAACCATGAGTCAATCGCTTTCGTCCAGGGATTGAAGCGGCATGAAACTATTGGAAACCTCAATACTATATGCCTGCTTGCTTAGGGTCGGTGGATGGGGATACCTATCCCTATATGCCTGGTTACTTATGGTCTGTATATGGGAATGCCTATCCCTGATCCAATTTGCAGGGCCTGATTGATAGAAGTAACTCAAAGGAACAAACTTTATGCCTATTTCCAGGTTTCATCTGTTATTTCCCATCCTTCGGAATATTTCCCTGGCCAACATTAGGCTTTCTAGGGAGAGAACTACACAGTCCCATTCCACATTTTTTCCAATTGTGCCTACCCAGGAGACCTGTCTAACCATTGTAAATGCTGCAAACATATCCCCAGTTAAAGTTGTTCTAAATCACAGACAGTGGATTGTTTTATTCCTCATTGTTACCCACATTTCCTTTTCCCCTTCAGGTAACAGGGGAACATTTGTCAGCACCACTGTTTAGGGTTGTGCAGCGGGAGGTAAATTTAGAATTTGACAATTCACCAACTGGTCTGATGGTTTATACTCTTCTTTCCCCACATCAGGGCCCTTTTCCCTCTGGTATCTATTTACCTGCCGTTTATTCATTTTATCGTTGCTCTTTTCTGGTGTTTCGTTGACATTCCCCAAACCTCTTGTATGGTCGATAATAATTGTTTTTTGGGGCCTATAGCCAGCGTAGTGTGATCACTTTTTCATCCAGTTTTCTCTGGGGACACAGTATCATCTATTATGTTCAGGTGGCGTGGATTGAGGGTGTCTCCCTTTTCTCTATTTCTTTTTATTACCCTTATTATCCACTGTCGAGAGCCTATCTCAATTTTTTGCTAGAGATATATATATATTCACTGAAAAAACCATAGGTTATAGACCATATATAGTTAGGAATTAGCATTTACAAAACCTTGAAAATTCACTGAAAAAACCATAGGTTATAGACCATATATAGTTAGGAATTAGCATTTAAAAAACCTTATTTTACTCACACAAAACCATTGAAATTCCATATATAGTTAGTTGCACTAACTATATATCGCGCACCCGCAATCCACTGCTGATCATGTCACATATTACATCATTCATGACATGGTCAGTGACATCACTGATGACATCACTGATGACATCTCAAATGACATCACTGATGACATCACTGATGACATCTCATTTGACATCATTCTTGTGCTAATACGATAAACCTCTTCAGACTCTAATATAACCTTAGATACACTCAGTGTATACAGACACTCACACACTGTCACTCATCCATGGAGTTACTCACACACCTAGTCAGTCATGCAAAGAAACAATCTCACCTCCATTTCCTTAACTATACAGTTATACACACCTTACTTATTCAAGCATATACTAACACATATTTACTCTCTTACACAATCCCTGATACAAGTTCACAATGATCCATACAGCCACTCACACATTCAGTGGCTCTCATGCACAGTTAATTATATATGCCAACTCTCACATGTACTGTGTTTTACATATGTACTTACTATGACATGTAGCATTGAGATATCCATTCACTCATCAATACACTCATGCACACAGTCAACTGCCCATGTAGCTGTTTCCACATGCACTCTTGAACTCATACACCTAGTGAATCAACTGCTGACACATCTATGCACAGAGTCACACACCTCCCAGCCACCCCCACACAAACTCAATCTCCCATACAAATACTTGGGCAACCAATCAATAACACATATAGCCTCTCGTATAGCTAATGATCAACACATGCAGCAGTTTACATCACAACAGACATACTGATGCACACATTCAGACTGTTTAGTCACTAACCCATGCATTTAGTACGACACATTTATTCACTCACTCACAGTCAGTCACGCACCTACTAAATCCTTCATCCAGACACTTATACATCCACTCATTCTTCAATATATCAAACATATTTAAACTTTACAGAAACACACAGTCACTGGATGATGTCATCAGTGATGTCATCAGTGATGTCATTTGAGATGTCATCAGTGATGTCATCAGTGATGTCATTTGAGATGTCATCAGTGATGTCATCAGTGATGTCATTTGAGATGTCATCAGTGATGTCATCAGTGATGTCACTGACCATGTCATGAATGATGTAATATGTGACATGATCAGCAGTGGATTGCGGGTGCGCGATATATAGTTAGTGCAACTAACTATATATGGAATTTCAATGGTTTTGTGTGAGTAAAATAAGGTTTTTTAAATGCTAATTCCTAACTATATATGGTCTATAACCTATGGTTTTTTCAGTGAATTTTCAAGGTTTTGTAAATGCTAATTCCTAACTATATATGGTCTATAACCTATGGTTTTTTCAGTGAATTTCAATGGTTTTTTAATAGCAAATATCATAAGCTGTCGAATGTCAAGTACGTGGTAAGTGAAAACATTTTCGTGTTTATGCACACTGATCTGCTTTGAATGGTGCCCCCCCCCCCCTCATTTCTATTAGGAGTACTCTCTCTTTGCAGATAGTGAAAGGTAGTTAACGCAGGCCTTTGCCCCCATTGTAATCCGTCGTGCCTGCTTCTCTCTCCATTTGATTGATTGTTATCCAAGTATTTACTGTTTTAGAATTAGTTCTCTTTGGTTCATTCTCTATTTACAAACAAACACAGAGTCGCAATACTCTGTTTAGTCTTTGCAGATAACGAAAAATCGTGTAAAAAAAAAGAAAAGGAATCGAGCAAAATCAGTAGGCCACTAATGGGATTTCTTTTTGACCTCGCTAAAATAGAAACATTAGGAACAACCCCTCATGACAAATACAAAACTAGTGAGATGAACTGAACTCCACACAATGATGGCTGCAAAACAGCTCGGCTCCGCCACCCACCCCGCCCAAAATAACGATAAAGAACGGCTGCCATGATTGGTTGCGGAATGACCACGACGGAGCTACGAAATGGTGCTGCTCTCATGCTAACCCCAGCTTCAGTCTGAAACATCCAGATACACTGTAGACTACCAATTCGATCAGTTCCGGTAGCGCCCCAATGTAACCCGGTAGAGAAGAACTAGCCCTCCCCTCTTTGACTGATGGTTCTTGTTGCCTGTCCCTTCTGTTGTCATTTAACAGAACTATTTAGCCTGCTGAAAGGGGTTGTGTTCCGACCGCTGGTTGGTGGAGACATTTTGACTATATTCTGTACCTGCGTTGTCGCGTAATGCGTCATATGACGCGCCGCGTTAGCGCATCCGGAAGTCATCCGGGGCGCGCAGCGCGTAACGTAAGCATAACAAGTCATGTGACTTGTTAATAAAACTTTTCATTGGTTCATTTTACTTTTCTTATTGTAATGATGAAAGGCTTGGTCATATGACCTAAAAATTACGCTTTTCATTACTTCCGAACATTATTTTTTCTTAAATATATGTTATAATGTTCCAGGCTAATGTACTTTCCCGGAAATTTTACAACTGTCCTGCAAGTAAAATATATTCTTTTTTCGAGAAAAAGAGCGTTTCTTCGTCCCATGACGGAGCCGTTGAGCAAAAGAGGGTCGACCTGCTGTCTTAGTCGCCGATAAGCCTGAATATGAGATTCTTATCGATCACTTTATGTTGCAGGAATAGAAAACACAACAGCCCTTGACCATTTATCTTTACTGCGTTCCTTCGTATTATACCTTTTACCCTTCATGTAATTGGTCTGCTTTATTTCACTTGCCTTTTAATGATTCTAAAACAGTCACTATTATTAAAAACTTTACCAATGTATATACTACTACCATGTTTTCTTTTAAAAACCTTTATTGTGAAAATTTCATTATACAAATACGAGCCTATAACCACGTGGGCCTGCCACAGAGCAAACTGTAATCGTATATGATGAATAGACATTTACACTGTAGAGGAACGTAACGGGCGAGCCATTAGGTTGCAAGAACTAAGGTGTCTAACAGTTACGGAATCGGTGGACGTACATTTTATAATTAAAATACGACAGGGCCAGTTACAATAAAATTATCTAGATATACATTTGCGGGCAAGTACCATGGGTGACGTTAATTCGAACTTTCAACAGTACAGTAATCAATAACACATCAGAACTTAATATCAATAGGGATGTCGAAATATTCAATCAATTCTCGTCCCCGCCCGCCATGTGCTTCAAAACTGCATACGTATCTCGTGATTTCAAGGTTCTGCAACCAGTACACAACAAGGAGTTACGAGTCCCATTTATTCTGGCGCCATTTTGGGCGAGGACGGGCAGGTCCAGGATATAGTCAAAATGTCTCTACCAACCATCGACTATGATGATGTTCATATGCTGTATTTATTAGAGTAACACTCATCTGTCCACATGAAATTAATTTACCACAATCTAAACATGTCATTTTAATCTTTCCAAATTCTTCTAAATATTTGGGACCGTTTCCCTTGCCTCTGAAGCTCTCAGTGCCACTTCTTTGATGAATGTACTAGCAGGTCAGGGGTTCTCCTCCAAATCTCTCTTTTATGCAGCACTATAATTAATTGGTGCCACCTCTCCATATGACGATGCATGGTATAGTTACCACAACTATATTTTTTTTCGGTTCCTCTGGAGAGTTCATCGTGGCAGATGAAGCGTGTAACGTACCGGGCATTTACCTTTTTTTGCATGTACAGGAAAGGAAAAAAAAATCGAGCGTCCGAGTTCTAAGGTGTCCCAGGGCCATTTTAGTGGACCAGGCCCAAATCCAAAGAACAGGCCGCCATTTTGAGAGTCCTCTTGCAGCCGCCTGTCGCTGTAGCATCAAGAGCAGCCGAAACTCAGCTGAATGGCAACTGAAACGGTAAAGGGGCGCCCCACTACAGCAGACGAGCCTCCACCTAGGAAGGCCCATTCACGCCGGCTCCCCCCCCCTTCGGGCACCCCACGCCGTTATTCGGAGCAGTATTGTAGGATGGCCACACCAGTGCGGCAACTTGCTAGACATCACCTCGGTGGTAACCGAATCTCAACGCCTTGTGGTGTCTCCTATTCAGAAAACATTGTTATGCTGCCTTCGACCTATTCGCCGCAAGTGCGCACACAACTCAACTGCATAGCTTGCTAGACACCACCTCGGTGCCATCCGGATCTTGGAATGTCAGCACCTTTTGGTGTCTTCTCTTCAGAAAATATTATTGCGCTGCCTTTGGCCCCATTCGCACATCAGTCCGCTACTGACGCCATCTCACAGGCTAATGGGGCGCCCCACGCCGACTTTCAGCATTGTAGAATAACCACACCAGAACAGCAACTTGCTAGACATCACCTCGGTGCCATCCGGATCTCGGCGCCCCACTGCAGATGAAGTGCCTCTCAACTATGAAACCACCACGGTGACATCCGGATCTTGGCGCGTTGTGCTGCCTTCGGCCTATTCGCACATCGGTCCGCTACTGACGCCATCTCACAGGCTAATGGGGCGACCCACGCCGAGTTTCAGCATTGTAGGATGACCACACCAGTACAGCAACTTGCTAGACATCACCTCGGTGCCATCCGGATCTCGGCGCCCCACTGCAGATGAAGTGCCTCTCAACTATGAAACCACCACGGTGACATCCGGATCTTGGCGCGTTGTGCTGCCTTCGGCCTATTCGCACATCGGTCCGCTACTGACGCCATCTCACAGGCTAATGGGGCGACCCACGCCGAGTTTCAGCATTGTAGGATGACCACACCAGTACAGCAACTTGCTAGACATCACCTCAGTGCCATCCGAATCTTGGCATCTCAACGCCTAGTGGTATCTTCCATACAAAAAATATTGTTACGCTGCCTTTGGCCCCATTCGCACATCAGTCCGCAACTTAGACACCACCTCGGTGCCATCCGGATCTTGGAATGTCAGCACCTTTTGGTGTCTTCTCTTCAGAAAATATTATTGCGCTGCCTTTGGCCCCATTCGCACATCAGTCCGCTACTGACGCCATCTCACAGGCTAATGGGGCGCCCCACGCCGACTTTCAGCATTGTAGAATAACCACACCAGTACAGCAACTTGCTAGACATCACCTCGGTGCCATCCGGATCTCGGCGCCCCACTGCAGATGAAGTGCCTCTCAACTATGAAACCACCACGGTGACATCCAGATCTTGGCGCGTTGTGCTGCCTTCGGCCTATTCGCACATCGGTCCGCTACTGACGCCATCTCACAGGCTAATGGGGCGACCCACGCCGAGTTTCAGCATTGTAGGATGACCACACCAGTACAGCAACTTGCTAGACATCACCTCGGTGCCATCCGGATCTCGGCGCCCCACTGCAGATGAAGTGCCTCTCAACTATGAAACCACCACGGTGACATCCGGATCTTGGCGCGTTGTGCTGCCTTCGGCCTATTCGCACATCGGTCCGCTACTGACGCCATCTCACAGGCTAATGGGGCGACCCACGCCGAGTTTCAGCATGACCACACCAGTACAGCAACTTGCTAGACATCACCTCAGTGCCATCCGAATCTTGGCATCTCAACGCCTAGTGGTATCTTCCATACAAAAAATATTGTTACGCTGCCTTTGGCCCCATTCGCACATCAGTCCGCAACTTAGACATCACCTTGGTGCCATCCGGATCTTGGCATCTCAGCGCCTTGTGGTGTCAGTCAGAAAATATTGTTGCGCTGCCTTTGGCCCCATTCGCACATCGGTCCGCTACTGACGCCATCTCACAGGCCAACGGGGCGCCCCACGCCGACTTTCAACATTGTAGGATGGCCACAGAAGTGCGACAACTTACTAGACACCACCTCGGTGCCATCCGGATCTTGGCGCGTTGTGCTGCCTTCGGCCTATTCGCACATCGGTCCACTACTGACGCAAACTCACAGGCCAACGGGGCGCCCCACGCCGACTTTCAGCATTGTAGGATGGCCACACCAGTGCTGCAACTTGCTGGACACCACCTCGGTGCCATCCGGATCTTGGCGCGTTGTATTGCCTTCGGCCTATTCGCACATCAGTCCGCTACTGACGCCGCCTCACGTGCCAACGTATTTTCTCCGCATTTTATACCCTATGCCGCATAACAGGTCATGTGACTTGTTTATAAAACTTTTCATTGGTTCATTTTACTTTTGGTTTCCTAATGATGGAAGACTTGATCATATGACCTAAAAACAACACTTTTCATTGGATGAAAACTTTTTTTTCCCCCCAAACGATGAAAGCCCCACCTTGTTTCTGGATGTTTCAGACTAAACTGGCATCAGCATGAGAGCACCACCATCTCGTAGCTCCGTCGTGGTCATTCCGCGAGCAATCATGGCAGCCGCTCCCCACCAGAAGCCTGCAGGAGTCGGGGCCCCCAAAACTTTTGATGAATTCTCAAGGCGGAGGGGACGCTTTCGAGAATGGGGTCCAAGACCTAGCAGACAAGCGTCCGATTTCCAAGGTGTCCCAGGGCCATTTCAGTGGACCACGCCCAAAAAGGAAGAGCCTGCCGCCATTTTGAGAGTCCTGTGGCAGCCGCCTATCGCTGCACCGCAAGAGTGGGCGCAACTCAGCTGAATGGCGGATTTTGACACAGTGGACCAAAAGCGGACGGAATGGCAACTGAAACGGTAAAGGGGCGCCCCACTAAAACAGATGAGACTCCACCTGGAGAGGCCCGTTCACGCCGCCTCCCCCGGGGCGCCCCACGCCGTTATTCGGAGCAGCATTGTAGGATACCAAAACCAGTGCGGCAACTTACTGGACATCACCTTGGTGCCATCGTTCTGCTGCCTTGGAACTATTCGCACAACAGTTTGCTACTGATGACCCACCCCCCGCGACGCCCCACGCCGTTATTTGCTGGGTGGCAACTTACTAGACATCACTTTCGTGTCATCTAGATTTCGGCGCGTTCTGCTGCCTTGGAACTATTCGCACAACAGTTTGCTACTGATGACCCACCCCCCGCCGGAAATCTGGACGTTGTGCTGCGTTGGGACTATTCGCACAGCCGACCGCTACTTCGTTGTTTTTCCCTAAAAATGTTTATATGTTATTACTATTTTTGTTTTCTTGTATATATTTATAAATTATTAAAGTTTTATAATCTTACTACTTTGTCGGAGTGCTATATATTTTTAATGTGACACATAATTGTAAAAACTTTGATGTACAAAGAGTCATCCCTGGAATCTTCCGCTTCACGCTCGGTCCCCTCCCCAATCACAATACAGGATGGTTTTCAGATAATAGCAACGCTTCTGCTGTGACGGATCTCATCGAGTGTGGGCCTTGATCTACTATAACTCCTTTGAAGAGGGGTGATTCTTTACAGCTGTGGCCATAAACTACATCTGCAGGGCTAGCTGATAGCCTAGGACCGGCCTGGACAATCGGACACAGAGGAAAAGGAGTGTCAGAGGGTGCGGTAGTGAATAGGGCGAAAGGGAGGTGTCGGGCGGGCACAGGGTGTGATTCTCAGGGAAGAGCAGCGCAGATGGGGGGAGGTTTATTACCCATGCATAAGACAGAGAGCGGGGGTGACCACTGCCTGGGTGAGATGCTTGCGAGGGTGGGGAGCCATGCTAAGGATCGACAGCGTGCACAGAGTGGGTCTGGTCAAGGCATCTAAAATGGCTGCCGTGCACGACAAAAGTGTGGCATTTGAAAAAAGACAAGATGGCGCAGACAATGTTTTTCAACACTTCCTGATTTCCTTCGAATCGAACGTTAACAGACGTTGGGGCATATTACCAAAGTTAAGCGATATTTATCCCTAACGATGCATTGCAAAGATTTTTTTACCGTCAGAAATTATCGCAGATAAACCTTGCTATTATCAAGGTTTATCGCAAATACGATAAAAAACGACCGCAATGCATTAATATCACTGAAAACTCAGCGATATTCATGCATTACCGAGCTAATGCTCTTAGCCATGTTATCCACCTCCCATTGGATAACATGGCTAAGAACTGCTCAGGGCAGCTGTTACTTTTTGGAGATATTCGCGCTTATCTCGAATATTTCCAAAAGTTGATAATAGGAGATAGCGATGTTAGCGACTGTTTCCAGTCGCTAACATCTTGGCATGCCCACTTTGCATGTCATTAGTGATAAATATCACTCACATGCAAAGTGGGACCCAAGATGGTCGCTATCTCCTACTAGCCGTCGCTAACTGGTGTTAGCAACAGCTAGGTAATACAGATATAATTTTATCTCCGCGAAGCGGAGCGCTGTTACAGATATATATCTTGTTTTTGAACGTTAATTTCTCAAAATGCACTGAAGCACATATATTGAGACATAGCAAAGGCACATCGGGCTACCAGTCCCTAATATTTTACCAAGTTTCGTGCAAATCCATTCAGCCGTTCGATTATTATTATTATTATTTTTTTTTGCCCCGCGGGGCCCTTTTAAAACCTCCACATCAAACCTAGGGGGTCAGCGAGGATCTACTATGCCCCCTTATGGTCATTTGCCCCTTCGCTTTGGCCTCCTCTTGTCTCTCGATCCTACCGAGAGACAAGATGGCAGCCGCTACGTACTGTTTGGAATGTTTACAGACACCGGAGAGCCAATCAGCTTCGCTTCGCAAAGCTCCGTAGCGCGAAAAGTACGCGAAGCGGTGCGCTGTTACAGATATATATCTTTTTTTTAACGTTAATTTCTCAAAATCCACTGGAGCACATATATTGAGACCTAGCAAAGGCACATCGGGCTACCAGTCCCTAATATTTTGCCAAGTTTCGTGCAAATCCATTCAGTCGTTCGATTATTATTATTTTGGTTTTTTTTTGCCCCGCGGGGCCCTTTTAAAACCTCCACATCAAACGTAGGGGGTCAGCGAGGATCTACTATTCCCCCTTATGGTCATTTGCCCCTTCGCTTTGGCCTCCTCTTGTCTCTCGATCCTACCGAGAGACAAGATGGCGGCCGCTACGGACTTTTTGGAATGTTGACAGACGCCAGAGAACCAATCAGCTTCGCTTCACAAAGCTCCGTTGCGCGAAAAGTACGCGTCCTGGGACGCTGCCCGGTCCGCTGTTACAGATATATATCTTTTTTTAAACGTTAATTTCTCAAAATCCACTGGAGCACATATATTGAGACCTACAAAAGGCACATCGGGCTACCAGTCCCTACAATTTTGCCAAGTTTCGTGCAAATCCATTCAGCCGTTCGGGCTAAAAGTGAGGCCAACCGCCCTATGGAAAACTCAATGTTAAAAACACGTTTTGGGACCCCCCTTTTTTCTCGGCCCCCCCTTGACGAACCCCCCCCAAATTTTCAAAGGCTGCTCAGAAACAAAATGTGCCATTTTCCTGAAAATTTCAGCCAATTCCGTCCACAAACGGCAAAGTTATTAGACATAGAATTTTCAAAAAACCCATAGAGAAAAAATCCTAACTATATATACCTACTGGCGACCGCCAGTAGGTAATATATATATATCTATATATATATATATATATATATATATATAGATATATATATAAATTATATACATGTTTATTTTTTAATTATGTTTATTTGTTATATTTGTTGAAACATATATTAAATCTACTACTTTTTTATTAATGCCACTATTTAATATATTTAATACTATTTTAATGTATATATATATTTAAAAGACGATATTTAATACAATGATATTTATTACAACAATATTTTTTTCGATATTTTTGTTTTTACCATTATAAGTATAAGCTGACTATATTTTTGGCAACAATATTTTTGTCTCAATATTTTGGTGTAGGGATATTTTGTGGGTCAATATTTTGTCAGTGAACACCCTAAGGTGCATGCCTGCTATCCAGAGCATTGACATTGTCGGCTGCATTCTCTGCTCAAGTGTGAATGAGGACTGACCATGTATTTCTTTGTAGTATATTGCGAGAAAGTATGTCCCCCTCAGTAAAGGTATTTTTTCTCTGAAGTGGTGTGTGAGTCCTGGCGGATGAATATGGCTCCTGGTGACTGCAGGATTACGTAGACAAGGGGGACAATATGGAGAACCTAGGGTATGAGCTATGTTTATGTGTTTTTCACTGAATGTGAGCAAAGTGTTTTTTTTAGGGCCATCTGTATAGTATTTGCCTATGCCTTTCTTTTCGGTGGTTACCATACCTATGGTTATGGTCACCATCTCTGTGGCAGAAGTCCCACTCTTTATGTGGAGGTCTCTGTCCCGTGACAGGCATACCTGCCAAGAATGTCGAATGTAATATGTGATTGTAATGTTACTTGCAGTAACTTTGCAGATGTAAATTATGTTCGAGTCACCAACCCCTCACTGGAGGGAATGGAGCCATGTTAGTCTACGTTTAGGTGTAAATCTACACAAAGAAATAGTACATAGTAAAAAGGCATTTTATGAGACTGAGGTCTGGTTGTAAATAACACAGGAATGGATAGGCCCATGTATATTAGGCATAATGCATGATACAGAAGGGTGGCATATTCAGTCCCTCACACGTTTGATCTGGATTTAGGATTGAATAATGCTGTCAGATTGTAGAAGAGCACCTTGTATGCTAAAGGTCTAGAGAATAAACAAAATCATAAATGATCCTGCATAAATAATTCAAAATGAATTTAGACTCAGCAGAATCCATCCAAATAATCTGGCTGTGAAAGCCTGAGCCACAAGTGAGTTATTGAGAAAATACGACCTGTGAAAGTGAAGGACTGAGATGTAGCATGGTTGAGAAGCAAGTAAACAATTTGATAGAAAAGATATTTAGAAAGATGTGCTCTGAAATTACTGCGCAAAAACGTAATACAACTTATTAGATTGTTGATTACTCTGTCTAGCTACACTGTCAAACATCTAAAGCAGTTGAAAAAGAGAGCAGCAAAAGCTACTGTTCCTGTTGTCTGTGATGACGATGGACACCATCTTATACACCCAGCTATCAATACCTTCATTCTGTTATCTGAATGGCACCATGACTCAGAAAGATTAAGACAATTTATGTATTTTTAAAATGACAAGCATAGCAGAAAAGATTAACAAGACACTGGTAGGAATGACAAAGAATAAGATTAACGGTGTCATGAAAAGATAGACAAAAGCAAATCAATTAGAAAATAATGGGTGCAAAACTACATTTTTAAAATGTAATGCAAATTCATCTTCCCATCCTCTTTAAGGTATTTAGGATACTTAGTCATCCAAGATGACAAGGACGGAATTCAACAAGGGTTACAAGCTCTTTGGTCCCACACCAGTGAAGGATCTACTGGAGTGTGGCAGCTATCCCCCAGAAAAATATCAATAAAAGAATTGACACCATGCCTAGAGTTTAAATAGTCATGAGCTATAGAGATGATAACCTCCAGACATTTCGAGCGCCCAGCAAATTGATACAGGAACTGATCAACCTCATATTGTTATTTGCGCTGATTTCTCTGGACCTAATGGCATTGGGGAACAAAAGTACTCATGACCAACTGCACGATCAAAGCTACTGTGCATTTATTGTTGTTTACATGTATCTTCAAGAATCTAAAGCACAGTGAATCAAAGGTAACAATGATCTTGAAAAATGATTATAGATAAAGTGACATCTAAGATATTCACTGCAACCAGTAGTATTCAGACAATGTAGATGATGCTAATGCTAAAATGTAACTATCTATTTATGTTACTATATCATCCCAAAAAAGTATGGAACGATCCAGCTGGGCACATTGAAACTCACATGTTTGCTGACTCCAAACACATAAGGAACATGATTAAATTGCACGTATTTATGGAATCTGGAGGTGTACCCCATCCCAGCATGAACTTATACTGTAGGGAACTGCCACTTGTCTTCCCAAAATCTAGACACAAACAGCTGTGGTTCCAAATTCAAGAGCTTGGGGTGGGTGGTATAAAAAAGTAGGCACCATCTACAGTATCAGAATTTCCTAGTAACTATACACACAATGTAGACAGTTTGAAAGAGCAGAGAGGGTAAAATAGGCTACTGGCCTCTTTCAACCCATGAGGCATCAATATACAATAATGCCAAGCTGCAGATTGACTGGAACCCCATAAACATATACCACAACGGACCTTGAATGGGATAAGCACAAGTGGAGATGTAATCAAGGATGGATGATTAATTCTAAGGTGTCCCAGGGCCATTTTAGTGGACCAGGCCCAAATCCAAAGAACAGGCCGCCATTTTGAGAGTCGTCTTGCAGCCGCCTGTCGCTGTAGCATCAAGAGCAGCCGAAACTCAGCTGAATGGCAACTGAAACGGTAAAGGGGCGCCCCACTACAGCAGACGAGCCTCCACCTAGGAAGGCCCATTCACGCCGGCTCCCCCCCCCTTCGGGCACCCCACGCCGTTATTCGGAGCAGTATTGTAGGATGGCCACACCAGTGCGGCAACTTGCTAGACATCACCTCGGTGGTAACCGAATCTCAACGCCTTGTGGTGTCTCCTATTCAGAAAACATTGTTATGCTGCCTTCGACCTATTCGCCGCAAGTGCGCACACAACTCAACTGCATAGCTTGCTAGACACCACCTCGGTGCCATCCGGATCTTGGAATGTCAGCACCTTTTGGTGTCTTCTCTTCAGAAAATATTATTGCGCTGCCTTTGGCCCCATTCGCACATCAGTCCGCTACTGACGCCATCTCACAGGCTAATGGGGCGCCCCACGCCGACTTTCAGCATTGTAGAATAACCACACCAGTACAGCAACTTGCTAGACATCACCTCGGTGCCATCCGGATCTCGGCGCCCCACTGCAGATGAAGTGCCTCTCAACTATGAAACCACCACGGTGACATCCGGATCTTGGCGCGTTGTGCTGCCTTCGGCCTATTCGCACATCGGTCCGCTACTGACGCCATCTCACAGGCTAATGGGGCGACCCACGCCGAGTTTCAGCATTGTAGGATGACCACACCAGTACAGCAACTTGCTAGACATCACCTCGGTGCCATCCGGATCTCGGCGCCCCACTGCAGATGAAGTGCCTCTCAACTATGAAACCACCACGGTGACATCCGGATCTTGGCGCGTTGTGCTGCCTTCGGCCTATTCGCACATCGGTCCGCTACTGACGCCATCTCACAGGCTAATGGGGCGACCCACGCCGAGTTTCAGCATTGTAGGATGACCACACCAGTACAGCAACTTGCTAGACATCACCTCAGTGCCATCCGAATCTTGGCATCTCAACGCCTAGTGGTATCTTCCATACAAAAAATATTGTTACGCTGCCTTTGGCCCCATTCGCACATCAGTCCGCAACTTAGACACCACCTCGGTGCCATCCGGATCTTGGAATGTCAGCACCTTTTGGTGTCTTCTCTTCAGAAAATATTATTGCGCTGCCTTTGGCCCCATTCGCACATCAGTCCGCTACTGACGCCATCTCACAGGCTAATGGGGCGCCCCACGCCGACTTTCAGCATTGTAGAATAACCACACCAGTACAGCAACTTGCTAGACATCACCTCGGTGCCATCCGGATCTCGGCGCCCCACTGCAGATGAAGTGCCTCTCAACTATGAAACCACCACGGTGACATCCAGATCTTGGCGCGTTGTGCTGCCTTCGGCCTATTCGCACATCGGTCCGCTACTGACGCCATCTCACAGGCTAATGGGGCGACCCACGCCGAGTTTCAGCATTGTAGGATGACCACACCAGTACAGCAACTTGCTAGACATCACCTCGGTGCCATCCGGATCTCGGCGCCCCACTGCAGATGAAGTGCCTCTCAACTATGAAACCACCACGGTGACATCCGGATCTTGGCGCGTTGTGCTGCCTTCGGCCTATTCGCACATCGGTCCGCTACTGACGCCATCTCACAGGCTAATGGGGCGACCCACGCCGAGTTTCAGCATGACCACACCAGTACAGCAACTTGCTAGACATCACCTCAGTGCCATCCGAATCTTGGCATCTCAACGCCTAGTGGTATCTTCCATACAAAAAATATTGTTACGCTGCCTTTGGCCCCATTCGCACATCAGTCCGCAACTTAGACATCACCTTGGTGCCATCCGGATCTTGGCATCTCAGCACCTTGTGGTGTCAGTCAGAAAATATTGTTGCGCTGCCTTTGGCCCCATTCGCACATCGGTCCGCTACTGACGCCATCTCACAGGCCAACGGGGCGCCCCACGCCGACTTTCAACATTGTAGGATGGCCACAGAAGTGCGACAACTTACTAGACACCACCTCGGTGCCATCCGGATCTTGGCGCGTTGTGCTGCCTTCGGCCTATTCGCACATCGGTCCACTACTGACGCAAACTCACAGGCCAACGGGGCGCCCCACGCCGACTTTCAGCATTGTAGGATGGCCACACCAGTGCTGCAACTTGCTGGACACCACCTCGGTGCCATCCGGATCTTGGCGCGTTGTATTGCCTTCGGCCTATTCGCACATCAGTCCGCTACTGACGCCGCCTCACGTGCCAACGTATTTTCTCCGCATTTTATACCCTATGCCGCATAACAGGTCATGTGACTTGTTTATAAAACTTTTCATTGGTTCATTTTACTTTTGGTTTCCTAATGATGGAAGACTTGATCATATGACCTAAAAACAACACTTTTCATTGGATGAAAACTTTTTTTTCCCCCCAAACGATGAAAGCCCCACCTTGTTTCTGGATGTTTCAGACTAAACTGGCGTCAGCATGAGAGCACCACCATCTCGTAGCTCCGTCGTGGTCATTCCGCGAGCAATCATGGCAGCCGCTCCCCACCAGAAGCCTGCAGGAGTCGGGGCCCCCAAAACTTTTGATGAATTCTCAAGGCGGAGGGGACGCTTTCGAGAATGGGGTCCAAGACCTAGCAGACAAGCGTCCGATTTCCAAGGTGTCCCAGGGCCATTTCAGTGGACCACGCCCAAAAAGGAAGAGCCTGCCGCCATTTTGAGAGTCCTGTGGCAGCCGCCTATCGCTGCACCGCAAGAGTGGGCGCAACTCAGCTGAATGGCGGATTTTGACACAGTGGACCAAAAGCGGACGGAATGGCAACTGAAACGGTAAAGGGGCGCCCCACTAAAACAGATGAGACTCCACCTGGAGAGGCCCGTTCACGCCGCCTCCCCCGGGGCGCCCCACGCCGTTATTCGGAGCAGCATTGTAGGATACCAAAACCAGTGCGGCAACTTACTGGACATCACCTTGGTGCCATCGTTCTGCTGCCTTGGAACTATTCGCACAACAGTTTGCTACTGATGACCCACCCCCCGCGACGCCCCACGCCGTTATTTGCTGGGTGGCAACTTACTAGACATCACTTTCGTGTCATCTAGATTTCGGCGCGTTCTGCTGCCTTGGAACTATTCGCACAACAGTTTGCTACTGATGACCCACCCCCCGCCGGAAATCTGGACGTTGTGCTGCGTTGGGACTATTCGCACAGCCGACCGCTACTTCGTTGTTTTTCCCTAAAAATGTTTATATGTTATTACTATTTTTGTTTTCTTGTATATATTTATAAATTATTAAAGTTTTATAATCTTACTACTTTGTCGGAGTGCTATATATTTTTAATGTGACACATAATTGTAAAAACTTTGATGTACAAAGAGTCATCCCTGGAATCTTCCGCTTCACGCTCGGTCCCCTCCCCAATCACAATACAGGATGGTTTTCAGATAATAGCAACGCTTCTGCTGTGACGGATCTCATCGAGTGTGGGCCTTGATCTACTATAACTCCTTTGAAGAGGGGTGATTCTTTACAGCTGTGGCCATAAACTACATCTGCAGGGCTAGCTGATAGCCTAGGACCGGCCTGGACAATCGGACACAGAGGAAAAGGAGTGTCAGAGGGTGCGGTAGTGAATAGGGCGAAAGGGAGGTGTCGGGCGGGCACAGGGTGTGATTCTCAGGGAAGAGCAGCGCAGATGGGGGGAGGTTTATTACCCATGCATAAGACAGAGAGCGGGGGTGACCACTGCCTGGGTGAGATGCTTGCGAGGGTGGGGAGCCATGCTAAGGATCGACAGCGTGCACAGAGTGGGTCTGGTCAAGGCATCTAAAATGGCTGCCGTGCACGACAAAAGTGTGGCATTTGAAAAAAGACAAGATGGCGCAGACAATGTTTTTCAACACTTCCTGATTTCCTTCGAATCGAACGTTAACAGACGTTGGGGCATATTACCAAAGTTAAGCGATATTTATCCCTAACGATGCATTGCAAAGATTTTTTTACCGTCAGAAATTATCGCAGATAAACCTTGCTATTATCAAGGTTTATCGCAAATACGATAAAAAACGACCGCAATGCATTAATATCACTGAAAACTCAGCGATATTCATGCATTACCGAGCTAATGCTCTTAGCCATGTTATCCACCTCCCATTGGATAACATGGCTAAGAACTGCTCAGGGCAGCTGTTACTTTTTGGAGATATTCGCGCTTATCTCGAATATTTCCAAAAGTTGATAATAGGAGATAGCGATGTTAGCGACTGTTTCCAGTCGCTAACATCTTGGCATGCCCACTTTGCATGTCATTAGTGATAAATATCACTCACATGCAAAGTGGGACCCAAGATGGTCGCTATCTCCTACTAGCCGTCGCTAACTGGTGTTAGCAACAGCTAGGTAATACAGATATAATTTTATCTCCGCGAAGCGGAGCGCTGTTACAGATATATATCTTGTTTTTGAACGTTAATTTCTCAAAATGCACTGAAGCACATATATTGAGACATAGCAAAGGCACATCGGGCTACCAGTCCCTAATATTTTACCAAGTTTCGTGCAAATCCATTCAGCCGTTCGATTATTATTATTATTTTTTTTTTTTGCCCCGCGGGGCCCTTTTAAAACCTCCACATCAAACCTAGGGGGTCAGCGAGGATCTACTATGCCCCCTTATGGTCATTTGCCCCTTCGCTTTGGCCTCCTCTTGTCTCTCGATCCTACCGAGAGACAAGATGGCAGCCGCTACGTACTGTTTGGAATGTTTACAGACACCGGAGAGCCAATCAGCTTCGCTTCGCAAAGCTCCGTAACGCGAAAAGTACGCGAAGCGGTGCGCTGTTACAGATATATATCTTTTTTTTAACGTTAATTTCTCAAAATCCACTGGAGCACATATATTGAGACCTAGCAAAGGCACATCGGGCTACCAGTCCCTAATATTTTGCCAAGTTTCGTGCAAATCCATTCAGCCGTTCGATTATTATTATTTTGGTTTTTTTTTGCCCCGCGGGGCCCTTTTAAAACCTCCACATCAAACGTAGGGGGTCAGCGAGGATCTACTATTCCCCCTTATGGTCATTTGCCCCTTCGCTTTGGCCTCCTCTTGTCTCTCGATCCTACCGAGAGACAAGATGGCGGCCGCTACGGACTTTTTGGAATGTTGACAGACGCCAGAGAACCAATCAGCTTCGCTTCACAAAGCTCCGTTGCGCGAAAAGTACGCATCCTGGGACGCTGCCCGGTCCGCTGTTACAGATATATATCTTTTTTTAAACGTTAATTTCTCAAAATCCACTGGAGCACATATATTGAGACCTACAAAAGGCACATCGGGCTACCAGTCCCTACAATTTTGCCAAGTTTCGTGCAAATCCATTCAGCCGTTCGGGCTAAAAGTGAGGCCAACCGCCCTATGGAAAACTCAATGTTAAAAACACGTTTTGGGACCCCCCTTTTTTCTCGGCCCCCCCTTGACGAACCCCCCCCAAATTTTCAAAGGCTGCTCAGAAACAAAATGTGCCATTTTCCTGAAAATTTCAGCCAATTCCGTCCACAAACGGCAAAGTTATTAGACATAGAATTTTCAAAAAACCCATAGAGAAAAAATCCTAACTATATATACCTACTGGCGACCGCCAGTAGGTAATATATATATATATATATATATATATATATATATATATATATATATAGATATATATATAAATTATATACATGTTTATTTTTTAATTATGTTTATTTGTTATATTTGTTGAAACATATATTAAATCTACTACTTTTTTATTAATGCCACTATTTAATATATTTAATACTATTTTAATGTATATATATATTTAAAAGACGATATTTAATACAATGATATTTATTACAACAATATTTTTTTCGATATTTTTGTTTTTACCATTATAAGTATAAGCTGACTATATTTTTGGCAACAATATTTTTGTCTCAATATTTTGGTGTAGGGATATTTTGTGGGTCAATATTTTGTCAGTGAACACCCTAAGGTGCATGCCTGCTATCCAGAGCATTGACATTGTCGGCTGCATTCTCTGCTCAAGTGTGAATGAGGACTGACCATGTATTTCTTTGTAGTATATTGCGAGAAAGTATGTCCCCCTCAGTAAAGGTATTTTTTCTCTGAAGTGGTGTGTGAGTCCTGGCGGATGAATATGGCTCCTGGTGACTGCAGGATTACGTAGACAAGGGGGACAATATGGAGAACCTAGGGTATGAGCTATGTTTATGTGTTTTTCACTGAATGTGAGCAAAGTGTTTTTTTTAGGGCCATCTGTATAGTATTTGCCTATGCCTTTCTTTTCGGTGGTTACCATACCTATGGTTATGGTCACCATCTCTGTGGCAGAAGTCCCACTCTTTATGTGGAGGTCTCTGTCCCGTGACAGGCATACCTGCCAAGAATGTCGAATGTAATATGTGATTGTAATGTTACTTGCAGTAACTTTGCAGATGTAAATTATGTTCGAGTCACCAACCCCTCACTGGAGGGAATGGAGCCATGTTAGTCTACGTTTAGGTGTAAATCTACACAAAGAAATAGTACATAGTAAAAAGGCATTTTATGAGACTGAGGTCTGGTTGTAAATAACACAGGAATGGATAGGCCCATGTATATTAGGCATAATGCATGATACAGAAGGGTGGCATATTCAGTCCCTCACACGTTTGATCTGGATTTAGGATTGAATAATGCTGTCAGATTGTAGAAGAGCACCTTGTATGCTAAAGGTCTAGAGAATAAACAAAATCATAAATGATCCTGCATAAATAATTCAAAATGAATTTAGACTCAGCAGAATCCATCCAAATAATCTGGCTGTGAAAGCCTGAGCCACAAGTGAGTTATTGAGAAAATACGACCTGTGAAAGTGAAGGACTGAGATGTAGCATGGTTGAGAAGCAAGTAAACAATTTGATAGAAAAGATATTTAGAAAGATGTGCTCTGAAATTACTGCGCAAAAACGTAATACAACTTATTAGATTGTTGATTACTCTGTCTAGCTACACTGTCAAACATCTAAAGCAGTTGAAAAAGAGAGCAGCAAAAGCTACTGTTCCTGTTGTCTGTGATGACGATGGACACCATCTTATACACCCAGCTATCAATACCTTCATTCTGTTATCTGAATGGCACCATGACTCAGAAAGATTAAGACAATTTATGTATTTTTAAAATGACAAGCATAGCAGAAAAGATTAACAAGACACTGGTAGGAATGACAAAGAATAAGATTAACGGTGTCATGAAAAGATAGACAAAAGCAAATCAATTAGAAAATAATGGGTGCAAAACTACATTTTTAAAATGTAATGCAAATTCATCTTCCCATCCTCTTTAAGGTATTTAGGATACTTAGTCATCCAAGATGACAAGGACGGAATTCAACAAGGGTTACAAGCTCTTTGGTCCCACACCAGTGAAGGATCTACTGGAGTGTGGCAGCTATCCCCCAGAAAAATATCAATAAAAGAATTGACACCATGCCTAGAGTTTAAATAGTCATGAGCTATAGAGATGATAACCTCCAGACATTTCGAGCGCCCAGCAAATTGATACAGGAACTGATCAACCTCATATTGTTATTTGCGCTGATTTCTCTGGACCTAATGGCATTGGGGAACAAAAGTACTCATGACCAACTGCACGATCAAAGCTACTGTGCATTTATTGTTGTTTACATGTATCTTCAAGAATCTAAAGCACAGTGAATCAAAGGTAACAATGATCTTGAAAAATGATTATAGATAAAGTGACATCTAAGATATTCACTGCAACCAGTAGTATTCAGACAATGTAGATGATGCTAATGCTAAAATGTAACTATCTATTTATGTTACTATATCATCCCAAAAAAGTATGGAACGATCCAGCTGGGCACATTGAAACTCACATGTTTGCTGACTCCAAACACATAAGGAACATGATTAAATTGCACGTATTTATGGAATCTGGAGGTGTACCCCATCCCAGCATGAACTTATACTGTAGG